>NW_028322244.1:8456577-9088846 GCF_059928025.1 Delphinapterus leucas
CCTGGTGCTCTTTTTACGTTAATTCAGGGGCCTAATTGAAGAAAGTGCAGACTACTGGTCAGAGCATCTAGGCTGGCAGAAACGGTCAGCCTAAGGTCGCCGAACAAATGCAGGGTGGGGTGAAACTGGACCTCACAGCGTCACTGCACATCTCCTTCCTGGACCCTTAAAGGTCATTAGAATCTATAACGCTTCCAATACTGGTGCTCAGGCGGACGAGCGGGGAGGCAGGAGGCCTGGGGACAATCAACGTCACCTGGAGGCTGCTGGGGAGAAGTTCTGACCCTCACCCACGGGTATGAGGGCTCCTAACTCAGCACTCAGCAGTTACAGAAGAAGGGTCTGCACCCTCAGCACTCTAAGAATGAGGAAGGGGAAAAAAGGCAGAAGAGGGCTTTTTCCCAGGCAAAGCCCCTTAAAAATCCCTGGGAGATAAAAATAGAATCTGGGCAATAAAATAAAGTCTAACCTTTTTTATCCTTTGTGCTTTGTCTAATTTCACATGCTCCTAGGGTCCCGCATACAGAGGTTCAACAGCCGGCACTTCAGACCAGATTTCCTAGTGCAGAATGGCTGGGTCGACACCTCAGCTCCTGGGACACAGTGCACACTCTGCGATATAGAGCCTGAGCTGCAGCCAACCGGGCCCTCGAGAGCTCCGCCCCCTCCCTCCCACTGACTCTGACAGGATCTCTACACAGCAGCCCAGCCCACAGCCCACGGGGTAGCACATGCTCTCACCTCTCCATTCTCTGATCAAAATATAAAGTTTCCTTTGCTTCTGAACCAAACTCAGTCTCAATCTGTTGTCTCCAATGACACTGGGCAGGGGGACACTTGTTGGGGTCCACTCTGGAGGATCAGTAACAGAAATTGAGAACATTGTAACTTCAATGAACAGATGTGTGAGCCAAACTGTAATTAACATAGAACAGTGTATAAGGCTCGGGTAAAATAAGATGTTTCTAACACTCCCATTTGATATTTCCATCACTTTATTAGAAGCAAGTTCAGTGAAAAGGTTTGTCTTATTTGTCAGGTCAATATTAGAGAAACGAAGTGATTTCTTTCCAAGGATGTACATCTAATAATCTTGGTTAAAGCTTCAATCTTGTTTTAAATGCTTTTCCATTGAAAATGATACCTCTCTCTTTCAGCTCCCCCAATTCTCAGAAGTATAAAATCTTATAATTTATTATTACCAAAGGGGAAAGGTGGGAGGAGGGATAAATTAACAGTTTGGGATTAACACATACACACTGCTATGTATAAAATCGATCATCAACAAGGAACTACTGTATAGCACAGGGAACTACCCTCAATATTTTACAATAACCTATAAGGGGAAATCATCTGAAAAAGAATAGATATTTTTATTGACATCATCTATTCATGACAGTTAAAATGGAACGTAAGGGAAGCCGGTGGTGAGTGCTTCTGACCCTGAAGACTTCAATCATCTAAAGTTTGGACTCTGCCTACTTCCCAAGGCCCTTAATGAACATATGTGTAGCCGTAGCTTAAAAAATTCCCCAGTTTGGGTTGTGGAGAGACACTGATTTTGTAAAAGCCCTGGTGTTCTCCTCACATGAATGGGACCCTTCCTACAGCTAAAACATGTCTGTCACACCCAGAGGATGGTATACCGTCTGATCGGGAAGAGTTTGGAAAAGGCATCTCATCTCCTCATCTCCTGGTGCTCGGGTTCACCCCTCCAGCGTCTTTACGAACAGTCTCCCCACTTGGAGATGTCAGCACTGTCAACATCCTGTTGCAGACAGTTTGGAATTTGTCCAGAGGATGAAGCAGAAGGAGGAGGAACAATGAGAGACAAGTCCTAGGTGTTCGGACAGGCACATGTCACTCTTATTTCCAATCAGGAAGACGAATTGACCAAAGGCTAGGGTTGCCCATGGAAACAGAATAGGGCTTGAGGAAATTCCGCTGCTTTGTGGCCAGTTCCCATAAACACAAGTTGAAAAATGGAACTCAGGGACACTAAAATTCACGAAACTGCAGAGTTGAAAATATCTATCACTGAAAAATGTCTTGAGGAAAGTCAGAGGAAAGGACTTGTAAGCAACGGAGAATGGCAGGAAAGGGATTGGAAGAGGTAGAAAGGACTCGCCATTAAGCACAAGAAAAGGGGCTGAACATTGCCAACATTGCAATTGGCCAAAAAGGGTGTATGCGTCTTTTTCTGTATGTATTCAAGAAAAGGGCATACACTTTTTTAGCCAACCAAACAGGTGGGCACTGGAAATCAATACTACAAAACATATCACTTCGCATCAGTCAGAAGAGCCTTCCTCATAAAGTGTAAACACCAGAAATGCAGGACAGGGCAAGGAGAAAAGGGAGCCCTCTGAGGCTTATACTGGAAATGTATATTGCCAACGGTCACTCTGGAGAAGTGTATTGTGTTTACTAAAGCACCTAAAAAATGAGCTACAGAGCACAGGGCACTTGCACTCATGGACGTATATCTTGGGAAAAACAAAAATCGAGAGGACACAGGCACCCCAATATTTACCGCCTCTATGTTTAAAAGATCCTCGACTAGGATATAATTTATAAGTCTCTGGAGGGAAAAAATGGATAGAGATGTGAGACTTATGTAGAGTGGAATATTACTCAGCCTGGAAATCAATGAAATATGGCCAGTTGTAACAACCACAGAGGAGTTACGTATGATCATTCGAAGTCACATAATTCAAAAAGAAAAACACACACGATATTACTAATATATGGAATGTAAACGTGGCTACAAATGAACTGAATTACAAAACAGAATGGGGTCTCAAATTTAGAAAACCAACATATGCTTGCTTAAGGATAAAGGAGAGCTGGGGTGCTGCATAAAACCAGAGATAGAAATTAGCACAGATACCTTTCCATAAGCCAAATATGTAATAGTCAAGACCTACCAGTTGCTCAACGAAATGGACTAAACACCCCATATTCAACGCCTAGGAATACACCTGACTAGTAAGAATCTTCAAACCCATGGATTTATATGTCTCCGAAAGAGAATCAAGCGTGTGTATAGATTTATGAACGCAGCAGAGAAAATCCGATAAATCCAATTATCAAAATGAATTACAAAAACAAAACACAATGACAGTGAAATAGAGAGCTATTCTTAAATAATTCATTCAGAGCTTGTGATGCAACCTGGATTAACCACATCTGCACCAAGAGCTGAGTGAGACACAAGGTTGGACACTTCGGGCGGATAGCACTGGTGAGGTACGATGAAGAAATGCAGATCCTTTGAAGTCATACTGCATGGTACCCATTCCATGGGTCCCAAATCTCCAGGTTTAAGAAATTCTGCCTTCAGCTAAAACATGCAAGGGAAACCCAAAGTAAGGTCCACCGTGTGACTGGGAAGCGTTTTCAAATGCATCTCAGTTTTCGTCCCCTTTTACACGGGTTCACCATTCCAGACCCTTTACTAACACTCTCTCCACTTGGAGAGTCATTGCCTTTAACCTCCTGTTTGGCACAGTTTGGAAATTCTGCGCAAGGTGAACAGGAATAGGGAGAACCAATCAGAGACTAGCTGTAGGTGTCTGCACGAGCAAATTTAATGCTCATTTCCCACCAGGAAGAGGAATTAACCAAAGGCTCAGCATACCGTGCCAGAACCAGATTAGGGCCTGAAGCAATCATGTGGGATTGCGGCCAGTTCACAAGAAAGCGAGTTGAAGAAAGGAGCTCAGGGGCACTGTAATTCACAAACCTGCAGAGTTATGAATGACAGCTATCGTCCAAAAATGTATTGAAGTAAGTCTTCGAAGAGGACTTGAAAGCGGGGCAGAATTTCAGGAAAACGATTTCAGGGGGTAGACTGGAATTGCACTTAAAGCATAGGAAAAGAGGCAGAATGTCCACAATGATGCACTTGGCCAAAAAGGGCGTATGCGTTTTTTCCTGAATATATTCAGGAAAAAACGCATACGCCCTTTTTGGCCAACCAAGCAAGCATGTAAAGGAAATCTGCACTACAATGAAGTCTCATTGCCCCCCGTTCCAAAAGGCCATCTGAAACAGGTGTAAAATCCAGAAAGGCAGGACAGGTCATGGAGAACAGGGAGCCTTGTTATGCTGATGGGTGGCATGTAAATTGCCAACAGCCACTCTGGAGAAGTGTATGGTGTTTCCTGAAACACGTAGGAAACAAAGCAACACAGCCTATGGCACTTCCACTTAGGGTCCTATAGCTTAGGGAAATTAAAATCAAAAACACACAGCCACCCCAAAGTTTGGGACGGCTCTGTTTACAAGAACCTCGTCTACGGTACAAGTTAAATATCCGAGAAAGCAAAAAATGGATAAAGAAGTTGTGGTACGTACGTACAATGGAATATCACTCAGCAATGAGATCTACGTCATCAGGCCCGTAGCGGCATAATGAGTGGATTCAGGTACGACGATTCTACGAGAAATAAGTCACACAGAAAGAGAAACATCATAAGATATCACTAATACACGGAACGTAAACTTGGCTACACATGAACTGAATTACAAAACAGAACAGGGTCTCAAATTTAGAAAACCAACTTATGCTTGCTTATGGGGAAATGTGAGTTGGGGTGCTGCATCAAACCAGAGATTGAAATTAGCACAGATACCATTCCATAAGCCAAATATGTAATAGACAAAACCTACAACTTGCTCAACGAAATGGACTCAACACCCCATATTCAACGGCTGGGAATATACCTGACAAGTAAGAATCTTAAGACCCATGGATTTATATGTCTCCATAAGGAAATCAAGCGTGTGTACAGCGGCCTAAATGCAGCAGTGAAATTCCGATAAATCCCATTATCAAAATAAATTTCACAAACAAAACACAATGACAATGAAATAGAGAGCAATTCTTAAATAATTCATTCAGGGCTTGTGATGCAACCTGGTTTTACCACATCTACACCCAGAGCTGGGTGAGACATAAGGCTGGACACTTCGGGCTGATAGCATTGGTGAGGTTCGGTGAGCAAACGCAGGCCCTTTGAAGTCATACTGCATGGTAGCTATTCCATGGGTCTCAACTCTCCAGGTATAAGGGATTCTTCCTTCAGCTAAAACATGCATGGGAAACCCAGAGTATGGTCCACCGTGTAATTGGGAAACGTTTTCAAATGCATCTCAGGTTTCGTCCCGTGGTACTCGGGTTCACCATTCCAGACGCTTTACTAACACTCTCCCCACTTGGAGAGTCAGTGCCTTTAACCTCCTGTTTGGCACAGTTTGCAATTTCTGCGCAAGATGAACAGGAATAGGGAGAACCAATGAGAGACTAGCTGTAGGTGTCTGCACGGGCAAATGGAATGCTCATTTCCCACCAGGAAGAGGAATTAACCAAAGGCTCAGCGTGCCCTGCCAGAACAAGATTAGGGCCTGAAGCAATCCTGCGGTTTTGCGGCCAGCTCACAAGAAAGCGAGTTGAAGAAAGGAGCTCAGGGGCACTGTAATTCACAAACCTGCAGAGTTATGAATGACAGCTATCGTCCAAAAATGTATTGAAGTACGTCTTCGAAGAGGACTTGAAAGCGGGGCAGAATTTCAGGAAAATGATTTCAGGGGGTAGACTGCAATTGAACTTAAAGCAGAGGAAAAGAGGCAGCATATCGACAATGATGCACTTGGCCAAAAAGGGCGTATGCGTTTTTTCCTGAATATATTCAGGAAAAAACGCATACGCCCGTTTTGGCCAACAAAGCAAGCGTGTAAAGGAAAACTGCACTACAATGAAGTCTCACTCCCCGCCGGTCAAGAGGGCCATCTGAAAAAAGTGTAAAACCCAGAAAGGCAGGACAGGTCATGGAGAAGAGGGAGCCTTGTTATGATGATGGGCGGGATGTAAATTGCCAACAGCCACTCTGGAGAAGTGTATGGTGTTTCCTGAAACACGTAGGAAACAAAGCAACACAGCCTATGGCACTTCCACTTAGGGTCCTATAGCTTAGGGAAATTAAAATCAAAAACACACAGCCACCCCAAAGTTTGGGACGGCTCTGTTTACAAGAACCTCGTCTATGGTACAAGTTAAATATCCGAGAAAGCAAAAAATGGATAAAGAAGTTGTGGTACGTACGTACAATGGAATATCACTCAGCAATGAGATCTACGTCATCAGGCCCGTAGCGGCATAATGAGTGGATTCAGATACGACGATTCTATGAGAAATAAGTCACACAGAAAAAGAAACATCATAAGATATCACTAATACACGGAACGTAAACTTGGCTACACATGAACTGAATTACAAAACAGAACAGGGTCTCAAATTTAGAAAACCAACTTATGCTTGCTTATGGGGAAAGGTGAGTTGGGGTGCTGCATAAAACCAGAGATTGAAATTAGCACAGATACCGTTCCATAAGCCAAATATATAATAGACAAGACCTACAGTTGCTCAACGAAATGGACTCAACACCCCATATTCACCGCCTGGGAATATACCTGACAAGTAAGAATGTTAAGACCCATGGATTTATATGTCTCCATAAGGAAGTCAAGCGTGTGTACAGTGGCCTAAACGCAGCAGTGAAAATCCGATAAATCCCATTAACAAAATAAATATCACAAACAAAACACAATGACAGTGAAATAGAGCAATTCTTAAATAATTCATTCAGGGCTTGTGATGCAACCTGGATTTACCATATCTACACCCAGAGCTGGTTGAGACATAAGGCTGGACACTTTGGGCTGATAGCATTGGTGAGGTTTGGTGAGCAAATGCAGACCCTTTGAAGTCATACTGCATGGTACCCATTCCATGCGTCCCAACTCTCCAGGTTTAAGGGATTCTTCCTTCAGCTAAAACATGAATGGGAAACCCAGAGTATGTTCAACCGTGTGATTGGGAAACGTTTTCAAATGCATCTCAGGTTTCGTCCCCTGGTACTCGGGTGCACCGTTCCAGACACTTTACTAAAACACTCCCCAATTGGAAAGTCAGTGCCTTTAACCTCCTGTTTGGCACAGTTTGCAATTTCTGCGCAAGATGAACAGGAATAGGGAGAAGCAATGAGAGACTAGCTGTAGGGGTCTGCACGGGCAAATGGAACGCTCATTTCCCACCAGGAAGAGGAATTAACCAAAGGCTCAGCGTGCCCTGCCGGAACCAGATTAGGGCTTGAAGCAATCCTGCGGTTTTGCGGCCAGCTTACAAGAAAGCGAGTTGAAGAAAGGAGCTCAGGGGCACTGTAATTCACAAACCTTCAGAGTTATGAATGAAAGCTATCGTCCAAAAATGTATTGAAGTAAGTCCTCGAAGTGGACTTGAAAGCGGGGCAGAATTTCAGGAAAACGGTTTCAGGGGGTAGACTGGAATTGCACTTAAAGCATAGGAAAAGAGGCAGAATGTCGACAATGATGCACTTGGCCAAAAAGGGCGTATGCGTTTTTTACTAAATATATTCAGGAAAAAACGCATACGCCATTTTTGGCCAACCAAGCAAGCGTGTAAATGAAATCTGCACTACAATGAAGTCTCACTGCCCCCCGGTCAAAAGAGACATCTGAAAAAAGTGTAAAATTCAGAAAGGCAGGACAGGTCATGGAGAAGAGGGAGCCTTGTTATGCTGATGGGCGGGATGTAAATTGCCAACAGCCACTCTGGAGAAGTGTATGGTGTTTCCTGAAACACCTAGGAAACAAAGCAACACAGCCTATGGCACTTCCACTTAGGGTCCTATAGCTTAGGGAAATTAAAATCAAAAACACACAGCCACCCCAAAGTTTGGGACGGCTCTGTTTACAAGAACCTTGTCTACGGAACAAGTTAAATATCCGAGAAAGCAAAAAATGGATAAAGAAGTTGTGGTACGCACGTACAATGGAATATCACTCAGCAATGAAATCTACGTCATGAGGCACGTAGCGGCATAATGAGTGGATTCAGGTACGACGATTCTACGAGAAATAATTCACACAGAAAAAGAAACATCATAAGATATCACTAATACACGGAACGTAAACTTGGCTACACATGAACTGAATTACAAAACAGAAGAGGGTCTCAAATTTAGAAAACCAACTTATGCTTGCTTATGGGGAAATGTGAGTTGGGGTGCTGCATCAAACCAGAGATTGAAATTAGCACAGATACCGTTCCATAAGCCAAATATATAATAGACAAGACCTACTCCTTGCTAAGCGAAATGGACTCAACACCCCATATTCAACGCCTGGGAATATACCTGACAAGTAAGAATGTTAAGACCCATGGATTTATATGTCTCCATAAGGAAATCAAGCGTGTGTACAGCGGCCTAAACGCAGCAGTGAAAATCCGATAAATCCCATTATCAAAATTAATTTCAAAAACAAAACACAATGACAGTGAAATAGAGAGCAATTCTTAAATAATTCATTCAGGGCTTGTGATGCAACCTGGATTTAACACCTCGACACCCAGAGCTGGGTGAGATATAAGGCTGGACACTTCGGGCTGATAGCATTGGTGAGGTTCGGTGAGCAAACGCAGACCCTTTGAAGTCATACTGCATGGTAACCATTCCATGGGTCCCAACTCTCCAGGTTTAAGGGATTCTTCCTTCAGCTAAAACATGCATGGGAAACCCAGAGTATGGTCCACCGTGTGATTGGGAAACGTTATCAATTGCATCTCAGATTTCGTCCCCTGGTACTCGGGTTCACCGTTCCAGACGCTTTACTAACACTCTCCCCACTTGGAGAGTCAGTGCCTTTAACCTCCTGTTTGGCACAGTTTGCAATTTCTGCGCAAGATGAACAGGAATAGGGAGAACCAATGAGAGACTAGCTGTAGGTGTCTGCACGGGCAAATGGAACGCTCATTTCCCACCAGGAAGAGGGATTAACCAAAGGCTCAGCGTGCCCTGCGGGAACCAGAATAGGGCCTGAAGCAATCCTGTGGTTTTTCGGCCATTTCACAAGAAAACAAGTTGAAGAAAGGAGCTCAGGGCCACTGTAATTCACAAACCTGCAGAGTTATGAATGACAGCTATCGTCGAAAAATATATTGAAGTAAGTCTTCGAAGTGGACTTGAAAGTGGGGCAGAATTTCAGGAAAACGATTTCAGGGGGTAGACTGGAATTGCATTTAAAGCATAGGAAAAGAGGCAGAATGTCGACAATGATGCACTTGGCCAAAAAGGGCGTATGCGTTTTTTCCTGAATATATTCATGAAAAAACGCATATGCCCTTTTGGCCAACCAAGCAAGCTTGTAAAGGAAATCTGCACTACAATGAAGTCTCACTGCCCCCTGGTCAAAAGGGCCATCTGAAAATAGTGTAAAATCCAGAAAGGCAGGACTGGTCATGGAGAACAGGGAGCCTTGTTATGCTGATGGGCGGCATTTAAATTGCCAACAGCCACTCTGGAGAAGTGTATGGTGTTTCCTGAAACACGTAGGAAACAAAGCAACACAGCCTATGGCACTTCCACTTAGGGTCCTATAGCTTAGGGAAATTAAATTCAAAAACACACAGCCACCCAAAAGTTTGGGACGGCTCTGTTTACAAGAACCTCGTCTACGGTACAAGTTCAATATCCGAGAAAGCAAAAAATGGATAAAGAAGTTGTGGTACGTACGTACAATGGAATATAACTCAGCAATGAGATCTACGTCATCAGGCCCGTAGCGCCATAATGAGTGCATTCAGGTACGACGATTCTACGAGATATAAGTCACACAGAAAGAGAAACATCATAAGATATCACTAATACAGAGAACGTAAACTTGTCTACACATGAACTGAATTACAAAACAGAACAGGGTCTCAAATTTAGAAAACCATCTTATGCTTGCTTATGGGGAAAGGTGAGTTGGGGTGCTGCATAAAACCAGAGATTGAAATTAGCTCAGATACCGTTCCAGAAGCAAAATATATAATAGACAAACCTACAACTTGCTCAACGAAATGGACTCAACACCCCATATTCAACGCCTGGGAATATACCTGACAAGTAAGAATCTTAAGACCCATGGATTTATATGTCTCCATAAGGAAATCAAGCGTGTGTACAGGGGCCTAAACGCAGCAGTGAAAATCCGATAAATCCCATTATCAAAATAAATTTCACAAACAAAACACAATGACAGTGAAATAGAGAGCAATTTTTAAATAATTCATTCAGGGCTTGTGATGCAACCTGGATTTACCACATCTACACCCAGAGCTGGGTGAGACATAAGGCTGGACACTTCGGGCTGATAGCATTGGTGAAGTTCTGTGAGCAAACGAAGACCCTTTGCAGTCATACTGCATGGTACCCATTCCATGGTTCCAAACTCTCCAGGTTTAAGGGATTCTTCCTTCAGCTAAAACATGCATGGGAAACCCAGAGTATGGTCGACCGTGTGATTGGGAAACGTTTCCAAATGCATCTCAGGTTTCGTACCCTGGTACTCGGGTTCACCGTTCCAGACGCTTTACTAACACTCTCCCCACATGGAGAGTCAGTGCCTTTAACCTCCTGTTTGGCACAGTTTGCAATTTCTGCGCAAGATGAACAGGAATAGGGAGAACCAATGAGAGACTAGCTGTAGGTGTCTGCACGGGCAAATGGAACGCTCATTTCCCACCAGGAAGAGGAATTAACCAAAGGCTCAGCGTGCCCTGCCGGAACCAGATTAGGCCCTGAAGCAATCCTGCGGTTTTGCGGCCAGCTCACAAGAAAGGGAGTTGAAGAAAGGAGCTCAGGGGCACTGTAATTCACAAACCTGCAGAGTTATGAATGACAGCTATCGTCCAAAAATGTATTGAAGTAAGTCTTCGAAGAGGACTTGAAAGCGGGGCAGAATTTCAGGAAAACGATTTCACGGGGTAGACTGGAATTGCACTTAAATCAGAGGAAAAGAGGCAGAATGTCGACAATAATGCGCTTGGCCAAAAAGCGCGTATGCGTTTTTTCCTGAATATATTCAGGAAAAAACGCATACGCCCTTTTTGGCCAGCCAAAGAAGCGTGTAAAGGAAATCTGCACTACAATGAAGTCTCATTGCCCCCCGTTCCAAAAGGCCATCTGAAACAGGTGTAAAATCCAGAAAGGCAGGACAGGTCACGTAGAACAGGGAGCCTTGTTATGCTGATGGGCGGGATGTAAATTGCCAACAGCCACTCTGGAGAAGTGTATGGTGTTTCCTGAAACACGCAGGAAACAAAGCAACACAGCCTATGGCACTTCCACTTAGGGTCCTATAGCTTAGGGAAATTAAATTCAAAAACACACAGCCACCCAAAAGTTTGGGACGGCTCTGTTTACAAGAACCTCATCTACGGTACAAGTTCAATATCCGAGAAAGCAAAAAATGGATAAAGAAGATGTGGTACGTACGTACAATGGAATATCACTCAACAATGAGATCTACGTCATCAGGCCCATAGCGGCATAATGAGTGGATTCAGGTACGACGATTCTACGAGAAATAAGTCACACAGAAAAAGAAACATCATAAGATATCACTAATACACGGAACATAAACTGGGCTACACATGAACTGAATTACAAAACAGAACAGGGTCTGAAATTTAGAAAACCAACTTATGCTTGCTTATGGGGAAAGGTGAGTTGGGGTGCTGCATCAAACCAGAGATTGAAATTAGCACAGATACCGTTCCATAAGACAAATATATAATAGACAAGACCTACTGTTGCTCAACGAAATGGACTCAACACCCCATATTCAATGCCTGGGAATATACCTGACAAGTAAGAATCTTAAGACCCATGGATTTATATGTCTCCATAAGGAAGTCAAGCGTGTGTACAGTGGCCTAAATGCAGCAGTGAAAATCCGATAAATCCCATTAACAAAATAAATTTCACAAACAAAACACAATGACATGCAAATGAAGCAAATGACAAAGGATTAATCTCCAAAATTTACAAGCAGCTCATGCAGCTCAATAACAAAAAATCAAACAACCCAATCCAAAAATGGGCAGAAGACCTAAATAGACATTTCTCCAAAGAAGATATACAGAATGGCAACAAACACATGAAAGAATGCTCAACATCATTAATCATTAGAGAAATGCAAATCAAAACTACAATGAGATATCATCTCACACCAGTCAGAATGGCCATCATCAAAAAATCTAGAAACAATAAATGCTGGAGTGGGTGTGGAGAAAAGGGAACACTCTTGCACTGCTGGTGGGAATGTGAATTGGTTCAGCCACTATGGAGAACAGTATGGAGGTTCCTTAAAATACTACAAATAGAATTACCATATGACCCAGCAATCCCACTACTGGGCATATACCCTGGGAAAACCAAAATTCAAACAGAGTCATGTACCAAAATGTTCATTGCAGCTCTATTTACAATAGCCCGGAGATGGAAACAACCTAAGCGCCCATCATCGGATGAATGGATAAAGAAAATGTGGTACATATATACAATGGAATATTACTCAGCCTTAAAAAGAAATGAAATTGAGCTATTTGTAATGAGATGGATAGACCTAGAGTCTGTCATACAGAGTGAAGTAAGTCAGAAAGAAAAAGACAAATACCGTATGCTAACACATATATATGGAATTTAAGGGGAAAAAAATGTCATGAAGAACCTAGGGGTAAGACAGGAATAAAGACGCAGACCTACTGGAGAACGGACTTGAGGATATGGGGAGGGGGAGGGGTGAGCTTTGACAGGGCGAGAGAGAGTCATGGACATATACACACTAACAAACGTAGTAAGGTAGATAGCTAGTGGGAAGCAGCCGCAAGGCACAGGGATATTAGCTTGGTGCTTTGTGACAGCCTGGAGGGGTGGGATAGGGAGAGTGGGAGGGAGGGAGACGCAAGAGGGAAGACATATGGGAACATATGTATATGTATAACTGATTCACTTTGTTATAAAGCAGAAACTAACACACCATTGTAAAGCAATTATACCCCAATAAAGATGTTTAAAAAAAAAAACACAATGACAGTGAAATAGAGAGCAATTCTTAAATAATTCATTCAGGGCTTGTGATGCAACCTGGATTTACCACATCTACACCCAGAGCTGGTTGAGACATAAGGCTGCTCACTTCGGGCTGATAGCATTGGTGAGGTTCGGTGAGCAAACGCAGACCCTTTGAAGTCATACTGCATGGTACACATTCCATGGGTCCCAACTCTCCACGTTTAAGGGATTCTTCCTTCAGCTACAACATGCATGGGAATCCCAGAGTATGGTCCACCGTGTGATTGGGATATGTTTTCAAATGCATCTCAGTTTTCGACCCCTGGTACTCGGGTTCACCGTTCCAGACGCTTTACTATCACTCTCCCCACTTGGAGAGTCAGTGCCTTTAACCTCCTGTTTGGCACAGTTTGCAATTTCTGCGCAAGATGAACAGGAATAGGGAGAACCAATGAGAGACTAGCTGTAGGTGTCTGCACGGGCAAATGGAACGCTCATTTCCCACCAGGAAGAGGAATTAACCAAAGGCTCAGCGTGCCCTGCCGGAACCAGATTAGGGCCTGAAGCAATCCTGCGGTTTTGCGGCCAGCTCACAAGAAAGCGAGTTGAAGAAGGGAGCTCAGGGTCACTGTAATTCACAATATTGCAGAGTTATGAATGACAGCTATCGTCCAAAAATATATTGAAGTAAGTTTTCGAAGAGGACTTGAAAGCGGGGCAGAATTTCAGGAAAACGATTTCAGGAGGTAGACTGGAATTGCACTTAAAGCATAGGAAAAGAGGCAGAATGTCCACAATGATGCACTTGGCCAAAAACGGCGTATGGGTTTTTTCCTGAATATATTCAGGAAAAAATGCATACGCCCATTTTGGCCAACCAAGCAAGCGTGTAAAGGAAATCTGCACTACATTGAAGTCTCACTGCCCCCCGGTCAAAAGGGCCATCTGAAAAAAGTGTAAAATCCAGAAAGGCAGGACAGGTCATGGAGAAGAGGGAGCCTTGTTATGCTGATGGGCGGGATGTAAAGTGCCAACAGCCACTCTGGAGAAGTGTATGGTGTTTCCTGAAACACGTAGGAAACAAAGCAACACAGCCTATGGCACTTCCACTTAGGGTCCTATAGCTTAGGGAAATTAAAATCAAAAACACACAGGCACTCCAAAGTTTGGGACGGCTCTGTTTACAAGAACCTCGTCTACGGTACAAGTTAAATATCCGAGAAAACAAAAATGGATAAAGAAGTTGTGGTACGTACGTACAATGGAATATCACTCAACAATGAGATCTACGTCATCAGGCCCGTAGCGGCATAATGAGTGGATTCAGGTACGACGATTCTACGAGAAATAAGTCACACAGAAAAAGAAACATCATAAGATATCACTAATACACGGAACATAAACTTGGCTACACATGAACTGAATTACAAAACAGAACAGGGTCTCAAATTTAGAAAACCAACTTATGCTTGCTTATGGGGAAAGGTGAGTTGGGGTGCTGCATAAAACCAGAGATTGAAATGAGCACAGATACCGTTCCATAAGCCAAATATATAATAGACAAGACCTACTGTTGCTCAACGAAATGGACTCAACACCCCATATTCAACGCCTGGGAATATACCTGACAAGTAAGAATCTTAAGACCCATGGATTTATATGTCTCCATAAGGAAGTCAATCGTGTGTACAGTGGCCTAAACGCAGCAGTGAAAATCCGATAAATCCCATTAACAAAATAAATTTCACAAAAAAAACACAATGACATGCAAATGAAGCAAATGACAAAGGATTAATCTCCAAAATTTACAAGCAGCTCATGCAGCTCAATAACAAAAAAACAAACAACCCAATCCAAAAATGGGCAGAAGACCTAAATAGACATTTCTCCAAAGAAGATATACACAATGGCAACAAACACATGAAAGAATGCTCAACATCATTAATCATTAGAGAAATGCAAATCAAAACTACAATGAGATATCATCTCACACCAGTCAGAATGGCCATCATCAAAAAATCTAGAAACAATAAATGCTGGAGAGGGTGTGGAGAAAAGGGAACACTCTTGCACTGCTGGTGGGAATGTGAATTGGTTCAGCCACTATGGAGAACAGTATGGAGGTTCCTTAAAAAACTACAAATAGAATTACCATATGACCCAGCAATCCCACTACTGGGCATATACCCTGGGAAAACCAAAATTCAAACAGAGTCATGTACCAAAATGTTCATTGCAGCTCTATTTACAATAGCCCGGAGATGGAAACAACCTAAGCGCCCATCATCGGATGAATGGATAAAGAAAATGTGGCACATATATACAATGGAATATTACTCAGCCTTAAAAAGAAATGAAATTGAGCTATTTGTAATGAGATGGATAGACCTAGAGTCTGTCATACAGAGTGAAATAAGTCAGAAAGAAAAAGACAAATACCGTATGCTAACACATATATATGGAATTTAAGGGGAAAAATAATGTCATGAAGAACCTAGGGGTAAGACAGGAATAAAGACGCAGACCTACTGGAGAACGGACTTGAGGATATGGGGAGGGGGAGGGGTGAGCTTTGACAGGGCGAGAGAGAGTCATGGACATATACACACTAACAAACGTAGTAAAGTAGATAGCTAGTGGGAAGCAGCCGCAAGGCACAGGGATATTAGCTTGGTGCTTTGTGACAGCCTGGAGGGGTGGGATAGGGAGAGTGGGAGGGAGGGAGACGCAAGAGGGAAGACATATGGGAACATATGTATAAGTATAACTGATTCACTTTGTTATAAAGCAGAAACTAACACACCATTGTAAAGCAATTATACCCCAATAAAGATGTTTAAAAAACAAAACACAATGACAGTGAAATAGAGAGCAATTCTTAAATAATTCATTCAGGGCTTGTGATGCAACCTGGATTTACCACATCTACACCCAGAGCTGGGTGAGACATAAGGCTGGACACTTCGGGCTCATAGCATTGGTGAGGTTCGGTGAGCAAACGCAGACCCTTTGAAGTCATACTGCATGGTACCCATTCCATGGGTCCCAACTCTCCAGGTTTAAGGGATTCTTCCTTCAGCTAAAACATGTATTGGAATCCCAGAGTATGGTCCACTGTGTGATTGGGAAACATTTTCAAATGTATCTCAGGTTTCGTCCCCTGGTACTCGGGTGCACCGTTCCAGACACTTTACTAAAACTCTCCCCACTTGGAGAGTCAGTGCCTTTAACCTCCTGTTTGGCACAGTTTGCAATTTCTGCGCAAGATCAACAGGAATAGGGAGAACCAATGAGAGACTAGCTGTAGGTGTCTGCACGGGCAAATCGAACGCTCATTTCCCACCAGGAAGAGGAATTAACCAAAGGCTCAGCATGCCCTGCCGGAACCAGATTAGGGCCTGAAGCAATCCTGCGGTTTTGCGGCCAGCTCACAAGAAAGCGAGTTGAAGAATGGAGCTCAGGGGCACTGTAATTCACAATCCTGCAGAGTTATGAATGACAGCTATCGTCCAAAAATGTATTGAAGTAAGTCTTCGAAGAGGACTTGAAAGCGGGGCAGAATTTCAGGAAAACGATTTCAGGGGGTAGACTGGAATTGCACTTAAAGCATAGGAAAAGAGACAGAATGTCCACAATGATGCACTTGGCCAAAAAGGGCGTATGCGTTTTTTCCTGAATATATTCAGGAAAAAACGCATACGCCCTTTTTGGCCAACCAAGCAAGCGTGTAAAGGAAACCTGCACTACAATGAAGCCTCACAGCCCCCCGGTCAAAAGGGGCATCTGAAAAAAGTGTAAAATCCAGAAAGGCAGGACAGGTCATGGAGAACAGGGAGCCTTGTTATGCTGATGGGCGGGATGTAAATTGCCAACAGCCACTCTGGAGAAGTGTATGGTGTTTCCTGAAACACGTAGGAAACAAAGCAACACAGCCTATGGCACTTCCACTTAGGGTCCTATAGCTTAGGGAAATTAAATTCAAAAACACACAGCCACCCCAAAGTTTGGGACGGCTCTGTTTACAAGAACCTCGTCTACGGTACAAGTTCAATATCCGAGAAAGCAAAAAATGGATAAAGAAGTTGTGGTACGTACGTACAATGGAATATCACTCAGCCCTGAGATCTACGTCATCAGGCCCGTAGCGGCATAATGAGTGGATTCAGGTACGACGATTCTACGAGAAATAAGTCACACAGAAAGAGAAACATCATAAGATATCACTAATCCACGGAACGTAAACTTGGCTACACAAGAACTGAATTACAAAACAGAACAGGGTCTCAAATTTAGAAAACCATCTTATGCTTGTTTATGGGGAAAGGTGAGTTGGGGTGCTGTATAAAACCAGAGATTGAAATTAGCACAGATACCGTTCCATAAGGCAAATATATAATAGACAAGACCTACTCCTTGCTCAACGAAATGGACTCAACACCCCATATTCAACGCCTGGAAATATACCTGACAAGTAAGAATCTTAAGACCCATGGATTTATATGTCTCCATAAGGAAATCAAGCGTGTGTACAGCGGCCTAAACGCAGCAGTGAAAATCCGATAAATCCCATTATCAAAATAAATTTCAAAAACAAAACACAATGACAGTGAAATAGAGAGCAATTCTTAAATAATTCATTCAGGGCTTGTGATGCAACCTGGATTTACCACATCTACACCCAGAGCTGGGTGAGACATAAGGCTGGACACTTCGGGCTGATAGCATTGGTGAGGTTCGGTGAGCAAACGCAGACCCTTTGACGTCATACTGCATGGTACCCATTCCATGGCTCCCAACTCTCCAGGTTTAAGGGATTCTTCCTTCAGCTAAAACATGCATTGGAATCCCAGAGTATGGTCCACTGTGTGATTGGGAAACATTTTCAAATGTATCTCAGGTTTCGTCCCCTGGTACTCGGGTGCACCGTTCCAGACACTTTACTAAAACTCTCCCCACTTGGAGAGTCAGTGCCTTTAACCTCCTGTTTGGCACAGTTTGCAATTTCTGCGCAAGATCAACAGGAATAGGGAGAACCAATGAGAGACTAGCTGTAGGTGTCTGCACGGGCAAATCGAACGCTCATTTCCCACCAGGAAGAGGAATTAACCAAAGGCTCAGCGTGCCCTGCCGGAACCAGATTAGGGCCTGAAGCAATCCTGCGGTTTTGCGGCCAGCTCACAAGAAAGCGAGTTGAAGAATGGAGCTCAGGGGCACTGTAATTCACAATCCTGCAGAGTTATGAATGACAGCTATCGTCCAAAAATGTATTGAAGTAAGTCTTCGAAGAGGACTTGAAAGCGGGGCAGAATTTCAGGAAAACGATTTCAGGGGGTAGACTGGAATTGCACTTAAAGCATAGGAAAAGAGACAGAATGTCCACAATGATGCACTTGGCCAAAAAGGGCGTATGCGTTTTTTCCTGAATATATTCAGGAAAAAACGCATACGCCCTTTTTGGCCAACCAAGCAAGCGTGTAAAGGAAACCTGCACTACAATGAAGCCTCACAGCCCCCCGGTCAAAAGGGGCATCTGAAAAAAGTGTAAAATCCAGAAAGGCAGGACAGGTCATGGAGAACAGGGAGCCTTGTTATGCTGATGGGCGGGATGTAAATTGCCAACAGCCACTCTGGAGAAGTGTATGGTGTTTCCTGAAACACGTAGGAAACAAAGCAACACAGCCTATGGCACTTCCACTTAGGGTCCTATAGCTTAGGGAAATTAAATTCAAAAACACACAGCCACCCCAAAGTTTGGGACGGCTCTGTTTACAAGAACCTCGTCTACGGTACAAGTTCAATATCCGAGAAAGCAAAAAATGGATAAAGAAGTTGTGGTACGTACGTACAATGGAATATCACTCAGCCATGAGATCTACGTCATCAGGCCCGTAGCGGCATAATGAGTGGATTCAGGTACGACGATTCTACGAGAAATAAGTCACACAGAAAGAGAAACATCATAAGATATCACTAATCCACGGAACGTAAACTTGGCTACACAAGAACTGAATTACAAAACAGAACAGGGTCTCAAATTTAGAAAACCATCTTATGCTTGCTTATGGGGAAAGGTGAGTTGGGGTGCTGTATAAAACCAGAGATTGAAATTAGCACAGATACCGTTCCATAAGGCAAATATATAATAGACAAGACCTACTCCTTGCTCAACGAAATGGATTCAACACCCCATATTCAACGCCTGGAAATATACCTGACAAGTAAGAAACTTAAGACCCATGGATTTATATGTCTCCATAAGGAAATCAAGCGTGTGTACAGCGGCCTAAACGCAGCAGTGAAAATCCGATAAATCCCATTATCAAAATAAATTTCAAAAACAAAACACAATGACAGTGAAATAGAGAGCAATTCTTAAATCATTCATTCAGGGCTTGTGATGCAACCTGGATTTACCACATCTACACCCAGAGCTGGGTGAGACATAAGGCTGGACACTTCGGGCTCATAGCATTGGTGAGGTTCGGTGAGCAAACGCAGACCCTTTGAAGTCATACTGCATGGTACCCATTCCATGGGTCCCAACTCTCCAGGTTTAAGGGATTCTTCCTTCAGCTAAAACATGCATTGGAATCCCAGAGTATGGTCCACTGTGTGATTGGGAAACATTTTCAAATGTATCTCAGGTTTCGTCCCCTGGTACTCGGGTGCACCGTTCCAGACACTTTACTAAAACTCTCCCCACTTGGAGAGTCAGTGCCTTTAACCTCCTGTTTGGCACAGTTTGCAATTTCTGCGCAAGATCAACAGGAATAGGGAGAACCAATGAGAGACTAGCTCTAGGTGTCTGCACGGGCAAATCGAACGCTCATTTCCCACCAGGAAGAGGAATTAACCAAAGGCTCAGCGTGCCCTGCCGGAACCAGATTAGGGCCTGAAGCAATCCTGCGGTTTTGCGGCCAGCTCACAAGAAAGCGAGTTGAAGAATGGAGCTCAGGGGCACTGTAATTCACAATCCTGCAGAGTTATGAATGACAGCTATCGTCCAAAAATGTATTGAAGTAATTCTTCGAAGAGGACTTGAAAGCGGGGCAGAATTTCAGGAAAACGATTTCAGGGGGTAGACTGGAATTGCACTTAAAGCATAGGAAAAGAGACAGAATGTCCACAATGATGCACTTGGCCAAAAAGGGCGTATGCGTTTTTTCCTGAATATATTCAGGAAAAAACGCATACGCCCTTTTTGGCCAACCAAGCAAGCGTGTAAAGGAAACCTGCACTACAATGAAGCCTCACAGCCCCCCGGTCAAAAGGGGCATCTGAAAAAAGTGTAAAATCCAGAAAGGCAGGACAGGTCATGGAGAACAGGGAGCCTTGTTATGCTGATGGGCGGGATGTCAATTGCCAACAGCCACTCTGGAGAAGTGTATGGTGTTTCCTGAAACACGTAGGAAACAAAGCAACACAGCCTATGGCACTTCCACTTAGGGTCCTATAGCTTAGGGAAATTAAATTCAAAAACACACAGCCACCCCAAAGTTTGGGACGGCTCTGTTTACAAGAACCTCATCTACGGTACAAGTTCAATATCCGAGAAAGCAAAAAATGGATAAAGAAGTTGTGGTACGTACGTACAATGGAATATCACTCAGCCATGAGATCTACGTCATCAGGCCCGTAGCGGCATAATGAGTGGATTCAGGTACGACGATTCTACGAGAAATAAGTCACACAGAAAGAGAAACATCATAAGATATCACTAATCCACGGAACGTAAACTTGGCTACACAAGAACTGAATTACAAAACAGAACAGGGTCTCAAATTTAGAAAACCATCTTATGCTTGCTTATGGGGAAAGGTGAGTTGGGGTGCTGTATAAAACCAGAGATTGAAATTAGCACAGATACCGTTCCATAAGGCAAATATATAATAGACAAGACCTACTCCTTGCTCAACGAAATGGACTCAACACCCCATATTCAACGCCTGGAAATATACCTGACAAGTAAGAATCTTAAGACCCATGGATTTATATGTCTCCATAAGGAAATCAAGCGTGTGTACAGCGGCCTAAACGCAGCATTGAAAATCCGATAAATCCCATTATCAAAATAAATTTCAAAAACAAAACACAATGACAGTGAAATAGAGAGCAATTCTTAAATAATTCATTCAGGGCTTGTGATGCAACCTGGATTTACCACATCTACACCCAGAGCTGGGTGAGACATAAGGCTGGACACTTCGGGCTGATAGCATTGGTGAGGTTCGGTGAGCAAACGCAGACCCTTTGAAGTCATACTGCATGGTACCCATTCCATGGGTCCCAACTCTCCAGGTTTAAGGGATTCTTCCTTCAGCTAAAACATGCATTGGAATCCCAGAGTATGGTCCACTGTGTGATTGGGAAACATTTTCAAATGTATCTCAGGTTTCGTCCCCTGGTACTCGGGTGCACCGTTCCAGACACTTTACTAAAACTCTCCCCACTTGGAGAGTCAGTGCCTTTAACCTCCTGTTTGGCACAGTTTGCAATTTCTGCGCAAGATCAACAGGAATAGGGAGAACCAATGAGAGACTAGCTCTAGGTGTCTGCACGGGCAAATCGAACGCTCATTTCCCACCAGGAAGAGGAATTAACCAAAGGCTCAGCGTGCCCTGCCGGAACCAGATTAGGGCCTGAAGCAATCCTGCGGTTTTGCGGCCAGCTCACAAGAAAGCGAGTTGAAGAATGGAGCTCAGGGGCACTGTAATTCACAATCCTGCAGAGTTATGAATGACAGCTATCGTCCAAAAATGTATTGAAGTAATTCTTCGAAGAGGACTTGAAAGCGGGGCAGAATTTCAGGAAAACGATTTCAGGGGGTAGACTGGAATTGCACTTAAAGCATAGGAAAAGAGACAGAATGTCCACAATGATGCACTTGGCCAAAAAGGGCGTATGCGTTTTTTCCTGAATATATTCAGGAAAAAACGCATACGCCCTTTTTGGCCAACCAAGCAAGCGTGTAAAGGAAACCTGCACTACAATGAAGCCTCACAGCCCCCCGGTCAAAAGGGGCATCTGAAAAAAGTGTAAAATCCAGAAAGGCAGGACAGGTCATGGAGAACAGGGAGCCTTGTTATGCTGATGGGCGGGATGTAAATTGCCAACAGCCACTCTGGAGAAGTGTATGGTGTTTCCTGAAACACGTAGGAAACAAAGCAACACAGCCTATGGCACTTCCACTTAGGGTCCTATAGCTTAGGGAAATTAAATTCAAAAACACACAGCCACCCCAAAGTTTGGGACGGCTCTGTTTACAAGAACCTCATCTACGGTACAAGTTCAATATCCGAGAAAGCAAAAAATGGATAAAGAAGTTGTGGTACGTACGTACAATGGAATATCACTCAGCCATGAGATCTACGTCATCAGGCCCGTAGCGGCATAATGAGTGGATTCAGGTACGACGATTCTACGAGAAATAAGTCACACAGAAAGAGAAACATCATAAGATATCACTAATCCACGGAACGTAAACTTGGCTACACAAGAACTGAATTACAAAACAGAACAGGGTCTCAAATTTAGAAAACCATCTTATGCTTGCTTATGGGGAAAGGTGAGTTGGGGTGCTGTATAAAACCAGAGATTGAAATTAGCACAGATACCGTTCCATAAGGCAAATATATAATAGACAAGACCTACTCCTTGCTCAACGAAATGGACTCAACACCCCATATTCAACGCCTGGAAATATACCTGACAAGTAAGAATCTTAAGACCCATGGATTTATATGTCTCCATAAGGAAATCAAGCGTGTGTACAGCGGCCTAAACGCAGCAGTGAAAATCCGATAAATCCCATTATCAAAATAAATTTCAAAAACAAAACACAATGACAGTGAAATAGAGAGCAATTCTTAAATAATTCATTCAGGGCTTGTGATGCAACCTGGATTTACCACATCTACACCCAGAGCTGGGTGAGACATAAGGCTGGACACTTCGGGCTGATAGCATTGGTGAGGTTCGGTGAGCAAACGCAGACCCTTTGAAGTCATAATGCATGGTACCCATTCCATGGGTCCCAACTCTCCAGGTTTAAGGGATTCTTCCTTCAGCTAAAACATGCATTGGAATCCCAGAGTATGGTCCACTGTGTGATTGGGAAACATTTTCAAATGTATCTCAGGTTTCGTCCCCTGGTACTCGGGTGCACCGTTCCAGACACTTTACTAAAACTCTCCCCACTTGGAGAGTCAGTGCCTTTAACCTCCTGTTTGGCACAGTTTGAAATTTCTGCACAAGATCAACAGGAATAGGGAGAACCAATGAGAGACTAGCTGTAGGTGTCTGCACGGGCAAATCGAACGCTCATTTCCCACCAGGAAGAGGAATTAACCAAAGGCTCAGCGTGCCCTGCCGGAACCAGATTAGGGCCTGAAGCAATCCTGCGGTTTTGCGGCCAGCTCACAAGAAAGCGAGTTGAAGAATGGAGCTCAGGGGCACTGTAATTCACAATCCTGCAGAGTTATGAATGACAGCTATCGTCCAAAAATGTATTGAAGTAAGTCTTCGAAGAGGACTTGAAAGCGGGGCAGAATTTCAGGAAAACGATTTCAGGGGGTAGACTGGAATTGCACTTAAAGCATAGGAAAAGAGACAGAATGTCCACAATGATGCACTTGGCCAAAAAGGGCGTATGCGTTTTTTCCTGAATATATTCAGGAAAAAACGCATACGCCCTTTTTGGCCAACCAAGTAAGCGTGTAAAGGAAACCTGCACTACAATGAAGCCTCACAGCCCCCCGGTCAAAAGGGGCATCTGAAAAAAGTGTAAAATCCAGAAAGGCAGGACAGGTCATGGAGAACAGGGAGCCTTGTTATGCTGATGGGCGGGATGTCAATTGCCAACAGCCACTCTGGAGAAGTGTATGGTGTTTCCTGAAACACGTAGGAAACAAAGCAACACAGCCTATGGCACTTCCACTTAGGGTCC
Source organism: Delphinapterus leucas (assembly GCF_059928025.1). NCBI lineage: Eukaryota > Metazoa > Chordata > Mammalia > Artiodactyla > Monodontidae > Delphinapterus > Delphinapterus leucas. The sequence goes on from NW_028322244.1 coordinate 8,480,446, forward strand.
TATAGCTTAGGGAAATTAAATTCAAAATCACACAGCCACCCCAAAGTTTGGGACAGCTCTGTTTACAAGAACCTCGTCTACGGTACAAGTTCAATATCCGCGAAAGCAAAAAATGGATAAAGAAGTTGTGGTACGTAAGTACAATGGAATATCACTCAGCCATGAGATCTACGTCATCAGGCCCGTAGCGGCATAATGAGTGGATTCAGGTACGACGATTCTACGAGAAATAAGTCACACAGAAAGAGAAACATCATAAGATATCACTAATCCACGGAACGTAAACTTGGCTACACAAGAACTGAATTACAAAACAGAACAGAGTCTCAAATTTAGAAAACCATCTTATGCTTGCTTATGGGGAAAGGTGAGTTGGGGTGCTGTATAAAACCAGAGATTGAAATTAGCACAGATACCGTTCCATAAGGCAAATATATAATAGACAAGACCTACTCCTTTCTCAACGAAATGGACTCAACACCCCATATTCAACGCCTGGAAATATACCTGACAAGTAAGAATCTTAAGACCCATGGATTTATATGTCTCCATAAGGAAATCAAGCGTGTGTACAGCGGCCTAAACGCAGCAGTGAAAATCCGATAAATCCCATTATCAAAATAAATTTCAAAAACAAAACACAATGACAGTGAAATAGAGAGCAATTCTTAAATAATTCATTCAGGGCTTGTGATGCAACCTGGATTTACCACATCTACACCCAGAGCTGGGTGAGACATAAGGCTGGACACTTCGGGCTCATAGCATTGGTGAGGTTCGGTGAGCAAACGCAGACCCTTTGAAGTCATACTGCATGGTACCCATTCCATGGGTCCCAACTCTCCAGGTTTAAGGGATTCTTCCTTCAGCTAAAACATGCATTGGAATCCCAGAGTATGGTCCACTGTGTGATTGGGAAACATTTTCAAATGTATCTCAGGTTTCGTCCCCTGGTACTCGGGTGCACCGTTCCAGACACTTTACTAAAACTCTCCCCACTTGGAGAGTCAGTGCCTTTAACCTCCTGTTTGGCACAGTTTGCAATTTCTGCGCAAGATCAACAGGAATAGGGAGAACCAATGAGAGACTAGCTCTAGGTGTCTGCACGGGCAAATCGAACGCTCATTTCCCACCAGGAAGAGGAATTAACCAAAGGCTCAGCGTGCCCTGCCGGAACCAGATTAGGGCCTGAAGCAATCCTGCGGTTTTGCGGCCAGCTCACAAGAAAGCGAGTTGAAGAATGGAGCTCAGGGGCACTGTAATTCACAATCCTGCAGAGTTATGAATGACAGCTATCGTCCAAAAATGTATTGAAGTAATTCTTCGAAGAGGACTTGAAAGCGGGGCAGAATTTCAGGAAAACGATTTCAGGGGGTAGACTGGAATTGCACTTAAAGCATAGGAAAAGAGACAGAATGTCCACAATGATGCACTTGGCCAAAAAGGGCGTATGCGCATACGCCCTTTTTGGCCAACCAAGCAAGCGTGTAAAGGAAACCTGCACTACAATGAAGCCTCACAGCCCCCCGGTCAAAAGGGGCATCTGAAAAAAGTGTAAAATCCAGAAAGGCAGGACAGGTCATGGAGAACAGGGAGCCTTGTTATGCTGATGGGCGGGATGTCAATTGCCAACAGCCACTCTGGAGAAGTGTATGGTGTTTCCTGAAACACGTAGGAAACAAAGCAACACAGCCTATGGCACTTCCACTTAGGGTCCTATAGCTTAGGGAAATTAAATTCAAAAACACACAGCCACCCCAAAGTTTGGGACGGCTCTGTTTACAAGAACCTCATCTACGGTACAAGTTCAATATCCGAGAAAGCAAAAAATGGATAAAGAAGTTGTGGTACGTACGTACAATGGAATATCACTCAGCCATGAGATCTACGTCATCAGGCCCGTAGCGGCATAATGAGTGGATTCAGGTACGACGATTCTACGAGAAATAAGTCACACAGAAAGAGAAACATCATAAGATATCACTAATCCACGGAACGTAAACTTGGCTACACAAGAACTGAATTACAAAACAGAACAGGGTCTCAAATTTAGAAAACCATCTTATGCTTGCTTATGGGGAAAGGTGAGTTGGGGTGCTGTATAAAACCAGAGATTGAAATTAGCACAGATACCGTTCCATAAGGCAAATATATAATAGACAAGACCTACTCCTTGCTCAACGAAATGGACTCAACACCCCATATTCAACGCCTGGAAATATACCTGACAAGTAAGAATCTTAAGACCCATGGATTTATATGTCTCCATAAGGAAATCAAGCGTGTGTACAGCGGCCTAAACGCAGCAGTGAAAATCCGATAAATCCCATTATCAAAATAAATTTCAAAAACAAAACACAATGACAGTGAAATAGAGAGCAATTCTTAAATAATTCATTCAGGGCTTGTGATGCAACCTGGATTTACCACATCTACACCCAGAGCTGGGTGAGACATAAGGCTGGACACTTCGGGCTCATAGCATTGGTGAGGTTCGGTGAGCAAACGCAGACCCTTTGAAGTCATAATGCATGGTACCCATTCCATGGGTCCCAACTCTCCAGGTTTAAGGGATTCTTCCTTCAGCTAAAACATGCATTGGAATCCCAGAGTATGGTCCACTGTGTGATTGGGAAACATTTTCAAATGTATCTCAGGTTTCGTCCCCTGGTACTCGGGTGCACCGTTCCAGACACTTTACTAAAACTCTCCCCACTTGGAGAGTCAGTGCCTTTAACCTCCTGTTTGGCACAGTTTGCAATTTCTGCGCAAGATCAACAGGAATAGGGAGAACCAATGAGAGACTAGCTCTAGGTGTCTGCACGGGCAAATCGAACGCTCATTTCCCACCAGGAAGAGGAATTAACCAAAGGCTCAGCGTGCCCTGCCGGAACCAGGTTAGGGCCTGAAGCAATCCTGCGGTTTTGCGGCCAGCTAACAAGAAAGCGAGTTGAAGAATGGAGCTCAGGGGCACTGTAATTCACAATCCTGCAGAGTTATGAATGACAGCTATCGTCCAAAAATGTATTGAAGTAATTCTTCGAAGAGGACTTGAAAGCGGGGCAGAATTTCAGGAAAACGATTTCAGGGGGTAGACTGGAATTGCACTTAAAGCATAGGAAAAGAGACAGAATGTCCACAATGATGCACTTGGCCAAAAAGGGCGTATGCGTTTTTTCCTGAATATATTCAGGAAAAAACGCATACGCCCTTTTTGGCCAACCAAGCAAGCGTGTAAAGGAAACCTGCACTACAATGAAGCCTCACAGCCCCCCGGTCAAAAGGGGCATCTGAAAAAAGTGTAAAATCCAGAAAGGCAGGACAGGTCATGGAGAACAGGGAGCCTTGTTATGCTGATGGGCGGGATGTCAATTGCCAACAGCCACTCTGGAGAAGTGTATGGTGTTTCCTGAAACACGTAGGAAACAAAGCAACACAGCCTATGGCACTTCCACTTAGGGTCCTATAGCTTAGGGAAATTAAATTCAAAAACACACAGCCACCCCAAAGTTTGGGACGGCTCTGTTTACAAGAACCTCATCTACGGTACAAGTTCAATATCCGAGAAAGCAAAAAATGGATAAAGAAGTTGTGGTACGTACGTACAATGGAATATCACTCAGCCATGAGATCTACGTCATCAGGCCCGTAGCGGCATAATGAGTGGATTCAGGTACGACGATTCTACGAGAAATAAGTCACACAGAAAGAGAAACATCATAAGATATCACTAATCCACGGAACGTAAACTTGGCTACACAAGAACTGAATTACAAAACAGAACAGGGTCTCAAATTTAGAAAACCATCTTATGCTTGCTTATGGGGAAAGGTGAGTTGGGGTGCTGTATAAAACCAGAGATTGAAATTAGCACAGATACCGTTCCATAAGGCAAATATATAATAGACAAGACCTACTCCTTGCTCAACGAAATGGACTCAACACCCCATATTCAACGCCTGGAAATATACCTGACAAGTAAGAATCTTAAGACCCATGGATTTATATGTCTCCATAAGGAAATCAAGCGTGTGTACAGCGGCCTAAACGCAGCAGTGAAAATCCGATAAATCCCATTATCAAAATAAATTTCAAAAACAAAACACAATGACAGTGAAATAGAGAGCAATTCTTAAATAATTCATTCAGGGCTTGTGATGCAACCTGGATTTACCACATCTACACCCAGAGCTGGGTGAGACATAAGGCTGGACACTTCGGGCTCATAGCATTGGTGAGGTTCGGTGAGCAAACGCAGACCCTTTGAAGTCATACTGCATGGTACCCATTCCATGGCTCCCAACTCTCCAGGTTTAAGGGATTCTTCCTTCAGCTAAAACATGCATTGGAATCCCAGAGTATGGTCCACTGTGTGATTGGGAAACATTTTCAAATGTATCTCAGGTTTCGTCCCCTGGTACTCGGGTGCACCGTTCCAGACACTTTACTAAAACTCTCCCCACTTGGAGAGTCAGTGCCTTTAACCTCCTGTTTGGCACAGTTTGCAATTTCTGCGCAAGATCAACAGGAATAGGGAGAAGCAATGAGAGACTAGCTGTAGGTGTCTGCAGGGGCAAATCGAACGCTCATTTCCCACCAGGAAGAGGAATTAACCAAAGGCTCAGCGTGCCCTGCCGGAACCAGATTAGGGCCTGAAGCAATCCTGCGGTTTTGCGGCCAGCTCACAAAAAAGCGAGTTGAAGAATGGAGCTCAGGGGCACTGTAATTCACAATCCTGCAGAGTTATGAATGACAGCTATCGTCCAAAAATGTATTGAAGTAAGTCTTCGAAGAGGACTTGAAAGCGGGGCAGAATTTCAGGAAAACGATTTCAGGGGGTAGACTGGAATTGCACTTAAAGCATAGGAAAAGAGACAGAATGTCCACAATGATGCACTTGGCCAAAAAGGGCGTATGCGTTTTTTCCTGAATATATTCAGGAAAAAACGCATACGCCCTTTTTGGCCAACCAAGCAAGCGTGTAAAGGAAACCTGCACTACAATGAAGCCTCACAGCCCCCCGGTCAAAAGGGGCATCTGAAAAAAGTGTAAACTCCAGAAAGGCAGGACAGGTCATGGAGAACAGGGAGCCTTGTTATGCTGATGGGCGGGATGTAAATTGCGAACAGCCACTCTGGAGAAGTGTATGGTGTTTCCTGAAACACGTAGGAAACAAAGCAACACAGCCTATGGCACTTCCACTTAGGGTCCTATAGCTTAGGGAAATTAAAATCAAAAACACCCAGGCACCCCAAAGTTTGGGACGGCTCTGTTTACAAGAACCTCGTCTACGGTACAAGTTCAATATCCGAGAAAGCAAAAAATGGATAAAGAAGTTGTGGTACGTACGTACAATGGAATATCACTCAGCCATGAGATCTACGTCATCAGGCCCGTAGCGGCATAATGAGTGGATTCAGGTACGACGATTCTACGAGAAATAAGTCACACAGAAAGAGAAACATCATAAGATATCACTAATCCACGGAACGTAAACTTGGCTACACAAGAACTGAATTACAAAACAGAACAGGGTCTCAAATTTAGAAAACCATCTTATGCTTGCTTATGGGGAAAGGTGAGTTGGGGTGCTGTATAAAACGAGAGATTGAAATTAGCACAGATACCGTTCCATAAGGCAAATATATAATAGACAAGACCTACTCCTTGCTCAACGAAATGGACTCAACACCCCATATTCAACGCCTGGGAATATACCTGACAAGTAAGAATCTTAAGACCCATGGATTTATATGTCTCCATAAGGAAATCAAGCGTGTGTACAGCGGCCTAAACGCAGCAGTGAAAATCCGATAAATCCCATTATCAAAATAAATTTCACAAACAAAACACAATGACAGTGAAATAGAGAGCAATTCTTAAATAATTCATTCAGGGCTTGTGATGCAACCTGGATTTACCACATCTACACCCAAAGCTGTGTGAGACATAAGGCCAGACACTTCGGGCTGATAGCATTGGTGAGTTTCGGTGAGCAAAGTCAGACCCTTTGAAGTCATACTGCATGGTACCCATTCCATGGGTCCCAACTCTCCAGGTTTAAGGGATTCTTCCTTCAGCTAAAACATGCATGGGGAACCCAGAGTATGGTCCACCGTGTGATTGGGAAACGTTTTCAAATGCATCTCACGTTTCGTCCCCTGGTACTCGGGTTCACCGCTCCAGACGCTTTACTAACACTCTCCCCACTTGGAGAGTCAGTGCCTTTAACCTCCTGTTTGGCAGTTTGCAATTTCTGCGCAAGATGAACAGGAATAGGGACAACCAATGAGAGACTAGCTGTAGGTGTCTGCACGGGCAAATGGAACGCTCATTTCCGACCAGAAAGAGGAATTAACCAAAGGCTCAGCGTGCCCTGCCGGAACCAGATTAGGGCCTGAAGCAATAATGTGGTTTTGCGGCCAGCTCACAAGAAAGCGAGTTGAAGAAAGGAGCTCAGGGGCACTGTAATTCACAAACCTGCAGAGTTATGAATGACAGCTATCGTCCAAAAATGTATTGAAGTAACTCTTCGAAGAGGACTTGAAAGGGGGGCAGAATTTCAGGAAAACGATTTCAGGGGGTAGACTGGAATTGCACTTAAAGCATAGGAAAAGAGGCAGAATGTCGACAATGATGCACTTGACCAAAAAGGGCGTATGCATTTTTTCCTGAATATATTCAGGAAAAAACGCATACGCACTTTTTGGCCAACCAAGAAAGCGTGTAAAGGAAATCTGCACTACAATGAAGTCTCATTGCCCCGCGTTCCAAAAGGCCATCTGAAACATGTGTAAAATCCAGAAAGGCAGGACAGGTCATGGAGAACAGGGAGCCTTGTTATGCTGATGGGCGGGATGTAAAGTGCCAACAGCCACTCTGGAGAAGTGTATGGTGTTTCCTGAAACACGTAGGAAACAAAGCAACACAGCCTATGGCACTTCCACTTAGGGCCCTATAGCTTAGGGAAATTAAAATCAAAAACACACAGCCACCCCAAAGTTTGGGACGGCTCTGTTTACAAGAACCTCGTCTACGGTACAAGTTAAATATCTGAGAAAGCAAAAAATGGATAAAGAAGTTGTGGTACGTACGTACAATGGAATATCACTCAGCAATGAAATCTAGGTCATCAGGCCCGTAGCGGCATAATGAGTGGATTCAGGTACGACGATTCTACGAGAAATAAGTCACACAGAAAAAGAAACATCATAAGATATCACTAATACACGGAACGTAAACTTGGCTACACATGAACTGAATTACAAAACAGAACATGGTCTCAAATTTAGAAAACCAACTTATGCTTGCTTATGGGGAAAGGTGAGTTGTGGTGCTTCATCAAACCAGAGATTGAAATTAGCACAGATACCGTTCCATAAGCCAAATATATAATAAACCAAACCTACCCCTTGCTCAACGAAATGGACTCAACACCCCATATTCAACGCCTGGAAATATACCTGACAAGTAAGAATCTTAAGACCCATGGATTTATATGTCTCCATAAGGAAATCAAGTGTGTGTACAGCGGCCTAAACGCAGCAGTGAAAATCCGATAAATCCCATTATCAAAATAAATTTCAAAAACAAAACACAATGACAGTGAAATAGAGAGCAATTCTTAAATCATTCATTCAGGGCTTGTGATGCAACCTGGATTTACCACATCTACACCCAGAGCTGGGTGAGACATAAGGCTGGACACTTCGGGCTGATAGCATTGGTGAGGTTCGGTGAGCAAACGCAGACCCTTTGAAGTCATACTGCATGGTACCCATTCCAAGGGTCCCAACTCTCCAGGTTTAAGGGATTCTTCCTTCAGCTAAAACATGCATTGGAATCCCAGAGTATGGTCCACTGTGTGATTGGGAAACATTTTCAAATGTATCTCAGGTTTCATCCCCTGGTACTCGGGTTCAACGTTCCAGACGCTTTACTAACACTCTCCACAATTGGAGAGACAGTGCCTTTAACCTCCTGTTTGTCACAGTTTGCAAATTCTGCGCAAGATTAACAGGAATAGGGAGAACCAATGAGAGACTAGCTCTAGGTGTCTGCACGGGCAAATGGAATGCTCATTTCCCACCAGGAAGAGGGATTAACCAAAGGCTCAGCGTTCCCTGCCGGAACCAGATTAGGGCGTGAAGCAATCCAGCGGTTTTGCGGCCATCTCACAAGAAAGCGAGTTGAAGAAAGGAGCTCAGGGGCACTGTAATTCACAAACCTGCAGAGTTATGAATGACAGCTATCGTCCAAAAATGTATTGAAGTAAGTCTTCGAAGAGGACTTGAAAGCGGGGCAGAATTTCAGGAAAACGATTTCAGGGGGTAGACTGGAATTGCACTTAAAGTATAGGAAAAGAGGCAGAATGTCGACAATGATGCACTTGGCCAAAATGGGCGTATGCGTTTTTTCCTGAATATATTCAGGAAAAAACGCATACGCCCTTTTTGGCCAACCAAGCAAGCGTGTAAAGGAAATCTGCACTACAATGAAGCCTCACAGCCCCCCGGTCAAAAGGGGCATCTGAAAAAAGTGTAAAATCCAGAAAGGCAGGAAAGGTCATGGAGAACAGGGAGCCTTGTTATGCTGATGGGCGGGATGTAAATTGCCAACAGCCACTCTGGAGAAGTGTATGGTGTTTCCTGAAACACGTAGGAAACAAAGCAACACAGCCTATGGCACTTCCACTTAGGGTCCTATAGCTTAGGGAAATTAAAATCAAAAACACACAGCCACCCCAAAGTTTGGGACGGCTCTGTTTACAAGAACCTCGTCTACGGTACAAGTTAAATATCCGAGAAAGCAAAAAATGGATAAAGAAGTTGTGGTACGTACGTACAATGGAATATCACTCAGCAATGAGATCTACGTCATCAGGCCCGTAGCGGCATAATGAGTGCATTCAGGTACGACGATTCTACGAGAAATAAGTCACACAGAAAAAGAAACATCATAAGATATCACTAATACACGGAACGTAAACTTGGCTACACATGAACTGAATTACAAAACAGAACAGGGTCTCAAATTTAGAAAACCAACTTATGCTTGCTTATGGGGAAAGGTGAGTTGGGGTGCTGCATCAAACCAGAGATTGAAATTAGCACAGATACCGTTCCATAAGCCAAATATATAATAGACAAGACCTACTCCTTGCTCAACGAAATGGACTGAACACCCCATATTCAACGCCTGGGAATATACCTGACAAGTAAGAATCTTAAGACCCATGGATTTATATGTCTCCATAAGGAAATCAAGCGTGTGTACAGCGGCCTAAACGCAGCAGTGAAAATCCGATAAATCCCATTATCAAAATAAATTTCAAAAAGAAAACACAATGACAGTGAAATAGAGAGCAATTCTTAAATAATTGATTCAGGGCTCGTGATGCAACCTGGATTTACCACATCTACACCCAGAGCTGGGTGTGACATAAAGCTAGACACTTTGGGCTGATAGCATTGGTGAGGTACGGTGAGCAAACGCAGACCCTTTGAAGTCATACTGCATGGTACCCATTCCATGGGTCCCAACTCTCCAGGTTTAAGGGATTCTTCCTTCAGCTAAAACATGCATGGGAAACCCAGAGTATGGTCCACCGTGTGATTGGGAAACGTTTTCAAATGCATCTCAGGTTTCGTCCCCTGGTACTCGGGTTCACCGTTCCAGGCGATTTACTAACACTCTCCCCACATGGAGAGTCAGTGCCTTTAACTTCCTGTTTGGCACATTTTGCAATTTCTGCGCAAGATGAACAGGAATAGGGAGAACCAATGAGAGACTAGCTGTAGGTGTCTGCACGGGCAAATGGAACGCTCATTTCCCACCAGGAAGTGGAATTAACCAAAGGCTCAGCGTGCCCTGCTGGAACCAGATTAGGGCCTAAAGCAATCCAGCAGTTTTGCGGCCAGCTCACAAGAAAGCGAGTTGAAGAAAGGAGCTCAGGGGCACTGTAATTCACAAACCTGCAGCGTTATGAATGACAGCTATCGTCCAAAAATGTATTGAAGTAAGTCTCCGAAGTGGACTTGAAAGCGGGGCAGAATTTCAGGAAAACGATTTCAGGGGGTAGACTGGAATTGCACTTAAAGCATAGGAAAAGAGGCCGAATGTCGACAATGATGCACTTGGCCATATAGGGCGTATGCGTTATTTCCTGAATATATTCAGGAAAAAACGCATACGCCCTTTTTGGCCAACCAAGCAAGCGTTTAAAGGAAATCTGCACTACAATGAAGTCTCACTGCCCCCCGGTCCAAACGGCCATCTGAAACAAGTGTAAAATCCAGAAAGGCAGAACAGCTCATGGAAAGAGGGAGCCTTGTTATGCTGATGGGTGGGATGTAAATTGCCAACAGCCACTCTGGAGAAGTATATGGTGTTTCCTGAAACACGTAGGAAACAAAGTAACACAGCCTATGGCACTTCCACTTAGGGTCCTATAGCTTAGGGAAATTAAAATCAAAAACACACAGCCACCCCAAAGTTTGGGACGGCTCTGTTTACAAGAACCTCGTCTACGGTACAAGTTAAATATCCGAGAAAGCAAAAAATGGATAAAGAAGTTGTGGTACGTACGTACAATGGAATATCACTCAGCAATGAGATATACGTCATCAGGCCCGTAGTGGCATAATGAGTGCATTCAGGTACGACGATTCTACGAGAAATAAGTCACACAGAAAAAGAAACATCGTAAGATATCACTAATACACGGAACGTAAACTTGGCTACACATGAACTGAATTACAAAACAGAACAGGGTCTCAAATTTAGAAAACCAACTTATGCTTGCTTATGGGGAAAGGTGAGTTGGGGTGCTGCATCAAACCAGAGATTGAAATTAGCACAGATACCGTTCCATAAGCCAAATATATAATAGACAAGACCTACTCCATTCTCAACAAAATGGACTCAACACCCCATATTCAACGCCTGGGAATATACCTGACAAGTAAGAATCTTAAGACCCATGGATTTATATGTCTCCATAAGGAAATCAAGCGTGTGTACAGCGGCCTAAACGCAGCAGTGAAAATCCGATAAATCCCATTATCAAAATAAATTTCACAAACAAAACACTATGACAGTGAAATAGAGAGCAATTCTTAAATAATTCATTCAGGGCTTGTGATGCAACCTGGATTTACCACACCTACACCCAGAGCTGGGTGAGACATAAGGCTGGACACTTCGGACTGATAGCATTGGTGAGGTTCGGTGAGCAAACGTAGACCCTTTGAAGTCATACTGCATGGTACCCATTCCATGGGTCCCAACTCTCCAGGTTTAAGGGATTCTTCCTTCAGCTAAAATATGCATGGGAAACCCAGAGTATGGTCGACCTTGTGATTGGGAAACATTTTCAAATGCATCTCAGGTTTCGACCCCTGGTACTCAGGTTCACCGTTCCAGACGCTTTACTAACACTCTCCCCACTTGGAGAGTCAGTGCCTTTAACCTCCTGTTTGGCACAGTTTGCAATTTCTGCGCAAGATGAACAGGAATAGGGAGAACCAATGAGAGACTAGCTGTAGGTGTCTGCACGGGCAAATGGAAGGCTCATTTCCCACCAGGAAGAGGAATTAAGCAAAGGCTCAGCGTGCCCTGCCGGAACCAGATGAGGGTCTGAAGCAATCCTGCGGTTTTCCAGCCAGCTCACAAGAAAGCGAGTTGAAGAAAGGAGCTCAGGGGCACTGTAATTCACAAACCTGCAGAGTTATGAATGACAGCTATCGTCCAAAAATGTATTGAAGTAAGTCTTCGAAGAGGACCTGAAAGCGGGGCAGAATTTCAGGAAAACGATTTCGGGAGTAGACTGGAATTGCACTTAAAGCATAGGAAAAGAGGCAGAATGTCGACAATGATGCACTTGGCCAAAAAGGGCGTATGCGTTTTTTCCTGAATATATTCAGGAAAAAACGCATACGCCCTTTTTGGCCAACCAAGCAAGCGTGTAAAGGAAATCTGCACTACAATGAAGCCTCACAGCCCCCCGGTCAAAAGGGGCATCTGAAAAAAGTGTAAAATCCAGAAAGGCAGGAAAGGTCATGGAGAACAGGGAGCCTTGTTATGCTGATGGGCGGGATGTAAATTGCCAACAGCCACTCTGGAGAAGTGTATGGTGTTTCCTGAAACACGTAGGAAACAAAGCAACACAGCCTATGGCACTTCCACTTAGGGTCCTATAGCTTAGGGAAATTAAATTCAAAAACACACAGCCACCCAAAAGTTTGGGACGGCTCTGTTTACAAGAACCTCGTCTACGGTACAAGTTCAATATCCGAGAAAGCAAAAAATGGATAAAGAAGTTGTGGTACGTACGTACAATGGAATATCACTCAGCCATGAGATCTACGTCATCAGGCCCGTAGCGGCATAATGAGTGGATTCAGGTACGACGATTCTACGAGAAATAAGTCACACAGAAAGAGAAACATCATAAGATATCACTAATCCACGGAACGTAAACTTGGCTACACAAGAACTGAATTACAAAACAGAACAGGGTCTCAAATTTAGAAAACCATCTTATGCTTGCTTATGGGGAAAGGTGAGTTGGGGTGCTGTATAAAAGCAGAGATTGAAATTAGCACAGATACCGTTCCATAAGGCAAATATATAATAGACAAGACCTACTCCTTGCTCAACGAAATGGACTCAACACCCCATATTCAACGCCTGGAAATATACCTGACAAGTAAGAATCTTAAGACCCATGGATTTATATGTCTCCATAAGGAAATCAAGCGTGTGTACAGCGGCCTAAACGCAGCAGTGAAAATCCGATAAATCCCATTATCAAAATAAATTTCAAAAACAAAACACAATGACAGTGAAATAGAGAGCAATTCTTAAATAATTCATTCAGGGCTTGTGATGCAACCTGGATTTACCACATCTACACCCAGAGCTGGGTGAGACATAAGGCTGGACACTTCGGGCTCATAGCATTGGTGAGGTTCGGTGAGCAAACGCAGACCCTTTGAAGTCATACTGCATGGTACCCATTCCATGGCTCCCAACTCTCCAGGTTTAAGGGATTCTTCCTTCAGCTAAAACATGCATTGGAATCCCAGAGTATGGTCCACTGTGTGATTGGGAAACATTTTCAAATGTATCTCAGGTTTCGTCCCCTGGTACTCGGGTGCACCGTTCCAGACACTTTACTAAAACTCTCCCCACTTGGAGAGTCAGTGCCTTTAACCTCCTGTTTGGCACAGTTTGCAATTTCTGCGCAAGATCAACAGGAATAGGGAGAAGCAATGAGAGACTAGCTGTAGGTGTCTGCAGGGGCAAATCGAACGCTCATTTCCCACCAGGAAGAGGAATTAACCAAAGGCTCAGCGTGCCCTGCCGGAACCAGATTAGGGCCTGAAGCAATCCTGCGGTTTTGCGGCCAGCTCACAAAAAAGCGAGTTGAAGAATGGAGCTCAGGGGCACTGTAATTCACAATCCTGCAGAGTTATGAATGTCAGCTATCGTCCAAAAATGTATTGAAGTAAGTCTTCGAAGAGGACTTGAAAGCGGGGCAGAATTTCAGGAAAACGATTTCAGGGGGTAGACTGGAATTGCACTTAAAGCATAGGAAAAGAGACAGAATGTCCACAATGATGCACTTGGCCAAAAAGGGCGTATGCGTTTTTTCCTGAATATATTCAGGAAAAAACGCATACGCCCTTTTTGGCCAACCAAGCAAGCGTGTAAAGGAAACCTGCACTACAATGAAGCCTCACAGCCCCCCGGTCAAAAGGGGCATCTGAAAAAAGTGTAAACTCCAGAAAGGCAGGACAGGTCATGGAGAACAGGGAGCCTTGTTATGCTGATGGGCGGGATGTAAATTGCCAACAGCCACTCTGGAGAAGTGTATGGTGTTTCCTGAAACACGTAGGAAACAAAGCAACACAGCCTATGGCACTTCCACTTAGGGTCCTATAGCTTAGGGAAATTAAAATCAAAAACACCCAGGCACCCCAAAGTTTGGGACGGCTCTGTTTACAAGAACCTCGTCTACGGTACAAGTTCAATATCCGAGAAAGCAAAAAATGGATAAAGAAGTTGTGGTACGTACGTACAATGGAATATCACTCAGCCATGAGATCTACGTCATCAGGCCCGTAGCGGCATAATGAGTGGATTCAGGTACGACGATTCTACGAGAAATAAGTCACACAGAAAGAGAAACATCATAAGATATCACTAATCCACGGAACGTAAACTTGGCTACACAAGAACTGAATTACAAAACAGAACAGGGTCTCAAATTTAGAAAACCATCTTATGCTTGCTTATGGGGAAAGGTGAGTTGGTGTGCTGTATAAAACGAGAGATTGAAATTAGCACAGATACCGTTCCATAAGGCAAATATATAATAGACAAGACCTACTCCTTGCTCAACGAAATGGACTCAACACCCCATATTCAACGCCTGGGAATATACCTGACAAGTAAGAATCTTAAGACCCATGGATTTATATGTCTCCATAAGGAAATCAAGCGTGTGTACAGCGGCCTAAACGCAGCAGTGAAAATCCGATAAATCCCATTATCAAAATAAATTTCACAAACAAAACACAATGACAGTGAAATAGAGAGCAATTCTTAAATAATTCATTCAGGGCTTGTGATGCAACCTGGATTTACCACATCTACACCCAAAGCTGTGTGAGACATAAGGCCAGACACTTCGGGCTGATAGCATTGGTGAGTTTCGGTGAGCAAAGTCAGACCCTTTGAAGTCATACTGCATGGTACCCATTCCATGGGTCCCAACTCTCCAGGTTTAAGGGATTCTTCCTTCAGCTAAAACATGCATGGGGAACCCAGAGTATGGTCCACCGTGTGATTGGGAAACGTTTTCAAATGCATCTCACGTTTCGTCCCCTGGTACTCGGGTTCACCGCTCCAGACGCTTTACTAACACTCTCCCCACTTGGAGAGTCAGTGCCTTTAACCTCCTGTTTGGCAGTTTGCAATTTCTGCGCAAGATGAACAGGAATAGGGACAACCAATGAGAGACTAGCTGTAGGTGTCTGCACGGGCAAATGGAACGCTCATTTCCCACCAGAAAGAGGAATTAACCAAAGGCTCAGCGTGCCCTGCCGGAACCAGATTAGGGCCTGAAGCAATAATGTGGTTTTGCGGCCAGCTCACAAGAAAGCGAGTTGAAGAAAGGAGCTCAGGGGCACTGTAATTCACAAACCTGCAGAGTTATGAATGACAGCTATCGTCCAAAAATGTATTGAAGTAACTCTTCGAAGAGGACTTGAAAGGGGGGCAGAATTTCAGGAAAACGATTTCAGGGGGTAGACTGGAATTGCACTTAAAGCATAGGAAAAGAGGCAGAATGTCGACAATGATGCACTTGACCAAAAAGGGCGTATGCATTTTTTCCTGAATATATTCAGGAAAAAACGCATACGCACTTTTTGGCCAACCAAGAAAGCGTGTAAAGGAAATCTGCACTACAATGAAGTCTCATTGCCCCGCGTTCCAAAAGGCCATCTGAAACATGTGTAAAATCCAGAAAGGCAGGACAGGTCATGGAGAACAGGGAGCCTTGTTATGCTGATGGGCGGGATGTAAATTGCCAACAGCCACTCTGGAGAAGTGTATGGTGTTTCCTGAAACACGTAGGAAACAAAGCAACACAGCCTATGGCACTTCCACTTAGGGCCCTATAGCTTAGGGAAATTAAAATCAAAAACACACAGCCACCCCAAAGTTTGGGACGGCTCTGTTTACAAGAACCTCGTCTACGGTACAAGTTAAATATCTGAGAAAGCAAAAAATGGATAAAGAAGTTGTGGTACGTACGTACAATGGAATATCACTCAGCAATGAAATCTAGGTCATCAGGCCCGTAGCGGCATAATGAGTGGATTCAGGTACGACGATTCTACGAGAAATAAGTCACACAGAAAAAGAAACATCATAAGATATCACTAATACACGGAACGTAAACTTGGCTACACATGAACTGAATTACAAAACAGAACATGGTCTCAAATTTAGAAAACCAACTTATGCTTGCTTATGGGGAAAGGTGAGTTGTGGTGCTTCATCAAACCAGAGATTGAAATTAGCACAGATACCGTTCCATAAGCCAAATATATAATAAACCAAACCTACCCCTTGCTCAACGAAATGGACTCAACACCCCATATTCAACGCCTGGAAATATACCTGACAAGTAAGAATCTTAAGACCCATGGATTTATATGTCTCCATAAGGAAATCAAGTGTGTGTACAGCGGCCTAAACGCAGCAGTGAAAATCCGATAAATCCCATTATCAAAATAAATTTCAAAAACAAAACACAATGACAGTGAAATAGAGAGCAATTCTTAAATCATTCATTCAGGGCTTGTGATGCAACCTGGATTTACCACATCTACACCCAGAGCTGGGTGAGACATAAGGCTGGACACTTCGGGCTGATAGCATTGGTGAGGTTCGGTGAGCAAACGCAGACCCTTTGAAGTCATACTGCATGGTACCCATTCCAAGGGTCCCAACTCTCCAGGTTTAAGGGATTCTTCCTTCAGCTAAAACATGCATTGGAATCCCAGAGTATGGTCCACTGTGTGATTGGGAAACATTTTAAAATGTATCTCAGGTTTCGTCCCCTGGTACTCGGGTTCAACGTTCCAGACGCTTTACTAACACTCTCCACAATTGGAGAGACAGTGCCTTTAACCTCCTGTTTGTCACAGTTTGCAAATTCTGCGCAAGATTAACAGGAATAGGGAGAACCAATGAGAGACTAGCTCTAGGTGTCTGCACGGGCAAATGGAATGCTCATTTCCCACCAGGAAGAGGGATTAACCAAAGGCTCAGCGTTCCCTGCCGGAACCAGATTAGGGCGTGAAGCAATCCAGCGGTTTTGCGGCCATCTCACAAGAAAGCGAGTTGAAGAAAGGAGCTCAGGGGCACTGTAATTCACAAACCTGCAGAGTTATGAATGACAGCTATCGTCCAAAAATGTAT
This sequence comes from Delphinapterus leucas, assembly GCF_059928025.1. Taxonomy (NCBI): domain Eukaryota; kingdom Metazoa; phylum Chordata; class Mammalia; order Artiodactyla; family Monodontidae; genus Delphinapterus; species Delphinapterus leucas. Next base: position 8,497,444 of record NW_028322244.1, read on the forward strand.
TGAAGTAAGTCTTCGAAGAGGACTTGAAAGCGGGGCAGAATTTCAGGAAAACGATTTCAGGGGGTAGACTGGAATTGCACTTAAAGTATAGGAAAAGAGGCAGAATGTCGACAATGATGCACTTGGCCAAAATGGGCGTATGCGTTTTTTCCTGAATATATTCAGGAAAAAACGCATACGCCCTTTTTGGCCAACCAAGCAAGCGTGTAAAGGAAATCTGCACTACAATGAAGCCTCACAGCCCCCCGGTCAAAAGGGGCATCTGAAAAAAGTGTAAAATCCAGAAAGGCAGGAAAGGTCATGGAGAACAGGGAGCCTTGTTATGCTGATGGGCGGGATGTAAATTGCCAACAGCCACTCTGGAGAAGTGTATGGTGTTTCCTGAAACACGTAGGAAACAAAGCAACACAGCCTATGGCACTTCCACTTAGGGTCCTATAGCTTAGGGAAATTAAAATCAAAAACACACAGCCACCCCAAAGTTTGGGACGGCTCTGTTTACAAGAACCTCGTCTACGGTACAAGTTAAATATCCGAGAAAGCAAAAAATGGATAAAGAAGTTGTGGTACGTACGTACAATGGAATATCACTCAGCAATGAGATCTACGTCATCAGGCCCGTAGCGGCATAATGAGTGCATTCAGGTACGACGATTCTACGAGAAATAAGTCACACAGAAAAAGAAACATCATAAGATATCACTAATACACGGAACGTAAACTTGGCTACACATGAACTGAATTACAAAACAGAACAGGGTCTCAAATTTAGAAAACCAACTTATGCTTGCTTATGGGGAAAGGTGAGTTGGGGTGCTGCATCAAACCAGAGATTGAAATTAGCACAGATACCGTTCCATAAGCCAAATATATAATAGACAAGACCTACTCCTTGCTCAACGAAATGGACTGAACACCCCATATTCAACGCCTGGGAATATACCTGACAAGTAAGAATCTTAAGACCCATGGATTTATATGTCTCCATAAGGAAATCAAGCGTGTGTACAGCGGCCTAAACGCAGCAGTGAAAATCCGATAAATCCCATTATCAAAATAAATTTCAAAAAGAAAACACAATGACAGTGAAATAGAGAGCAATTCTTAAATAATTGATTCAGGGCTCGTGATGCAACCTGGATTTACCACATCTACACCCAGAGCTGGGTGTGACATAAAGCTAGACACTTTGGGCTGATAGCATTGGTGAGGTACGGTGAGCAAACGCAGACCCTTTGAAGTCATACTGCATGGTATCCATTCCATGGGTCCCAACTCTCCAGGTTTAAGGGATTCTTCCTTCAGCTAAAACATGCATGGGAAACCCAGAGTATGGTCCACCGTGTGATTGGGAAACGTTTTCAAATGCATCTCAGGTTTCGTCCCCTGGTACTCGGGTTCACCGTTCCAGGCGATTTACTAACACTCTCCCCACATGGAGAGTCAGTGCCTTTAACTTCCTGTTTGGCACATTTTGCAATTTCTGCGCAAGATGAACAGGAATAGGGAGAACCAATGAGAGACTAGCTGTAGGTGTCTGCACGGGCAAATGGAACGCTCATTTCCCACCAGGAAGTGGAATTAACCAAAGGCTCAGCGTGCCCTGCTGGAACCAGATTAGGGCCTAAAGCAATCCAGCAGTTTTGCGGCCAGCTCACAAGAAAGCGAGTTGAAGAAAGGAGCTCAGGGGCACTGTAATTCACAAACCTGCAGCGTTATGAATGACAGCTATCGTCCAAAAATGTATTGAAGTAAGTCTCCGAAGTGGACTTGAAAGCGGGGCAGAATTTCAGGAAAACGATTTCAGGGGGTAGACTGGAATTGCACTTAAAGCATAGGAAAAGAGGCCGAATGTCGACAATGATGCACTTGGCCATATAGGGCGTATGCGTTATTTCCTGAATATATTCAGGAAAAAACGCATACGCCCTTTTTGGCCAACCAAGCAAGCGTTTAAAGGAAATCTGCACTACAATGAAGTCTCACTGCCCCCCGGTCCAAACGGCCATCTGAAACAAGTGTAAAATCCAGAAAGGCAGAACAGCTCATGGAAAGAGGGAGCCTTGTTATGCTGATGGGTGGGATGTAAATTGCCAACAGCCACTCTGGAGAAGTATATGGTGTTTCCTGAAACACGTAGGAAACAAAGTAACACAGCCTATGGCACTTCCACTTAGGGTCCTATAGCTTAGGGAAATTAAAATCAAAAACACACAGCCACCCCAAAGTTTGGGACGGCTCTGTTTACAAGAACCTCGTCTACGGTACAAGTTAAATATCCGAGAAAGCAAAAAATGGATAAAGAAGTTGTGGTACGTACGTACAATGGAATATCACTCAGCAATGAGATATACGTCATCAGGCCCGTAGTGGCATAATGAGTGCATTCAGGTACGACGATTCTACGAGAAATAAGTCACACAGAAAAAGAAACATCGTAAGATATCACTAATACACGGAACGTAAACTTGGCTACACATGAACTGAATTACAAAACAGAACAGGGTCTCAAATTTAGAAAACCAACTTATGCTTGCTTATGGGGAAAGGTGAGTTGGGGTGCTGCATCAAACCAGAGATTGAAATTAGCACAGATACCGTTCCATAAGCCAAATATATAATAGACAAGACCTACTCCATTCTCAACAAAATGGACTCAACACCCCATATTCAACGCCTGGGAATATACCTGACAAGTAAGAATCTTAAGACCCATGGATTTATATGTCTCCATAAGGAAATCAAGCGTGTGTACAGCGGCCTAAACGCAGCAGTGAAAATCCGATAAATCCCATTATCAAAATAAATTTCACAAACAAAACACTATGACAGTGAAATAGAGAGCAATTCTTAAATAATTCATTCAGGGCTTGTGATGCAACCTGGATTTACCACACCTACACCCAGAGCTGGGTGAGACATAAGGCTGGACACTTCGGACTGATAGCATTGGTGAGGTTCGGTGAGCAAACGTAGACCCTTTGAAGTCATACTGCATGGTACCCATTCCATGGGTCCCAACTCTCCAGGTTTAAGGGATTCTTCCTTCAGCTAAAATATGCATGGGAAACCCAGAGTATGGTCGACCTTGTGATTGGGAAACATTTTCAAATGCATCTCAGGTTTCGACCCCTGGTACTCAGGTTCACCGTTCCAGACGCTTTACTAACACTCTCCCCACTTGGAGAGTCAGTGCCTTTAACCTCCTGTTTGGCACAGTTTGCAATTTCTGCGCAAGATGAACAGGAATAGGGAGAACCAATGAGAGACTAGCTGTAGGTGTCTGCACGGGCAAATGGAAGGCTCATTTCCCACCAGGAAGAGGAATTAAGCAAAGGCTCAGCGTGCCCTGCCGGAACCAGATGAGGGTCTGAAGCAATCCTGCGGTTTTCCAGCCAGCTCACAAGAAAGCGAGTTGAAGAAAGGAGCTCAGGGGCACTGTAATTCACAAACCTGCAGAGTTATGAATGACAGCTATCGTCCAAAAATGTATTGAAGTAAGTCTTCGAAGAGGACCTGAAAGCGGGGCAGAATTTCAGGAAAACGATTTCGGGAGTAGACTGGAATTGCACTTAAAGCATAGGAAAATAGGCAGAATGTCGACAATGATGCACTTGGCCAAAAAGGGCGTATGCGTTTTTTCCTGAATATATTCAGGAAAAAACGCATACGCCCTTTTTGGCCAACCAAGCAAGCGTGTAAAGGAAATCTGCACTACAATGAAGCCTCACAGCCCCCCGGTCAAAAGGGGCATCTGAAAAAAGTGTAAAATCCAGAAAGGCAGGAAAGGTCATGGAGAACAGGGAGCCTTGTTATGCTGATGGGCGGGATGTAAATTGCCAACAGCCACTCTGGAGAAGTGTATGGTGTTTCCTGAAACACGTAGGAAACAAAGCAACACAGCCTATGGCACTTCCACTTAGGGTCCTATAGCTTAGGGAAATTAAATTCAAAAACACACAGCCACCCAAAAGTTTGGGACGGCTCTGTTTACAAGAACCTCGTCTACGGTACAAGTTCAATATCCGAGAAAGCAAAAAATGGATAAAGAAGTTGTGGTACGTACGTACAATGGAATATCACTCAGCCATGAGATCTACGTCATCAGGCCCGTAGCGGCATAATGAGTGGATTCAGGTACGACGATTCTACGAGAAATAAGTCACACAGAAAGAGAAACATCATAAGATATCACTAATCCACGGAACGTAAACTTGGCTACACAAGAACTGAATTACAAAACAGAACAGGGTCTCAAATTTAGAAAACCATCTTATGCTTGCTTATGGGGAAAGGTGAGTTGGGGTGCTGTATAAAAGCAGAGATTGAAATTAGCACAGATACCGTTCCATAAGGCAAATATATAATAGACAAGACCTACTCCTTGCTCAACGAAATGGACTCAACACCCCATATTCAACGCCTGGAAATATACCTGACAAGTAAGAATCTTAAGACCCATGGATTTATATGTCTCCATAAGGAAATCAAGCGTGTGTACAGCGGCCTAAACGCAGCAGTGAAAATCCGATAAATCCCATTATCAAAATAAATTTCAAAAACAAAACACAATGACAGTGAAATAGAGAGCAATTCTTAAATAATTCATTCAGGGCTTGTGATGCAACCTGGATTTACCACATCTACACCCAGAGCTGGGTGAGACATAAGGCTGGACACTTCGGGCTGATAGCATTGGTGAGGTTCGGTGAGCAAACGCAGACCCTTTGAAGTCATACTGCATGGTACCCATTCCAAGGGTCCCAACTCTCCAGGTTTAAGGGATTCTTCCTTCAGCTAAAACATGCATTGGAATCCCAGAGTATGGTCCACTGTGTGATTGGGAAACATTTTCAAATGTATCTCAGGTTTCGTCCCCTGGTACTCGGGTTCAACGTTCCAGACGCTTTACTAACACTCTCCACAATTGGAGAGACAGTGCCTTTAACCTCCTGTTTGTCACAGTTTGCAAATTCTGCGCAAGATGAACAGGAATAGGGAGAACCAATGAGAGACTAGCTCTAGGTGTGTGCACGGGCAAATGGAACGCTCATTTCCCACCAGGAAGAGGGATTAACCAAAGGCTCAGCGTGCCCTGCCGGAACCAGATTAGGGCCTGAAGCAATCCAGCGGTTTTGCGGCCATCTCACAAGAAAGCGAGTTGAAGAAAGGAGCTCAGGGGCACTGTAATTCACAAACCTGCAGAGTTATGAATGACAGCTATCGTCCAAAAATGTATTGAAGTAAGTCTTCGAAGAGGACTTGAAAGCGGGGCAGAATTTCAGGAAAACGATTTCAGGGGGTAGACTGGAATTGCACTTAAAGTATAGGAAAAGAGGCAGAATGTCGACAATGATGCACTTGGCCAAAAAGGGCGTATGCGTTTTTTCCTGAATATATTCAGGAAAAAACGCATACGCCCTTTTTGGCCAACCAAGCAAGCGTGTAAAGGAAATCTGCACTACAATGAAGTCTCACTGCCTCCCGGTCCAAACGGCCATGTGAAACAAGTGTAAAATCCAGAAAGGCAGGACAGGTCATGGAGAACAGGGAGCCTTGTTATGCTGATGGGCGGGATGTAAATTGCCAACAGCCACTCTGGAGAAGTGTATGGTGTTTCCTGAAACACGTAGGAAACAAAGCAACACAGCCTATGGCACTTCCACTTAGGGTCCTATAGCTTAGGGAAATTAAAATCAAAAACACACAGCCACCCCAAAGTTTGGGACGGCTCTGTTTACAAGAACCTCGTCTACGGTACAAGTTAAATATCCGAGAAAGCAAAAAATGGATAAAGAAGTTGTGGTACGTACGTACAATGGAATATCACTCAGCCATGAGATCTACGTCATCAGGCCCGTAGCGGCATAATGAGTGCATTCAGGTACGACGATTCTACGAGAAATAAGTCACACAGAAAAAGAAACATCATAAGATATCACTAATACACGGAACGTAAACTTGGCTACTCATGAACTGAATTACAAAACAGAACAGGGTCTCAAATTTAGAAAACCAACTTATGCTTGCTTATGGGGAAAGGTGAGTTGGGGTGCTGCATCAAACCAGAGATTGAAATTAGCACACATACTGTTCCATATGCAAAATATATAATAGGCAAGACCTACACCTGGCTCAATGAAATGGACTCAACACCCCATATTCAAAGCCGGGGAATATACCTGACAAATAAGAATCTTAAGACCCATGGATTTATATGTCTCCATAAGGAAATCAAGCGTGTGTACAGCGGCCTAAACGCAGCAGTGAAAATCCGATAAATCCCATTATCAAAATAAATTTCACAAACAAAACACAATGACAGTGAAATAGAGAGGAATTCTTAAATAATTCATTCAGGGCTTGTGATGCAACCTGGATTTACCACATCCACACCCAGAGCTGGGTGAGACATAAGGCTGGACACTTCGGGCTGATAGCATTGGTGAGGTTCGGTGAGCAAATGCAGACCCTTTGAAGTCATACTGCATGGTAGCCATTCCAAGGGTCCCAACTCTCCAGGTTTAAGGGATTCTTCCTTCAGCTAAAACATGCATGGGAAACCCAGAGTATGGTCCACCGTGTGATTGGGAAACGTTTTCAACTGCATCTCAGGTTTCGTCCCCTGGTACTCGGGTTCACCATTCCAGACGCTTTACTAACACTCTCCCCACTTGGAGAGTCAGTGCCGTTAACCTTCTGTTTGGCACAGTTTCAAATTTCTGCGCAAGATGAACAGGAATAGGGAGAACCAATGAGAGACTAGCTGTAGGTGTCTGCACGGGAAAATGGAACGCTCATTTCCCACCAGGAAGAGGGTTTAACCAAAGGCTCAGCGTGCCCTGCTGGAACAAGATTAGGGCCTGAAGCAATCCTGCGTTTTTGCGGCCAGCTCACAAGAAAGCGAGTTGAAGAAAGGAGCTCAGGGGCACTGTAATTCACAAACCTGCAGAGTTATGAATGACAGCTATCGTCCAAAAATGTATTGAAGTATGTCTACTAAGAGGACTTGAAAGCGGGGCAGAATTTCAGGAAAACGATTTCAGGGGGTAGACTGGAATTGCACTTAAAGCATAGGAAAAGAGGCAGAATGTCGACAATGTTGCACTTGGCCAAATAGGGCGTATGCGTTTTTTCCTGAATATATTCAGGAAAAAACGCATACGCCCTTTTTGGCCAACCAAGCAAGCGTGTAAAGGAAATCTGCACTACAATGAAGCCTCACAGCCCCCCGGTCAAAAGGGGCATCTGAAAAAAGTGTAAAATCCAGAAAGGCAGGACAGATCATGGAGAACAGGGAGCCTTGTTATGCTGATGGGCGGGATGTAAATTGCCAACAGCCACTCTGGAGAAGTGTATGGTGTTTCCTGAAACACGTAGGAAACAAAGCAACACAGCCTATGGCACTTCCACTTAGGGTCCTATAGCTTAGGGAAATTAAATTCAAAAACACACAGCCACCCCAAAGTTTGGGACGGCTCTGTTTACAAGAACCTCGTCTACGGTACAAGTTCAATATCCGAGAAAGCAAAAAATGGATAAAGAAGTTGTGGTACGTACGTACAATGGAATATCACTCAGCCATGAGATCTATGTCATCAGGCCCGTAGCAGCATAATGAGTGCATTCAGGTACGACGATTCTACGAGAAATAAGTCACACAGAAAGAGAAACATCATAAGATATCACTAATCCACGGAACGTAAACTTGGCTACACAAGAACTGAATTACAAAACAGAACAGGGTCTCAAATTTAGAAAACCATCTTATGCTTGCTTATGGGGAAAGGTGAGTTGGGGTGCTGTATAAAAGCAGAGATTGAAATTAGCACACATACTGTTCCATAAGCAAAATATATAATAGACAAGACCTACACCTGGCTCAATGAAATGGACTCAACACCCAATATTCAAACCGGGGAATATACCTCACAAATAAGAATCTTAAGACCCATGGATTTATATGTCTCCATAAGGAAATCAAGCATGTGTACAGCGGCCTAAACGCAGCATTGAAAATCCGATAAATCCCATTAACAAAATAAATTTCACAAACAAAACACAATGACAGTGAAATAGAGAGGAATTCTTAAATAATTCATTCAGGGCTTGTGATGCAACCTGGATTTACCACATCTACACCCAGAGCTGGGTGAGACATAAGGCTGGACACTTCGGGCTGATAGCATTGGTGAGGTTCGGTGAGCAAATGCAGACCCTTTGAAGTCATACTGCATGGTAGCCATTCCATGGGTCCCAAATCTCCAGGTTTAAGGGATTCTTCCTTCAGCTAAAACATGCATGGGAAACCCAGAGTATGGTCAACCGTGTGATTGGGAAACGTTTTCACCTGCATCTCAGGTTTCGTCCCCTGGTACTCGGGTTCACCATTCCAGACGCTTTACTAACACTCTCCCCACTTGGAGAGTCAGTGCCGTTAACCTTCTGTTTGGCACAGTTTCAAATTTCTGCGCAAGATGAACAGGAATAGGGAGAACCAATGAGAGACTAGCTGTAGGTGTCTGCACGGGCAAATGGAACGCTCATTTCCCACCAGGAAGAGGAATTAAGCAAAGGCTCAGCGTGCCCTGCCGGAACCAGATGAGGGTCTGAAGCAATCCTGCGGTTTTGCAGCCAGCTCACAAGAAAGCGAGTTGAAGAAAGGAGCTCAGGGGCACTGTAATTCACAAACCTGCAGAGTTATGAATGACAGCTATCGTCCAAAAATGTATTGAAGTAAGTCGTCGAAGAGGACTTGAAAGTGTGGCAGAATTTCAGGAAAACGATTTCGGGAGTAGACTGGAATTGCACTTAAAGCATAGGAAAAGAGGCAGAATGTCGACAATGATGCACTTGGCCAAAAAGGGCGTATGCGTTTTTTCCTGAATATATTCAGGAAAAAACTCATACGCCCTTTTTGGCCAACCAAGCAAGCGTTTAAAGGAAATCTGCACTACAATGAAGTCTCACTGCCCCCCGGTCCAAACGGCCATCTGAAACAAGTGTAAAATCCAGAAAGGCAGAACAGCTCATGGAAAGAGGGAGCCTTGTTATGCTGATGGGTGGGATGTAAATTGCCAACAGCCACTCTGGAGAAGTGTATGGTGTTTCCTGAAACACGTAGGAAACAAAGTAACACAGCCTATGGCACTTCCACTTAGGGTCCTATAGCTTAGGGAAATTAAAATCAAAAACACACAGCCACCCCAAAGTTTGGGACGGCTCTGTTAACAAGAACCTCGTCTACGGTACAAGTTAAATATCCGAGAAAGCAAAAAATGGATAAAGAAGTGGTGGTACGTACGTACAATGGAATATCACTCAGCAATGAGATCTACGTCATCAGGCCCGTAGGGGCATAATGAGTGCATTCAGGTACGACGATTCTACGAGAAATAAGTCACACAGAAAAAGAAACATCGTAAGATATCACTAATAAACGGAACGTAAACTTGGCTACACATGAACTGAATTACAAAACAGAACAGGGTCTCAAATTTAGAAAACCAACTTATGCTTGCTTATGGGGAAAGGTGAGTTGGGGTGCTGCATCAAACCAGAGATTGAAATTAGCACAGATACCGTTCCATAACCCAAATATATAACAGACAAGACCTACTCCTTGCTCAACGAAATGGACTCAACACCCCATATTCAACGCCTGGGAATATACCTGACAAGTAAGAATCTTAAGACCCATGGATTTATATGTCTCCATAAGGAAATCAAGCGTGTGTACAGCGGCCTAAACGCAGCAGTGAAAATCCGATAAATCCCATTATCAAAATAAATTTCACAAACAAAACACAATGACAGTGAAATAGAGAGCAATTCTTAAATAATTCATTCAGGGCTTGTGATGCAACCTGGATTTACCACATCTACACCCAAAGCTGTGTGAGACATAAGGCCAGACACTTCGGGCTGATAGCATTGGTGAGTTTCGGTGAGCAAAGGCAGACCCTTTGAAGTCATACTGCATGGTACCCATTCCATGGGTCCCAACTCTCCAGGTTTAAGGGATTCTTCCTTCAGCTAAAACATGCATGGGGAACCCAGAGTATGGTCCACCGTGTGATTGGGAAACGTTTTCAAATGCATCTCACGTTTCGTCCCCTGGTACTCGGGTTCACCGCTCCAGACGCTTTACTAACACTCTCCCCACTTGGAGAGTCAGTGCCTTTAACCTCCTGTTTGGCAGTTTGCAATTTCTGCGCAAGATGAACAGGAATAGGGACAACCAATGAGAGACTAGCTGTAGGTGTCTGCACGGGCAAATGGAACGCTCATTTCCCACCAGAAAGAGGAATTAACCAAAGGCTCAGCGTGCCCTGCCGGAACCAGATTAGGGCCTGAAGCAATAATGTGGTTTTGCGGCCAGCTCACAAGAAAGCGAGTTGAAGAAAGGAGCTCAGGGGCACTGTAATTCACAAACCTGCAGAGTTATGAATGACAGCTATCGTCCAAAAATGTATTGAAGTAACTCTTCGAAGAGGACTTGAAAGGGGGGCAGAATTTCAGGAAAACGATTTCAGGGGGTAGACTGGAATTGCACTTAAAGCATAGGAAAAGAGGCAGAATGTCGACAATGATGCACTTGACCAAAAAGGGCGTATGCATTTTTTCCTGAATATATTCAGGAAAAAACGCATACGCACTTTTTGGCCAACCAAGAAAGCGTGTAAAGGAAATCTGCACTACAATGAAGTCTCATTGCCCCGCGTTCCAAAAGGCCATCTGAAACATGTGTAAAATCCAGAAAGGCAGGACAGGTCATGGAGAACAGGGAGCCTTGTTATGCTGATGGGCGGGATGTAAATTGCCAACAGCCACTCTGGAGAAGTGTATGGTGTTTCCTGAAACACGTAGGAAACAAAGCAACACAGCCTATGGCACTTCCACTTAGGGCCCTATAGCTTAGGGAAATTAAAATCAAAAACACACAGCCACCCCAAAGTTTGGGACGGCTCTGTTTACAAGAACCTCGTCTACGGTACAAGTTAAATATCTGAGAAAGCAAAAAATGGATAAAGAAGTTGTGGTACGTACGTACAATGGAATATCACTCAGCAATGAAATCTAGGTCATCAGGCCCGTAGCGGCATAATGAGTGGATTCAGGTACGACGATTCTACGAGAAATAAGTCACACAGAAAAAGAAACATCATAAGATATCACTAATACACGGAACGTAAACTTGGCTACACATGAACTGAATTACAAAACAGAACATGGTCTCAAATTTAGAAAACCAACTTATGCTTGCTTATGGGGAAAGGTGAGTTGTGGTGCTTCATCAAACCAGAGATTGAAATTAGCACAGATACCGTTCCATAAGCCAAATATATAATAAACCAAACCTACCCCTTGCTCAACGAAATGGACTCAACACCCCATATTCAACGCCTGGAAATATACCTGACAAGTAAGAATCTTAAGACCCATGGATTTATATGTCTCCATAAGGAAATCAAGTGTGTGTACAGCGGCCTAAACGCAGCAGTGAAAATCCGATAAATCCCATTATCAAAATAAATTTCAAAAACAAAACACAATGACAGTGAAATAGAGAGCAATTCTTAAATCATTCATTCAGGGCTTGTGATGCAACCTGGATTTACCACATCTACACCCAGAGCTGGGTGAGACATAAGGCTGGACACTTCGGGCTGATAGCATTGGTGAGGTTCGGTGAGCAAACGCAGACCCTTTGAAGTCATACTGCATGGTACCCATTCCAAGGGTCCCAACTCTCCAGGTTTAAGGGATTCTTCCTTCAGCTAAAACATGCATTGGAATCCCAGAGTATGGTCCACTGTGTGATTGGGAAACATTTTCAAATGTATCTCAGGTTTCGTCCCCTGGTACTCGGGTTCAACGTTCCAGACGCTTTACTAACACTCTCCACAATTGGAGAGACAGTGCCTTTAACCTCCTGTTTGTCACAGTTTGCAAATTCTGCGCAAGATTAACAGGAATAGGGAGAACCAATGAGAGACTAGCTCTAGGTGTCTGCACGGGCAAATGGAATGCTCATTTCCCACCAGGAAGAGGGATTAACCAAAGGCTCAGCGTTCCCTGCCGGAACCAGATTAGGGCGTGAAGCAATCCAGCGGTTTTGCGGCCATCTCACAAGAAAGCGAGTTGAAGAAAGGAGCTCAGGGGCACTGTAATTCACAAACCTGCAGAGTTATGAATGACAGCTATCGTCCAAAAATGTATTGAAGTAAGTCTTCGAAGAGGACTTGAAAGCGGGGCAGAATTTCAGGAAAACGATTTCAGGGGGTAGACTGGAATTGCACTTAAAGTATAGGAAAAGAGGCAGAATGTCGACAATGATGCACTTGGCCAAAATGGGCGTATGCGTTTTTTCATGAATATATTCAGGAAAAAACGCATACGCCCTTTTTGGCCAACCAAGCAAGCGTGTAAAGGAAATCTGCACTACAATGAAGCCTCACAGCCCCCCGGTCAAAAGGGGCATCTGAAAAAAGTGTAAAATCCAGAAAGGCAGGAAAGGTCATGGAGAACAGGGAGCCTTGTTATGCTGATGGGCGGGATGTAAATTGCCAACAGCCACTCTGGAGAAGTGTATGGTGTTTCCTGAAACACGTAGGAAACAAAGCAACACAGCCTATGGCACTTCCACTTAGGGTCCTATAGCTTAGGGAAATTAAAATCAAAAACACACAGCCACCCCAAAGTTTGGGACGGCTCTGTTTACAAGAACCTCGTCTACGGTACAAGTTAAATATCCGAGAAAGCAAAAAATGGATAAAGAAGTTGTGGTACGTACGTACAATGGAATATCACTCAGCAATGAGATCTACGTCATCAGGCCCGTAGCGGCATAATGAGTGCATTCAGGTACGACGATTCTACGAGAAATAAGTCACACAGAAAAAGAAACATCATAAGATATCACTAATACACGGAACGTAAACTTGGCTACACATGAACTGAATTACAAAACAGAACAGGGTCTCAAATTTAAAAAACCAACTTATGCTTGCTTATGGGGAAAGGTGAGTTGGGGTGCTGCATCAAACCAGAGATTGAAATTAGCACAGATACCGTTCCATAAGCCAAATATATAATAGACAAGACCTACTCCTTGCTCAACGAAATGGACTGAACACCCCATATTCAACGCCTGGGAATATACCTGACAAGTAAGAATCTTAAGACCCATGGATTTATATGTCTCCATAAGGAAATCAAGCATGTGTACAGCGGCCTAAACGCAGCAGTGAAAATCCGATAAATCCCATTATCAAAATAAATTTCAAAAAGAAAACACAATGACAGTGAAATAGAGAGCAATTCTTAAATAATTGATTCAGGGCTCGTGATGCAACCTGGATTTACCACATCTACACCCAGAGCTGGGTGTGACATAAAGCTAGACACTTTGGGCTGATAGCATTGGTGAGGTACGGTGAGCAAACGCAGACCCTTTGAAGTCATACTGCATGGTACCCATTCCATGGGTCCCAACTCTCCAGGTTTAAGGGATTCTTCCTTCAGCTAAAACATGCATGGGAAACCCAGAGTATGGTCCACCGTGTGATTGGGAAACGTTTTCAAATGCATCTCAGGTTTCGTCCCCTGGTACTCGGGTTCACCGTTCCAGGCGATTTACTAACACTCTCCCCACATGGAGAGTCAGTGCCTTTAATTTCCTGTTTGGCACAGTTTGCAATTTCTGCGCAAGATGAACAGGAATAGGGAGAACCAATGAGAGACTAGCTGTAGGTGTCTGCACGGGCAAATGGAACGCTCATTTCCCACCAGGAAGTGGAATTAACCAAAGGCTCAGCGTGCCCTGCTGGAACCAGATTAGGGCCTAAAGCAATCCAGCAGTTTTGCGGCCAGCTCACAAGAAAGCGAGTTGAAGAAAGGAGCTCAGGGGCACTGTAATTCACAAACCTGCAGCGTTATGAATGACAGCTATCGTCCAAAAATGTATTGAAGTAAGTCTCCGAAGTGGACTTGAAAGCGGGGCAGAATTTCAGGAAAACGATTTCAGGGGGTAGACTGGAATTGCACTTAAAGCATAGGAAAAGAGGCCGAATGTCGACAATGATGCACTTGGCCATATAGGGCGTATGCGTTATTTCCTGAATATATTCAGGAAAAAACGCATACGCCCTTTTTGGCCAACCAAGCAAGCGTTTAAAGGAAATCTGCACTACAATGAAGTCTCACTGCCCCCCGGTCCAAACGGCCATCTGAAACAAGTGTAAAATCCAGAAAGGCAGAACAGCTCATGGAAAGAGGGAGCCTTGTTATGCTGATGGGTGGGATGTAAATTGCCAACAGCCACTCTGGAGAAGTATATGGTGTTTCCTGAAACACGTAGGAAACAAAGTAACACAGCCTATGGCACTTCCACTTAGGGTCCTATAGCTTAGGGAAATTAAAATCAAAAACACACAGCCACCCCAAAGTTTGGGACGGCTCTGTTTACAAGAACCTCGTCTACGGTACAAGTTAAATATCCGAGAAAGCAAAAAATGGATAAAGAAGTTGTGGTACGTACGTACAATGGAATATCACTCAGCAATGAGATATACGTCATCAGGCCCGTAGTGGCATAATGAGTGCATTCAGGTACGACGATTCTACGAGAAATAAGTCACACAGAAAAAGAAACATCGTAAGATATCACTAATACACGGAACGTAAACTTGGCTACACATGAACTGAATTACAAAACAGAACAGGGTCTCAAATTTAGAAAACCAACTTATGCTTGCTTATGGGGAAAGGTGAGTTGGGGTGCTGCATCAAACCAGAGATTGAAATTAGCACAGATACCGTTCCATAAGCCAAATATATAATAGACAAGACCTACTCCATTCTCAACAAAATGGACTCAACACCCCATATTCAACGCCTGGGAATATACCTGACAAGTAAGAATCTTAAGACCCATGGATTTATATGTCTCCATAAGGAAATCAAGCGTGTGTACAGCGGCCTAAACGCAGCAGTGAAAATCCGATAAATCCCATTATCAAAATAAATTTCACAAACAAAACACAATGACAGTGAAATAGAGAGCAATTCTTAAATAATTCATTCAGGGCTTGTGATGCAACCTGGATTTACCACACCTACACCCAGAGCTGGGTGAGACATAAGGCTGGACACTTCGGACTGATAGCATTGGTGAGGTTCGGTGAGCAAACGTAGACCCTTTGAAGTCATACTGCATGGTACCCATTCCATGGGTCCCAACTCTCCAGGTTTAAGGGATTCTTCCTTCAGCTAAAATATGCATGGGAAACCCAGAGTATGGTCGACCTTGTGATTGGGAAACATTTTCAAATGCATCTCAGGTTTCGACCCCTGGTACTCAGGTTCACCGTTCCAGACGCTTTACTAACACTCTCCCCACTTGGAGAGTCAGTGCCTTTAACCTCCTGTTTGGCACAGTTTGCAATTTCTGCGCAAGATGAACAGGAATAGGGAGAACCAATGAGAGACTAGCTGTAGGTGTCTGCACGGGCAAATGGAACGCTCATTTCCCACCAGGAAGAGGAATTAAGCAAAGGCTCAGCGTGCCCTGCCGGAACCAGATGAGGGTCTGAAGCAATCCTGCGGTTTTGCAGCCAGCTCACAAGAAAGCGAGTTGAAGAAAGGAGCTCAGGGGCACTGTAATTCACAAACCTGCAGAGTTATGAATGACAGCTATCGTCCAAAAATGTATTGAAGTAAGTCTTCGAAGAGCACCTGAAAGCGGGGCAGAATTTCAGGAAAACGATTTCGGGAGTAGACTGGAATTGCACTTAAAGCATAGGAAAAGAGGCAGAATGTCGACAATGATGCACTTGGCCAAAAAGGGCGTATGCGTTTTTTCCTGAATATATTCAGGAAAAAACGCATACGCCCTTTTTGGCCAACCAAGCAAGCGTGTAAAGGAAATCTGCACTACAATGAAGTCTCACTGCCTCCCGGTCCAAACGGCCATGTGAAACAAGTGTAAAATCCAGAAAGGCAGGACAGGTCATGGAGAACAGGGAGCCTTGTTATGCTGATGGGCGGGATGTAAATTGCCAACAGCCACTCTGGAGAAGTGTATGGTGTTTCCTGAAACACGTAGGAAACAAAGCAACACAGCCTATGGCACTTCCACTTAGGGTCCTATAGCTTAGGGAAATTAAATTCAAAAACACACAGCCACCCAAAAGTTTGGGACGGCTCTGTTTACAAGAACCTCGTCTACGGTACAAGTTCAATATCCGAGAAAGCAAAAAATGGATAAAGAAGTTGTGGTACGTACGTACAATGGAATATCACTCAGCCATGAGATCTACGTCATCAGGCCCGTAGCGGCATAATGAGTGGATTCAGGTACGACGATTCTACGAGAAATAAGTCACACAGAAAGAGAAACATCATAAGATATCACTAATCCACGGAACGTAAACTTGGCTACACAAGAACTGAATTACAAAACAGAACAGGGTCTCAAATTTAGAAAACCATCTTATGCTTGCTTATGGGGAAAGGTGAGTTGGGGTGCTGTATAAAAGCAGAGATTGAAATTAGCACAGATACCGTTCCATAAGGCAAATATATAATAGACAAGACCTACTCCTTGCTCAACGAAATGGACTCAACACCCCATATTCAACGCCTGGAAATATACCTGACAAGTAAGAATCTTAAGACCCATGGATTTATATGTCTCCATAAGGAAATCAAGCGTGTGTACAGCGGCCTAAACGCAGCAGTGAAAATCCGATAAATCCCATTATCAAAATAAATTTCAAAAACAAAACACAATGACAGTGAAATAGAGAGCAATTCTTAAATAATTCATTCAGGGCTTGTGATGCAACCTGGATTTACCACATCTACACCCAGAGCTGGGTGAGACATAAGGCTGGACACTTCGGGCTGATAGCATTGGTGAGGTTCGGTGAGCAAACGCAGACCCTTTGAAGTCATACTGCATGGTACCCATTCCAAGGGTCCCAACTCTCCAGGTTTAAGGGATTCTTCCTTCAGCTAAAACATGCATTGGAATCCCAGAGTATGGTCCACTGTGTGATTGGGAAACATTTTCAAATGTATCTCAGGTTTCGTCCCCTTGTACTCGGGTTCAACGTTCCAGACGCTTTACTAACACTCTCCACAATTGGAGAGACAGTGCCTTTAACCTCCTGTTTGTCACAGTTTGCAAATTCTGCGCAAGATGAACAGGAATAGGGAGAACCAATGAGAGACTAGCTCTAGGTGTGTGCACGGGCAAATGGAACGCTCATTTCCCACCAGGAAGAGGGATTAACCAAAGGCTCAGCGTGCCCTGCCGGAACCAGATTAGGGCCTGAAGCAATCCAGCGGTTTTGCGGCCATCTCACAAGAAAGCGAGTTGAAGAAAGGAGCTCAGGGGCACTGTAATTCACAAACCTGCAGAGTTATGAATGACAGCTATCGTCCAAAAATGTATTGAAGTAAGTCTTCGAAGAGGACTTGAAAGCGGGGCAGAATTTCAGGAAAACGATTTCAGGGGGTAGACTGGAATTGCACTTAAAGTATAGGAAAAGAGGCAGAATGTCGACAATGATGCACTTGGCCAAAAAGGGCGTATGCGTTTTTTCCTGAATATATTCAGGAAAAAACGCATACGCCCTTTTTGGCCAACCAAGCAAGCGTGTAAAGGAAATCTGCACTACAATGAAGTCTCACTGCCTCCCGGTCCAAACGGCCATGTGAAACAAGTGTAAAATCCAGAAAGGCAGGACAGGTCATGGAGAACAGGGAGCCTTGTTATGCTGATGGGCGGGATGTAAATTGCCAACAGCCACTCTGGAGAAGTGTATGGTGTTTCCTGAAACACGTAGGAAACAAAGCAACACAGCCTATGGCACTTCCACTTAGGGTCCTATAGCTTAGGGAAATTAAAATCAAAAACACACAGCCACCCCAAAGTTTGGGACGGCTCTGTTTACAAGAACCTCGTCTACGGTACAAGTTAAATATCCGAGAAAGCAAAAAATGGATAAAGAAGTTGTGGTACGTACGTACAATGGAATATCACTCAGCCATGAGATCTACGTCATCAGGCCCGTAGGGGCATAATGAGTGCATTCAGGTACGACGATTCTACGAGAAATAAGTCACACAGAAAAAGAAACATCATAAGATATCACTAATACACGGAACGTAAACTTGGCTACTCATGAACTGAATTACAAAACAGAACAGGGTCTCAAATTTAGAAAACCAACTTATGCTTGCTTATGGGGAAAGGTGAGTTGGGGTGCTGCATCAAACCAGAGATTGAAATTAGCACACATACTGTTCCATATGCAAAATATATAATAGGCAAGACCTACACCTGGCTCAATGAAATGGACTCAACACCCCATATTCAAAGCCGGGGAATATACCTGACAAATAAGAATCTTAAGACCCATGGATTTATATGTCTCCATAAGGAAATCAAGCGTGTGTACAGCGGCCTAAACGCAGCAGTGAAAATCCGATAAATCCCATTATCAAAATAAATTTCACAAACAAAACACAATGACAGTGAAATAGAGAGGAATTCTTAAATAATTCATTCAGGGCTTGTGATGCAACCTGGATTTACCACATCCACACCCAGAGCTGGGTGAGACATAAGGCTGGACACTTCGGGCTGATAGCATTGGTGAGGTTCGGTGAGCAAATGCAGACCCTTTGAAGTCATACTGCATGGTAGCCATTCCAAGGGTCCCAACTCTCCAGGTTTAAGGGATTCTTCCTTCAGCTAAAACATGCATGGGAAACCCAGAGTATGGTCCACCGTGTGATTGGGAAACGTTTTCAACTGCATCTCAGGTTTCGTCCCCTGGTACTCGGGTTCACCATTCCAGACGCTTTACTAACACTCTCCCCACTTGGAGAGTCAGTGCCGTTAACCTTCTGTTTGGCACAGTTTCAAATTTCTGCGCAAGATGAACAGGAATAGGGAGAACCAATGAGAGACTAGC
Organism: Delphinapterus leucas; assembly: GCF_059928025.1. Taxonomy (NCBI): domain Eukaryota; kingdom Metazoa; phylum Chordata; class Mammalia; order Artiodactyla; family Monodontidae; genus Delphinapterus; species Delphinapterus leucas. The sequence goes on from NW_028322244.1 coordinate 8,516,433, forward strand.
TGTAGGTGTCTGCACGGGAAAATGGAACGCTCATTTCCCACCAGGAAGAGGGTTTAACCAAAGGCTCAGCGTGCCCTGCTGGAACAAGATTAGGGCCTGAAGCAATCCTGCGTTTTTGCGGCCAGCTCACAAGAAAGCGAGTTGAAGAAAGGAGCTCAGGGGCACTGTAATTCACAAACCTGCAGAGTTATGAATGACAGCTATCGTCCAAAAATGTATTGAAGTATGTCTACTAAGAGGACTTGAAAGCGGGGCAGAATTTCAGGAAAACGATTTCAGGGGGTAGACTGGAATTGCACTTAAAGCATAGGAAAAGAGGCAGAATGTCGACAATGTTGCACTTGGCCAAATAGGGCGTATGCGTTTTTTCCTGAATATATTCAGGAAAAAACGCATACGCCCTTTTTGGCCAACCAAGCAAGCGTGTAAAGGAAATCTGCACTACAATGAAGCCTCACAGCCCCCCGGTCAAAAGGGGCATCTGAAAAAAGTGTAAAATCCAGAAAGGCAGGACAGATCATGGAGAACAGGGAGCCTTGTTATGCTGATGGGCGGGATGTAAATTGCCAACAGCCACTCTGGAGAAGTGTATGGTGTTTCCTGAAACACGTAGGAAACAAAGCAACACAGCCTATGGCACTTCCACTTAGGGTCCTATAGCTTAGGGAAATTAAATTCAAAAACACACAGCCACCCAAAAGTTTGGGACGGCTCTGTTTACAAGAACCTCGTCTACGGTACAAGTTCAATATCCGAGAAAGCAAAAAATGGATAAAGAAGTTGTGGTACGTACGTACAATGGAATATCACTCAGCCATGAGATCTACGTCATCAGGCCCGTAGCGGCATAATGAGTGCATTCAGGTACGACGATTCTACGAGAAATAAGTCACACAGAAAGAGAAACATCATAAGATATCACTAATCCACGGAACGTAAACTTGGCTACACAAGAACTGAATTACAAAACAGAACAGGGTCTCAAATTTAGAAAACCATCTTATGCTTGCTTATGGGGAAAGGTGAGTTGGGGTGCTGTATAAAAGCAGAGATTGAAATTAGCACACATACTGTTCCATAAGCAAAATATATAATAGACAAGACCTACACCTGGCTCAATGAAATGGACTCAACACCCAATATTCAAACCGGGGAATATACCTCACAAATAAGAATCTTAAGACCCATGGATTTATATGTCTCCATAAGGAAATCAAGCATGTGTACAGCGGCCTAAACGCAGCATTGAAAATCCGATAAATCCCATTATCAAAATAAATTTCACAAACAAAACACAATGACAGTGAAATAGAGAGGAATTCTTAAATAATTCATTCAGGGCTTGTGATGCAACCTGGATTTACCACATCTACACCCAGAGCTGGGTGAGACATAAGGCTGGACACTTCGGGCTGATAGCATTGGTGAGGTTCGGTGAGCAAATGCAGACCCTTTGAAGTCATACTGCATGGTAGCCATTCCATGGGTCCCAAATCTCCAGGTTTAAGGGATTCTTCCTTCAGCTAAAACATGCATGGGAAACCCAGAGTATGGTCAACCGTGTGATTGGGAAACGTTTTCACCTGCATCTCAGGTTTCGTCCCCTGGTACTCGGGTTCACCATTCCAGACGCTTTACTAACACTCTCCCCACTTGGAGAGTCAGTGCCGTTAACCTTCTGTTTGGCACAGTTTCAAATTTCTGCGCAAGATGAACAGGAATAGGGAGAACCAATGAGAGACTAGCTGTAGGTGTCTGCACGGGCAAATGGAACGCTCATTTCCCACCAGGAAGAGGAATTAAGCAAAGGCTCAGCGTGCCCTGCCGGAACCAGATGAGGGTCTGAAGCAATCCTGCGGTTTTGCAGCCAGCTCACAAGAAAGCGAGTTGAAGAAAGGAGCTCAGGGGCACTGTAATTCACAAACCTGCAGAGTTATGAATGACAGCTATCGTCCAAAAATGTATTGAAGTAAGTCGTCGAAGAGGACTTGAAAGTGTGGCAGAATTTCAGGAAAACGATTTCGGGAGTAGACTGGAATTGCACTTAAAGCATAGGAAAAGAGGCAGAATGTCGACAATGATGCACTTGGCCAAAAAGGGCGTATGCGTTTTTTCCTGAATATATTCAGGAAAAAACTCATACGCCCTTTTTGGCCAACCAAGCAAGCGTTTAAAGGAAATCTGCACTACAATGAAGTCTCACTGCCCCCCGGTCCAAACGGCCATCTGAAACAAGTGTAAAATCCAGAAAGGCAGAACAGCTCATGGAAAGAGGGAGCCTTGTTATGCTGATGGGTGGGATGTAAATTGCCAACAGCCACTCTGGAGAAGTGTATGGTGTTTCCTGAAACACGTAGGAAACAAAGTAACACAGCCTATGGCACTTCCACTTAGGGTCCTATAGCTTAGGGAAATTAAAATCAAAAACACACAGCCACCCCAAAGTTTGGGACGGCTCTGTTAACAAGAACCTCGTCTACGGTACAAGTTAAATATCCGAGAAAGCAAAAAATGGATAAAGAAGTGGTGGTACGTACGTACAATGGAATATCACTCAGCAATGAGATCTACGTCATCAGGCCCGTAGGGGCATAATGAGTGCATTCAGGTACGACGATTCTACGAGAAATAAGTCACACAGAAAAAGAAACATCATAAGATATCACTAATACACGGAACGTAAACTTGGCTACACATGAAGTGAATTACAAAACAGAACAGGGTCTCAAATTTAGAAAACCAACTTATGCTTGCTTATGGGAAAAGGTGAGTTGGGGTGCTGCAACAAACCAGAGATTGAAATTAGCACAGATACCGTTCCATAAGCCAAATATATAATAGACAAGGCTTACACCTTGCTCAACAAAATGGACTCAACACCCCATATTCAACGCCTGGGAATATACCTGACAAGTAAGAATCTTAAGACCCATGGATATATATGTCTCCATAAGGAAATCAAGCGTGTGTACAGCCGCCTAAACACAGCAGTGAAAATCCGATAAATCCCATTATCAAAATAAATTTCAAAAACAAAACACAATGACAGTGAAATAGAGAGCAATTCTTAAATAATTCATTCAGGGCTTGTGATGCAATCTGGATTTACCACATGTACACTCAAAGCTGGGTGAGACATAAGGCTGGACACTTCGGGCTGATAGCATTGGTGAGGTTTGGTGAGCAAACGCAGACCCTTTGAAGTCATACTGCATGGTACCCATTCCATGGGTCCCAACTCTCCAGGTTTAAGGGATTCTTCCTTCAGCTAAAACATGCATGGGAAACCCAGAGTATGGTCCACTGTGTGATTGGGAAACATTTTCAAATGTATCTCAGGTTTCGTCCCCTGGTACTCGGGTGCACCGTTCCAGACACTTTACTAACACTCTCCACACTTGGAAAGTCACTGCCTTTAAACTCCTGTTTGGCACAGTTTGCAATTTCTGCGCAAGATGAACAGGAATAGGGAGAACGAATGAGAGACAAACTGTAAGTGTCTGCACGGGCAAATGGAACGCTCATTTCCCACCAGGAAGAGGGATTAACCAAAGGCTCAGCGTGCCCTGCTGGAACCATATTAGGGCCTGAAGCAATCCACGGTTTTGCGGCCAGCTCACAAGATAGCGAGTTGAAGAAAAGAGCTCAGGGGCACTGTAATTCACAAACCTGCAGAGTTATGAATGACAGCTATCGTCCAAAAATGTATTGAAGTAAGTCTTCGAAGAGGACTTGAAAGCGGGGCAGAATTTCAGGAAAACGATTTCAGGGGGTAGACTGGAATTGCACTTAAAGGATAGGAAAAGAGGCAGAATGTCGACAGTGATGCACTTGGCCAAAAAGGGCGTATGCGTTTTTTCCTGAATATATTCAGGAAAAAATGCATACGCCCTTTTTGGCCAACCAAGCAAGCGTGTAAAGGAAATCTGCACTACAATGAAGTCTCACTGCCCCCTGGTCCAAACGGCCATCTGAAACAAGTGTAAAATCCAGAAACGCAGGACAGGTCATGGAGAACAAGAAGCCTTGTTATGCTGATGGGCGGGATGTAAATTGCCAACAGCCACCTTGGAGAAGTGTATGGTGTTTCCTGAAACACGTAGGAAACAAAGCAACACAGCCTATGGCACTTCCACTTAGGGTCCTATAGCTTAGGGAAATTAAAATCAAAAACACACAGCCACCCCAAAGTTTGGGACGGCTCTGTTTACAAGAACCTGGTCTACGGTACAAGTTAAATATCCGAGAAAGCAAAAAATGGATAAAGAAGTTGTGGTACGTACGTACAATGGAATATCACTCAGCAATGAGATCTACGTCATCAGGTCCGTAGCGGCATAATGAGTGGATTCAGGTACCACGATTCTACGAGAAATAAGTCACACAGAAAAAGAAACATCATAAGATATCACTAATACACGGAACGTAAACTTGGCTACTCATGAACTGAATTACAAAACAGAACAGGGTCTCAAATTTAGAAAACCAACTTATGCTTGCTTATGGGGAAAGGTGAGTTGGGGTGCTGCATAAAACCAGAGATTGAAATTATAACACATAGTGTTCCATAAGCAAAATATATAATAGACAAGACCTACACCTGGCTCAATGAAATGGACTCAACACCCCATATTCAAAGCCGGGGAATATACCTGACAAATAAGAATCTTAAGACCCATGGATTTATATGTCTCCATAAGGAAATCAAGCGTGTGTACAGCGGCCTAAACGCAGCAGGGAAAATCCGATAAATCCCATTATCAAAATAAATTTCACAAACAAAACACAAAGACAGTGAAATAGAGAGGAATTCTTAAATAATTCATTCAGGGCTTGTGATGCAACCTGGATTTACCACATCCACACCCAGAGCTGGGTGAGACATAAGGCTGGACACTTCGGGCTGATAGCATTGGTGAGGTACGGTGAGCAAACGCAGACCCTTTGACGTCATACTGCATGGTACCCATTCCACGGGTCCCAACTCTCCAGGATTAAGGGATTCTTCCTTCAGCTAAAACATGCATGGGAAACCCAGAGTATGGTCCACCGTGTGATTGGGAAACGTTTTCAAATGCATCTCAGGTTTCGACCCCTGGTACTCGGGTTCACCGTTCCAGGTGCTTTACTAACACTCTCCCCACTTTGAGAGTCAGTGCCTTTAACTTCCTGTTTGGCACAGTTTGCAATTTCTGCGCAAGATGAACAGGAATAGGCAGAAACAATTAGAGACTAGCTGTAGGTGTCTGCACGGGCAAATGGAACGCTCATTTCCCACCAGGAAGTGGAATTAACCAAAGTCTCAGCGTGCCCTGCTGGAAACAGATTAGGGCCTAAAGCAATCCAGCAGTTTTGCGGCCAGCTCACCAGAAAGCGAGTTGAAGAAAGGAGCTCAGGGGCACTGTAATTCACAAACCTGCAGAGTTATGAATGACAGCTATCGTCCAAAAATGTATTGAAGTAAGTCTTCGAAGTGGACTTGAAAGCGGGGCAGAATTTCAGGAAAACTGTTTCAGGGGGTAGACTGGAATTGCACTTAAAGCATAGGAAAAGAGGCAGAATGTCCACAATGATGCACTTGGCCAAAAATGGCGTATGCGTTTTTTCCTGAATATATTCAGGAAAAAACGCATACGCCATTTTTGGCCAACCAAGCAAGCGTGTAAAGGAAATCTGCACTACAATGAAGTCTCACTGCCCCCCGGTCAAAAGCGCCATCTGAAAAATGTGTAAAATCCAGAAAGGCAGGACAGGTCATGGAGAACAGGGAGCCTTGTTATGCCGATGGGCGGGATGTAAATTGCCAACAGCCACTCTGGAAAAGTGTATGGTGTTTCCTGAAACACGTAGGAAACAAAGCAACACAGCCTATGGCACTTCCACTTATGGTCGTATAGCTTAGGGAAATTAAAATCAAAAACACACAGCCACACCAAAGTTTGGGACGGCTCTGTTTACAAGAACCTGGTCTACCGTACAAGTTAAATATCCGAGAAAGCAAAAAATGGATAAGGAATTTGTGGTACGTACGTACAATGGAATATCACTCAGCAATGAGATCTACGTCATCAGGCCCGTAGTGGCATAATGAGTGGATTCAGGTACGACGATTCTGCGAGAAATAAGTCACACAGAAAAAGAAACATAATAAGATATCACTAATACACGGAAGGTAAACTTGGCTACACATGAACTGAATTACAAAACAGAACAGGGTCTCAAATTTAGAAAACCAACTTATGCTTGCTTATGGGGAAAGGTGAGTTGGGGTGCTGCATCAAACCAGTGATTGAAATTAGCACAGATACCGTTCCATAAGCCAAATATATAATAGACAAGACCTACTGTTGCTCAACGAAATGGACTCAACACCCCATATTCAACGCCTGAGAATATACCTGACAAGTAAGAATCTTAAGACCCATGGATTTATATGTCTCCATAAGGAAGTCAAGCGTGTGTATAGTGGCCTAAACGCAGCAGTGAAAATCCGATAAATCCCATTAACAAAATAAATTTCAAAAACAAAACACAATGACAGTGAAATACAGAGCAATTCTTAAATAATTCATTCAGGGCTTGTGATGCAACCTGGATTTACCACATCTACACACAGAGCAGGTTGAGACATAAGGCTGGACACTTCGGGCTGATAGCATTGTTGAGGTTCGGTGAGCAATGGCAGACCCTTTGAAGTCATACTGCATGGTAGCCATTCCATGGGTCCCAACTCTCCAGGTTTAAGGGATTCTTCCTTCAGCTAAAATATGCATGGGAAACCCAGAGTATGGTCCACCGTGTGACTGGGAAACGTTTTCAAATGCATCTCAAGTTTGACCCCTGGTACTCGGGTGCACCGTTCCAGACGCTTTACTAACACTCTCCCCACTTGGAGAGTCAGTGCCTTTAACCTCCTGTTTGGCAGAGTTTGCAATTTCTGCGCAAGATGAACAGGAATAGGGAGAACCAATGGAGACTAGCTGTAGGTGTCTGCACGGGCAAATGGAACGCTCATTTCCCACCAGGAAGAGGAATTAACCAAAGGCTCAGCGTGCCCTGTGGGAACCAGATTAGGGCCTGAAGCAATCCTGCGGTTTTGCGGCCATCTCACAAGATAGCGAGTTGAAGAAAAGACCCCAGGGGCACTGTAATTGACAAACCTGCAGAGTTATGAATGACAGATATCGTCCAAAAATGTATTGAAGTAAGTCTTCGAAGAGGACTTGAAAGCGGGGCAGAATTTCAGGAAAACGATTTCAGGGGGTAGACTGGAATTGCACTTAAAGCATAGGAAAAGAGGCAGAATGTCCACAATGATGCACTTGGCCAAAAAGGGCGTATGCGTTTTTTCCTGAATATATTCAGGAAAAAACGCATACGCCCTTTTTGGTCAACCAAGCAAGCGTGTAAAGGAAATCTGCACTACATTGAAGTCTCACTGCCCCCCGGTCAAAAGGGCCATCTGAAAAAAGTGTAAAATCCAGAAAGGCAGGACAGGTCCTGGAGAACAGGGAGCCTTGTTATGCTGATGGGCGGGATGTAAATTGCCAACAGCCACTCTGGAGAAGTGTATGGTGTTTCCTGAAACACATAGGAAACAAAGCAACACAGCCTATGGCACTTCCACTTAGGGTCCTATAGCTTAGGGAAATTAAAATCAAAAACACACAGGCACCCCAAAGTTTGGGACGGCTCTGTTTACAAGAACCTCGTCTACGGTACAAGTTAAATATCCGAGAAAGCAAAAAATGGATAAAGAAGTTGTGGTACGTACGTACAATGGAATATCACTCAACCATGAGATCTACGTCATCAGTCCCATAGCGGCATGATGAGTGGATTCAGGTACGACGATTCTACGAGAAATAAGTCACACAGAAAAAGAAACATCATAAGATATCACTAATACACGGAACATAAACTTGGCTACACATGAACTGAATTACAAAACAGAACACGTTCTCAAATTTAGAAAACCAACTTATGCTTGCTTATGGGGAAAGGTGATTTGGGGTGCTGCATAAATCCAGAGATTGAAATTAGCACAGATACCGTTCCATAAGCCAAATATATAATAGACAAGACCTACTGTTGCTCAACGAAATGGACTCAACACCCCATATTCAACGCCTGGGAACATACCTGACAAGTTATTATCTTAAGACCCATGGATTTATATGTCTCCATAAGGAAGTCAAGCGTGTGTACAGTGGCCTAAACGCAGCAGTGAAAATCCGATAAATCCCATTAACAAAATAAATTTCAGAAACAAAACACAATGACATGCAAATGAAGCAAATGACAAAGGATTAATCTCCAAAATTTACAAGCAGCTCATGCAGCTCAATAACAAAAAAACAAACAATCCAATCCAAAAATGGGCAGAAGACCTAAATAGACATTTCTCCAAAGAAGATATACACAATGGCAACAAACACATGAAAGAATGCTCAACATCATTAATCATTAGAGAAATGCAAATGAAAACTACAATGAGATATCATCTCACACCAGTCAGAACGGCCATCATCAAAAAATCTAGAAACAATAAATGCTGGAGAGGGTGTGGAGAAAAGGGAACACTCTTGCACTACTGGTGGGAATGTGAATTGGTTCAGCCACTATGGAGAACAGTATGGAGGTTCCTTAAAAAACTAGAAATAGAATTACCATATGACCCAGCAATCCCACTACTGGGCATATACCCTGGGAAAACCAAAATTCAAACAGAGTCATGTACCAAAATGTTCATTGCAGCTCTATTTACAATAGCCCAGAGATGGAAACAACCTAAGCGCCCATCATCGGATGAATGGATAAAGAAAATGTGGCACATATATACAATGGAATATTACTCAGCCTTAAAAAGAAATGAAATTGAGCTATTTGTAATGAGATGGATAGACCTAGAGTCTGTCATACAGAGTGAAGTAAGTCAGAAAGAAAAAGACAAATACCGTATGCTAACACATATATATGGAATTTAAGGTGAAAAAAAATGTCATGAAGAACCTAGGGGTAAGACAGGAATAAAGACGCAGACCTACTGGAGAACGGACTTGAGGATATGGGGAGGGGGAGGGGTGAGCTTTGACAGGGCGAGAGAGAGTCATGGACATATACACACTAACAAACGTAGTAAGGTAAATAGCTAGTGGGAAGCAGCCGCAAGGCACAGGGATATTAGCTTGGTGCTTTGTGACAGCCTGGAGGGGTGGGATAGGGAGAGTGGGAGGGAGGGAGATGCAAGAGGGAAGACATATGGGAACATATGTATATGTATAACTGATTCACTTTGTTATAAAGCAGAAACTAACACACCATTGTAAAGCAATTATACCCCAATAAAGATGTTTAAAAAAAAAAACACAATGATAGTGAAATAGAGAGCAATTCTTAAATAATTCATTCAGGGCTTGTGATGCAACCTGGATTTACCACATCTACACCCAGAGCTGGTTGAGACATAAGGCTGGACACTTTGGGCTGATAGCATTGGTGAGGTTTGGTGAGCAAACGCAGACCCTTTGAAGTCATACTGCATGGTACCCATTCCATGGGTCCCAACTCTCCAGGTTTAAGGGATTCTTCCTTCAGCTAAAACATGCATGGGAAACCCGGAGTATGTTCCACCGTGTGATTGGGAAACTTTTTCAAATGCATCTCAGCTTTCGTCCCCTGGTACTCGGGTGCACCGTTCCAGACACTTTACTAAAACTCTCCCCACTTGGAAAGTCAGTGCCTTTAACCTCCTGTTTGGCACAGTTTGCAATTTCTGCGCAAGATGAACAGGAATAGGGAGAAGCAATGAGAGACTAGCTGTAGGTGTCTGCACGGGCAAATGGAACGCTCATTTCCCACCAGGAAGAGGAATTAACCAAAGGCTCAGCGTGCCCTGCCGGAACCAGATCAGGGCCTGAAGCAATCCTGCGGTTTTGCGGCCAGCTCACAAGAAAGCGAGTTGAAGAAAGGAGCTCAGGGTCACTGTAATTCACAATCCTGCAGAGTTATGTATGACAGCTATCGTCCAAAAATGTATTGAAGTAAGTTTTCGAAGAGGACTTGAAAGTGGGGCAGAATTTCAGGAAAACGATTTCAGGAGGTAGACTGGAATTGCACTTAAAGCATAGGAAAAGAGGCAGAATGTCCACAATGATGCACTTGGCCAAAAAGGGCGTATGCGTTTTTTCCTGAATATATTCAGGAAAAAACGCATACGCACTTTTTGGACAACCAAGCAAGCGTGTAAAGGAAATCTGCACTACAATGAAGTCTCACTGCCCCCCGGTCAAAAGGGCCATCTGAAAAAAGTGTAAAATCCAGAAAGGCAGAACAGGTCATGGAGAACAGGGAGCCTTGTTATGCTGATGGGCGGGATGTAAATTGCCAACAGCCACTCTGGAGAAGTGTATGGTGTTTCCTGAAACACGTAGGAAACAAAGCAACACAGCCTATGGCACTTCCACTTAGGTCCTATAGCTTAGGGAAATTAAAATCAAAAACACACAGCCACCGCAAAGTTTGGGACGGCTCTGTTTACAAGAACCTCGTCTACAGTACAAGTTAAATATCCGAGAAAGCAAAAAATGGATAAAGAAGTTGTGGTACGTACGTACAATGGAATATCACTCAGCAATGAGATCTACGTCATCAGGCCCGTAGCGGCATAATGAGTGGATTCAGGTACGACGATTCTACGAGAAATAAGTCACACAGAAAAAGAAACATCATAAGATATCACTAATACACGGAACATAAACTTGGCTACACATGAACTGAATTACAAAACAGAACAGGGTCTCAAATTTAGAAAACCAACTTATGCTTGCTTATGGGGAAAGGTGAGTTGGGGTGCTGCATCAAACCAGAGATTGAAATGAGCACAGATACCGTTCCATAAGCCAAATATATAATAGACAAGACCTACTCCTTGCTCAACGAAATGGAATCAACACCCCATATTCAACGCCTGGGAATATACCTGACAAGTAAGAATCTTAAGACCCATGGATTTATATGTCTAAATAAGGAAGTCAAGCGTGTGTACAGTGGCCTAAACGCAGCAGTGAAAATCCGATAAATCCCATTAACAAAATAAATTTCAGAAACAAAACACAATGACATGCAAATGAAGCAAATGACAAAGGATTAATCTCCAAAATTTACAAGCAGCTCATGCAGCTCAATAACAAAAAAACAAACAATCCAATCCAAAAATGGGCAGAAGACCTAAATAGACATTTCTCCAAAGAAGATATACACAATGGCAACAAACACATGAAAGAATGCTCAACATCATTAATCATTAGAGAAATGCAAATGAAAACTACAATGAGATATCATCTCACACCAGTCAGAACGGCCATCATCAAAAAATCTAGAAACAATAAATGCTGGAGAGGGTGTGGAGAAAAGGGAACACTCTTGCACTGCTGGTGGGAATGTGAATTGGTTCAGCCACTATGGAGAACAGTATGGAGGTTCCTTAAAAAACTAGAAATAGAATTACCATATGACCCAGCAATCCCACTACTGGGCATATACCCTGGGAAAACCAAAATTCAAACAGAGTCATGTACCAAAATGTTCATTGCAGCTCTATTTACAATAGCCCAGAGATGGAAACAACCTAAGCGCCCATCATCGGATGAATGGATAAAGAAAATGTGGCACATATATACAATGGAATATTACTCAGCCTTAAAAAGAAATGAAATTGAGCTATTTGTAATGAGATGGATAGACCTAGAGTCTGTCATACAGAGTGAAGTAAGTCAGAAAGAAAAAGACAAATACCGTATGCTAACACATATATATGGAATTTAAGGTGAAAAAAAATGTCATGAAGAACCTAGGGGTAAGACAGGAATAAAGACGCAGACCTACTGGAGAACGGACTTGAGGATATGGGGAGGGGGAGGGGTGAGCTTTGACAGGGCGAGAGAGAGTCATGGACATATACACACTAACAAACGTAGTAAGGTAGATAGCTAGTGGGAAGCAGCCGCAAGGCACAGGGATATTAGCTTGGTGCTTTGTGACAGCCTGGAGGGGTGGGATAGGGAGAGTGGGAGGGAGGGAGATGCAAGAGGGAAGACATATGGGAACATATGTATATGTATAACTGATTCACTTTGTTATAAAGCAGAAACTAACACACCATTGTAAAGCAATTATACCCCAATAAAGATGTTTAAAAAAAAAAAACACAATGATAGTGAAATAGAGAGCAATTCTTAAATAATTCATTCAGGGCTTGTGATGCAACCTGGATTTACCACATCTACACCCAGAGCTGGTTGAGACATAAGGCTGGACACTTTGGGCTGATAGCATTGGTGAGGTTTGGTGAGCAAACGCAGACCCTTTGAAGTCATACTGCATGGTACCCATTCCATGGGTCCCAACTCTCCAGGTTTAAGGGATTCTTCCTTCAGCTAAAACATGCATGGGAAACCCGGAGTATGTTCCACCGTGGGACTGGGAAACTTTTTCAAATGCATCTCAGCTTTCGTCCCCTGGTACTCGGGTGCACCGTTCCAGACACTTTACTAAAACTCTCCCCACTTGGAAAGTCAGTGCCTTTAACCTTCTCTTTGGCACAGTTTGCAATTTCTGCGCAAGATGAACAGGAATAGGGAGAAGCAATGAGAGACTAGCTGTAGGTGTCTGCACGGGCAAATGGAACGCTCATTTCCCACCAGGAAGAGGAATTAACCAAAGGCTCAGCGTGCCCTGCCGGAACCAGATCAGGGCCTGAAGCAATCCTGCGGTTTTGCGGCCAGCTCACAAGAAAGCGAGTTGAAGAAAGGAGCTCAGGGTCACTGTAATTCACAATCCTGCAGAGTTATGTATGACAGCTATCGTCCAAAAATGTATTGAAGTAAGTTTTCGAAGAGGACTTGAAAGTGGGGCAGAATTTCAGGAAAACGATTTCAGGAGGTAGACTGGAATTGCACTTAAAGCATAGGAAAAGAGGCAGAATGTCCACAATGATGCACTTGGCCAAAAAGGGCGTATGCGTTTTTTCCTGAATATATTCAGGAAAAAACGCATACGCACTTTTTGGACAACCAAGCAAGCGTGTAAAGGAAATCTGCACTACAATGAAGTCTCACTGCCCCCCGGTCAAAAGGGCCATCTGAAAAAAGTGTAAAATCCAGAAAGGCAGAACAGGTCATGGAGAACAGGGAGCCTTGTTATGCTGATGGGCGGGATGTAAATTGCCAAGAGCCACTCTGGAGAAGTGTATGGTGTTTCCTGAAACACGTAGGAAACAAAGCAACACAGCCTATGGCACTTCCACTTAGGGTCCTATAGCTTAGGGAAATTAAAATCAAAAACACACAGCCACCGGAAAGTTTGGGACGGCTCTGTTTACAAGAACCTCGTCTACGGTACAAGTTAAATATCCGAGAAAGCAAAAAATGGATAAAGAAGTTGTGGTACGTACGTACAATGGAATATCACTCAGCAATGAGATCTACGTCATCAGGCCCGTAGCGGCATAATGAGTGGATTCAGGTACGACGATTCTACGAGAAATAAGTCACACAGAAAAAGAAACATCATAAGATATCACTAATACACGGAACATAAACTTGGCTACACATGAACTGAATTACAAAACAGAACAGGGTCTCAAATTTAGAAAACCAACTTATGCTTGCTTATGGGGAAAGGTGAGTTGGGGTGCTGCATCAAACCAGAGATTGAAATGAGCACAGATACCGTTCCATAAGCCAAATATATAATAGACAAGACCTACTCCTTGCTCAACGAAATGGAATCAACACCCCATATTCAACGCCTGGGAATATACCTGACAAGTAAGAATCTTAAGACCCATGGATTTATATGTCTAAATAAGGAAGTCAAGCGTGTGTACAGTGGCCTAAAGGCAGCAGTGAAAATCCGATAAATCCCATTAACAAAATAAATTTCACAAACAAAACACAATGACATGCAAATGAAGCAAATGACAAAGGATTAATCTCCAAAATTTACAAGCAGCTCATGCAGCTCAATAACAAAAAAACAAACAACCCAATCCAAAAATGGGCAGAAGACCTAAATAGACATTTCTCCAAAGAAGATATACAGAATGCCAACAAACACATGAAAGAATGCTCAACATCATTAATCATTAGAGAAATGCAAATCAAAACTACAATGAGATATCATCTCACACCAGTCAGAATGGCCATCATCAAAAAATCTAGAAACAATAAATGCTGGAGAGGGTGTGGAGAAAAGGGAACACTCTTGCACTGCTGGTGGGAATGTGAATTGGTTCAGCCACTATGGAGAACAGTATGGAGGTTCCTTAAAAAACTACAAATAGAATTACCATATGACCCAGCAATCCCACTACTGGGCATATACCCTGGGAAAACCAAAATTCAAACAGAGTCATGTACCAAAATGTTCATTGCAGCTCTATTTACAATAGCCCGGAGATGGAAACAACCTAAGCGCCCATCATCGGATGAATGGATAAAGAAAATGTGGCACATATATACAATGGAATATTACTCAGCCTTATAAAGAAATGAAATTGAGCTATTTGTAATGAGATGGATAGACCTAGAGTCTGTCATACAGAGTGAAGTAAGTCAGAAAGAAAAAGACAAATACCGTATGCTAACACATATATATGGAATTTAAGGGGAAAAATAATGTCATGAAGAACCTAGGGGTAAGACAGGAATAAAGACGCAGACCTACTGGAGAACAGACTTGAGGATATGGGGAGGGGGAGGGGTGAGCTTTGACAGGGCGAGAGAGAGTCATGGACATATACACACTAACAAACGTAGTAAGGTAGATAGCTAGTGGGAAACAGCCGCAAGGCACAGGGATATTAGCTTGGTGCTTTGTGACAGCCTGGAGGGGTGGGATAGGGAGAGTGGGAGGGAGGGAGACGCAAGAGGGAAGACATATGGGAACATATGTATATGTATAACTGATTCACTTTGTTATAAAGCAGAAACTAACACACCATTGTAAAGCAATTATACCCCAATAAAGATGTTTAAAAAAAAAAAACACAATGACAGTGAAATAGAGAGCAATTCTTAAATAATTCATTCAGGGCTTGTGATGCAACCTGGATTTACCACATCTACACCCAGAGCTGGTTGAGACATAAGGCTGAACACTTCGGGCTGATAGCATTGGTGATGTTTGGTGAGCAAACGCAGACCCTTAGAAGTCATACTGCATGGTATCCATTCCATGGGTCCGAACTCTCCAGGTTTAAGGGATTCTTCCTTCAGCTAAAACATGCATGGGAAACCCGGAGTATGTTCCACCGTGTGATTGGGAAACTTTTTCAAATGCATCTCAGGTTTCGTCCCCTGGTACTCGGGTGCACCGTTCCAGACACTTTACTAAAACTCTCCCCACTTGGAAAGTCAGTGCCTTTAACCTCCTGATTGGCACAGTTTACAATTTCTGCGCAAAATGAACAGGAATAGGGAGAAGCAATGAGAGACTAGCTGTAGGTGTCTGCACAGGCAAATGGAACGCTCATTTCCCACCAGGAAGAGGAATTAACCAAAGGCTCAGCGTGCCCTGCCGGAACCAGATTAGGGCCTGAAGCAATCCTGCGGTTTTGCGGCCAGCTCACAAGAAAGCGAGTTGAAGAAAAGAGCTCAGGGGCACTGTAATTCACAATCCTGCAGAGTTATGAATGACAGCTATCGTCCAAAAATGTATTGAAGTAAGTTTTCGAAGAGGACTTGAAAGTGGGGCAGAATTTCAGGAAAACGACTTCAGGAGGTAGACTGGAATTGCACTTAAAGCATAGGAAAAGAGGCAGAATGTCCACAATGATGCACTTGGCCAAAAAGGGCGTATACGTTTTTTCCTGAATATATTCAGGAAAAAACGCATACGCACTTTTTGGACAACCAAGCAAGCGTGTAAAGGAAATCTGCACTACAATGAAGTCTCACTGCCCCCCGGTCAAAAGGGCCATCTGAAAAAAGTGTAAAATCCAGAAAGGCAGAACAGGTCATGGAGAACAGGGAGCCTTGTTATGCTGATGGGCGGGATGTAAATTGCCAACAGCCACTCTGGAGAAGTGTATGGTGTTTCCTGAAACACGTAGGAAACAAAGCAACACAGCCTATGGCACTTCCACTTAGGTCCTATAGCTTAGGGAAATTAAAATCAAAAACACACAGGCACCCCAAAGTTTGGGACGGCTCTGTTTACAAGAACCTCGTCTACGGTACAAGTTAAATATCCGAGAAAGCAAAAAATGGATAAAGAAGTTGTGGTACGTACGTACAATGGAATATCACTCAGCAATGAGATCTACGTCATCAGGCCCGTAGCGGCATAATGAGTGGATTCAGGTACGACGATTCTACGAGAAATAAGTCACACAGAAAAAGAAACATCATAAGATATCACTAATACACGGAACGTAAACTTGGCTACACATGAACTGAATTACAAAACAGAACAGGGTCTCAAATTTAGAAAACCAACTTATGCTTGCTTATGGGGAAAGGTGAGTTGGGGTGCTGCATCAAACCAGAGATTGAAATTAGCACAGATACCGTTCCATAAGCCAAATATATAATAGACAATACCTAGTCCTTGCTCAACGAAATGGAATCAACACCCCATATTCAACGCCTGGGAATATACCTGACAAGTAAGAATCTTAAGACCCATGGATTTATATGTCTAAATAAGGAAGTCAAGCATGTGTACAGTGGCCTAAACGCAGCAGTGAAAATCCGATAAATCCCATTAACAAAATAAATTTCAGAAACAAAACACAATGACATGCAAATGAAGCAAATGACAAAGGATTAATCTCCAAAATTTACAAGCAGCTCATGCAGCTCAATAACAAAAAAACAAACAATCCAATCCAAAAATGGGCAGAAGACCTAAATAGACATTTCTCCAAAGAAGATATACACAATGGCAACAAACACATGAAAGAATGCTCAACATCATTAATCATTAGAGAAATGCAAATGAAAACTACAATGAGATATCATCTCACACCAGTCAGAACGGCCATCATCAAAAAATCTAGAAACAATAAATGCTGGAGAGGGTGTGGAGAAAAGGGAACACTCTTGCACTGCTGGTGGGAATGTGAATTGGTTCAGCCACTATGGAGAACAGTATGGAGGTTCCTTAAAAAACTAGAAATAGAATTACCATATGACCCAGCAATCCCACTACTGGGCATATACCCTGGGAAAACCAAAATTCAAACAGAGTCATGTACCAAAATGTTCATTGCAGCTCTATTTACAATAGCCCAGAGATGGAAACAACCTAAGGGCCCATCATCGGATGAATGGATAAAGAAAATGTGGCACATATATACAATGGAATATTACTCAGCCTTAAAAAGAAATGAAATTGAGCTATTTGTAATGAGATGGATAGACCTAGAGTCTGTCATACAGAGTGAAGTAAGTCAGAAAGAAAAAGACAAATACCGTATGCTAACACATATATATGGAATTTAAGGTGAAAAAAAATGTCATGAAGAACCTAGGGGTAAGACAGGAATAAAGACGCAGACCTACTGGAGAACGGACTTGAGGATATGGGGAGGGGGAGGGGTGAGCTTTGACAGGGCGAGAGAGAGTCATGGACATATACACACTAACAAACGTAGTAAGGTAGATAGCTAGTGGGAAGCAGCCGCAAGGCACAGGGATATTAGCTTGGTGCTTTGTGACAGCCTGGAGGGGTGGGATAGGGAGAGTGGGAGGGAGGGAGATGCAAGAGGGAAGACATATGGGAACATATGTATATGTATAACTGATTCACTTTGTTATAAAGCAGAAACTAACACACCATTGTAAAGCAATTATACCCCAATAAAGATGTTTAAAAAAAAAAAACACAATGATAGTGAAATAGAGAGCAATTCTTAAATAATTCATTCAGGGCTTGTGATGCAACCTGGATTTACCACATCTACACCCAGAGCTGGTTGAGACATAAGGCTGAACACTTCGGGCTGATAGCATTGGTGATGTTTGGTGAGCAAACGCAGACCCTTAGAAGTCATACTGCATGGTATCCATTCCATGGGTCCGAACTCTCCAGGTTTAAGGGATTCTTCCTTCAGCTAAAACATGCATGGGAAACCCGGAGTATGTTCCACCGTGTGATTGGGAAACTTTTTCAAATGCATCTCAGGTTTCGTCCCCTGGTACTCGGGTGCACCGTTCCAGACACTTTACTAAAACTCTCCCCACTTGGAAAGTCAGTGCCTTTAACCTCCTGATTGGCACAGTTTACAATTTCTGCGCAAAATGAACAGGAATAGGGAGAAGCAATGAGAGACTAGCTGTAGGTGTCTGCACAGGCAAATGGAACGCTCATTTCCCACCAGGAAGAGGAATTAACCAAAGGCTCAGCGTGCCCTGCCGGAACCAGATTAGGGCCTGAAGCAATCCTGCGGTTTTGCGGCCAGCTCACAAGAAAGCGAGTTGAAGAAAAGAGCTCAGGGGCACTGTAATTCACAATCCTGCAGAGTTATGAATGACAGCTATCGTCCAAAAATGTATTGAAGTAAGTTTTCGAAGAGGACTTGAAAGTGGGGCAGAATTTCAGGAAAACGACTTCAGGAGGTAGACTGGAATTGCACTTAAAGCATAGGAAAAGAGGCAGAATGTCCACAATGATGCACTTGGCCAAAAAGGGCGTATACGTTTTTTCCTGAATATATTCAGGAAAAAACGCATACGCACTTTTTGGACAACCAAGCAAGCGTGTAAAGGAAATCTGCACTACAATGAAGTCTCACTGCCCCCCGGTCAAAAGGGCCATCTGAAAAAAGTGTAAAATCCAGAAAGGCAGAACAGGTCATGGAGAACAGGGAGCCTTGTTATGCTGATGGGCGGGATGTAAATTGCCAACAGCCACTCTGGAGAAGTGTATGGTGTTTCCTGAAACACGTAGGAAACAAAGCAACACAGCCTATGGCACTTCCACTTAGGTCCTATAGCTTAGGGAAATTAAAATCAAAAACACACAGGCACCCCAAAGTTTGGGACGGCTCTGTTTACAAGAACCTCGTCTACGGTACAAGTTAAATATCCGAGAAAGCAAAAAATGGATAAAGAAGTTGTGGTACGTACGTACAATGGAATATCACTCAGCAATGAGATCTACGTCATCAGGCCCGTAGCGGCATAATGAGTGGATTCAGGTACGACGATTCTACGAGAAATAAGTCACACAGAAAAAGAAACATCATAAGATATCACTAATACACGGAACGTAAACTTGGCTACACATGAACTGAATTACAAAACAGAACAGGGTCTCAAATTTAGAAAACCAACTTATGCTTGCTTATGGGGAAAGGTGAGTTGGGGTGCTGCATCAAACCAGAGATTGAAATTAGCACAGATACCGTTCCATAAGCCAAATATATAATAGACAATACCTAGTCCTTGCTCAACGAAATGGAATCAACACCCCATATTCAACGCCTGGGAATATACCTGACAAGTAAGAATCTTAAGACCCATGGATTTATATGTCTAAATAAGGAAGTCAAGCATGTGTACAGTGGCCTAAACGCAGCAGTGAAAATCCGATAAATCCCATTAACAAAATAAATTTCAGAAACAAAACACAATGACATGCAAATGAAGCAAATGACAAAGGATTAATCTCCAAAATTTACAAGCAGCTCATGCAGCTCAATAACAAAAAAACAAACAATCCAATCCAAAAATGGGCAGAAGACCTAAATAGACATTTCTCCAAAGAAGATATACACAATGGCAACAAACACATGAAAGAATGCTCAACATCATTAATCATTAGAGAAATGCAAATGAAAACTACAATGAGATATCATCTCACACCAGTCAGAACGGCCATCATCAAAAAATCTAGAAACAATAAATGCTGGAGAGGGTGTGGAGAAAAGGGAACACTCTTGCACTGCTGGTGGGAATGTGAATTGGTTCAGCCACTATGGAGAACAGTATGGAGGTTCCTTAAAAAACTAGAAATAGAATTACCATATGACCCAGCAATCCCACTACTGGGCATATACCCTGGGAAAACCAAAATTCAAACAGAGTCATGTACCAAAATGTTCATTGCAGCTCTATTTACAATAGCCCAGAGATGGAAACAACCTAAGGGCCCATCATCGGATGAATGGATAAAGAAAATGTGGCACATATATACAATGGAATATTACTCAGCCTTAAAAAGAAATGAAATTGAGCTATTTGTAATGAGATGGATAGACCTAGAGTCTGTCATACAGAGTGAAGTAAGTCAGAAAGAAAAAGACAAATACCGTATGCTAACACATATATATGGAATTTAAGGTGAAAAAAAATGTCATGAAGAACCTAGGGGTAAGACAGGAATAAAGACGCAGACCTACTGGAGAACGGACTTGAGGATATGGGGAGGGGGAGGGGTGAGCTTTGACAGGGCGAGAGAGAGTCATGGACATATACACACTAACAAACGTAGTAAGGTAGATAGCTAGTGGGAAGCAGCCGCAAGGCACAGGGATATTAGCTTGGTGCTTTGTGACAGCCTGGAGGGGTGGGATAGGGAGAGTGGGAGGGAGGGAGATGCAAGAGGGAAGACATATGGGAACATATGTATATGTATAACTGATTCACTTTGTTATAAAGCAGAAACTAACACACCATTGTAAAGCAATTATACCCCAATAAAGATGTTTAAAAAAAAAAAACACAATGATAGTGAAATAGAGAGCAATTCTTAAATAATTCATTCAGGGCTTGTGATGCAACCTGGATTTACCACATCTACACCCAGAGCTGGTTGAGACATAAGGCTGGACACTTTGGGCTGATAGCATTGGTGAGGTTTGGTGAGCAAACGCAGACCCTTTGAAGTCATACTGCATGGTACCCATTCCATGGGTCCCAACTCTCCAGGTTTAAGGGATTCTTCCTTCAGCTAAAACATGCATGGGAAACCCGGAGTATGTTCCACCGTGGGATTGGGAAACTTTTTCAAATGCATCTCAGCTTTCGTCCCCTGGTACTCGGGTGCACCGTTCCAGGCACTTTACTAAAACTCTCCCCACTTGGAAAGTCAGTGCCTTTAACCTCCTGTTTGGCACAGTTTGCAATTTCTGCGCAAGATGAACCGGAATAGGGAGAAGCAATGAGAGACTAGCTGTAGGTGTCTGCACGGGCAAATGGAACGCTCATTTCCCACCAGGAAGAGGAATTAACCAAAGGCTCAGCGTGCCCTGCCGGAACCAGATCAGGGCCTGAAGCAATCCTGCGGTTTTGCGGCCAGCTCACAAGAAAGCGAGTTGAAGAAAGGAGCTCAGGGTCACTGTAATTCACAATCCTGCAGAGTTATGTATGACAGCTATCGTCCAAAAATGTATTGAAGTAAGTTTTCGAAGAGGACTTGAAAGTGGGGCAGAATTTCAGGAAAACGATTTCAGGAGGTAGACTGGAATTGCACTTAAAGCATAGGAAAAGAGGCAGAATGTCCACAATGATGCACTTGGCCAAAAAGGGCGTATGCGTTTTTTCCTGAATATATTCAGGAAAAAACGCATACGCACTTTTTGGACAACCAAGCAAGCGTGTAAAGGAAATCTGCACTACAATGAAGTCTCACTGCCCCCCGGTCAAAAGGGCCATCTGAAAAAAGTGTAAAATCCAGAAAGGCAGAACAGGTCATGGAGAACAGGGAGCCTTGTTATGCTGATGGGCGGGATGTAAATTGCCAACAGCCACTCTGGAGAAGTGTATGGTGTTTCCTGAAACACGTAGGAAACAAAGCAACACAGCCTATGGCACTTCCACTTAGGGTCCTATAGCTTAGGGAAATTAAAATCAAAAACACACAGCCACCGGAAAGTTTGGGACGGCTCTGTTTACAAGAACCTCGTCTACGGTACAAGTTAAATATCCGAGAAAGCAAAAAATGGATAAAGAAGTTGTGGTACGTACGTACAATGGAATATCACTCAGCAATGAGATCTACGTCATCAGGCCCGTAGCGGCATAATGAGTGGATTCAGGTACGACGATTCTACGAGAAATAAGTCACACAGAAAAAGAAACATCATAAGATATCACTAATACACGGAACATAAACTTGGCTACACATGAACTGAATTACAAAACAGAACAGGGTCTCAAATTTAGAAAACCAACTTATGCTTGCTTATGGGGAAAGGTGAGTTGGGGTGCTGCATCAAACCAGAGATTGAATTTAGCACAGATACCGTTCCATAAGCCAAATATATAATAAACAAGACCTACTGTTGCTCAACGAAATGGACTCAACACCCCATATTCAACGCCTGGGAATATACCTGACAAGTAAGAATCTTAATACCCATGGATTTATATGTCTCCATAAGGAAGTCAAGCGTGTTTACAGTGGCCTAAACGCAGCAGTGAAAATCCGATAAATCCCATTAACAAACTAAATTTCACAAACAAAACACAATGACATGCAAATGAAGCACATGACAAAGGATTAATCTCCAAAATTTACAAGCAGCTCATGCAGCTCAATAACAAAAAAACAAACAACCCAATCCAAAAATGGGCAGAAGACCTAAATAGACATTTCTCCAAAGAAGATATACAGAATGGCAACAAACACATGAAAGAATGCTCAACATCATTAATCATTAGAGAAATGCAAATCAAAACTACAATGAGATATCATCTCACACCAGTCAGAATGGCCATCATCAAAAAATCTAGAAACAATAAATGCTGGAGAGGGTGTGGAGAAAAGGGAACACTCTTGCACTGCTGGTGGGAATGTGAATTGGTTCAGCCACTATGGAGAACAGTATGGAGGTTCCTTAAAAAACTAGAAATAGAATTACCATATGACCCAGCAATCCCACTACTGGGCATATACCCTGGGAAAACCAAAATTCAAACAGAGTCATGTACCAAAATGTTCATTGCAGCTCTATTTACAATAGCCCGGAGATGGAAACAACCTAAGCGCCCATCATCGGATGAATGGATAAAGAAAATGTGGCACATATATACAATGGAATATTACTCAGCCTTAAAAAGAAATGAAATTGAGCTATTTGTAATGAGATGGATAGACCTAGAGTCTGTCATACAGAGTGAAGTAAGTCAGAAAGAAAAAGACAAATACCGTACGCTAACACATATATATGGAATTTAAGGGGAAAAAAATGTCATGAAGAACCTAGGGGTAAGACAGGTATAAAGACGCAGACCTACTGGAGAACGGACTTGAGGATATGGGGAGGGGGAGGGGTGAGCTTTGACAGGGCGAGAGAGAGTCATGGACATATACACACTAACAAACGTAGTAAGGTAGATAGCTAGTGGGAAGCAGCCGCAAGGCACAGGGATATTAGCTTGGTGCTTTGTGACAGCCTGGAGGGGTGGGATAGGGAGAGTGGGAGGGAGGGAGAGGCAAGAGGGAAGACATATGGGAACATATGTATATGTATAACTGATTCACTTTGTTATAAAGCAGAAACTAACACACCACAGTAAAGCAATTATACCCCAATAAAGATGTTTAAAAAAAAAAACACAATGACAGTGAAATAGAGAGCAATTCTTAAATAATTCATTCAGGGCTTGTGATGCAACCTGGATTTACCACATCTACACCCAGAGCTGGTTGAGACATAAGGCTGGACACTTTGGGCTGATAGCATTGGTGAGGTTTGGTGAGCAAACGCAGACCCTTTGAAGTCATACTGCATGGTACCCATTCCATGGGTCCCAACTCTCCAGGTTTAAGGGATTCTTCCTTCAGCTAAAACATGCATGGGAAACCCAGAGTATGGTCCACCGTGTGATTGGGAAACATTTTCAAATGCATCTCAGGTTTCGTCCCCTGGTACTCGGGTGCACCGTTCCAGACACTTTACTAAAACTCTCCCCACTTGGAAAGTCAGTGCCTTTAACCTCCTGATTGGCACAGTTTACAATTTCTGCGCAAAATGAACAGGAATAGGGAGAAGCAATGAGAGACTAGCTGTAGGTGTCTGCACAGGCAAATGGAACGCTCATTTCCCACCAGGAAGAGGAATTAACCAAAGGCTCAGCGTGCCCTGCCGGAACCAGATTAGGGCCTGAAGCAATCCTGCGGTTTTGCGGCCAGCTCACAAGAAAGCGAGTTGAAGAAAGGAGCTCAGGGGCACTGTAATTCACAATCCTGCAGAGTTATGAATGACAGCTATCGTCCAAAAATGTATTGAAGTAAGTTTTCGAAGAGGACTTGAAAGTGGGGTAGAATTTCAGGAAAACGATTTCAGGAGGTAGACTGGAATTGCACTTAAAGCATAGGAAAAGAGGCAGAATGTCCACAATGATGCACTTGGCCAAAAAGGGCGTATGCGTTTTTTCCTGAATATATTCAGGAAAAAACGCATACGCACTTTTTGGACAACCAAGCAAGCGTGTAAAGGAAATCTGCACTACAATGAAGTCTCACTGCCCCCCGGTCAAAAGGGCCATCTGAAAAAAGTGTAAAATCCAGAAAGGCAGAACAGGTCATGGAGAACAGGGAGCCTTGTTATGCTGATGGGCGGGATGTAAATTGCCAACAGCCACTCTGGAGAAGTGTATGGTGTTTCCTGAAACACGTAGGAAACAAAGCAACACAGCCTATGGCACTTCCACTTAGGTCCTATAGCTTAGGGAAATTAAAATCAAAAACACACAGGCACCCCAAAGTTTGGGACGGCTCTGTTTACAAGAACCTCGTCTACGGTACAAGTTAAATATCCGAGAAAGCAAAAAATGGATAAAGAAGTTGTGGTACGTACGTACAATGGAATATCACTCAGCAATGAGATCTACGTCATCAGGCCCGTAGCGGCATAATGAGTGGATTCAGGTACGACGATTCTACGAGAAATATGTCACACAGAAAAAGAAACATCATAAGATATCACTAATACACGGAACGTAAACTTGGCTACACATGAACTGAATTACAAAACAGAACAGGGTCTCAAATTTAGAAAACCAACTTATGCTTGCTTATGGGGAAAGGTGAGTTGGGGTGCTGCATCAAACCAGAGATTGAAATGAGCACAGATACCGTTCCATAAGCCAAATATATAATAGACAATACCTACTCCTTGCTCAACGAAATGGAATCAACACCCCATATTCAACGCCTGGGAATATACCTGACAAGTAAGAATCTTAAGACCCATGGATTTATATGTCTAAATAAGGAAGTCAAGCGTGTGTACAGTGGCCTAACCGCAGCAGTGAAAATCCGATAAATCCCATTAACAAAATAAATTTCACAAACAAAACACAATGACATGCAAATGAAGCAAATGACAAAGGATTAATCTCCAAAATTTACAAGCAGCTCATGCAGCTCAATAACAAAAAAACAAACAACCCAATCCAAAAATGGGCAGAAGACCTAAATAGACATTTCTCCAAAGAAGATATACAGAATGCCAACAAACACATGAAAGAATGCTCAACATCATTAATCATTAGAGAAATGCAAATCAAAACTACAATGAGATATCATCTCACACCAGTCAGAATGGCCATCATCAAAAAATCTAGAAACAATAAATGCTGGAGAGGGTGTGGAGAAAAGGGAACACTCTTGCACTGCTGGTGGGAATGTGAATTGGTTCAGCCACTATGGAGAACAGTATGGAGGTTCCTTAAAAAACTAGAAATAGAATTACCATATGACCCAGCAATCCCACTACTGGGCATATACCCTGGGAAAACCAAAATTCAAACAGAGTCATGTACCAAAATGTTCATTGCAGCTCTATTTACAATAGCCCAGAGATGGAAACAACCTAAGCGCCCATCATCGGATGAATGGATAAAGAAAATGTGGCACATATATACAATGGAATATTACTCAGCCTTAAAAAGAAATGAAATTGAGCTATTTGTAATGAGATGGATAGACCTAGAGTCTGTCATACAGAGTGAAGTAAGTCAGAAAGAAAAAGACAAATACCGTATGCTAACACATATATATGGAATTTAAGGTGAAAAAAAATGTCATGAAGAACCTAGGGGTAAGACAGGAATAAAGACGCAGACCTACTGGAGAACGGACTTGAGGATATGGGGAGGGGGAGGGGTGAGCTTTGACAGGGCGAGAGAGAGTCATGGACATATACACACTAACAAACGTAGTAAGGTAGATAGCTAGTGGGAAGCAGCCGCAAGGCACAGGGATATTAGCTTGGTGCTTTGTGACAGCCTGGAGGGGTGGGATAGGGAGAGTGGGAGGGAGGGAGATGCAAGAGGGAAGACATATGGGAACATATGTATATGTATAACTGATTCACTTTGTTATAAAGCAGAAACTAACACACCATTGTAAAGCAATTATACCCCAATAAAGATGTTTAAAAAAAAAAAACACAATGATAGTGAAATAGAGAGCAATTCTTAAATAATTCATTCAGGGCTTGTGATGCAACCTGGATTTACCACATCTACACCCAGAGCTGGTTGAGACATAAGGCTGGACACTTTGGGCTGATAGCATTGGTGAGGTTTGGTGAGCAAACGCAGACCCTTTGAAGTCATACTGCATGGTACCCATTCCATGGGTCCCAACTCTCCAGGTTTAAGGGATTCTTCCTTCAGCTAAAACATGCATGGGAAACCCGGAGTATGTTCCACCGTGGGATTGGGAAACTTTTTCAAATGCATCTCAGCTTTCGTCCCCTGGTACTCGGGTGCACCGTTCCAGACACTTTACTAAAACTCTCCCCACTTGGAAAGTCAGTGCCTTTAACCTCCTGTTTGGCACAGTTTGCAATTTCTGCGCAAGATGAACAGGAATAGGGAGAAGCAATGAGAGACTAGCTGTAGGTGTCTGCACGGGCAAATGGAACGCTCATTTCCCACCAGGAAGAGGAATTAACCAAAGGCTCAGCGTGCCCTGCCGGAACCAGATCAGGGCCTGAAGCAATCCTGCGGTTTTGCGGCCAGCTCACAAGAAAGCGAGTTGAAGAAAGGAGCTCAGGGGCACTGTAATTCACAATCCTGCAGAGTTATGTATGACAGCTATCGTCCAAAAATGTATTGAAGTAAGTTTTCGAAGAGGACTTGAAAGTGGGGCAGAATTTCAGGAAAACGATTTCAGGAGGTAGACTGGAATTGCACTTAAAGCATAGGAAAAGAGGCAGAATGTCCACAATGATGCACTTGGCCAAAAAGGGCGTATGCGTTTTTTCCTGAATATATTCAGGAAAAAACGCATACGCACTTTTTGGACAACCAAGCAAGCGTGTAAAGGAAATCTGCACTACAATGAAGTCTCACTGCCCCCCGGTCAAAAGGGCCATCTGAAAAAAGTGTAAAATCCAGAAAGGCAGAACAGGTCATGGAGAACAGGGAGCCTTGTTATGCTGATGGGCGGGATGTAAATTGCCAACAGCCACTCTGGAGAAGTGTATGGTGTTTCCTGAAACACGTAGGAAACAAAGCAACACAGCCTATGGCACTTCCACTTAGGTCCTATAGCTTAGGGAAATTAAAATCAAAAACACACAGCCACCGGAAAGTTTGGGACGGCTCTGTTTACAAGAACCTCGTCTACGGTACAAGTTAAATATCCGAGAAAGCAAAAAATGGATAAAGAAGTTGTGGTACGTACGTACAATGGAATATCACTCAGCAATGAGATCTACGTCATCAGGCCCGTAGCGGCATAATGAGTGGATTCAGGTACGACGATTCTACGAGAAATAAGTCACACAGAAAAAGAAACATCATAAGATATCACTAATACACGGAACATAAACTTGGCTACACATGAACTGAATTACAAAACAGAACAGGGTCTCAAATTTAGAAAACCAACTTATGCTTGCTTATGGGGAAAGGTGAGTTGGGGTGCTGCATCAAACCAGAGATTGAATTTAGCACAGATACCGTTCCATAAGCCAAATATATAATAAACAAGACCTACTGTTGCTCAACGAAATGGACTCAACACCCCATATTCAACGCCTGGGAATATACCTGACAAGTAAGAATCTTAATACCCATGGATTTATATGTCTCCATAAGGAAGTCAAGCGTGTTTACAGTGGCCTAAACGCAGCAGTGAAAATCCGATAAATCCCATTAACAAACTAAATTTCACAAACAAAACACAATGACATGCAAATGAAGCACATGACAAAGGATTAATCTCCAAAATTTACAAGCAGCTCATGCAGCTCAATAACAAAAAAACAAACAACCCAATCCAAAAATGGGCAGAAGACCTAAATAGACATTTCTCCAAAGAAGATATACAGAATGGCAACAAACACATGAAAGAATGCTCAACATCATTAATCATTAGAGAAATGCAAATCAAAACTACAATGAGATATCATCTCACACCAGTCAGAATGGCCATCATCAAAAAATCTAGAAACAATAAATGCTGGAGAGGGTGTGGAGAAAAGGGAACACTCTTGCACTGCTGGTGGGAATGTGAATTGGTTCAGCCACTATGGAGAACAGTATGGAGGTTCCTTAAAAAACTAGAAATAGAATTACCATATGACCCAGCAATCCCACTACTGGGCATATACCCTGGGAAAACCAAAATTCAAACAGAGTCATGTACCAAAATGTTCATTGCAGCTCTATTTACAATAGCCCGGAGATGGAAACAACCTAAGCGCCCATCATCGGATGAATGGATAAAGAAAATGTGGCACATATATACAATGGAATATTACTCAGCCTTAAAAAGAAATGAAATTGAGCTATTTGTAATGAGATGGATAGACCTAGAGTCTGTCATACAGAGTGAAGTAAGTCAGAAAGAAAAAGACAAATACCGTACGCTAACACATATATATGGAATTTAAGGGGAAAAAAATGTCATGAAGAACCTAGGGGTAAGACAGGTATAAAGACGCAGACCTACTGGAGAACGGACTTGAGGATATGGGGAGGGGGAGGGGTGAGCTTTGACAGGGCGAGAGAGAGTCATGGACATATACACACTAACAAACGTAGTAAGGTAGATAGCTAGTGGGAAGCAGCCGCAAGGCACAGGGATATTAGCTTGGTGCTTTGTGACAGCCTGGAGGGGTGGGATAGGGAGAGTGGGAGGGAGGGAGAGGCAAGAGGGAAGACATATGGGAACATATGTATATGTATAACTGATTCACTTTGTTATAAAGCAGAAACTAACACACCACAGTAAAGCAATTATACCCCAATAAAGATGTTTAAAAAAAAAAACACAATGACAGTGAAATAGAGAGCAATTCTTAAATAATTCATTCAGGGCTTGTGATGCAACCTGGATTTACCACATCTACACCCAGAGCTGGTTGAGACATAAGGCTGGACACTTTGGGCTGATAGCATTGGTGAGGTTTGGTGAGCAAACGCAGACCCTTTGAAGTCATACTGCATGGTACCCATTCCATGGGTCCCAACTCTCCAGGTTTAAGGGATTCTTCCTTCAGCTAAAACATGCATGGGAAACCCAGAGTATGGTCCACCGTGTGATTGGGAAACATTTTCAAATGTATCTCAGGTTTCGTCCCCTGGTACTCGGGTGCACCGTTCCAGACACTTTACTAAAACTCTCCCCACTTGGAAAGTCAGTGCCTTTAACCTCCTGATTGGCACAGTTTACAATTTCTGCGCAAAATGAACAGGAATAGGGAGAAGCAATGAGAGACTAGCTGTAGGTGTCTGCACAGGCAAATGGAACGCTCATTTCCCACCAGGAAGAGGAATTAACCAAAGGCTCAGCGTGCCCTGCCGGAACCAGATTAGGGCCTGAAGCAATCCTGCGGTTTTGCGGCCAGCTCACAAGAAAGCGAGTTGAAGAAAGGAGCTCAGGGGCACTGTAATTCACAATCCTGCAGAGTTATGAATGACAGCTATCGTCCAAAAATGTATTGAAGTAAGTTTTCGAAGAGGACTTGAAAGTGGGGTAGAATTTCAGGAAAACGATTTCAGGAGGTAGACTGGAATTGCACTTAAAGCATAGGAAAAGAGGCAGAATGTCCACAATGATGCACTTGGCCAAAAAGGGCGTATGCGTTTTTTCCTGAATATATTCAGGAAAAAACGCATACGCACTTTTTGGACAACCAAGCAAGCGTGTAAAGGAAATCTGCACTACAATGAAGTCTCACTGCCCCCCGGTCAAAAGGGCCATCTGAAAAAAGTGTAAAATCCAGAAAGGCAGAACAGGTCATGGAGAACAGGGAGCCTTGTTATGCTGATGGGCGGGATGTAAATTGCCAACAGCCACTCTGGAGAAGTGTATGGTGTTTCCTGAAACACGTAGGAAACAAAGCAACACAGCCTATGGCACTTCCACTTAGGTCCTATAGCTTAGGGAAATTAAAATCAAAAACACACAGCCACCGCAAAGTTTGGGACGGCTCTGTTTACAAGAACCTCGTCTACGGTACAAGTTAAATATCCGAGAAAGCAAAAAATGGATAAAGAAGTTGTGGTACGTACGTACAATGGAATATCACTCAGCAATGAGATCTACGTCATCAGGCCCGTAGCGGCATAATGAGTGGATTCAGGTACGACGATTCTACGAGAAATAAGTCACACAGAAAAAGAAACATCATAAGATATCACTAATACACGGAACGTAAACTTGGCTACACATGAACTGAATTACAAAACAGAACAGGGTCTCAAATTTAGAAAACCAACTTATGCTTGCTTATGGGGAAAGGTGAGTTGGGGTGCTGCATCAAACCAGAGATTGAAATTAGCACAGATACCGTTCCATAAGCCAAATATATAATAGACAATACCTACTCCTTGCTCAACGAAATGGAATCAACACCCCATATTCAACGCCTGGGAATATACCTGACAAGTAAGAATCTTAAGACCCATGGATTTATATGTCTAAATAAGGAAGTCAAGCGTGTGTACAGTGGCCTAAACGCAGCAGTGAAAATCCGATAAATCCCATTAACAAAATAAATTTCAGAAACAAAACACAATGACATGCAAATGAAGCAAATGACAAAGGATTAATCTCCAAAATTTACAAGCAGCTCATGCAGCTCAATAACAAAAAAACAAACAATCCAATCCAAAAATGGGCAGAAGACCTAAATAGACATTTCTCCAAAGAAGATATACACAATGGCAACAAACACATGAAAGAATGCTCAACATCATTAATCATTAGAGAAATGCAAATGAAAATTACAATGAGATATCATCTCACACAAGTCAGAACGGCCATCATCAAAAAATCTAGAAACAATAAATGCTGGAGAGGGTGTGGAGAAAAGGGAACACTCTTGCACTGCTGGTGGGAATGTGAATTGGTTCAGCCACTATGGAGAACAGTATGGAGGTTCCTTAAAAAACTAGAAATAGAATTACCATATGACCCAGCAATCCCACTACTGGGCATATACCCTGGGAAAACCAAAATTCAAACAGAGTCATGTACCAAAATGTTCATTGCAGCTCTATTTACAATAGCCCTGAGATGGAAACAACCTAAGCGCCCATCATCGGATGAATGGATAAAGAAAATGTGGCACATATATATAATGGAATATTACTCAGCCTTAAAAAGAAATGAAATTGAGCTATTTGTAATGAGATGGATAGACCTAGAGTCTGTCATACAGAGTGAAGTAAGTCAGAAAGAAAAAGACAAATACCGTATGCTAACACATATATATGGAATTTAAGGTGAAAAAAAATGTCATGAAGAACCTAGGGGTAAGACAGGAATAAAGACGCAGACCTACTGGAGAACGGACTTGAGGATATGGGGAGGGGGAGGGGTGAGCTTTGACAGGGCGAGAGAGAGTCATGGACATATACACACTAACAAACGTAGTAAGGTAGATAGCTAGTGGGAAGCAGCCGCAAGGCACAGGGATATTAGCTTGGTGCTTTGTGACAGCCTGGAGGGGTGGGATAGGGAGAGTGGGAGGGAGGGAGATGCAAGAGGGAAGACATATGGGAACATATGTATATGTATAACTGATTCACTTTGTTATAAAGCAGAAACTAACACACCATTGTAAAGCAATTATACCCCAATAAAGATGTTTAAAAAAAAAAAACACAATGATAGTGAAATAGAGAGCAATTCTTAAATAATTCATTCAGGGCTTGTGATGCAACCTGGATTTACCACATCTACACCCAGAGCTGGTTGAGACATAAGGCTGGACACTTTGGGCTGATAGCATTGGTGAGGTTTGGTGAGCAAACGCAGACCCTTTGAAGTCATACTGCATGGTACCCATTCCATGGGTCCCAACTCTCCAGGTTTAAGGGATTCTTCCTTCAGCTAAAACATGCATGGGAAACCCGGAGTATGTTCCACCGTGGGATTGGGAAACTTTTTCAAATGCATCTCAGCTTTCGTCCCCTGGTACTCGGGTGCACCGTTCCAGACACTTTACTAAAACTCTCCCCACTTGGAAAGTCAGTGCCTTTAACCTCCTGTTTGGCACAGTTTGCAATTTCTGCGCAAGATGAACAGGAATAGGGAGAAGCAATGAGAGACTAGCTGTAGGTGTCTGCACGGGCAAATGGAACGCTCATTTCCCACCAGGAAGAGGAATTAACCAAAGGCTCAGCGTGCCCTGCGGGAACCAGATCAGGGCCTGAAGCAATCCTGCGGTTTTGCGGCCAGCTCACAAGAAAGCGAGTTGAAGAAAGGAGCTCAGGGTCACTGTAATTCACAATCCTGCAGAGTTATGAATGACAGCTATCGTCCAAAAATGTATTGAAGTAAGTTTTCGAAGAGGACTTGAAAGTGGGGCAGAATTTCAGGAAAACGATTTCAGGAGGTAGACTGGAATTGCACTTAAAGCATAGGAAAAGAGGCAGAATGTCCACAATGATGCACTTGGCCAAAAAGGGCGTATGCGTTTTTTCCTGAATATATTCAGGAAAAAACGCATACGCACTTTTTGGACAACCAAGCAAGCGTGTAAAGGAAATCTGCACTACAATGAAGTCTCACTGCCCCCCGGTCAAAAGGGCCATCTGAAAAAAGTGTAAAATCCAGAAAGGCAGAACAGGTCATGGAGAACAGGGAGCCTTGTTATGCTGATGGGCGGGATGTAAATTGCCAACAGCCACTCTGGAGAAGTGTATGGTGTTTCCTGAAACACGTAGGAAACAAAGCAACACAGCCTATGGCACTTCCACTTAGGTCCTATAGCTTAGGGAAATTAAAATCAAAAACACACAGCCACCGCAAAGTTTGGGACGGCTCTGTTTACAAGAACCTCGTCTACGGTACAAGTTAAATATCCGAGAAAGCAAAAAATGGATAAAGAAGTTGTGGTACGTACGTACAATGGAATATCACTCAGCAATGAGATCTACGTCATCAGGCCCGTAGCGGCATAATGAGTGGATTAACGTACGAGGAGTCTACGAGAAATAAGTCACACAGAAAAAGAAACATCATAAGATATCACTAATACACGGAACATAAACTTGGCTACACATGAACTGAATTACAAAACAGAACAGGGTCTCAAATTTAGAAAACCAACTTATGCTTGCTTATGGGGAAAGGTGAGTTGGGGTGCTGCATAAAACCAGAGATTGAAATTAGCACAGATACCGTTCCATAAGCCAAATATATAATAAACAAGACCTACTGTTGCTCAACGAAATGGACTCAACACCACATATTCAACGCCTGGGAATATACCTGACAAGTAAGAATCTTAATACCCATGGATTTATATGTCTCCATAAGGAAGTCAAGCGTGTGTACAGTGGCCTAAACGCAGCAGTGAAAATCCGATAAATCCCATTAACAAACTAAATTTCACAAACAAAACACAATGACATGCAAATGAAGCACATGACAAAGGATTAATCTCCAAAATTTACAAGCAGCTCATGCAGCTCAATAACAAAAAAACAAACAACCCAATCCAAAAATGGGCAGAAGACCTAAATAGACATTTCTCCAAAGAAGATATACAGAATGGCAACAAACCCATGAAAGAATGCTCAACATCATTAATCATTAGAGAAATGCAAATCAAAACTACAATGAGATATCATCTCACACCAGTCAGAATGGCCATCATCAAAAAATCTAGAAACAATAAATGCTGGAGAGGGTGTGGAGAAAAGGGAACACTCTTGCACTGCTGGTGGGAATGTGAATTGGTTCAGCCACTATGGAGAACAGTATGGAGGTTCCTTAAAAAACTACAAATAGAATTACCATATGACCCAGCAATCCCACTACTGGGCATATACCCTGGGAAAACCAAAATTCAAACAGAGTCATGTACCAAAATGTTCATTGCAGCTCTATTTACAATAGCCCGGAGATGGAAACAACCTAAGCGCCCATCATCGGATGAATGGATAAAGAAAATGTGGCACATATATACAATGGAATATTACTCAGCCTTAAAAAGAAATGAAATTGAGCTATTTGTAATGAGATGGATAGACCTAGAGTCTGTCATACAGAGTGAAGTAAGTCAGAAAGAAAAAGACAAATACCGTACGCTAACACATATATATGGAATTTAAGGGGAAAAAAATGTCATGAAGAACCTAGGGGTAAGACAGGTATAAAGACGCAGACCTACTGGAGAACGGACTTGAGGATATGGGGAGGGGGAGGGGTGAGCTTTGACAGGGCGAGAGAGAGTCATGGACATATACACACTAACAAACGTAGTAAGGTAGATAGCTAGTGGGAAGCAGCCGCAAGGCACAGGGATATTAGCTTGGTGCTTTGTGACAGCCTGGAGGGGTGGGATAGGGAGAGTGGGAGGGAGGGAGAGGCAAGAGGGAAGACATATGGGAACATATGTATATGTATAACTGATTCACTTTGTTATAAAGCAGAAACTAACACACCACAGTAAAGCAATTATACCCCAATAAAGATGTTTAAAAAAAAAACACAATAACAGTGAAATAGAGAGCAATTCTTAAATAATTCATTCAGGGCTTGTGATGCAACCTGGATTTACCACATCTACACCCAGAGCTGGTTGAGACATAAGGCTGGACACTTTGGGCTGATAGCATTGGTGAGGTTTGGTGAGCAAACGCAGACCCTTTGAAGTCATACTGCATGGTACCCATTCCATGGGTCCCAACTCTCCAGGTTTAAGGGATTCTTCCTTCAGCTAAAACATGCATGGGAAACCCAGAGTATGTTCCACCGTGTGATTGGGAAACGTTTTCAAATGCATCTCAGGTTTCGTCCCCTGGTACTCGGGTGCACCGTTCCAGACACTTTACTAAAACTCTCCCCACTTGGAAAGTCAGTGCCTTTAACCTCCTGATTGGCACAGTTTACAATTTCTGCGCAAAATGAACAGGAATAGGGAGAAGCAATGAGAGACTAGCTGTAGGTGTCTGCACAGGCAAATGGAACGCTCATTTCCCACCAGGAAGAGGAATTAACCAAAGGCTCAGCGTGCCCTGCCGGAACCAGATTAGGGCCTGAAGCAATCCTGCGGTTTTGCGGCCAGCTCACAAGAAAGCGAGTTGAAGAAAGGAGCTCAGGGGCACTGTAATTCACAATCCTGCAGAGTTATGAATGACAGCTATCGTCCAAAAATGTATTGAAGTAAGTTTTCGAAGAGGACTTGAAAGTGGGGTAGAATTTCAGGAAAACGATTTCAGGAGGTAGACTGGAATTGCACTTAAAGCATAGGAAAAGAGGCAGAATGTCCACAATGATGCACTTGGCCAAAAAGGGCGTATGCGTTTTTTCCTGAATATATTCAGGAAAAAACGCATACGCACTTTTTGGACAACCAAGCAAGCGTGTAAAGGAAATCTGCACTACAATGAAGTCTCACTGCCCCCCGGTCAAAAGGGCCATCTGAAAAAAGTGTAAAATCCAGAAAGGCAGAACAGGTCATGGAGAACAGGGAGCCTTGTTATGCTGATGGGCGGGATGTAAATTGCCAACAGCCACTCTGGAGAAGTGTATGGTGTTTCCTGAAACACGTAGGAAACAAAGCAACACAGCCTATGGCACTTCCACTTAGGTCCTATAGCTTAGGGAAATTAAAATCAAAAACACACAGGCACCCCAAAGTTTGGGACGGCTCTGTTTACAAGAACCTCGTCTACGGTACAAGTTAAATATCCGAGAAAGCAAAAAATGGATAAAGAAGTTGTGGTACGTACGTACAATGGAATATCACTCAGCAATGAGATCTACGTCATCAGGCCCGTAGCGGCATAATGAGTGGATTCAGGTACGACGATTCTACGAGAAATATGTCACACAGAAAAAGAAACATCATAAGATATCACTAATACACGGAACGTAAACTTGGCTACACATGAACTGAATTACAAAACAGAACAGGGTCTCAAATTTAGAAAACCAACTTATGCTTGCTTATGGGGAAAGGTGAGTTGGGGTGCTGCATCAAACCAGAGATTGAAATGAGCACAGATACCGTTCCATAAGCCAAATATATAATAGACAAGACCTACTCCTTGCTCAACGAAATGGAATCAACACCCCATATTCAACGCCTGGGAATATACCTGACAAGTAAGAATCTTAAGACCCATGGATTTATATGTCTAAATAAGGAAGTCAAGCGTGTGTACAGTGGCCTAACCGCAGCAGTGAAAATCCGATAAATCCCATTAACAAAATAAATTTCACAAACAAAACACAATGACATGCAAATGAAGCAAATGACAAAGGATTAATCTCCAAAATTTACAAGCAGCTCATGCAGCTCAATAACAAAAAAACAAACAACCCAATCCAAAAATGGGCAGAAGACCTAAATAGACATTTCTCCAAAGAAGATATACAGAATGCCAACAAACACATGAAAGAATGCTCAACATCATTAATCATTAGAGAAATGCAAATCAAAACTACAATGAGATATCATCTCACACCAGTCAGAATGGCCATCATCAAAAAATCTAGAAACAATAAATGCTGGAGAGGGTGTGGAGAAAAGGGAACACTCTTGCACTGCTGGTGGGAATGTGAATTGGTTCAGCCACTATGGAGAACAGTATGGAGGTTCCTTAAAAAACTACAAATAGAATTACCATATGACCCAGCAATCCCACTACTGGGCATATACCCTGGGAAAACCAAAATTCAAACAGAGTCATGTACCAAAATGTTCATTGCAGCTCTATTTACAATAGCCCGGAGATGGAAACAACCTAAGCGCCCATCATCGGATGAATGGATAAAGAAAATGTGGCACATATATACAATGGAATATTACTCAGCCTTATAAAGAAATGAAATTGAGCTATTTGTAATGAGATGGATAGACCTAGAGTCTGTCATACAGAGTGAATTAAGTCAGAAAGAAAAAGACAAATACCGTATGCTAACACATATATATGGAATTTAAGGGGAAAAATAATGTCATGAAGAACCTAGGGGTAAGACAGGAATAAAGACGCAGACCTACTGGAGAACGGACTTGAGGATATGGGGAGGGGGAGGGGTGAGCTTTGACAGGGCGAGAGAGAGTCATGGACATATACACACTAACAAACGTAGTAAGGTAGATAGCTAGTGGGAAGCAGCCGCAAGGCACAGGGATATTAGCTTGGTGCTTTGTGACAGCCTGGAGGGGTGGGATAGGGAGAGTGGGAGGGAGGGAGACGCAAGAGGGAAGACATATGGGAACATATGTATATGTATAACTGATTCACTTTGTTATAAAGCAGAAACTAACACACCATTGTAAAGCAATTATACCCCAATAAAGATGTTTAAAAAAAAAAAATGACAGTGAAATAGAGAGCAATTCTTAAATAATTCATTCAGGGCTTGTGATGCAACCTGGATTTACCACATCTACACCCAGAGCTGGTTGAGACATAAGGCTGAACACTTCGGGCTGATAGCATTGGTGATGTTTGGTGAGCAAACGCAGACCCTTAGAAGTCATACTGCATGGTACCCATTCCATGGGTCCGAACTCTCCAGGTTTAAGGGATTCTTCCTTCAGCTAAAACATGCATGGGAAACCCGGAGTATGTTCCACCGTGTGATTGGGAAACTTTTTCAAATGCATCTCAGGTTTCGTCCCCTGGTACTCGGGTGCACCGTTCCAGACACTTTACTAAAACTCTCCCCACTTGGAAAGTCAGTGCCTTTAACCTCCTGATTGGCACAGTTTACAATTTCTGCGCAAAATGAACAGGAATAGGGAGAAGCAATGAGAGACTAGCTGTAGGTGTCTGCACAGGCAAATGGAACGCTCATTTCCCACCAGGAAGAGGAATTAACCAAAGGCTCAGCGTGCCCTGCCGGAACCAGATTAGGGCCTGAAGCAATCCTGCGGTTTTGCGGCCAGCTCACAAGAAAGCGAGTTGAAGAAAGGAGCTCAGGGGCACTGTAATTTACAATCCTGCAGAGTTATGAATGACAGCTATCGTCCAAAAATGTATTGAAGTAAGTTTTCGAAGAGGACTTGAAAGTGGGGCAGAAATTCAGGAAAACGATTTCAGGAGGTAGACTGGAATTGCACTTAAAGCATAGGAAAAGAGGCAGAATGTCCACAATGATGCACTTGGCCAAAAAGGGCGTATGCGTTTTTTCCTGAATATATTCAGGAAAAAACGCATACGAACTTTTTGGACAACCAAGCAAGCGTGTAAAGGAAATCTGCACTACAATGAAGTCTCACTGCCCCCCGGTCAAAAGGGCCATCTGAAAAAAGTGTAAAATCCAGAAAGGCAGAACAGGTCATGGAGAACAGGGAGCCTTGTTATGCTGATGGGCGGGATGTAAATTGCCAACAGCCACTCTGGAGAAGTGTATGGTGTTTCCTGAAACACGTAGGAAACAAAGCAACACAGCCTATGGCAATTCCACTTAGGTCCTATAGCTTAGGGAAATTAAAATCAAAAACACACAGGCACCCCAAAGTTTGGGACGGCTCTGTTTACAAGAACCTCGTCTACGGTACAAGTTAAATATCCGAGAAAGCAAAAAATGGATAAAGAAGTTGTGGTACGTACGTACAATGGAATATCACTCAGCAATGAGATCTACGTCATCAGGCCCGTAGCGGCATAATGAGTGGATTCAGGTACGACGATTCTACGAGAAATAAGTCACACAGAAAAAGAAACATCATAAGATATCACTAATACACGGAACGTAAACTTGGCTACACATGAACTGAATTACAAAACAGAACAGGGTCTCAAATTTAGAAAACCAACTTATGCTTGCTTATAGGGAAAGGTGAGTTGGGGTGCTGCATCAAACCAGAGATTGAAATTAGCACAGATACCGTTCCATAAGCCAAATATATAATAGACAATACCTACTCCTTGCTCAACGAAATGGAATCAACACCCCATATTCAACGCCTGGGAATATACCTGACAAGTAAGAATCTTAAGACCCATGGATTTATATGTCTAAATAAGGAAGTCAAGCATGTGCACAGTGGCCTAAACGCAGCAGTGAAAATCCGATAAATCCCATTAACAAAATAAATTTCAGAAACAAAACACAATGACATGCAAATGAAGCAAATGACAAAGGATTAATCTCCAAAATTTACAAGCAGCTCATGCAGCTCAATAACAAAAAAACAAACAATCCAATCCAAAAATGGGCAGAAGACCTAAATAGACATTTCTCCAAAGAAGATATACACAATGGCAACAAACACATGAAAGAATGCTCAACATCATTAATCATTAGAGAAATGCAAATGAAAACTACAATGAGATATCATCTCACACCAGTCAGAACGGCCATCATCAAAAAATCTAGAAACAATAAATGCTGGAGAGGGTGTGGAGAAAAGGGAACACTCTTGCACTGCTGGTGGGAATGTGAATTGGTTCAGCCACTATGGAGAACAGTATGGAGGTTCCTTAAAAAACTACAAATAGAATTACCATATGACCCAGCAATCCCACTACTGGGCATATACCCTGGGAAAACCAAAATTCAAACAGAGTCATGTACCAAAATGTTCATTGCAGCTCTATTTACAATAGCCCGGAGATGGAAACAACCTAAGCGCCCATCATCGGATGAATGGATAAAGAAAATGTGGCACATATATACAATGGAATATTACTCAGCCTTAAAAAGAAATGAAATTGAGCTATTTGTAATGAGATGGATAGACCTAGAGTCTGTCATACAGAGTGAAGTAAGTCAGAAAGAAAAAGACAAATACCGTATGCTAACACATATATATGGAATTTAAGGTGAAAAAAAATGTCATGAAGAACCTAGGGGTAAGACAGGAATAAAGACGCAGACCTACTGGAGAACGGACTTGAGGATATGGGGAGGGGGAGGGGTGAGCTTTGACAGGGCGAGAGAGAGTCATGGACATATACACACTAACAAACGTAGTAAGGTAGATAGCTAGTGGGAAGCAGCCGCAAGGCACAGGGATATTAGCTTGGTGCTTTGTGACAGCCTGGAGGGGTGGGATAGGGAGAGTGGGAGGGAGGGAGATGCAAGAGGGAAGACATATGGGAACATATGTATATGTATAACTGATTCACTTTGTTATAAAGCAGAAACTAACACACCATTGTAAAGCAATTATACCCCAATAAAGATGTTTAAAAAAAAAAACACAATGATAGTGAAATAGAGAGCAATTCTTAAATAATTCATTCAGGGCTTGTGATGCAACCTGGATTTACCACATCTACACCCAGAGCTGGTTGAGACATAAGGCTGGACACTTTGGGCTGATAGCATTGGTGAGGTTTGGTGAGCAAACGCAGACCCTTTGAAGTCATACTGCATGGTACCCATTCCATGGGTCCCAACTCTCCAGGTTTAAGGGATTCTTCCTTCAGCTAAAACATGCATGGGAAACCCAGAGTATGTTCCACCGTGTGATTGGGAAACGTTTTCAAATGCATCTCAGGTTTCGTCCCCTGGTACTCGGGTGCACCGTTCCAGACACTTTACTAAAACTCTCCCCACTTGGAAAGTCAGTGCCTTTAACCTCCTGATTGGCACAGTTTACAATTTCTGCGCAAAATGAACAGGAATAGGGAGAAGCAATGAGAGACTAGCTGTAGGTGTCTGCACAGGCAAATGGAACGCTCATTTCCCACCAGGAAGAGGAATTAACCAAAGGCTCAGCGTGCCCTGCCGGAACCAGATTAGGGCCTGAAGTAATCCTGCGGTTTTGCGGCCAGCTCACAAGAAAGCGAGTTGAAGAAAGGAGCTCAGGGGCACTGTAATTCACAATCCTGCAGAGTTATGAATGACAGCTATCGTCCAAAAATGTATTGAAGTAAGTTTTCGAAGAGGACTTGAAAGTGGGGTAGAATTTCAGGAAAACGATTTCAGGAGGTAGACTGGAATTGCACTTAAAGCATAGGAAAAGAGGCAGAATGTCCACAATGATGCACTTGGCCAAAAAGGGCGTATGCGTTTTTTCCTGAATATATTCAGGAAAAAACGCATACGCACTTTTTGGACAACCAAGCAAGCGTGTAAAGGAAATCTGCACTACAATGAAGTCTCACTGCCCCCCGGTCAAAAGGGCCATCTGAAAAAAGTGTAAAATCCAGAAAGGCAGAACAGGTCATGGAGAACAGGGAGCCTTGTTATGCTGATGGGCGGGATGTAAATTGCCAACAGCCAC
The DNA here is from genome assembly GCF_059928025.1 of Delphinapterus leucas. NCBI lineage: Eukaryota > Metazoa > Chordata > Mammalia > Artiodactyla > Monodontidae > Delphinapterus > Delphinapterus leucas. Next base: position 8,558,056 of record NW_028322244.1, read on the forward strand.
TCTGGAGAAGTGTATGGTGTTTCCTGAAACACGTAGGAAACAAAGCAACACAGCCTATGGCACTTCCACTTAGGTCCTATAGCTTAGGGAAATTAAAATCAAAAACACACAGGCACCCCAAAGTTTGGGACGGCTCTGTTTACAAGAACCTCGTCTACGGTACAAGTTAAATATCCGAGAAAGCAAAAAATGGATAAAGAAGTTGTGGTACGTACGTACAATGGAATATCACTCAGCAATGAGATCTACGTCATCAGGCCCGTAGCGGCATAATGAGTGGATTCAGGTACGACGATTCTACGAGAAATAAGTCACACAGAAAAAGAAACATCATAAGATATCACTAATACACGGAACGTAAACTTGGCTACACATGAACTGAATTACAAAACAGAACAGGGTCTCAAATTTAGAAAACCAACTTATGCTTGCTTATGGGGAAAGGTGAGTTGGGGTGCTGCATCAAACCAGAGATTGAAATTAGCACAAATGCCGTTCCATAAGCCAAATATATAATAGACAATACCTACTCCTTGCTCAACGAAATGGAATCAACACCCCATATTCAACGCCTGGGAATATACCTGACAAGTAAGAATCTTAAGACCCATGGATTTATATGTCTAAATAAGGAAGTCAAGCATGTGTACAGTGGCCTAAACGCAGCAGTGAAAATCCGATAAATCCCATTAACAAAATAAATTTCACAAACAAAACACAATGACATGCAAATGAAGCAAATGACAAAGGATTAATCTCCAAAATTTACAAGCAGCTCATGCAGCTCAATAACAAAAAAACAAACAACCCAATCCAAAAATGGGCAGAAGACCTAAATAGACATTTCTCCAAAGAAGATATACAGAATGGCAACAAACACATGAAAGAATGCTCAACATCATTAATCATTAGAGAAATGCAAATCAAAACTACAATGAGATATCATCTCACACCAGTCAGAATGGCCATCATCAAAAAATCTAGAAACAATAAATGCTGGAGAGGGTGTGGAGAAAAGGGAACACTCTTGCACTGCTGGTGGGAATGTGAATTGGTTCAGCCACTATGGAGAACAGTATGGAGGTTCCTTAAAAAACTACAAATAGAATTACCATATGACCCAGCAATCCCACTACTGGGCATATACCCTGGGAAAACCAAAATTCAAACAGAGTCATGTACCAAAATGTTCATTGCATCTCTATTTACAATAGCCCGGAGATGGAAACAACCTAAGCGCCCATCATCGGATGAATGGATAAAGAAAATGTGGCACATATATACAATGGAATATGACTCAGCCTTAAAAAGAAATGAAATTGAGCTATTTGTAATGAGATGGATAGACCTAGAGTCTGTCATACAGAGTGAAGTAAGTCAGAAAGAAAAAGACAAATACCGTATGCTAACACACATATATGGAATTTAAGGGGAAAAAAATGTCATGAAGAACCTAGGGGTAAGACAGGAATAAAGACGCAGACCTACTGGAGAACGGACTTGAGGATATGGGGAGGGGGAGGGGTGAGCTTTGACAGGGCGAGAGAGAGTCATGGACATATACACACTAACAAACGTAGTAAGGTAGATAGCTAGTGGGAAGCCGCCGCAAGGCACAGGGATATTAGCTTGGTTCTTTGTGACAGCCTGGAGGGGTGGGATAGGGAGAGTGGGAGGGAGGGAGACGCAAGAGGGAAGACATATGGGAACATATGTATATGTATAACTGATTCACTTTGTTATAAAGCAGAAACTAACACACCATTGTAAAGCAATTATACCCCAATAAAGATGTTTAAAAAAAAAAAACACAATGACAGTGAAATAGAGAGCAATTCTTAAATAATTCATTCAGGGCTTGTGATGCAACCTGGATTTACCACATCTACACCCAGAACTGGTTGAGACATAAGGCTGAACTCTTCGGGCTGATAGCATTGGTGATGTTTGGTGAGCAAACGCAGACCCTTTGAAGTCATACTGCATGGTACCCATTCCATGGGTCCGAACTCGCCCGGTTTAAGGGATTCTTCCTTCAGCTAAAACATGCATGGGAAACCCGGAGTATGTTCCACCGTGTGATTGGGAAACGTTTTCAAATGCATCTCAGATTTCATCCCCTGGTACTCGGGTGCACCGTTCCAGACACTTTACTAACACTCTCCCCACTTGGAGAGTCAGTGCCTTTAACCTCCTGTTTGGCACAGTTTGCAATTTCTGCGCAAGATGAACAGGAATAGGGAGAAGCAATGAGAGACTAGCTGTAGGTGTCTGCACGGGCAATTGGAACGCTCATTTCCCACCAGGAACAGGAATTAACCAAAGGCTCAGCATGCCCTGCCGGAACCAGTTTAGGGCCTGCAGCAATCCTGCGGTTTGCGGGCAGCTCACAAGAAAGCGAGTTGAAGAAAGGAGCTCAGGGGCACTGTAATTCACAAACCTGCAGAGTTAAGAATGACAGCTATCGTCCAAAAATGTATTGAAGTAAGTCTTCGAAGAGGACTTGAAAGCGGGGCAGAATTTCAGGAAATCGATTTCAGGGGGTAGACTGGAATTGCACTTAAAACATAGGAAAAGAGGCAGAATGTCGACAATGATGCACTTGGCCAAAAAGGGCGTATGCGTTTTTTCGTGAATATATTCAGGAAAAAACGCATACGCACTATTTGGCCAACCAAGCAAGCGTGTAAAGGAAATCGGCACTACAATGAAGTCTCACTGCCCACCGGTAAAAAGGGCCATCTGAAAAATGTGTAAAATCCAGAAAGGCAGGACAGGTCATGGAGAACGGGGAGCCTTGTTATGCTGATGGACGGGATATAAATTGCCAACAGCAACTCTGGAGAAGTGTATGGTGTTTCCTGAAACAGGTAGACAACAAAGCAACACAGCCTATGGCACTTCCACTTATGGTCCGATAGTTTAGGGAAATTAAAATCAAAAACACACAGCCACCCCAAAGTTTGGGATGCCTCTGTTTACAAGAACGTCGTCTAGGGTACAAGTTAAATATCCGAGAAAGCAAAAAATGGATAAAGAAGTTGTGGTACACACGTACAATGGAATATCACTCAGCAATGAAATCTACGTCATCAGGTCCGTAGCGGCATAATGAGTGGATTCAGGTACGATGATTCTACAAGAAATAAGTCAGACAGAAAAAGAAACATCATAAGATATCCCTCATACACGGAATGTAATCTTGGCTACACATGAACTGAATTACAATACAGAACAGGGTCTCAAATTGAGAAAACCAACTTATGCTTGATTAAGGGGAAAGGTGAGTTGGGGTGCTGCATAAAACCAGAGATTGAAATTAGCACAGATACCTTTCTATAAACCAAATATATAATAGACAAGACCTACTCCTTGCTCAACGAAATGGACTCAACACCCCATATTCAACGCCTGGGAAGATACCTGACAAGTAAGAATCTTAAAACCCATGGATTTATATGTCTCCATAAGGAAATCAAGCGTGTGTACAGCAGCCCCAATGCAGCAGTGAAAATCCGATAAATCCCATTATCAAAATAAATTTCAAAAACAAAACACAATGACAGTGAAATACAGAGCAATTCTTAAATAATTCATTCAGGGCTTGTGATGCAACCTGGATTTACCACATCTACACCCAGAGCTGGTTGAGACATAAGGCTGAACACTTCGGGCTGATAGCATTGGTGAGGTTCGCTGAGCAAACGCAGACCCCTTAAAGTCATACTGCATGGTACCCATTCCATGGGTCCCAACTCTCCAGGTTTAAGGGATTCTTCCTTCAGCTAAAACATGCATGGGAAGCCCAGAGTATGGTCAACCGTGTGATTGGGAAACGTTTTCAAATGCATCTCAGTTTCCGAACCCTGGTACTCTGGTTCACCATTCCAGACGCTTTACTAACACTCTCCCCACTTGGAGAGTCAGTGCCTTTAACCTCCTGTTTGGCACGGTTTGCAATTTCTGCGCAAGATGAACAGGAATAGGGAGAAGCAATGAGAGACTAGCTGTAGGTGTCTGCACGGGCAAATGGAACGCTCATTTCCCAGCAGGAAGAGGAATGAAACAAAGGCTCATGGTGCCCTGCCAGAAACAGATTAGGGCCTGAAGCAATCCTGCGGTTTTGCGGCCAGCTCACAAGAAAGCGAGTTGAAGAAAGGAGCTCAGGGGCACTGTAATTCACAAACCTGCAGAGTTATGAATAACAGCTATCGTCCAAAAATATATTGAAGTAAGTCTTCGAAGAGGACTTGAAAGCGGGGCAGAATTTCAGGAAAACGATTTCAGGGGTTTGACTGGAATTGCACTTAAAGCATAGGAAAAGAGGCAGAATGTCCACAATGATGCACTTGGCCAAAAAGGGCGTATACGTTTTTTCCTGAATATATTGAGGAAAAAACGTATACGCACTTTTTGGCAAACCAAGCAAGCGTGTAAAGGAAATCTGCACTACAATGAAGTCTCACTGCCCCCCGGTCAAAACGGCCATCTGAAAAAAGTGTAAAATCCAGAAAGGCAGGACAGGTCATGGAGAACAGGGAGCCTTGTTATCCTGATGGGCGGTATGTATATTGCCAACAGCCACTCTGGAGAAGAGTATGGTGTTTCCTTAAACACGTAGGAAACAAAGCAACACAGCCTATGGCACTTCCACTTATGGTCCTATAGCTTAGGGAAATTAAAATCAAAAACACACAGCCACCCCAAAGTTTGGGACGGCTCTGTTTACAAGAACCTCATCTACGGTACAAGTTAAATATCCGAGAAAGCAAAAAATGGATAAAGAAATTGTGGTACGTACGTACAATGGAATATCACTCAGCAATGAAATCTAGGTCATCAGGCCCACAGCGGCATAATGAGTGGATTCAGTTACGACGATTCTACGAGAAATAAGTCACACAGAAAAAGAAACATCATAATATATCACTAATACACGGAAGGTAAACTTGTCTACACATGAACTGAATTACAAAACAGAACAGGGTCTCAAATTTAGAAAATCAACTTATGCTTGCTTATGGGGAAAGGAGAGTTGGGGTGCTGCATAAAACCAGAGATTGAAATTAGCACAGATATCGTTCCATAAGCCAAATATATAATAGATAAGACCTACAACTTGCTCAACGAAATGGACTCAACACCCCATATTCAACGCCGGGGAATATACCTGACAAGTAAGAATCTTAAGACCCATGGATTTATATGTCTCCATAAGGAAATCAATCGTGTGTACAGCGGCCTAAACGCAGCAGTGAAAATCCGATAAATCCCATTATCAAAATAAATTTCAAAAACAAAACACAATGACAGTGAAATACAGAGCAATTCTTAAATAATTCATTCAGGGCTTGTGATGCAACCTGGATTTACCACCTCTACACCCAGAGCTGGGTGAGACATAAGGCTGGACACTTCTTGCTGATAACATTGGTGAGGTTCGCTGAGCAAACGCAGACCCCTTGAAGTCATACTGCATGGTACCCATTCCATGGGTCCCAGCTCTCCAGGTTTAAAGGATTCTTCCTTCAGCTAAAACATGCATGGGAAACCCAGAGTATGGTCGACCGTGGGATTGGGAAACGTTTTCAAATGCATCTCAGGTTTCATACCCTGGTACTCGGGTTCACCGTTCCAGACGCTTTACTAACACTCTCCCCACTTGGAGAGTCAGTGCCTTTAACCTCCTGTTTGGCACAGTTTGCAATTTCTGCGCAAGATGAACAGGAATAGGGAGAACCAATGAGAGACTAGCTGTAGGTGTCTGCACGGGCAAATGGAACGCTCATTTCCCACCAGGAAGAGGAATTAACCAAAGGCTCAGCGTGCCCTGACGGAACCAGATTAGGGCCTGAAGCAATCCTGCGGTTTTGCGGCCAGCTCACAAGAAAGCGAGTTGAAGAAAGGAGCTCAGGGGCACTGTAATTCACAAACCTGCAGAGTTATGAATGACAGCTATCGTCCAAAAATGTATTGAAGTAAGTCTTCGAAGAGGACTTGAAAGCGGGGCAGAATTTCAGGAAAACGATTTCACGGGGTAGACTGGAATTGCACTTAAAGCATAGGAAAAGAGGCAGAATGTCGACAATGATGCACTTGGCCAAAAAGGGCGTATGCGTTTTTTCCTGAATATATTCAGGAAAATACGCATACGCCCTTTTTGGCCAACCAAGGAAGCGTGTAAAGGAAAACTGCACTACAATGAAGTCTCATTGCCCCCCGTTCCATAAGGCCATCTGAAACAGGTGTAAAATCCAGAAAGGCAGGACAGGTCATGGGGAACAGGGAGCCTTGTTATGCTGATGGGCGGGATGTAAATTGCCAACAGCCACTCTGGAGAAGTGTATGGTGTTTCCTGAAACACGTAGGAAACAAAGCAACACAGCCTATGGCACTTCCACTTAGGGTCCTATAGCTTAGGGAAATTAAAATCAAAAACACACAGCCACCCCAAAGTCTGGGACGGCTGTGTTTACAAGAACCTCGTCTACGGTACAAGTTAAATATCCGAGAAAGCAAAAAATGGATACAGAAGTTGTGGTACGTACGTACAATGGAATATCACTCAGCAATGATATCTACGTTATCAGGCCCGGAGCAGCATAACGAGTGGATTCAGGTACGACGATTCTACGAGAAATAAGTCACACAGAAAAAGAAACATCATAAGATATCACTAATACACGGAACGTAAACTTGGCTACACATGAACTGAAATACAAAACAGAACAGGGTCTCAAATTTAGAAAACCAACTTATGCTTCCTTATGGGGAAAGGTGAGTTGGGGTGCTGCATAAAACCAGAGTTTGAAATTAGCACAGATACCATTCCATAAGCCAAATATAAAATAGACAAGACCTACTCCTTGCTCAACGAAATGGACTCAACACCCCATATTCAACGCCTGGGAATATACCTGACAAGCAAGAATCTTAAGACCCATGGATTTATATGTCTCCATAAGGAAATCAAGCGTGTGTACAGCGGCCTAAACACAGCAGTGAAAATCCGATAAATCCCATTATCAAAACAAATTTCACAAACACAACACAATGACAGTGAAATAGAGAGCAATTCTTAAATAATTCATTCAGGGCTTCTGATGCAACCAGGATTTACCACATCTACACCCAGAGCTGGGTGAGACATAAGGCTGGACACTTCGGGCTGATAGCATTGGTGAAGTTCTGTGAGCAAACGCAGACCCTTTGAAGTCATACTGCATGGTAGCCATTCCATGGGTCCCAACTCTCCAGGTTTAAGGGATTCTTCCTTCAGCTAAAACATGCATGGGAAACCCAGAGTATGGTCGACCGTGGGATTGGGAATCGTTTTCAAATGCATCTCAGGTTTCGTCCCCTGGTACTCGGGTTCACCGTTCCAGACGCTGTACTATCACTCTCCCCACTTGGAGAGTCAGTGTCTTTAACCTCCTGTTTTGCACGGTTTGCAAATTCTGCGCAAGATGAACAGGAATAGGGAGAACCAATGAGAGACTAGCTGTAGGTGTCTGCACGGGCAAATGGAACGCTCATTTCCCACCAGGAAGAGGAATTAACCAAAGGCTCAGCGTGCCCTGCCGGAACCAGATTAGGGCCTGAAGCAATCCTGCGGTTTTGCGGCCAGCTCACAAGAAAGCGAGTTGAAGAAAGGAGCTCAGGGGCACTGTAATTCACAAACCTGCAGAGTTATGAATGACAGCTATCGTCCAAAAATATATTGAAGTAAGTCTTCGAAGAGGACTTGAAAGCGGGGCAGAATTTCAGGAAAACGATTTCAGGGGGTAGACTGGAATTGCACTTAAAGCATAGGAAAAGAGGCAGAATGTCCACAATGATGCACTTGGCCAAAAAGGGCGTATACGTTTTTTCCGGAATATATTGAGGAAAAAACGTATACGCACTTTTTGGCAAACCAAGCAAGCGTGTAAAGGAAATCTGCACTACAATGAAGTCTCACTGCGCCCCGGTCAAAACGGCCATCTGAAAAAAGTGTAAAATCCAGAAAGGCAGGACAGGTCATGGAGAACAGGGAGCCTTGTTATCCTGATGGGCGGTATGTAAATTGCCAACAGCCACTCTGGAGAAAAGTATGGTGTTTCCTTAGACACGTAGGAAACAAAGCAACACAGCCTATGGCACTTCCACTTAGGGTCCTATAGCTTAGGGAAATTAAAATCAAAAACACACAGCCACCCCAAAGTTTGGGACCGCTCTGTTTACAAGAACCTCGTCTACGGTACAAGTTAAATATCCGAGAAAGCAAAAAATGGATAAAGAAATTGTGGTACGTACGTACAATGGAATATCACTCAGCAATGAAATCTAGGTCATCAGGCCCACAGCGGCATAATGAGTGGATTCAGTTACGACGATTCTACGAGAAATAAGTCACACAGAAAAAGAAACATCATAAGATATCACTAATACACGGAAGGTAAACTTGTCTACACATGAACTGAATTACAAAACAGAACAGGGTCTCAAATTTAGAAAACCAACTTATGCTTGCTTTTGGGGAAAGGTGAGTTGGGGTGCTGCATAAAACCAGAGATTGAAATTAGCACAGATATCGTTCCTTAAACCAAATATATAATAGACAAGACCTACTCCTTGCTCAACGAAATGGACTCAACACCCCATAATCAACGCCTGGGAATATACCTGACAAGTAAGAATCTTAAGACCCATGGTTTTATATGTCTCCATAAGGAAATCAATCGTGTGTACAGCGGCCTAAACGCAGCAGTGAAAATCCGATAAATCCCATTATCAAAATAAATTTCACAAACAAAACACAATGACAGTGAAATACAGAGCAATTCTTAAATAATTCATTCAGGGCTTGTGATGCAACCTGGATTTACCATCTCTACACCCAGAGCTGGGTGAGACATAAGGCTGGACACTTCACGCTGATAGCAATGTTGAGGTTCGGTGAGCAAACGCAGACCCTTTCAAGTCATACTGCATGGTAGCCATTCCATTGGTACCAACTCTCCAGGTTTAAGGGATTCTTCCTTCAGCTAAAACATGCATGGGAAACCCAGAGTATGGTCCACCGTGTGATTGGGAAACGTTTTCAAATGCATCTCGGGTTTCGTCCCCTGGTACTCTGGTTCACCGTTCCAGACGCTTTACTAACACTCACCCCACTTGGAGAGTCAGTGCCTTTAACCTCCTGTTTGGCACAGTTTGCAATTTCTGCGCAAGATGAACAGGAATAGGGAGAACCAATGAGAGACTAGCTGTAGGTGTCTGCACGTGCAAATGGAACGCTCATTTCCCACCAGGAAGAGGGATTAACCAAAGGCTCAGCGTGCCCTGCCAGAACCAGATTAGGGCCTGAAGCAATCCTGCGGTTTTTTGGCCAGCTCACAAGAAAGCGAGTTTAAGAAAGGAGCTCAGGGGCACTGTAATTCACAAACCTGCAGAGTTAAGAATGACAGCTATCGTCCAAAAATGTATTGAAGTAAGTCTTCGAAGAGGACTTGAAAGCGGTGCAGAATTTCAGGAAACCGATTTCACGGGGTAGACTGGAATTGCACTTAAAGCATAGGAAAAGAGGCAGAATGTCCACAATGATGCACTTGGCCAAAAAGGGCGTATGCGTTTTTTCCTGAATATATTCAGGAAAAAACGCATACGCACTTTTTGGCCAACCAAGCAAGCATGTAAAGGACATCTGCACTACAATGAAGTCTCACTGCCCCCCGGTCAAAAGGGCCATCTGAAAAAAGCGTAAAATCCAGAAAGGCAGGACAGGTCATGGAGAACAGGGAGCCTTGTTATGCTGATGGGCGGGATGTAAATGGCCAACAGCCACTCTGGAGAAGTGTATGGTGTTTCCTGAAAAACGTGGGAAACAAAGCAACACAGCCTATGGCACTTCCACTTAGGGTCCTAGAGCTTAGGGAAATTAAAATCAAAAACACACAGCCACCCCAAAGTTTGGGACGGCTCTGTTTACAAGAACCTCGTCTACGGTACAAGTTAAATATCCGAGAAAGCAAAAAATGGATACAGAAGTTGTGGTACGTACGTACAATGGAATATCACTCAGCAATCAGATCTACGTCATCAGGCCCGTAGCGGCATAATGAGTGGATTCAGGTACGACGATTGTACGAGAAATAAGTCACACAGAAACAGAAACATCATAAGATATCACTAATACACGGAACGTAAACTTGGCTACACATGAAATGAATTACAAAACAGAACAGGGTCTCAAATTTAGAAAAACAACTTATGCTTGCTTATGGGGAAAGGTGAGTTGTGGTGCTGCATCAAACCAGAGATTGAAGTTAGCACAGATACCGTTCCATAAGCCAAATATATAATAGACAAGACCTACTCCTTGCTCAACGAAATGGACTCAACACAACATATTCAATGCCTGGGAATATACCTGACAAGTAAGAATCTTAAGACCCATGGATTTATATGTCTCCATAAGGAAGTTAAGCGTGTGTACAGCGGCCTAAACACAGCAGTGAAAATCCGATAAATCCCATTATCAAAATAAATTTCACAAACAAAACACAATGACAGTGAAATAGAGAGCAATTCTTAAATAATTCATTCAGGGCATGTGATGCAACCTGGATTTACCATATCTACACCCAGAGCTGGGTGAGACATAAGGCTAGACACTTCGGGCTGATAGCATTGGTGAGGTACGGTGAGCAAACGCAGACCCTTTGAAGTCATACTGCATGGTACCCATTCCATGGGTCCCAAATCTCCAGGATTAAGGGATTCTTCCTTCAGCTGAAACATGCATGGGAAACCCAGAGTATGGTCCACCGTGTGATTGGGAAACGTTTTCAAATGCATCTCAGGTTTCGACCCCTGGTACTCGGGTTCACCGATCCAGGAGCTTTACTAACACTCTCCCCACTTGGAGAGTCAGTGCCTTTAACTTCCTGTTTGGCACAGTTTGCAATTTCTGCGCAAGATGTACAGGAATAGGGAGAACCAGTGAGAGACTAGCTGTAGGTGTCTGCACGAGCAAATGGAACGCTCATTTCCCACCAGGAAGAGGAATTAACCAAAGGCTCAGCATGCCCTGCTGGAACCAGATTAGGGCCTAAAGCAATCCAGTAGTTTTGCGGCCAGCTCACAAGAAACCGAGTTGAAGAAATGAGCTCAGGGCCACTGTAATTCACAAACCTGCAGAGTTATGAATGACAGCTATCGTCCAAAAATGTATTGAAGTAAGTCTTCGAAGTGGACTTGAAAGCGGGGCAGAATTTCAGGAAAACGATTTCAGGGGGTAGACTGGAATTGCACTTAAAGCATAGGAAAAGAGGCAGAATGTCGACAATGATGCACTTGGACAAAAAGGGCGTATGCGTTTTTCCCTGAATATATTCAGGAAAATACGCATACGCACTTTTTGGCCAACCAAGGAAGCATGTAAAGGAAATCTGCACTAAAATGAAGTCTCATTGCCCCCCGTTCCAAAAGGCCATCTGAAAGAGGTGTAAAATCCAGAAAGGCAGGACTGGTCATGGAGAACAGGGAGCCTTGTTATCCTGATGGGCGGTATGTAAATTGCCAACAGCCACTCTGGAGAAGAGTATGGTGTTTCCTTAGACACGTAGGAAACAAAGCAACACAGCCTATGGCACTTCCACTTATGGTCCTATAGCTTAGGGAAATTAAAATCAAAAACACACAGCCACCCCAAAGTTTGGGACCGCTCTGTTTACAAGAACCTCGTCTATGGTACAAGTTAAATATCCGAGAAAGCAAAAAATGGATAAAGAAATTGTGGTACGTACGTACAATGGAATATCACTCAGCAATGAAATCTAGGTCATCAGGCCCACAGCGGCATAATGAGTGGATTCAGTTACGACGATTCTACGAGAAATAAGTCACACAGAAAAAGAAACATCATAAGATATCACTAATACACGGAAGGTAAACTTGTCTACACATGAACTGAATTACAAAACAGAACAGGGTCTCAAATTTAGAAAACCAACTTATGCTTGCTTTTGGGGAAAGGTGAGTTGGGGTGCTGCATAAAACCAGAGATTGAAATGAGCACAGATATCGTTCCTTAAGCCAAATATATAATAGACAAGACCTACTCCTTGCTCAACGAAATGGACTGAACACCCCATATTCAACGCCGGGGTATATACCTGACAAGTAAGAATCTTAAGACCCATGGTTTTATATGTCTCCATAAGGAAATCAATCGTGTGTACAGCGGCCTAAACGCAGCAGTGAAAATCCGATAAATCCCATTATCAAAATAAATTTCAAAAACAAAACACAATGACAGTGAAATACAGAGCAATTCTTAAATAATTCATTCAGGGCTTGTGATGCAACCTGGATTTACCACCTCTACACCCAGAGCTGGGTGAGACATAAGGCTGGACACTTCTTCCTGATAGCATTGGTGAGGTTCGCTGAGCAAACGCAGACCCCTTAAAGTCATACTGCATGGTACCCATTCCATGGGTCCCAACTCTCCAGGTTTAAGGGATTCTTCCTTCAGCTAAAACATGCATGGGAAGCCCAGAGTATGGTCAACCGTGTGATTGGGAAACGTTTTCAAATGCATCTCAGTTTCCGAACCCTGGTACTCTGGTTCACCATTCCAGACGCTTTACTAACACTCTCCCCACTTGGAGAGTCAGTGCCTTTAACCTCCTGTTTGGCACGGTTTGCAATTTCTGCGCAAGATGAACAGGAATAGGGAGAAGCAATGAGAGACTAGCTGTAGGTGTCTGCACGGGCAAATGGAACGCTCATTTCCCAGCAGGAAGAGGAATGAAACAAAGGCTCATGGTGCCCTGCCAGAAACAGATTAGGGCCTGAAGCAATCCTGCGGTTTTGCGGCCAGCTCACAAGAAAGCGAGTTGAAGAAAGGAGCTCAGGGGCACTGTAATTCACAAACCTGCAGAGTTATGAATAACAGCTATCGTCCAAAAATATATTGAAGTAAGTCTTCGAAGAGGACTTGAAAGCGGGGCAGAATTTCAGGAAAACGATTTCAGGGGTTTGACTGGAATTGCACTTAAAGCATAGGAAAAGAGGCAGAATGTCCACAATGATGCACTTGGCCAAAAAGGGCGTATACGTTTTTTCCTGAATATATTGAGGAAAAAACGTATACGCACTTTTTGGCAAACCAAGCAAGCGTGTAAAGGAAATCTGCACTACAATGAAGTCTCACTGCCCCCCGGTCAAAACGGCCATCTGAAAAAAGTGTAAAATCCAGAAAGGCAGGACAGGTCATGGAGAACAGGGAGCCTTGTTATCCTGATGGGCGGTATGTATATTGCCAACAGCCACTCTGGAGAAGAGTATGGTGTTTCCTTAAACACGTAGGAAACAAAGCAACACAGCCTATGGCACTTCCACTTATGGTCCTATAGCTTAGGGAAATTAAAATCAAAAACACACAGCCACCCCAAAGTTTGGGACGGCTCTGTTTACAAGAACCTCATCTACGGTACAAGTTAAATATCCGAGAAAGCAAAAAATGGATAAAGAAATTGTGGTACGTACGTACAATGGAATATCACTCAGCAATGAAATCTAGGTCATCAGGCCCACAGCGGCATAATGAGTGGATTCAGTTACGACGATTCTACGAGAAATAAGTCACACAGAAAAAGAAACATCATAATATATCACTAATACACGGAAGGTAAACTTGTCTACACATGAACTGAATTACAAAACAGAACAGGGTCTCAAATTTAGAAAATCAACTTATGCTTGCTTATGGGGAAAGGAGAGTTGGGGTGCTGCATAAAACCAGAGATTGAAATTAGCACAGATATCGTTCCATAAGCCAAATATATAATAGATAAGACCTACAACTTGCTCAACGAAATGGACTCAACACCCCATATTCAACGCCGGGGAATATACCTGACAAGTAAGAATCTTAAGACCCATGGATTTATATGTCTCCATAAGGAAATCAATCGTGTGTACAGCGGCCTAAACGCAGCAGTGAAAATCCGATAAATCCCATTATCAAAATAAATTTCAAAAACAAAACACAATGACAGTGAAATACAGAGCAATTCTTAAATAATTCATTCAGGGCTTGTGATGCAACCTGGATTTACCACCTCTACACCCAGAGCTGGGTGAGACATAAGGCTGGACACTTCTTGCTGATAACATTGGTGAGGTTCGCTGAGCAAACGCAGACCCCTTGAAGTCATACTGCATGGTACCCATTCCATGGGTCCCAGCTCTCCAGGTTTAAAGGATTCTTCCTTCAGCTAAAACATGCATGGGAAACCCAGAGTATGGTCGACCGTGGGATTGGGAAACGTTTTCAAATGCATCTCAGGTTTCATACCCTGGTACTCGGGTTCACCGTTCCAGACGCTTTACTAACACTCTCCCCACTTGGAGAGTCAGTGCCTTTAACCTCCTGTTTGGCACAGTTTGCAATTTCTGCGCAAGATGAACAGGAATAGGGAGAACCAATGAGAGACTAGCTGTAGGTGTCTGCACGGGCAAATGGAACGCTCATTTCCCACCAGGAAGAGGAATTAACCAAAGGCTCAGCGTGCCCTGACGGAACCAGATTAGGGCCTGAAGCAATCCTGCGGTTTTGCGGCCAGCTCACAAGAAAGCGAGTTGAAGAAAGGAGCTCAGGGGCACTGTAATTCACAAACCTGCAGAGTTATGAATGACAGCTATCGTCCAAAAATGTATTGAAGTAAGTCTTCGAAGAGGACTTGAAAGCGGGGCAGAATTTCAGGAAAACGATTTCACGGGGTAGACTGGAATTGCACTTAAAGCATAGGAAAAGAGGCAGAATGTCGACAATGATGCACTTGGCCAAAAAGGGCGTATGCGTTTTTTCCTGAATATATTCAGGAAAATACGCATACGCCCTTTTTGGCCAACCAAGGAAGCGTGTAAAGGAAAACTGCACTACAATGAAGTCTCATTGCCCCCCGTTCCATAAGGCCATCTGAAACAGGTGTAAAATCCAGAAAGGCAGGACAGGTCATGGGGAACAGGGAGCCTTGTTATGCTGATGGGCGGGATGTAAATTGCCAACAGCCACTCTGGAGAAGTGTATGGTGTTTCCTGAAACACGTAGGAAACAAAGCAACACAGCCTAGGGCACTTCCACTTAGGGTCCTATAGCTTAGGGAAATTAAAATCAAAAACACACAGCCACCCCAAAGTCTGGGACGGCTGTGTTTACAAGAACCTCGTCTACGGTACAAGTTAAATATCCGAGAAAGCAAAAAATGGATACAGAAGTTGTGGTACGTACGTACAATGGAATATCACTCAGCAATGATATCTACGTTATCAGGCCCGGAGCAGCATAACGAGTGGATTCAGGTACGACGATTCTACGAGAAATAAGTCACACAGAAAAAGAAACATCATAAGATATCACTAATACACGGAATGTAAACTTGGCTACACATGAACTGAAATACAAAACAGAACAGGGTCTCAAATTTAGAAAACCAACTTATGCTTCCTTATGGGGAAAGGTGAGTTGGGGTGCTGCATCAAACCAGAGTTTGAAATTAGCACAGATACCATTCCATAAGCCAAATATAAAATAGACAAGACCTACTCCTTGCTCAACGAAATGGACTCAACACCCCATATTCAACGCCTGGGAATATACCTGACAAGCAAGAATCTTAAGACCCATGGATTTATATGTCTCCATAAGGAAATCAAGCGTGTGTACAGCGGCCTAAACACAGCAGTGAAAATCCGATAAATCCCATTATCAAAACAAATTTCACAAACAAAACACAATGACAGTGAAATAGAGAGCAATTCTTAAATAATTCATTCAGGGCTTCTGATGCAACCAGGATTTACCACATCTACACCCAGAGCTGGGTGAGACATAAGGCTGGACACTTCGGGCTGATAGCATTGGTGAAGTTCTGTGAGCAAACGCAGACCCTTTGAAGTCATACTGCATGGTAGCCATTCCATGGGTCCCAACTCTCCAGGTTTAAGGGATTCTTCCTTCAGCTAAAACATGCATGGGAAACCCAGAGTATGGTCGACCGTGGGATTGGGAATCGTTTTCAAATGCATCTCAGGTTTCGTCCCCTGGTACTCGGGTTCACCGTTCCAGACGCTGTACTATCACTCTCCCCACTTGGAGAGTCAGTGTCTTTAACCTCCTGTTTTGCACGGTTTGCAAATTCTGCGCAAGATGAACAGGAATAGGGAGAACCAATGAGAGACTAGCTGTAGGTGTCTGCACGGGCAAATGGAACGCTCATTTCCCACCAGGAAGAGGAATTAACCAAAGGCTCAGCGTGCCCTGCCGGAACCAGATTAGGGCCTGAAGCAATCCTGCGGTTTTGCGGCCAGCTCACAAGAAAGCGAGTTGAAGAAAGGAGCTCAGGGGCACTGTAATTCACAAACCTGCAGAGTTATGAATGACAGCTATCGTCCAAAAATATATTGAAGTAAGTCTTCGAAGAGGACTTGAAAGCGGGGCAGAATTTCAGGAAAACGATTTCAGGGGGTAGACTGGAATTGCACTTAAAGCATAGGAAAAGAGGCAGAATGTCCACAATGATGCACTTGGCCAAAAAGGGCGTATACGTTTTTTCCGGAATATATTGAGGAAAAAACGTATACGCACTTTTTGGCAAACCAAGCAAGCGTGTAAAGGAAATCTGCACTACAATGAAGTCTCACGGCGCCCCGGTCAAAACGGCCATCTGAAAAAAGTGTAAAATCCAGAAAGGCAGGACAGGTCATGGAGAACAGGGAGCCTTGTTATCCTGATGGGCGGTATGTAAATTGCCAACAGCCACTCTGGAGAAAAGTATGGTGTTTCCTTAGACACGTAGGAAACAAAGCAACACAGCCTATGGCACTTCCACTTAGGGTCCTATAGCTTAGGGAAATTAAAATCAAAAACACACAGCCACCCCAAAGTTTGGGACCGCTCTGTTTACAAGAACCTCGTCTACGGTACAAGTTAAATATCCGAGAAAGCAAAAAATGGATAAAGAAATTGTGGTACGTACGTACAATGGAATATCACTCAGCAATGAAATCTAGGTCATCAGGCCCACAGCGGCATAATGAGTGGATTCAGTGACGACGATTCTACGAGAAATAAGTCACACAGAAAAAGAAACATCATAAGATATCACTAATACACGGAAGGTAAACTTGTCTACACATGAACTGAATTACAAAACAGAACAGGGTCTCAAATTTAGAAAACCAACTTATGCTTGCTTTTGGGGAAAGGTGAGTTGGGGTGCTGCATAAAACCAGAGATTGAAATTAGCACAGATATCGTTCCTTAAACCAAATATATAATAGACAAGACCTACTCCTTGCTCAACGAAATGGACTCAACACCCCATATTCAACGCCTGGGAATATACCTGACAAGTAAGAATCTTAAGACCCATGGTTTTATATGTCTCCATAAGGAAATCAATCGTGTGTACAGCGGCCTAAACGCAGCAGTGAAAATCCGATAAATCCCATTATCAAAATAAATTTCACAAACAAAACACAATGACAGTGAAATACAGAGCAATTCTTAAATAATTCATTCAGGGCTTGTGATGCAACCTGGATTTACCATCTCTACACCCAGAGCTGGGTGAGACATAAGGCTGGACACTTCACGCTGATAGCAATGTTGAGGTTCGGTGAGCAAACGCAGACCCTTTCAAGTCATACTGCATGGTAGCCATTCCATTGGTACCAACTCTCCAGGTTTAAGGGATTCTTCCTTCAGCTAAAACATGCATGGGAAACCCAGAGTATGGTCCACCGTGTGATTGGGAAACGTTTTCAAATGCATCTCGGGTTTCGTCCCCTGGTACTCTGGTTCACCGTTCCAGACGCTTTACTAACACTCACCCCACTTGGAGAGTCAGTGCCTTTAACCTCCTGTTTGGCACAGTTTGCAATTTCTGCGCAAGATGAACAGGAATAGGGAGAACCAATGAGAGACTAGCTGTAGGTGTCTGCACGTGCAAATGGAACGCTCATTTCCCACCAGGAAGAGGGATTAACCAAAGGCTCAGCGTGCCCTGCCAGAACCAGATTAGGGCCTGAAGCAATCCTGCGGTTTTTTGGCCAGCTCACAAGAAAGCGAGTTTAAGAAAGGAGCTCAGGGGCACTGTAATTCACAAACCTGCAGAGTTAAGAATGACAGCTATCGTCCAAAAATGTATTGAAGTAAGTCTTCGAAGAGGACTTGAAAGCGGTGCAGAATTTCAGGAAACCGATTTCACGGGGTAGACTGGAATTGCACTTAAAGCATAGGAAAAGAGGCAGAATGTCCACAATGATGCACTTGGCCAAAAAGGGCGTATGCGTTTTTTCCTGAATATATTCAGGAAAAAACGCATACGCACTTTTTGGCCAACCAAGCAAGCATGTAAAGGACATCTGCACTACAATGAAGTCTCACTGCCCCCCGGTCAAAAGGGCCATCTGAAAAAAGCGTAAAATCCAGAAAGGCAGGACAGGTCATGGAGAACAGGGAGCCTTGTTATGCTGATGGGCGGGATGTAAATGGCCAACAGCCACTCTGGAGAAGTGTATGGTGTTTCCTGAAAAACGTGGGAAACAAAGCAACACAGCCTATGGCACTTCCACTTAGGGTCCTAGAGCTTAGGGAAATTAAAATCAAAAACACACAGCCACCCCAAAGTTTGGGACGGCTCTGTTTACAAGAACCTCGTCTACGGTACAAGTTAAATATCCGAGAAAGCAAAAAATGGATACAGAAGTTGTGGTACGTACGTACAATGGAATATCACTCAGCAATCAGATCTACGTCATCAGGCCCGTAGCGGCATAATGAGTGGATTCAGGTACGACGATTGTACGAGAAATAAGTCACACAGAAACAGAAACATCATAAGATATCACTAATACACGGAACGTAAACTTGGCTACACATGAAATGAATTACAAAACAGAACAGGGTCTCAAATTTAGAAAAACAACTTATGCTTGCTTATGGGGAAAGGTGAGTTGTGGTGCTGCATCAAACCAGAGATTGAAGTTAGCACAGATACCGTTCCATAAGCCAAATATATAATAGACAAGACCTACTCCTTGCTCAACGAAATGGACTCAACACAACATATTCAATGCCTGGGAATATACCTGACAAGTAAGAATCTTAAGACCCATGGATTTATATGTCTCCATAAGGAAGTTAAGCGTGTGTACAGCGGCCTAAACACAGCAGTGAAAATCCGATAAATCCCATTATCAAAATAAATTTCACAAACAAAACACAATGACAGTGAAATAGAGAGCAATTCTTAAATAATTCATTCAGGGCATGTGATGCAACCTGGATTTACCACATCTACACCCAGAGCTGGGTGAGACATAAGGCTAGACACTTCGGGCGGATACCATTGGTGAGGTTCAGTGAGCAAATGCAGACCCTTTGAAGTCATACTGCATGGTACACATTCCATGGGTCCCAACTCTCCAGGTTTAAAAGATTCTACCTTCAGCTAAAACATGCATGGGAATCCCAGAGTATGGTCCACCGTGTGACCGGGAAACGTTTTTAAATGCGTCTCAGTTTTCGTCCCCTTGTACTCGGGTTCACCATTCCAGACGCTTTACTTACACTGTCCCTACCTGGAGAGTCAGTGCCTTTAACCTCCTGTTTGGCACAGTTTGCAATTTCTGCGCAAGATGAACAGGAATAGGGAGAACCAATGAGAGACTAGCTGTAGGTGTCTGCACAGGCAAATTTAACGCTCATTACCAACCAGGAAGAGGAATTAGCCAAAGGTTCAGCATGCCGTGCCGGAACCAGATTAGGGCCTGAAGCAATCCTGCGGTTTTGCGGCCAGCTCACATGAAAGCGAGTTGAAGAAAGGAGCTCAGGGGCACTGTAATTCACAAACCTGCAGAGTTATGAATGACAGCTATCATCCAAAAATATATTGAAGTATGTCTACAAAGAGGACTTGAACGTGGGGCAGAATTCCAGGACTACGATTTCAAGGGGGTAGACGGGAAATCCTCTGAAAGTATAGGAAAAGAGTCAGAATGTCGACAATGATGCACTTGGTCAAAAAGGGCATATGCGTTTTTTCCAGGGCCCTCATTAAAGAGGGTAGGAGGCTCCCAGTATGCTTCAGTGGCCAACAGAAGACCCACGTCGCCAAGGCGACGTGAGCCAGCCATGCAGGAGTGACCTCACATCAGAGGGCCCACCTCACAGAAGGGTAAGGAGCCCAGGAATGATCAGACCCTCACCAGAGTGCCCACAAAAACAAGGGGCTGGGAACCAGGCAGGAGTGTCCTCACACCCGTGGGACCACATCATCGAAAGTTGAGGTACCCAGCACATGTGGCCTCAAACCAGAGGACCCACATCACCATGGGTCTCGGAGCAAGGCAGGCAGGATTAACCTCCCAACACATGGCCCATTGTATAAAAAAGGTGAGGAATCCAGTCGTTGGAACATCCCAGCAGGCAGCCCAGATCACCGAGGCTATGGGATACAGGCAGTGATGAACTCACAACAGAGGGCCCTCATCGTGATACTGTAAGCAACCCAGCCGTTGTGACCTCAGAGCACAAGGCCCACATCCCCATGGGGGAGGGAACCAAGCAGGAGTGTCATCGCACCAGTGGGCACACATCAGAAAATGTGGGGAGCCCAGCAGTTAGGGCCAGACGCCAGAGGGCCCTCATCACTGAGGAGAGGAGGCTCCCAGCAAGCTCCAACTGCTACCAGAGGGCTGACGTCGCCAATGCGGTGTGTGCCAGCCAGGCAGGAGTGACCTCAGAGCAGAGGGCCAACCACACAAAAGTGTGAGGAACCCAAAGAGGATCAGACTCTCACCAGAGGGCCCACATCACCAAGGGAATGGAAACCAGGCAGGAGTGTCCTCACACCAGTGGGGCCACATCACCGAAATGTGATGGACCCAGCACACGTGGCCTCAAACTAGAGGACACACATCACCAAGGGGCTGGGAGTGAGGCAGGCAGGAGGAGCCTCAAAACAGAGGGCCCATAGAATAAAAATGGTGAGGAATCCCGCAGTTGGAACCTCCCAGCAGGCGGCCAGGAGCAGCGAGGATATGGGATCCAGGCCTGACTGAACACAAAACAGAGGGCCCTCATCATGAAACTGTGAGCAACCCAGCCGTTGGGACCTCAGAGCAGAAGGCCCACATTCCCATGTGGTTGGGAACCTGGCAGGAGTGTACTCGCACCACAGGGCGCACATTAGAGAATTTTGGGAGCCCAGAAGTTAGGGCCTGACGCCAGAGGGCCCTCATCACCGAGGAGAGGAAGCTCCCAGCAGGCTCCAACTGCCACAAGAGGGCCGACGTTGCCAAGGTGGGGTGTGCCAGCCAGGCAGGAGTGACCTCACAGCAGAGGGTCCACCTCACAGAAGGGTGAGAAACCCAGCCAGTATCAGACTCTCACCAGAGGGCCCACATCACCAAGGGGATAGGAACCAGGCAGGAGTGTCCTCACACCAGTGGGGCCACATAATCGAAAGGTGAGGGACCCAGCACACGTAGCCTCAAACCAGAGGACACACATCACCAACGGGCTGGGAGTCAGGCAGGCAGGAGGAGTCTCAAAAAAGAGGGCCCATAGAAGAAAAAAGGTGAGGAATCCCGCAGTTGGAACATCCCCGCAGGCAGCCAGGAGCAGCGAGGCTATTGGATCCAGGGCGGAGTAAACTCACACCATGAGGACCCTCATCATGAAACTGAGCAACCCACCGTTGGGACCTCAGAGCAGAAGGCCCACATTCCCATGGGGTTGGGAACCTGGCAGGAGTGTAGACGCACCACAGGGCGCACATCTGAAAATTTTGGGAGCCCAGGAGTTAGGGTCTGACGCCAGAGGGCCCTCATTACCGAGGGGTGGAGACCCCCAGCAGGAACCAACTCCCAACTGAGGGCCCACGTCGCCAAGGTGATGTGTGCCAGCCAGGCAGGAGTGACCTCACAGCAGAGGGTCTACCTCACAGAAGGGTGAGGAAACCAGCCAGGATAAGACTCTCACCAGAGAGCCCACATCACCAAGGGGATCGGAAAAAGGCAGCAGTGTCCTCACACCAGTGTGGCCACATTATAGAAAGGTGAGGAACCCAGCACATGTGGCCTAAACCAGAGGACCCACATTTCCAAGGTGCTCCGAGTGAGGCAAGCAGGAGTAGCCTAACAACACAGGGCCCACAGAATAAAAAATGTGAGGAATCCAGCAGTTTGAACCTCCCAGCAGGTGGCCCAGAGCACAGAGTCTATGGGATCCAGGCCACAGTGAACTCACAGCAGAGGGCCCACATCATGAAACTGTGAGCAACCCAGCCGGTGGAACCTCAGAGCAGAAGACCCACATCCCCATGGGGATAGGAACCTCGCAGGAGTGTCCTCGCACAACTTAACACGTATCAGAAAATGTGGGAACCCAGCAGTTAGGGCCTGACGCCAGAGGGCCCTCATCACCGAGGAGAGGAGGCTACCAGCAGGCTCCAAATGCCACCAGAGGGCCGACGTCACCAAGGCAATGGGAGCAAGCCAGGCAGGAGTTACCTCACAGCAGAGGGCCCACCTCACAGAAGTGTGAGGAACCCAACCAGGATCAGACTCTAACCAGAGGGCCCACATCACCAAGGGGATGGAAACCAGGCAGGAGTGTCCTCACACCAGTGGGGCCACATCAGCCAAAGGTGAGGAACACAGCACATGTGGCCTCAAATAAGGGGACACACATCACGAAAGGGCTGGGAGTGAGGCATGCAGGAGGAGACTCACAACAGAGGGCCCATAGAATAAAAAGGTGAGGAACCCCGCCGCTGGAAGCTCCAAGCAGGTGGCCCAGAGCACCGAGGCTATGGGATCCATGCCGGAGTGAACTCACAGCAGAGGGCCCACATTCTGACACTGTGAGCAACCCAGCCGTTGGGACCTCAGAGCAGAAAGCCAACATCCCCATGGGGATGGGACCCCGGCAGGAGTGTACTCGCACGACAGGGCGCACATCAGAAAATTTTGGGAGCCCATGAGTTAGGGCCTGACGCCAGAGGGCCCTCATTACCGAGGGGAGGAGACTCCCAGCGGGCACCAACTCCCAACTGAGGGCCCACATCGCCAAGGTGACGTGTGCCAGCCAGGCAGGAGTGACCTCACAGCAGAGGGTCTACCTCACAGAAGGGTGAGGAATCCAGCCAGGATCAGGCTCTCACCAGAGGGCCCCCATCACCAAGTGGATGGGAACCAGGCAGGAGTGTCCTCACACCAGTGGGGCCACATCAATAAAGGTGAGGAAACCGGCACATGTGGCCTCAAACCAGAGGACCTACATCACAAAGGGGCTGGGAGTGAGTCAGGAAGGAGGAGCATGAAAACACAGAACCCAAAGAATAGAAAAGGTAAGGAATTCAGCAGTAGGAACCTCCCAGCAGGCGGCTCAGAGCACAGACTCTATGGGATCTAGGCCTGAGTGAACTAACACCAGAGAGCCAACATCATGAAACGGTGAACAACACAGGTGTTGGGACCTTAGAGCAGAAGGCCCACATGCCCATGGGGATGGGAACCTGGCAGGAGTGCCCTCGCACCACTTAGGACGTATCAGAAAATGTGGGAACCCAGCAGTTAGGGCCTGATGCCAGAGGGCCTCATCACCGAGGGGAGGAGGCTCCCAGCAGGCTCCAACTGCCACCAGAGGTCCGACGTCGCCAAGGCGGGGTGTGCTAGCCAGGCAGGAGTGACCTCAGAGAAGAGGGCCCAACTCACAGAAGTGTGAGGAACCCAACCAGGATCAGACTCTCGCCGGAGGGACCACATCACCAAGGGGATGGGAAGCAGGCAGGAGTGTCCTCACACCAGTGGGGCCACATCATCACAAGATGAGGAACCCATCACATGTGGCCTCAAACCAGAGGACACACATCACCAAGGGGCTGGGAGTGAGGCAGGTGTCTGGAGGGGCACATTTAACTCTAATTTCCCACCAGGAAGAGGAATTAACCAAAGGCTCAGAGTGCCGTGCCACACCCTGATTACGGCCTGAAGCAACCCTGCGGTTTTGTGGCCAGCTTTCAAGGAAGCGAGTTAAGAAAGGAAATCACGGGCACTGTAATTCACAAACCTGCAGAGTTATAAATGACAGCTATTGGCAAAAATATATTGAAGTAAGTCTGCAAAGAGGACTTGAAAACGAGGCAGAATTGAGGAATCATATTTCAGGAGGTAGATTGGAATTGCATTTAAAACATGTGAAAAGTGGCAGATCTTTGACAGTGATGCACTTGGACGAACAGTGCGTATACATTTTTTCCTGAATATATTCAGGAAAAAACGCATATGCCCTTTTTGGCCAACCAAGCACTCGAGCAATGGAAATCCGCACTACAATGAAGTCTCATTTCCCATTCGTCAAAAGGGCCATCTGAAAAAAGTGTAAAAACCAGAAACACAGGACAGGGCATGGAGAACTGGGAGCCTTGTTATGCTGATGGGCGGGATGTAAATTGCCAACAGACACTCTGGAGATGTTTATGGTGTATCCTGAAACATCTGAAAAACAAAGCTACAGAGACTAGGGCACTTCCACTTTTGGCCCTATAGCTTAGGAAAATTAAAATCAACAAGACACAGCCAACACAAAATTTAGGGCTGCTGTGTTTACAAGAACCTCGAGTCCAGTACAAATTAAATATCCCAGAAAGAAAAAAATGGATAAAGGAGTTGTGCTACTTACGTACAACGGAATATCACTCAGCAATGAAATCAATGTCATCAGGTCTGTAGCAGCAAATTGAGTGGATTTAAGTATGATGATTCTAAGAGAAATATGTCACACAGAGAAAGATAATTATCATAAGATATCACTAATAGAGGGAGTGTAAACTTGGCTACACATAAACTGAATTACAAAACCGAACAGTCTCACATTTAGATAAAAACTTATGCTTGCTTAAGGGGAAAGTTGAGCTGGGGTGCTGTATAAAACCAGAGATTGAAATTAGCACACATATCATTCCATAAGCCAAATATGTAATAGACAACACCTACTCTTTGCTCAACGAAATGGACTCATCCATGGTGTATCACCTCACACCTGTTAGAATGGGCATCATCAGAAAATCTACAAACAACAAATGCTGGAAAGGGTGTGGAGATAAGGAACCCTCTTCCACTATTGTTGGGAATGTAAATTGATACAGTCACTGTGGAGAACATTATGGAGTTTCTTATAAAACTAAGAATAGAATTACCATATGATACAACAATCCCACTACTGGGCATATACCCAGACAAAACCATAAATCAAAAAGAGACATTCACCTCAATGTTCATTGCATCACTATTTACAATATCCAGGTAATGGAAGCAACCTAAATGCCCACAGACAGACGAATGCATAAAGATGTGGTACAAATATAAAATGGAATATTACTAAGCCATAAAAAGGAATGAAATTGGGTCATTTGTAGAGACGTTGATGGATCTAGAGACTGTCATACAGAGTGAAGTAAGTCAGAAATAGAAAAACAAATCTTGTATATTAATGCATATATGTGGAACCTAGAAAAATTATACAGATGAACCGTTTTTTAAGGCAGAAATAGAGCAACAGATGTAGACAACAAACGTGTGGACACCAAGGGGGGAAAGCTGTTGGGGGGTGGTGGTGGGAGGATTGAGAGATTGGGATTGGCATGTATACATTTATATGTATAAAATAGATAACCAAAAAGAACCGGCTGTATAAAAATATAAAATAAAATTCAAAATTACAAAAAGTAAAACAGAAAAAATATTCTTCCTTTCACATACATGTATTTATATGAATAAATTATTTCCATGCTTATATCTGTAAATACAAAAAAGAGGAATAAAATCTACCTTGAACCAAAAATGAAAAAAAGAAAAAAAAAACAGAACCCACCAGTTACACAGAGGAAAACCGTATCAGGGCACTTGCTCCAGTTGTAAACAATTCTGTAGTTGGCCAGTGGTGGGGAATCATCTCCCATTCAGCCAGCAGGCCCCACGCAACAAGCGTCCTCATTGCAAAGCTGGGGGACCGTGCCAAGGCATCTGTGAGTAAATGTGGGCCGAGCCCCAGGCCAGCTGCTGCTGAAATGTTCCCACCCTTCCCAGGTAAAACACCTGAATATGTACAAGGACTTGAAAGCCTAGAGGAAGGGCCATGGAGCCACATGAGCGACAGCATGCCAGCCGATTTGGTGCCTGCAGGCCAGCCAGGATGGTCCTGGCCCTGGGTACTCTTCTGGAAGCTTTCCATTTCCCTGCCTGAGATACCCCTGCTGTCCGGGCCCCCACTGCTTTCTTCCTCACTCACCTCTGCCCAGGGAGAAATTCCAGAGGTAGGTATGGGTGACACATCCTCTTCTTTAGCAGGTGGCATCTTGGTAACTGCTGCAGAAAGTCCAGCAGAGCCCCAGTCACACTGGACCACCCACAAAGCCGTGGCCTCTCACTCCCTCCCACCAGTCCAGCCCCAAGACTGCTGACAGGGCAGAGAAAATGGCGTCAGGCACAGCTGCAGGGGCTCTTGCTGCCTGGAGCGGTGTTTATATTGATCTCAAACAGGCACACCTGGGGAGGGCTGGCCGGCACGGTCAGGCTTCCCAGGCCAGCCAATAATCACCCCTCTGGCGCTCACAGTTGCAGAAACTGGAACTTGCTGAATCGGCCAGGTCCAAGGAACAGGTGTGGGCTCCTGAGAGTCAGGATAGACAAGGGGTTGCAGCTCTGGCTTGTTTTCTAATTATATTATCTGGCCCATGAGTGGGAGACAACTTCAAGAAAACCCTCTCCTAATGAGAGGAACCCAGGAGTCAGGGAGAGGAGGGGTGGGTGGTGGGTGGAGACAGAGGCCTGGTGCCCCAGGTGCAGTGGAAATCTCTGGAAGACCAGGTGGAGGGAGGCCACACAGAGTGATGCCCAGGGTCACAGACCTGTTGGAGCTGCTGTTTCTTAGTTCAAGTCCTGCTCTGTGGTGCTCTGTGTCAGATCTGAGTGACAGGTGAGCTGGAAGTGCTCTGCAATGAGGGCGATGTGCACGGTACCTGTGTGCCCAGCCCTGCCAGGGTAACTGCAAGGGTAGCTCTGTATCCTGGGAGGGGCCTGACCATGAGAGCCCCATGGGCTGCAGGGGAACCTGCCCAGGGAACCCCATATCCTGGGAGGGGCCTGAACAGGAGAGCACCGTGGGCTGCGGTGGGGGTGGGGTACCTGCCCAGGTGAGCTCCATATCCTGGGATTGGCCTGACCTCGAGAGCCCCATGGGCTGCTGGAGTCCTGGTAAAGGATGTCAGGACAGTCAGTGAAGCCACCGAGGATATACCTCCAGTAGTTCATAAATCCTACACCCTGCTGGTCATTCTACCAACCACCGGGACATGGTATTCTGTATTAGTCTTCAATGATGCCTTCTTTTGTATTCTATTAGTCCCAGAGTCACAAGAAATTTTGGCTTGTGAGTGGCAGGACTCAACATACAACTAAAACAATACTTCTGGGCCGTGTTGCCCCAAGGGTTCAAAAATTCCCACACCATCTTTGGGGAAAGCTCAGTTAAAGACCTAAAAGTTCTACCTCTGGAAAAGGAAACACTCCTTCAATATGCAGACGACATTCTGATCGCCAGCCCTACTAAGGAGACCTCTGAACTACCAAGCCAATAAAGGATAGAAGTTGTCAAATAAAAAGCTCAAATATCACAGACTACGGTGACCTGCCTGGGCTTCATTCTCACAGAAGGTCGGAGAAGCCCATCTCAGGAAAGGGAAGAAACAATTTACAGCCTTACCCATTTCTAAAACTAGAAGACAGCTTAGGGGTTCCTGGGGAGGCCAGGGTTGGTGCTTCTGGATCCCTAACTACAGTCTACTAGCTGGGCCTCTATATGAAACACTGAAAGGAAAAGATGATGATCCTTTTGAATAGAATCCAGAAGTGGCCTTTCAAGAATGGAAAGAGCAGTCAATTCAGACCCTTGCCCTGGAACTCCCTAATTTAGCTAAACCCTTTGACCTTTACATTCCTGGTGAATGGTGAATCGCTATTGGAGTATTAGTGCAAAAACTGGGACCACTTGAAATGGAACAATGCAAGAATGCCATCCCGGTAGGATAAACTACGGTCACCAATGGGCTTGGCCCACCGCCACATCTGGCCAAGATACTGGCGGTATCTGAAAACCTGGAAATCAGCAGCACAAAAGGCCACCTCCCTCCTAAGGGAAAAGGACCCCACGTGGTGACCCTAACCCCAAACATGCCCTGAAGTTGCAGGGTTTGCTCCGTGGGCACACTGACCTCGAGTGAGGAGGCCCTCCAACTCCAACCTCCAGAGAGATAACCGGGGTAAAGGGGCACCATGACGACTCATGTGACCATCACTTGACCTGGAGTTTCTCTCATAAAACAACAAGAGTGTGTCCCAAAAGAGTAGACTACTGCTTGCAGGACTTACTGCACCCAGAGCGGACCTAATAATCTTGGCGGGGGAAACGTATATCACGCTGTCACCATAGAAGAGCCTACAGACACTGTGATGATGGTGGCCAATAAGACCGGCTGGACTCCTGTTTACTTCAAAAGGCTGTTGACTCAGTGGCCATCATGGTCCTTCATCACCACTGACCCTGGACTGTCTGGGAGTTGAGCAGGCAGGGTCCTGACACCTGGTGCTGTTTTTACGTTAATTCAGGGGCCTAATTGAAGAAAGTGCAGGCTACTGGTCAGAGCATCTAGGCTGGCAGAAACGGTCAGCCTAAGGTGGCCAAACAAATGCAGGGCGGGGTTAAACTGGACCTCACAGCGTCACTGCACATCTCCTTCCTGGACCCTTAAAGGTCATTAGAATCTATAACGCTTCCAATACTGGTGCTCAGGGGGACGAGTGGGGAGGCAGGAGGCCTGGGGACAATCAACGTCACCTGGAGGCTGCTGGGGAGAAGTTCTGACCCTCGCCCACGGGTATGAGGGCTCCTAACTCAGCACTCAGCAGTTACAGAAGAAGGGTCTGCACCCTCAGCACTCTAAGAATGAGGAAGGGGAAAAAAGGCAGAAGAGGGCTTTTTCCCAGGCAAAGCCCCTTAAAAATCCCTGGGAGATAAAAATAGAATCTGGGCAATAAAATAAAGTCTAACCTTTTTTATCCTTTGTGCTTTGTCTAATTTCACGTGCTCCTAGGGTCCCGCATACAGAGGTTCAACAGCCGGCACTTCAGACCAGATTTCCTAGTGCGGAATGGCTGGGTCGACACCTCAGCTCCTGGGACACAGTGCACACTCTGCGATATAGAGCCTGAGCTGCAGCCAACCGGGCCCTCGAGAGCTCCGCCCCCTCCCTCCCACTGACTCTGACAGGATCTCTACACAGCAGCCCAGCCCACAGCCCACGGGGTAGCACATGCTCTCACCTCTCCATTCTCTGATCAAAATATAAAGTTTCCTTTGCTTCTGAACCAAACTCAGTCTCAATCTGTTGGCTCCAATGACACTGGGCAGGGGGACACTTGTTGGGGTCCACTCTGGAGGATCAGTAACAGAAATTGAGAACATGGTAACTTCAATGAACAGATGTTTGAGCCAAACTGTAATTAACATAGAACAGTGTATAAGGCTCGGGTAAAATAAGATGTTTCTAACACTCCCATTTGATATTTCCATCACTTTATTAGAAGCAAGTTCAGTGAAAAGGTTTGTCTTATTTGTCAGGTCAATATTAGAGAAACGAAGTGATTTCTTTCCAAGGATGTACATCTAAAAATCTTGGTTAAAGCTTCAGTCTTGTTTTAAATGCTTTTCCATTGAAAATGATACCTCTCTTTCAGTTCCCCCAATTCTGAGAAGTATAAAATCTTATAATTTATTATTACCAAAGGGGAAAGGTGGGAGGAGGGATAAATTAACAGTTTGGGATTGACACATACACACTGCTATGTATAAAATCGATCATCAACAAGGAACTACTGTATAGCACCGGGAACTACACTCAATATTTTACAATAACCTATAAGGGGAAATAATCTGAAAAAGAATAGATATTTTTATTGACATCATCTATTAATGACAGTTAAAATGGAACCTAAGGGAAGCCGGTGGTGAGTGCTTCTGACCCTGAAGACTTCAATCATCTAAAGTTTGGACTCTGCCTACTTCCCAAGGCCCTTAATGAACATATGTGTAGCCGTAGCTTAAAAAATTCCCCAGTTTGGGTTGTGGAGAGACACTGAATTTGTAAAAGCCCTGGTGTTCTCCTCACATGAATGGGACACTTCCTACAGCTAAAACATGCCTGTCACACCCAGAGGATGGTATACTGTCTGATCGGGAAGAGTTTGGAAAAGGCATCTCATCTCCTCATCTCCTGGTGCTCGGGTTCACCCCTCCAGCGTCTTTACGAACAGTCTCCCCACTTGGAGATGTCAGCACTGTCAACATCCTGTTGCAGACAGTTTGGAATTTGTCCAGAGGATGAAGCAGAAGGAGGAGGAACAATGAGAGACAAGTCCTAGGTGTTCGGACAGGCACATGTCACTCTTATTTCCAATCAGGAAGACGAATTGACCAAAGGCTAGGGTTGCCCATGGACACAGAATAGGGCTTGAGGAAATTCCACTGCTTTGTGGCCAGTTCCAATAAACACAAGTTGAAAAATGGAACTCAGGGACACTAAAATTCACGAAACTGCAGAGTTGAAAATATCTATCACTGAAAAATGTCTTGAGGAAAGTCAGAGGAAAGGACTTGTAAGCAACGGAGAATGGCAGGAAAGGGATTGGAAGAGGTAGAAAGGACTCGCCATTAAGCACAAGAAAAGGGGCTGAACATTGCCAACATTGCAATTGGCCAAAAAGGGTGTATGCGTCTTTTTCTGTATGTATTCAAGAAAAGGGCATACACTTTTTTAGCCAACCAAACAGGTGGGCACTGGAAATCAATACTACAAAACATATCACTTCGCATCAGTCAGAAGAGCCTTCCTCATAAAGTGTAAACACCAGAAATGCAGGACAGGGCAAGGAGAAAAGGGAGCCCTCTGAGGCTTATACTGGAAATGTATATTGCCAACGGTCACTCTGGAGAAGTGTATTGTGTTTACTAAAGCATCTAAAAAATGAGCTACAGAGCACAGGGCACTTGCACTCATGGACGTATATCTTGGGAAAAACAAAAATCGAGAGGACACAGGCACCCCAATATTTACCGCCTCTATGTTTAAAAGATCCTCGACTAGGATATAATTTATAAGTCTCTGGAGGGAAAAAATGGATAGAGATGTGGCACTTATGTAGAGTGGAATATTACTCAGCCTGGAAATCAATGAAATATGGCCAGTTGTAACAACCACAGAGGAGTTACGTATGATCATTCGAAGTCACATAATTCAAAAAGAAAAAGACACACGATATTACTAATACATGGAATGTAAACGTGGCTACAAATGAACTGAATTACAAAACAGAATGGGGTCTCAAATTTAGAAAACCAACATATGCTTGCTTAAGGATAAAGGAGAGCTGGGGTGCTGCATAAAACCAGAGATAGAAATTAGCACAGATACCTATCCATAAGCCAAATATGTAATAGTCAAGACCTACCAGTTGCTCAACGAAATGGACTAAACACCCCATATTCAACGCCTAGGAATACACCTGACTAGTAAGAATCTTCAAACCCATGGATTTATATGTCTCCGTAAGAAAATCAAGCGTGTGTATAGATTTATGAACGCAGCAGAGAAAATCCGATAAATCCAATTATCAAAATGAATTACAAAAAAAAACCAAAATGACAGTGAAATAGAGAGCTATTCTTAAATAATTCATTCAGAGCTTGTGATGCAACCTGGATTAACCACATCTGCACCAAGAGCTGAGTGAGACATAAGGTTGGAAACTTCAGGCGGATAGCAATGGTGAGGTACGATGAGCAAATGCAGACCCTTTGAAGTCATACTGCATGATACCCATTCCATGGGTCCCAACTCTCCAGGTTTAAGAGATTCTTCCTTCAGCTAAAACATGCATGGGAAACCCAAAGTATGGTCCACCGTGTGACTGGGAAGCGTTTTCAAATGCATCTCAGTTTTCGTCCCCTTTTACAAGGGTTCACCATTCCAGACCCTTTACTAACACTCTCTCCACTTGGAAAGTCAGTGCCTTTAACATCCTGTTTGGCACAGTTTGGAAATTCTGCGCAAGGTGAACATGAAAAGGGAGAACCAATCAGAGAATAGCTGTAGGTGTCTGCACGTGCAAATTTAATGCTCATTTCCCACCAGGAAGAGGAATTAACCAAAGGCTCAGCATGCCATGCCGGAACCAGATTAGGGCCTGAAGCAATCATGTGGGTTTGCGGCCAGCTCACAAGAAAGCGAGTTGAAGAAAGGAGCTCAGGGGCACTGTAATTCACAAAACTGCAGAGTTATGAATGACAGCTATCGTCCAAAAATGTTTTGAAGTAAGTCTTCGAAGAGGACTTGAAAGCGGGGCAGAATTTCAGGAAAACGATTTCAGGGGGTAGACTGGAATTGCACTTAAAGCATAGGAAAAGAGGCAGAATGTCCACAATGATGCACTTGGCCAAAAAGGGCGTATGCGTTTTTTCCTGAATATATTCAGGAAAAAACGCATACGCCCTTTTTGGCCAACCAAGCAAGTGTGTAAAGAAATCTGCACTACATTGAAGTCTCACTGCCCCCCGGTCAAAAGGGCCATCTGAAAAAAGTGTAAAATCCAGAAAGGCAGCACAGGTCATGGAGAACAGGGAACCTTATTATGCTGATGGGTGGGATGTAAATTGCCAAAAGCCACTCTGGAGAAGTGTATGGTGTTTCCTGAAACACGTAGGAAACAAAGCAACACAGCCTATGGCATTCCACTTATGGTCCTATAGCTTAGGGAAATTAAAATCAAAAACACACAGCCACCGCAAAGTTTGGGACGGCTCTGTATACAAGAACCTCGTCTACGGTACAAGTTAAATATCCGAGAAAGCAAAAAATGGATAAAGAAGTTGTGGTACGTACGTACAATGGAATATCACTCAGCAATGAGATCTACGTCATCAGGCCCGTAGCGGCATAATGAGTGGATTCAGGTACAACGATTCTACGAGAAATAAGTCACACAGAAAAAGAAACATCATAAGATATCACTAATACACGGAACGTAAACTTGGCTACACATGAACTGAATTACAAAACAGAACAGGTTCTCAAATTTAGAAAACCAACTTATGCTTGCTTATGGGGAAAGGTGAGTTGGGGTGCTGCATCAAACCAGAGATTGAAATTAGCACAGATACCGTTCCATAAGCCAAATATATAATAGGCAAGACCTACTCCTTGCTCAACGAAATGGACTCAACACCCCATATTCAACGCCTGGGAATATACCTGACAAGTAAGAATCTTAAGACCCATGGATTTATATGTCTCCATAAGGAAATCAAGCACGTGTACAGCGGCCTTAACGCAGCAGTGAAAATCCGATAAATCCCATTATCAAAATAAATTTCAAAAACAAAACACAATGACAGTGAAATAGAGAGCAATTCTTAAATAATTCATTCAGGGCTTGTGATGCAACCTGGATTTACCACATCTACACCCAGAGCTGGGTGAGACATAAGGCTGGACACTTCGGGCTGATAGCATTGGTGAGGTTCGGTGAGCAAACGCAGACGCTTTGAAGTCATACTGCATGGTAGCCATTCCATGGGTCCCAACTCTCCAGGTTTAAGGGATTCTTCCTTCAGCTAATACATGCATGGGAAACCCGGAGTATGGTCCACCGTGTGATTGGGAAACGTTTTCAAATGCATCTCAGGTTTCGTCCCCTGGTACTCGGGTGCACCGTTCCAGACGCTTTACTAACACTATCCCCACTTGGAGAGTCAGTGCCTTTAACCTCCTGTTTGTCACAGTTGGCAAATTCTGCGCAAGATGAACAGGAATAGGGAGAACCAATGAGAGACTAGCTGTAGGTGTCTGCACGGGCAAATGGAACGCTCATTTCCCACCAGGAAGAGGAATTAACCAAAGGCTCAGCGTGACCTGCTGGAACCAGATTAGGGCCTGAAGCAATCCTTCGGTTTTGCGGCCAGCTCACAAGAAAGCGAGTTGATGAAAGGAGCTCAGGGGCACTGTAATTCACAAACCTGCAGAGTTATGAATGACAGCTATCGTCCAAAAATGTATTGAAGTAAGACTTCGAAGAGGACTTGAAAGTGGGGCAGAATTTCAGTAAAACGATTTCAGGGGGTAGACTGGAATTGCACTTAAAGCAAGGGAAAAGAGGCAGAATGTCGACAATGATGCACTTGGCCAGAAAGGGCATACGCGTTTTTTCCTGAATATATTCAGGAAAAAACGCATACGCCCTTTTAGGCCAACCAAGCAAGCGTGTAAAGGAAATCTGCACTACAATGAAGTCTCACTGACCCCGTCAAAAGGGCCATCTGAAAAATGTGTAAAATCCAGAAAGGCAGGACAGGTCACGGAGAACAGGGAGCCTTGTTATGCTGAAGGGCGGGATGTAATTTGCCAACAGCCACTCTGGAGAAGTGTATGGTGTTTCCTGAAACACGTAGGAAACAAAGCAACACAGCCTATGGCACTTCCACTTAGGGTCCTATAGCTTAGGGAAATTAAAATCAAATACACACAGCCACCGCAATGTTTGGGACGGCTCTGTTTACAAGAACCTCGTCTACGGTACAAGTTACATATCCGAGAAAGCAAAAAATGGATAAAGAAGTTGTGGTACATACGTACAATAGAATATCACTCAGCAATGAGATCTACGTCATCAGGCCCGTAGCGGCATAATGAGTGGATTCAGATACGGCGATTCAACGAGAAATATGTCACACAGAAAAAGAAACATCATAACATATCACTAATACACGGAACGTAAAATTGGCTACACATGAACTGATTTACAAAACAGAACAGGGTCTCAAATTTAGAAAAACAACTTATGCTTGCTTATGGGGAAAGATGAGTTGGGGTGCTGCGTGAAACCAGAGATTGAAATTAGCACAGATACCGTTCCATAAGCCAAATATATAATAGACAAGACCTACTCCTTGCTCAACGAAATGGACTCAACACCCCATATTCAACGCCTGGGAATATATCTGACAAGTAAGAATCGTAAGACCCATGGATTTATATATTTCCATAAGGAAATCAGGCCTGTGTACAGCGGCCTAAACACAGCTGTGAAAATGCGATAAATCCCATTATCAAAATAAATTTCACAAACACAACACAATGACAGTGAAATAGAGAGCAATTCTTAAATAATTCATTCAGGGCTTGTGATGCAACCTGGATTTACCACATCTACACCCAGAGCTGGGTGAGACATAATGCTGTACACTTCGGGCTGATAGCATTGGTGAGGTTCGGTGAGCAAACGCAGACCCTTTGAAGTTATACTGCATGGTACCCATTCCATGGGTCCCAACTCTCCAGGTTTAAGGGATTCTTCCTTCAGCTAAAACATGCATGGGAAACCTAGAGTATGGTCCACCGTATGATTGGGAAACGTTTTCATATGCATCTCAGGTTTCGTCCCCTGGTAATCGAGTGCACCGTTCCAGATGCTTTACTAACAGTCTCCCCTCTTGGAAAGTCAGTGCCTTTAACCTCCTGTTTGACACAGTATGCAATTTCTGCGCAAGATGAACAGGAATAGGGAGAACCAATGAGAGACTAGCTGTAGGTGTCTGCACGGGCAAATGGAACGCACATTTCCCACCAGGAAGAGGAATTAACAAAAGGCTCAGCGTGCCATGCCGGAACCAGATTAGGGCCTGAAGCAATCCTGCGGTTTTGCGGCCAGCTCACAAGAAAGTGAGTTGAAGAAAGGAGCTCAGGGGCACTGTAATTCACAAACCTGCAGACTTATGAATGACAGCTATCGTCCAAAAATGTATTGAAGTAAGTCTTCGAAGAGGGCTTGAAAGCAGGGCAGAATTTCAGGAAAACGATTTCAGGGGGTAGACTGGAATTGCACTTAAAGCATAGGAAAAGAGGCAGAATGTCCACAATGATGCACTTGGCCAAAAAAGGCATATGCGTTTTTTCGTGAATGTATTCAGGAAAAAACGCATACGCCCTTTTTGGCCAACCAATCAAGCGTGTCAAGGAAATCTGCACTACAATGAAGTCTCACTGCCCCCCAGTCAAAAAGGACATCTGAAAAAAGTGTAAAATCCAGAAAGGCAGGACAGGTCATGGAGAACATGGAGCATTGTTATGCTGATGGGCGGGATGTAAATTGGCAACAGCCACTCTGGAGAAGTGTATGGTGTTTCCTGAATCACGTAGGAAACAAAGCAACACAGCCTATGGCACTTCCACTTAGGGTCCTAGAGCTTAGGGAAATTAAAATAAAAAACACACAGCCACCCCAAAGTTTGGGACGGCTCTGTTTAAAAAAACCTCGTCTACGGTACAAGATAAATATCCAAGAAAGCAAAAAATGGATAAAGAAGTTGTGGTACATACGTACAATGGAATATCACTCAGCAATGAGATCTACGTAATCAGGCCCATAGTGGCATAATGAGTGGATTCAGATACGGCGATTCTACGAGAAATAAGTCACACAGAAAAAGAAACATCATAAGATATCACTAATACACGGAACGTAAACTTGGCTACACATGAACTGAATTACAAAACAGAACAGGGTCTCAAATTTAGAAAACCAACTTATGCTTGCTTATGGGGAAAGATGAGTTGGGGTGCTGCATCAAACCAGAGATTGAAATTAGCACAGATACCGTTCCATAAGGCAAATATATAATAGACAAGACCTACTCCTTGCTCAACGAAATGGACTCAACACCCCATATTCAACGCCTGGGAATATACCTGACAAGTAAGAAACTTAAGACCCATGGATTTATATGTCTCCATAAGGAAGTCAAGTGGCTGTACAGTGGCCTAAACGCAGCAGTGAAAATCTGATAAATCCCAATAACAAAATAAATTTCAAAAACAAAATACAATGACAGTGAAATAGAGAGCAATTCTTAAATAATTCATTCAGGGCTTGTGATGCATCCTGGATTTACCACATCTACACCCAGAGCTGGGTGAGACATTAGGCTGGACACTTCGGGCTCATAGCATTGGTGAGGTTCGGTGAGCAAACGCAGACCCTTTGAAGTCATACTGCATGGTACCCATTCCATGGGTCCCAGCTCTCCAGGTTTAAGGGATTCTTCCTTCAGCTAAAACATGCATGGGAACCCCAGAGTACGGTCCACCGTGTGACTGGGAAACGTTTTCATATGCATCTCAGGTTTCGTCCCCTGGTACTCGGGTTCACATTTCCAGACGATTTACTAACACTCTCCCCACTTGGAGAGTCAGTGCCTTTAACCTCCTGTTTGGCACAGTTTGCAATTTCTGCGCAAGATGAACAGGAATAGGGAGAACCAATGAGAGACTAGCTGTAGGTGTCTGCATGGGCAAATGGAACGCTCATTTCCCACCAGGAAGAGGAATTAACCAAAGGCTCCGCGTGCCCTGCCGGAACCAGATTAGGGCCTGAAGCAATCTTGCGGTTTTGCGGCCAGCTCACATGAAAGCGAGTTGAAGAAAGGAGCTCAGGGG
Organism: Delphinapterus leucas; assembly: GCF_059928025.1. Classification (NCBI taxonomy): domain Eukaryota; kingdom Metazoa; phylum Chordata; class Mammalia; order Artiodactyla; family Monodontidae; genus Delphinapterus; species Delphinapterus leucas. The sequence goes on from NW_028322244.1 coordinate 8,595,720, forward strand.
CACTGTAATTCACAAACCTGCAGAGTTATGAATGACAGCTATCATCCAAAAACTTATTGAAGTAAGTCTTCGAAGAGGACTTGAAAGCGGGGCAGAATTTCAGGAAAACGATTTCAGGGGGTAGACTGGAATTGCACTTAAAGCATAGGAAAAGAGGCAGAATGTGGACAATGATGCACCTGGCCAAAAAGGGCGTATGCGTTTTTTCCTGAATATATTCAGGAAAAAACGCATACGCCCTTTTTGGCCAACCAAGCAAGCGTGTAAAGGAAATCTGCACTACAATGAAGTCTCACTGCCCCCCGGTCAAAAGGGCCATCTGAAAAAAGTGTAAAATCCAGAAAGGCAGCACAGGTCATGGAGAACACGGAACCTTATTATGCTGATGGGAGGGATGTAAATTGCCAACAGCCATTCTGGAGAAGTGTATGGTGTTTCCTGAAACACGTAGGAAACAAAGCAACACAGCCTATGGCACTTCCACTGATGATCCTATAGCTTAGGGAAATTAAAATCAAAAACACACAGCCACCCCAAAGTTTGGGACGGCTCTGTTTACAAGAACCTCGTCTACGGTACAAGTTCAATATCCGAGAAAGCAAAAAATGGATAAAGAAGTTGTGGTACGTACTTAAAATGGAATATCACTCAGCAATGAATTCTACTTCATCAGGACTGTAGCGGCATAATGAGTGGATTCAGGTACGACGATTCTACGAGAAATAAGTCACACAGAAAAAGAAATATCCTAAGATATCACTAATGCACGGAACGTAAACTTGGCTACACATGAACTGAATTACAAAACAGAACAGGGTCTCAAATTTAGAAAACCAACTTATGCTTGCTTATGGGGAAAGGTGAGTTGGGGAGCTGCATCAAACCAGAGATTGAAATTAGCACAGATACCGTTCCATAAGCCAAATATATAATAGACAAGACCTACTCCTTGCTCAACGAAATGGAATCAAGACCCCATATTCAACGCCTGGGAATATACCTGACAAGTAAGAATCTTAAGACCCATGGATTTATATGTCTCCATAAGGAAATCAAGCGTGTGTACAGCGGCCTAAACGCAGCAGTGAAAATCCGATAAATCCCATTATCAAAATAAATTTCAAAAACACAACACAATGACAGTGAAATAGAGAGCAATTCTTAAATAATTCATTCAGGGCTTGTGATGCAACCTGGATTTACCACATCTACACCCAGAGCTCGGTGAGACATAAGGCTGGACACTTCGGGCTGATAGTATTGGTGAGGTTTGTTGAGCAAACGCAGACCTTTTGAAGTCATGCTGCATGGTACCCATTCCATGGGTCCAAACTCTCCAGGTTTAAGGGATTCTTCCTTCAGCTAAAACATGCATGGGAAACCCAGAGTATGGTCCTCCGTGTGATTGGGAAACGTTTTCAAATGCATCTCAGGTTTCGTCCCCTGGTACTCGGGTTCACCATTCCAGACGCTTTACTAACACTCTCCCCACATGGAGAGTCAGTGCCTTTAACCTTCTCTTTGGCACAGTTTGCAATTTCTGCGTAAGATGAACAGAAATAGGGAGAACCAATGAGAGACTAGCTGTAGGTGTCTGCACGGGCAAATGGAACGCTCATTTCCCACCAGGAAGAGGGATTAACCAAAGGCTCAGCGTGCCCTGCCGGCACCAGATTAGGGCCTGAAGCAATCCTGCGGTTTTGCGGCCAGCTCACAAGAAAGCGAGTTGAAGAAACGAGCTCAGGGGCACTGTAATTCACAAACCTGCAGAGTTATGAATGACAGCTATCGTCCAAAAATGTATTGAAGTAAGTCTTCGAAGTGGACTTGAAAGCTGGGCAGAATTTCAGGAAAACGATTTCAGGGGGTAGACTGGAATTGCACTTAAAGCATAGGAAAAGAGGCAGAATGTCCACAATGATGCACTTGGCCAAAAAGGGCGTATGCGTTTTTTCCTGAATATATTCAGGAAAAAACGCATACGCCCTTTTTGGCCAACCAAGCAAGCGTGTAAAGGAAATCTGCACTACAATGAAGTCTCATTGCCCCCCGTTCCAAAAGGCCATCTGAAACAGGTGTAAATTCAGAAAGGCAGGACAGGTCATGGAGAACAGGGAGCATTGTTATGCAGATGGGCGGGATGTAAATTGCCAACAGCCACTCTGGAGAAGTGTATGGTGTTTCCTGAAACACGTAGGAAACAAAGCAACACAGCCTATGGCACTTCCACTTAGGGTCCTATAGCTTAGGGAAATTAAAATCAAAAACACACAACCACCCCAAAGTTTGGGACGGCTCTGTTTACAATAACCTTGTCTACGGTACAAGTTAAATATCCGAGAAAGCAAAAAATGGATAAAGAAGTTGTGGTACGTACGTACAATGGAATATCACTCAGCAATGAGATCTACGTCATCAGGCCCGTAGCGGCATAATGAGTGGATTCAGGTACGACGATTCTACGAGAAATATGTCACACAGAAAAAGAAACATCATAAGATATCACTAATACACGCAACGTAAACTTGGCTACACATGAACTAAATAACAAAACAGAACAGGGTCTTAAATTTAGAAAACCAACTTATGCTTGCTTATGGGGAAAGGTGAGTTGGGGGGCTGCATAAAACCAGAGATTGAAATTAGCACAGATACCGTTCCATAAGCCAAATATATAATAGACAAGGCCTACACTTTGCTCAACGAAATGGACTCAACACCCCATATTCAACGCCTGGGAATATACCTGACAATTAAGAATCTTAAGACCCATGGATTTATATGTCTCCATAAGGAAATCAAGCGTGTATACAGCGGCCTAAACGCAGCAGTGAAAATCCGATAAATCCCATTATCAAAATAAATTTCAAAAACAAAACACTATGACAGTGAAATAGAGAGCAATTCTTAAATAATTCATTCAGGGCTTGTGATGCAACCTGGATTTACCACATCTACACCCAGAGCTGGGTGAGACATAAGGCTGGACACTTCGGGCTGATTGCATTGCTGAGGTTCGGTGAGCAAACGCAGACCCTTTGAAGTCATACTTCATGGTAGCCATTCCATGGGTCCCAACTCTCCAGGTTTTAGGGAATCTTCCTGCAGCTAAAACATGCATGGGAATCCCAGAGTATGGTCCACCGTGTGATTGGGAAACGTTTTCAAATGCATCTCAGGTTTCATACCCTGGTACTCGGGTTCACCATTCCAGACGCTTTACTAACACTCTCCCCACTTGGAGAGTCAGTGCCTTTAACCTCCTGTTTGGCACAGTTTGCAATTTCTGCGTAAGATGAACAGGAATAGGGAGAACCAATGAGAGACTAGCTGTAGGTGTCTGCACGGGCAAATGGAACGCTCATTTCCCACCAGGAAGAGGGATTAACCAAAGGCTCAGCGTGCCCTGCCGGAACCAGATTAGGGCCTGAAACAATCATGCGGTTTTGCGGCCAGCTCACAAGAAAGCGAGTTGAAGAAAGGAGCTCAGGGGCACTGTAATTCACAAACCTGCAGAGGGATGAATGACAGCTATCATCCAAAAATGTATTGAAGTAAGTCTTCGAAGAGGACTTGAAAGCGGGGCAGAATTTCAGGAAAACGATTTCAGGGGGTAGACTGGAATTGCACTTAAAGCATAGGAAAAGAGGCAGAATGTCGACAATGTTGCACCTGGTCAAAAAGGGCATATGCGTTTTTTCCAGGGCCCTCATTAAAGAGGGTAGGAGGCTCCCAGTATGCTTCAGTGGCCAACAGAAGACCCACGTCGCCAAGGCGACGTGAGCCAGCCATGCAGGAGTGACCTCACATCAGAGAGCCCACCTCACAGAAGGCTAAGGAACCCAGGAAGGATCAGACCCTCACCAGAGTGCCCACAACAGCAAGGGGCTGGGAACCAGGCAGGAGTGTCCTCACACCCGTGGGACCACATCATCGAAAGTTGAGGTACCCAGCACATGTGGCCTCAAACCAGAGGACCCACATCACCATGGGTCTCGGAGCGAGGCAGGCAGGATTAACCTCCCAACACATGGCCCATTGTATAAAAAAGGTGAGGAATCCAGCCGTTGGAACATCCCAGCAGGCGGCCCAGATCACCGAGGCTATGGGATCCAGGCAGTGATGAACTCACAACAGAGGGCCCTCATCGTGATACTGTAAGCAACCCAGCCATTGTGACCTCAGAGCACAAGGCCCACATCCCCATGGGGGAGGGAACCAAGCAGGAGTGTCATCGCACCAGTGGGCACACATCAGAAAATGTGGGGAGCCCAGCAGTTAGGGCCAGACGCCAGAGGGCCCTCATCACTGAGGAGAGGAGGCTCCCAGCAAGCTCCAACTGCTACCAGAGGGCTGACGTCGCCAATGCGGTGTGTGCCAGCCAGGCAGGAGTGACCTCAGAGCAGAGGGCCAACCACACAAAAGTGTGAGGAACCCAAAGAGGATCAGACTCTCACCAGAGGGCCCACATCACCAAGGGAATGGAAACCAGGCAGGAGTGTCCTCACACCAGTGGGGCCACATCACCGAAATGTGATGGACCCAGCACACGTGGCCTCAAACTAGAGGACACACATCACCAAGGGGCTGGGAGTGAGGCAGGCAGGAGGAGCCTCAAAACAGAGGGCCCATAGAATAAAAAAGGTGAGGAATCCCGCAGTTGGAACCTCCCAGCAGGCGGCCAGGAGCAGCGAGGATATGGGATCCAGGCCTGACTGAACACAAAACAGAGGGCCCTCATCATGAAACTGTGAGCAACCCAGCCGTTGGGACCTCAGAGCAGAAGGCCCACATTCCCATGTGGTTGGGAACCTGGCAGGAGTGTACTCGCACCACAGGGCGCACATTAGAGAATTTTGGGAGCCCAGAAGTTAGGGCCTGACGCCAGAGGGCCCTCATCACCGAGGAGAGGAAGCTCCCAGCGGGCTCCAACTGCCACAAGAGGTCCGACGTTGCCAAGGTGGGGTGTGCCAGCCAGGCAGGAGTGACCTCACAGCAGAGGGTCCACCTCACAGAAGGGTGAGGAACCCAGCCAGGATCAGACTCTCACCAGAGGGCCCACATCACCAAGGGGATAGGAACCAGGCAGGAGTGTCCTCACACCAGTGGGGTCACATAATCGAAAGGTGAGGGACCCAGCACACGTAGCCTCAAACCAGAGGACACACATCACCAAGGGGCTGGGAGTCAGGCAGGCAGGAGGAGTCTCAAAACAGAGGGCCCATAGAAGAAAAAAGGTGAGGAATCCCGCAGTTGGAACCTCCCCGCAGGCAGCCAGGAGCAGCGAGGCTATTGGATCCAGGGCGGAGTGAACTCACACCAGAGGACCCTCATCATGAAACTGAGCAACCCACCGTTGGGACCTCAGAGCAGAAGGCCCACATTCCCATGCGGTTGGGAACCTGGCAGGAGTGTAGTCGCACCACAGGGCGCACATCAGAAAATTTTGGGAGCCCAGGAGTTAGGGTCTGACGCCAGAGGGCCCTCATTACCGAGGGGTGGAGACCCCCAGCAGGCACCAACTCCCAACTGAGGGCCCACGTCGCCAAGGTGATGTGTGCCAGCCAGGCAGGAGTGACCTCACAGCAGAGGGTCTACCTCACAGAAGGGTGAGGAAACCAGCCAGGATAAGACTCTCACCAGAGAGCCCACATCACCAAGGGGATCGGAAAAAGGCAGCAGTGTCCTCACACCAGTGTGGCCACATTATAGAAAGGTGAGGAACCCAGCACATGTGGCCTAAACCAGAGGACCCACATTTCCAAGGTGCTCCGAGTGAGGCAAGCAGGAGTAGCCTAACAACACAGGGCCCACAGAATAAAAAATGTGAGGAATCCAGCAGTTTGAACCTCCCAGCAGGTGGCCCAGAGCACGGAGTCTATGGGATCCAGGCCACAGTGAACTCACAGCAGAGGGCCCACATCATGAAACTGTGAGCAACCCAGCCGGTGGAACCTCAGAGCAGAAGACCCACATCCCCATGGGGATAGGAACCTCGCAGGAGTGTCCTCGCACAACTTAACACGTATCAGAAAATGTGGGAACCCAGCAGTTAGGGCCTGACGCCAGAGGGCCCTCATCACCGAGGAGAGGAGGCTACCAGCAGGCTCCAAATGCCACCAGAGGGCCGACGTCACCAAGGCAATGGGAGCAAGCCAGGCAGGAGTTACCTCACAGCAGAGGGCCCACCTCACAGAAGTGTGAGGAACCCAACCAGGATCAGACTCTAACCAGAGGGCCCACATCACCAAGGGGATGGAAACCAGGCAGGAGTGTCCTCACACCAGTGGGGCCACATCAGCCAAAGGTGAGGAACACAGCACATGTGGCCTCAAATAAGGGGACACACATCACGAAAGGGCTGGGAGTGAGGCATGCAGGAGGAGACTCACAACAGAGGGCCCATAGAATAAAAAGGTGAGGAACCCCACAGTTGCAAGCTCCAAGCAGGTGGCCCAGAGCACCGAGGCTATGGGATCCATGCCGGAGTGATCTCACAGCAGAGGGCCCACGTTCTGACACTGTGAGCAACCCAGCCGTTGGGACCTCAGAGCAGAAAGCCAACATCCCCATGGGCATGGGACCCCGGCAGGAGTGTACTCGCACGACAGGGCGCACATCAGAAAATTTTGGGAGCCCATGAGTTAGGGCCTGACGCCAGAGGGCCCTCATTACCGAGGGGAGGAGACTCCCAGCAGGCACCAACTCCCAACTGAGGGCCCACATCGCCAAGGTGACGTGTGCCAGCCAGGCAGGAGTGACCTCACAGCAGAGGGTCTACCTCACAGAAGGGTGAGGAATCCAGCCAGGATCAGGCTCTCACCAGAGGGCCCCCATCACCAAGTGGATGGGAACCAGGCAGGAGTGTCCTCACACCAGTGGGGCCACATCAATAAAGGTGAGGAAACCGGCACATGTGGCCTCAAACCAGAGGACCTACATCACAAAGGGGCTGGGAGTGAGTCAGGAAGGAGGAGCATGAAAACACAGGACCCAAAGAATAGAAAAGGTAAGGAATTCAGCAGTAGGAACCTCCCAGCAGGCGGCTCAGAGCACAGAGTCTATGGGATCTAGGCCTGAGTGAACTAACACCAGAGAGCCAACATCATGAAATGGTGAACAACACAGGTGTTGGGACCTTAGAGCAGAAGGCCGACATGCCCATGGGGATGGGAATCTGGCAGGAGTGCCCTCGCACCACTTAGGACGTATCAGAAAATGTGGGAACCCAGCAGTTAGGGCCTGATGCCAGAGGGCCTCATCACCGAGGGGAGGAGGCTCCCAGCAGGCTCCAACTGCCACCAGAGGTCCGACTTCGCCAAGGCGGGGTGTGCTAGCCAGGCAGGAGTGACCTCAGAGAAGAGGGCCCACCTCACAGAAGTGTGAGGAACCCAACCAGGATCAGACTCTCGCCGGAGGGACCGCATCACCAAGGGGATGGGAAGCAGGCAGGAGTGTCCTCACACCAGTGGGGCCACATCATCAAAAGATGAGGAACCCATCACATGTGGCCTCAAACCAGAGGACACACATCACCAAGGGGCTGGGAGTGAGGCAGGTGTCTGGAGGGGCACATTTAACTCTAATTTCCCACCAGGAAGAGGAATTAACCAAAGGCTCAGAGTGCCGTGCCACACCCTGATTACGGCCTGAAGCAAACCTGCGGTTTTGTGGCCAGCTTTCAAGGAAGCGAGTTAAGAAAGGAAATCACGGGCACTGTAATTCACAAACCTGCAGAGTTATAAATGACAGCTATTGGCAAAAATATATTGAAGTAAGTCTGCAAAGAGGACTTGAAAACGAGGCAGAATTGAGGAATCATATTTCAGGAGGTAGATTGGAATTGCATTTAAAACATGTGAAAAGCGGCAGATCTTCGACAGTGATGCACTTGGACGAACAGTGCGTATACATTTTTTCCTGAATATATTCAGGAAAAAACGCATATGCCCTTTTTGGCCAACCAAGCACTCGAGCAATGGAAATCCGTACTACAATGAAGTCTCATTTCCCATTCGTCAAAAGGGCCATCTGAAAAAAGTGTAAAAACCAGAAACACAGGACAGGCCATGGAGAACAGGGAGCCTTGTTATGCTGATGGGCGGGATGTAAATTGCCAACAGACACTCTGGAGATGTTTATGGTGTATCCTGAAACATCTGAAAAACAAAGCTACGCAGACTAGGGCACTTCCACTTTTGGCCCTATAGCTTAGGAAAATTAAAATCAACAAGACACAGCCAACACAAAATTTAGGGCTGCTGTGTTTACAAGAACCTCGAGTCCAGTACAAATTAAATATCCCAGAAAGAAAAAAATGGATAAAGGAGTTGTGCTACTTACGTACAATGGAATATCACTCAGCAATGAAATCAATGTCATCAGGCCTGTAGCAGCAAATTGAGTGGATTTAAGTATGATGATTCTAAGAGAAATATGTCACACAGAGAAAGATAATTATCATAAGATATCACTAATAGAGGGAGTGTAAACTTGGCTACACATAAACTGAATTACAAAACCAAACAGTCTCACATTTAGATAAAAACTTATGCTTGCTTAAGGGGAAAGTTGAGTTGGGGTGCTGTATAAAACCAGAGCTTGAAATTAGCACACATACCATTCCATAAGCCAAATATGTAATAGACAAGACCTACTCTTTGCTCAACGAAATAGACTCATCCATGGTGTATCACCTCACACCTGTTAGAATGGGCATCATCAGAAAATCTACAAACAACAAATGCTGGAAAGGGTGTGGAGATAAGGAACCCTCTTCCACTATTGTTGGGAATGTAAATTGATACAGTCACTGTGGAGAACATTATGGAGTTTCTTATAAAACTAAGAATAGAATTACCATATGATACAGCAATCCCACTACTGGGCATATACCCAGACAAAACCATAAATCAAAAAGAGACATTCACCTCAATGTTCATTGCATCACTATTTACAATATCCAGGTAATGGAAGCAACCTAAATGCCCACAGACAGACGAATGCATAAAGATGTGGTACAAATATAAAATGGAATATTACTAAGCCATAAAAAGGAATGAAATTGGGTCATTTGTAGAGACGTTGATGGATCTAGAGACTGTCATACAGAGTGAAGTAAGTCAGAAATAGAAAAACAAATCTTGTATATTAATGCATATATGTGGAACCTAGAAAAATTATACAGATGAACCGTTTTTTAAGGCAGAAATAGAGCAACAGATGTAGACAACAAACGTATGGACACCAAGGGGGGAAAGCTGTTGGGGGGTGGTGGTGGGAGGATTGAGAGATTGGGATTGGCATGTATACATTTATATGTATAAAATAGATAACCAAAAAGAACCTGCTGTATAAAAAAATAAAATAAAATTCAAAATTACAAAAAGTAAAACAGAAAAAATATTCTTCCCTTCACATACATGTATTTATATGAATAAATTATTTCCATGCTTATATCTGTAAATACAAAAAAGAGGAATAAAATCTACCTTGAACCAAAAATGAAAAAAAGAAAAAAAAAAACAGAACCCACCAGTTACACAGAGGAAAACCGTATCAGGGCACTTGCTCCAGTTGTAAACAATTCTGTAGTTGGCCAGTGGTGGGGAATCATCTCCCATTCAGCCAGCAGGCCCCACGCAACAAGCGTCCTCATTGCAAAGCTGGGGGACCGTGCCAAGGCATCTGTGAGTAAATGTGGGCCGAGCCCCAGGCCAGCTGCTGCTGAAATGTTCCCACCCTTCCCAGGTAAAACACCTGAATATGTACAAGGACTTGAAAGCCTAGAGGAAGGGCCATGGAGCCACATGAGCGACAGCATGCCAGCCGATTTGGTGCCTGCAGGCCAGCCAGGATGGTCCTGGCCCTGGGTACTCTTCTGGAAGCTTTCCATTTCCCTGCCTGAGATACCCCTGCTGTCCGGGCCCCCACTGCTTTCTTCCTCACTCACCTCTGCCCAGGGAGAAATTCCAGAGGCAGGTATGGGTGGCACATCCTCTTCTTTAGCAGGTGGCATCTTGGCAACTGCTGCAGAAAGTCCAGCAGAGCCCCACTCACACTGGGCCACCCACAAAGCCGTGGCCTCTCACTCCCTCCCACCAGTCCAGCCCCGAGGCTGCTGACAGGGCAGAGAAAATGGCGTCAGGCACAGCTGCAGGGGCTCTTGCTGCCTGGAGCGGTGTTTATATTGATCTCAAACAGGCACACCTGGGGAGGGCTGGCCGGCACGGTCAGGCTTCCCAGGCCAGCCAATAATCACCCCTCAGGCGCTCACAGTTGCAGAAACTGGAACTTGCTGAATCGGCCAGGTCCAAGGAACAGGTGTGGGCTCCTGAGAGTCAGGATAGACAAGGGGTTGCAGCTCTGGCTTGTTTTCTAATTATATTATCTGGCCCATGAGTGGGAGACAACTTCAAGAAAACCCTCTCCTAATGAGAGGAACCCAGGAGTCAGGGAGAGGAGGGGTGGGTGGTGGGTGGAGACAGAGGCCTGGTGCCCCGGGTGCAGTGGAAGTCTCTGGAAGACCAGGTGGAGGGAGGCCACACAGAGTGATGCCCAGGGTCACAGACCTGTTGGAGCTGCTGTTTCTTCGTTCAAATCCTGCTCTGAGGTGCTCTGTGTCAGATCTGAGTGACAGGTGAGCTGGAAGTGCTCTGCAATGAGGGCGATGTGCACGGTACCTGTGTGCCCAGCCCTGCCAGGGTAACTGCAAGGGTAGCTCTGTATCCTGGGAGGGGCCTGACCATGAGAGCCCCATGGGCTGCAGGGGAACTTGCCCAGGGAACCCCATATCCTGGGAGGGGTCTGAACAGGAGAGCACCGTGGGCTGCGGTGGGGGTGGGGTACCTGCCCAGGTGAGCTCCATATCCTGGGATTGGCCTGACCTCGAGAGCCCCATGGGCTGCTGGAGTCCTGGTAAAGGATGCCAGGACAGTCAGTGAAGCCACCGAGGATATACCTCCAGTAGTTCCTAAATCCTACACCCTGCTGGTCATTCTACCAACCACCGGGACATGGTATTCTGTATTAGTCTTCAATGATGCCTTCTTTTGTATTCTATTAGTCCCAGAGTCACAAGAAATTTTGGCTTGTGAGTGGCAGGACTCAACATACAACTAAAACAATACTTCTGGGCCGTGTTGCCCCAAGGGTTCAAAAATTCCCACACCATCTTTGGGGAAAGCTCAGTTAAAGACCTAAAAGTTCTACCTCTGGAAAAGGAAACACTCCTTCAATATGCAGACGACATTCTGATCGCCAGCCCTACTAAGGAGACCTCTGAACTACCAAGCCAATAAAGGATAGAAGTTGTCAAATAAAAAGCTCAAATATCACAGACTACGGTGACCTGCCTGGGCTTCATTCTCACAGAAGGTCGGAGAAGCCCATCTCAGGAAAGGGAAGAAACAATTTACAGCCTTACCCATTTCTAAAACTAGAAGACAGCTTAGGGGTTCCTGGGGAGGCCAGGGTTGGTGCTTCTGGATCCCTAACTACAGTCTACTAGCTGGGCCTCTATATGAAACACTGAAAGGAAAAGATGACGATCCTTTTGAATAGAATCCAGAAGTGGCCTTTCAAGAATGGAAAGAGCAGTCAATTCAGACCCTTGCCCTGGAACTCCCTAATTTAGCTAAACCCTTTGACCTTTACATTCCTGGTGAATGGTGAATCGCTATTGGAGTATTAGTGCAAAAACTGGGACCACTTGAAATGGAACAATGCAAGAATGCCATCCCGGTAGGATAAACTACGGTCACCAATGGGCTTGGCCCACCGCCACATCTGGCCAAGATACTGGCGGTATCTGAAAACCTGGAAATCAGCAGCACAAAAGGCCACCTCCCTCCTAAGGGAAAAGGACCCCACGTGGTGACCCTAAGCCCCAACCATGCCCTGAAGTTGCAGGGTTTGCTCCGTGGGCACACTGACCTCGAGTGAGGAGGCCCTCCAACTCCAACCTCCAGAGAGATAACCGGGGTAAAGGGGCACCATGACGACTCATGTGACCATCACTTGACCTGGAGTTTCTCTCATAAAACAACAAGAGTGTGTCCCAAAAGAGTAGACTACTGCTTGCAGGACTTACTGCACCCAGAGCGGACCTAATAATCTTGGCGGGGGAAACGTATATCACGCTGTCACCATAGAAGAGCCTACAGACACTGTGATGATGGTGGCCAATAAGACCAGCTGGACTCCTGTTTACTTCAAAAGGCTGTTGACTCAGTGGCCATCATGGTCCTTCATCACCACTGACCCTGGGCTGTCTGGGAGTTGAGCAGGCAGGGTCCTGACACCTGGTGCTCTTTTTACGTTAATTCAGGGGCCTAATTGAAGAAAGTGCAGACTACTGGTCAGAGCATCTAGGCTGGCAGAAACGGTCAGCCTAAGGTGGCCGAACAAATGCAGGGCGGGGTGAAACTGGACCTCACAGCGTCACTGCACATCTCCTTCCTGGACCCTTAAAGGTCATTAGAATCTATAACGCTTCCAATACTGGTGCTCAGGCAGACGAGCGGGGAGGCAGGAGGCCTGGGGACAATCAACGTCACCTGGAGGCTGCTGGGGAGAAGTTCTGACCCTCGCCCACGGGTATGAGGGCTCCTAACTCAGCACTCAGCAGTTACAGAAGAAGGGTCTGCACCCTCAGCACTCTAAGAATGAGGAAGGGGAAAAAAGGCAGAAGAGGGCTTTTTCCCAGGCAAAGCCCCTTAAAAATCCCTGGGAGATAAAAATAGAATCTGGGCAATAAAATAAAGTCTAACCTTTTTTATCCTTTGTGCTTTGTCTAATTTCACATGCTCCTAGGGTCCCGCATACAGAGGTTCAACAGCCGGCACTTCAGACCAGACTTCCTAGTGCGGAATGGCTGGGTCGACACCTCAGCTCCTGGGACACAGTGCACACTCTGCGATATAGAGCCTGAGCTGCAGCCAACCGGGCCCTCGAGAGCTCCGCCCCCTCCCTCCCACTGACTCTGACAGGATCTCTACACAGCAGCCCAGCCCACAGCCCACGGGGTAGCACATGCTCTCACCTCTCCATTCTCTGATCAAAATATAAAGTTTCCTTTGCTTCTGAACCAAACTCAGTCTCAATCTGTTGCCTCCAATGACACTGGGCAGGGGGACACTTGTTGGGGTTCACTCTGGAGGATCAGTAACAGAAATTGAGAACATTGTAACTTCAATGAACAGATGTTTGAGCCAAACTGTAATTAACATAGAACAGTGTATAAGGCTCGGGTAAAATAAGATGTTTCTAACACTCCCATTTGATATTTCCATCACTTTATTAGAAGCAAGTTCAGTGAAAAGGTTTGTCTTATTTGTCAGGTCAATATTAGAGAAACGAAGTGATTTCTTTCCAAGGATGTACATCTAATAATCTTGGTTAAAGCTTCAATCTTGTTTTAAATGCTTTTCCATTGAAAATGATACCTCTCTTTCAGCTCCCCCAATTCTGAGAAGTATAAAATCTTATAATTTATTATTACCAAAGGGGAAAGGTGGGAGGAGGGATAAATTAACAGTTTGGGATTAACACATACACACTGCTATGTATAAAATCGATCGTCAACAAGGAACTACTGTATAGCACCGGGAACTACACTCAATATTTTACAATAACCTATAAGGGGAAATCATCTGAAAAAGAATAGATATTTTTATTGACATCATCTATTCATGACAGTTAAAATGGAACGTAAGGGAAGCCGGTGGTGAGTGCTTCTGACCCTGAAGACTTCAATCATCTAAAGTTTGGACTCTGCCTACTTCCCAAGGCCCTTAATGAACATATGTGTAGCCGTAGCTTAAAAAATTCCCCAGTTTGGGTTGTGGAGAGACACTGATTTTGTAAAAGCCCTGGTGTTCTCCTCACATGAATGGGACCCTTCCTACAGCTAAAACATGCCTGTCACACCCAGAGGATGGTATACCGTCTGATCGGGAAGAGTTTGGAAAAGGCATCTCATCTCCTCATCTCCTGGTGCTCGGGTTCACCCCTCCAGCGTCTTTACGAACAGTCTCCCCACTTGGAGATGTCAGCACTGTCAACATCCTGTTGCAGACAGTTTGGAATTTGTCCAGAGGATGAAGCAGAAGGAGGAGGAACAATGAGAGACAAGTCCTAGGTGTTCGGACAGGCACATGTCACTCTTATTTCCAATCAGGAAGACGAATTGACCAAAGGCTAGGGTTGCCCATGGAAACAGAATAGGGCTTGAGGAAATTCCGCTGCTTTGTGGCCAGTTCCCATAAACACAAGTTGAAAAATGGAACTCAGGGACACTAAAATTCACGAAACTGCAGAGTTGAAAATATCTATCACTGAAAAATGTCTTGAGGAAAGTCAGAGGAAAGGACTTGTAAGCAACGGAGAATGGCAGGAAAGGGATTGGAAGAGGTAGAAAGGACTCGCCATTAAGCACAAGAAAAGGGGCTGAACATTGCCAACATTGCAATTGGACAAAAAGGGTGTATGCGTCTTTTTCTGTATGTATTCAAGAAAAGGGCATACACTTTTTTAGCCAACCAAACAGGTGGGCACTGGAAAGCAATACTACAAAACATATCACTTCGCATCAGTCAGAAGAGCCTTCCTCATAAAGTGTAAACACCAGAAATGCAGGACAGGGCAAGGAGAAAAGGGAGCCCTCTGAGGCTTATACTGGAAATGTATATTGCCAACGGTCACTCTGGAGAAGTGTATTGTGTTTACTAAAGCACCTAAAAAATGAGCTACAGAGCACAGGGCACTTGCACTCATGGACGTATATCTTGGGAAAAACAAAAATCGAGAGGACACAGGCACCCCAATATTTACTGCCTCTATGTTTAAAAGATCCTCGACTAGGATATAATTTATAAGTCTCTGGAGGGAAAAAATGGATAGAGATGTGACACTTATGTAGAGTGGAATATTACTCAGCCTGGAAATCAATGAAATATGGCCAGTTGTAACAACCACAGAGGAGTTACATATGATCATTCGAAGTCACATAATTCAAAAAGAAAAAGACACACGATATTACTAATATATGGAATGTAAACGTGGCTACAAATGAACTGAATTACAAAACAGAATGGGGTCTCAAATTTAGAAAACCAACATATGCTTGCTTAAGGATAAAGGAGAGCTGGGGTGCTGCATAAAACCAGAGATAGAAATTAGCACAGATACCTTTCCATAAGCCAAATATGTAATAGTCAAGACCTACCAGTTGCTCAACGAAATGGACTAAACAACCCATATTCAACGCCTAGGAATACACCTGACTAGTAAGAATCTTCAAACCCATGGATTTATACGTCTCCGTAACAGAATCAAGCGTGTGTATAGATTTATGAACGCAGCAGAGAAAATCCGATAAATCCAATTATCAAAATGAATTACAAAAACAAAACACAATGACAGTGAAATAGAGAGCTATTCTTAAATAATTCATTCAGAGCTTGTGATGAAACCAGGATTAACCACATCTGCACCAAGAGCTGAGTGAGACATAAGGTTGGACACTTCGGGCGGATAGCACTGGTGAGGTACGATGAAGAAATGCAGATCCTTTGAAGTCATACTGCATGGTACCCATTCCATGGGTCCCAACTCTCCAGGTTTAAGAGATTCTTCCTTCAGCTAAAACATGCATGGGAAACCCAAAGTAAGGTCCACCGTGTGACTGGGAAGCATTTTCAAATGCATCTCAGTTTTTGTCCCCTTTTACACGGGTTCACCATTCCAGACCCTTTACTAACACTCTCTCCACTTGGAGAGTCAGTGCCTTTAACCTCCTGTTTGGCACAGTTTGGAAATTCTGCGCAAGGTGAACAGGAATAGTGAGAACCAATCAGAGACTAGCTGTAGGTGTCTGCACGTGCAAATTTAATGCTCATTTCCCACCAGGAAGAGGAATGAACCAAAGGCTCAGCATGCCGTGCCAGAACCAGATTAGGGCCTGAAGCAATCATGTGGGTTTGCGGCCAGATCACAAGAAAGCGAGTTGAAGAAAGGAGCTCAGGGGCACTGTAATTCACAAAACTGCAGAGTTATGAATGACAGCTATCGTCCAAAAATGTATTGAAGTAAGTCTTCGAAGAGGACTTGAAAGCGGGGCAGAATTTCAGGAAAACGATTTCAGGGGGTAGACTGGAATTGCACTTAAAGCATAGGAAAAGAGGCAGCATATCAACAATGATGCACTTGGCCAAAAAGGGCGTATGCGTTTTTTCCTGAATATATTCAGGAAAAAACGCATACGCCCGTTTTGGCCAACAAAGCAAGCGTGTAAAGGAAAACTGCACTACAATGAAGTCTCACTCCCCGCCGGTCAAGAGGGCCATCTGAAAAAAGTGTAAAATCCAGAAAGGCAGGACAGGTCATGGAGAAGAAGGAGCCTTGTTATGATGATGGGCGGGATGTAAATTGCCAACAGCCACTCTGGAGAAGTGTATGGTGTTTCCTGAAACACGTAGGAAACAAAGCAACACAGCCTATGGCACTTCCACTTAGGGTCCTATAGCTTAGGGAAATTAAAATCAAAAACACACAGCCACCCCAAAGTTTGGGACGGCTCTGTTTACAAGAACCTCGTCTATGGTACAAGTTAAATATCCGAGAAAGCAAAAAATGGATAAAGAAGTTGTGGTACGTACGTACAATGGAATATCACTCAGCAATGAGATCTACGTCATCAGGCCCGTAGCGGCATAATGAGTGGATTCAGATACGACGATTCTATGAGAAATAAGTCACACAGAAAAAGAAACATCATAAGATATCACTAATACACGGAACGTAAACTTGGCTACACATGAACTGAATTACAAAACAGAACAGGGTCTCAAATTTAGAAAACCAACTTATGCTTGCTTATGGGGAAAGGTGAGTTGGGGTGCTGCATAAAACCAGAGATTGAAATTAGCACAGATACCGTTCCATAAGCCAAATATATAATAGACAAGACCTACAGTTGCTCAACGAAATGGACTCAACACCCCATATTCAACGCCTGGGAATATACCTGACAAGTAAGAATGTTAAGACCCATGGATTTATATGTCTCCATAAGGAAGTCAAGCGTGTGTACAGTGGCCTAAACGCAGCAGTGAAAATCCGATAAATCCCATTAACAAAATAAATATCACAAACAAAACACAATGACAGTGAAATAGAGCAATTCTTAAATAATACATTCAGGGCTTGTGATGCAACCTGGATTTACCATATCTACACCCAGAGCTGGTTGAGACATAAGGCTGGACACTTTGGGCTGATAGCATTGGTGAGGTTTGGTGAGCAAATGCAGACCCTTTAAAGTCATACTGCATGGTACCCATTCCATGGGTCCCAACTCTCCAGGTTTAAGGGATTCTTCCTTCAGCTAAAACATGAATGGGAAACCCAGAGTATGTTCAACCGTGTGATTGGGAAACGTTTTCAAATGCATCTCAGGTTTCGTCCCCTGGTACTCGGGTGCACCGTTCCAGACACTTTACTAAAACACTCCCCAATTGGAAAGTCAGTGCCTTTAACCTCCTGTTTGGCACAGTTTGCAATTTCTGCGCAAGATGAACAGGAATAGGGAGAAGCAATGAGAGACTAGCTGTAGGGGTCTGCACGGGCAAATGGAACGCTCATTTCCCACCAGGAAGAGGAATTAACCAAAGGCTCAGCGTGCCCTGCCGGAACCAGATTAGGGCTTGAAGCAATCCTGCGGTTTTGCGGCCAGCTCACAAGAAAGCGAGTTGAAGAAAGGAGCTCAGGGGCACTGTAATTCACAAACCTTCAGAGTTATGAATGAAAGCTATCGTCCAAAAATGTATTGAAGTAAGTCCTCGAAGTGGACTTGAAAGCGGGGCAGAATTTCAGGAAAACGGTTTCAGGGGGTAGACTGGAATTGCACTTAAAGCATAGGAAAAGAGGCAGAATGTGGACAATGATGCACTTGGCCAAAAAGGGCGTATGCGTTTTTTACTAAATATATTCAGGAAAAAACGCATACGCCATTTTTGGCCAACCAAGCAAGCGTGTAAATGAAATCTGCACTACAATGAAGTCTCACTGCCCCCCGGTCAAAAGGGACATCTGAAAAAAGTGTAAAATTCAGAAAGGCAGGACAGGTCATGGAGAAGAGGGAGCCTTGTTATGCTGATGGGCGGGATGTAAATTGCCAACAGCCACTCTGGAGAAGTGTATGGTGTTTCCTGAAACACCTAGGAAACAAAGCAACACAGCCTATGGCACTTCCAATTAGGGTCCTATAGCTTAGGGAAATTAAAATCAAAAACACACAGCCACCCCAAAGTTTGGGACGGCTCTGTTTACAAGAACCTTGTCTACGGAACAAGTTAAATATCCGAGAAAGCAAAAAATGGATAAAGAAGTTGTGGTACGCACGTACAATGGAATATCACTCAGCAATGAAATCTACGTCATGAGGCACGTAGCGGCATAATGAGTGGATTCAGGTACGACGATTCTACGAGAAATAATTCACACAGAAAAAGAAACATCATAAGATATCACTAATACACGGAACGTAAACTTGGCTACACATGAACTGAATTACAAAACAGAAGAGGGTCTCAAATTTAGAAAACCAACTTATGCTTGCTTATGGGGAAAGGTGAGTTGGGGTGCTGCATCAAACCAGAGATTGAAATTAGCACAGATACCGTTCCATAAGCCAAATATATAATAGACAAGACCTACTCCTTGCTAAACGAAATGGACTCAACACCCCATATTCAACGCCTGGGAATATACCTGACAAGTAAGAATGTTAAGACCCATGGATTTATATGTCTCCATAAGGAAATCAAGCGTGTGTACAGCGGCCTAAACGCAGCAGTGAAAATCCGATAAATCCCATTATCAAAATTAATTTCAAAAACAAAACACAATGACAGTGAAATAGAGAGCAATTCTTAAATAATTCATTCAGGGCTTGTGATACAACCTGGATTTAACACATCGACACCCAGAGCTGGGTGAGACATAAGGCTGGACACTTCGGGCTGATAGCATTGGTGAGGTTCGGTGAGCAAACGCAGACCCTTTGAAGTCATACTGCATGGTAACCATTCCATGGGTCCCAAATCTCCAGGTTTAAGGGATTCTTCCTTCAGCTAAAACATGCATGGGAAACCCAGAGTATGGTCCACCGTGTGATTGGGAAACGTTATCAATTGCATCTCAGATTTCGTCCCCTGGTACTCGGGTTCACCGTTCCAGACGCTTTACTAACACTCTCCCCACTTGGAGAGTCAGTGCCTTTAACCTCCTGTTTGGCACAGTTTGCAATTTCTGCGCAAGATGAACAGGAATAGGGAGAACCAATGAGAGACTAGCTGTAGGTGTCTGCACGGGCAAATGGAACGCTCATTTCCCACCAGGAAGAGGGATTAACCAAAGGCTCAGCGTGCCCTGCCGGAACCAGATTAGGGCCTGAAGCAATCCTGCGGTTTTGCGGCCAGCTCACAAGAAAGCGAGTTGAAGAATGGAGCTCAGGGGCACTGTAATTCACAATCCTGCAGAGTTATGAATGACAGCTATCGTCCAAAAATGTATTGAAGTAATTCTTCGAAGAGGACTTGAAAGCGGGGCAGAATTTCAGGAAAACGATTTCAGGGGGTAGACTGGAATTGCACTTAAAGCATAGGAAAAGAGACAGAATGTCCACAATGATGCACTTGGCCAAAAAGGGCGTATGCGTTTTTTCCTGAATATATTCAGGAAAAAACGCATACGCCCTTTTTGGCCAACCAAGCAAGCGTGTAAAGGAAACCTGCACTACAATGAAGCCTCACAGCCCCCCGGTCAAAAGGGGCATCTGAAAAAAGTGTAAAATCCAGAAAGGCAGGACAGGTCATGGAGAACAGGGAGCCTTGTTATGCTGATGGGCGGGATGTAAATTGCCAACAGCCACTCTGGAGAAGTGTATGGTGTTTCCTGAAACACGTAGGAAACAAAGCAACACAGCCTATGGCACTTCCACTTAGGGTCCTATAGCTTAGGGAAATTAAATTCAAAAACACACAGCCACCCCAAAGTTTGGGACAGCTCTGTTTACAAGAACCTCGTCTACGGTACAAGTTCAATATCCGAGAAAGCAAAAAATGGATAAAGAAGTTGTGGTACGTAAGTACAATGGAATATCACTCAGCCATGAGATCTACGTCATCAGGCCCGTAGCGGCATAATGAGTGGATTCAGGTACGACGATTCTACGAGAAATAAGTCACACAGAAAGAGAAACATCATAAGATATCACTAATCCACGGAACGTAAACTTGGCTACACAAGAACTGAATTACAAAACAGAACAGGGTCTCAAATTTAGAAAACCATCTTATGCTTGCTTATGGGGAAAGGTGAGTTGGGGTGCTGTATAAAAGCAGAGATTGAAATTAGCACAGATACCGTTCCATAAGGCAAATATATAATAGACAAGACCTACTCCTAGCTCAACGAAATGGACTCAACACCCCATATTCAACGCCTGGAAATATACCTGACAAGTAAGAATCTTAAGACCCATGGATTTATATGTCTCCATAAGGAAATCAAGCGTGTGTACAGCGGCCTAAACGCAGCAGTGAAAATCCGATAAATCCCATTATCAAAATAAATTTCAAAAACAAAACACAATGACAGTGAAATAGAGAGCAATTCTTAAATAATTCATTCAGGGCTTGTGATGCAACCTGGATTTACCACATCTACACCCAGAGCTGGGTGAGACATAAGGCTGGACACTTCGGGCTCATAGCATTGGTGAGGTTCGGTGAGCAAACGCAGACCCTTTGAAGTCATACTGCATGGTACCCATTCCATGGGTCCCAACTCTCCAGGTTTAAGGGATTCTTCCTTCAGCTAAAACATGCATTGGAATCCCAGAGTATGGTCCACTGTGTGATTGGGAAACATTTTCAAATGTATCTCAGGTTTCGTCCCCTGGTACTCGGGTGCACCGTTCCAGACACTTTACTAAAACTCTCCCCACTTGGAGAGTCAGTGCCTTTAACCTCCTGTTTGGCATAGTTTGCAATTTCTGCGCAAGATCAACAGGAATAGGGAGAACCAATGAGAGACTAGCTGTAGGTGTCTGCACGGGCAAAGCGAACGCTCATTTCCCACCAGGAAGAGGAATTAACCAAAGGCTCAGCGTGCCCTGCCGGAACCAGATTAGGGCCTGACGCAATCCTGCGGTTTTGCGGCCAGCTCACAAGAAAGCGAGTTGAAGAATGGAGCTCAGGGGCACTGTAATTCACAATCCTGCAGAGTTATGAATGTCAGCTATCGTCCAAAAATGTATTGAAGTAAGTCTTCGAAGAGGACTTGAAAGCGGGGCAGAATTTCAGGAAAACGATTTCAGGGGGTAGACTGGAATTGCACTTAAAGCATAGGAAAAGAGACAGAATGTCCACAGTGATGCACTTGGCCAAAAAGGGCGTATGGGTTTTTTCCTGAATATATTCAGGAAAAAACGCATACGCCCTTTTTGGCCAACCAAGCAAGCGTGTAAAGGAAACCTGCACTACAATGAAGCCTCACAGCCCCCCGGTCAAAAGGGGCATCTGAAAAAAGTGTAAAATCCAGAAAGGCAGGACAGGTCATGGAGAACAGGGAGCCTTGTTATGCTGATGGGCGGGATGTAAATTGCCAACAGCCACTCTGGAGAAGTGTATGGTGTTTCCTGAAACACGTAGGAAACAAAGCAACACAGCCTATGGCACTTCCACTTAGGGTCCTATAGCTTAGGGAAATTAAAATCAAAAACACCCAGGCACCCCAAAGTTTGGGACGGCTCTGTTTACAAGAACCTCGTCTACGGTACAAGTTCAATATCCGAGAAAGCAAAAAATGGATAAAGAAGTTGTGGTACGTACGTACAATGGAATATCACTCAGCCATGAGATCTACGTCATCAGGCCCGTAGCGGCATAATGAGTGGATTCAGGTACGACGATTCTACGAGAAATAAGTCACACAGAAAGAGAAACATCATAAGATATCACTAATCCACGGAACGTAAACTTGGCTACACAAGAACTGAATTACAAAACAGAACAGGGTCTCAAATTTAGAAAACCATCTTATGCTTGCTTATGGGGAAAGGTGTGTTGGGGTGCTGTATAAAACCAGAGATTGAAATTAGCACAGATACCGTTCCATAAGGCAAATATATAATAGACAAGACCTACTCCTTGCTCAACGAAATGGACTCAACACCCCATATTCAACGCCGGGGAATATACCTGACAAATAAGAATCTTAAGACCCATGGATTTTTATGTCTCCATAAGGAAATCTAGCGTGTGTACAGCGGCCTAAACGCAGCAGTGAAAATCCGATAAATCCCATTATCAAAATAAATTTCACAAACAAAACACAATGACAGTGAAATAGAGAGGAATTCTTAAATAATTCATTCAGGGCTTGTGATGCAACCTGGATTTACCACATCTACACCCAAAGCTGTGTGAGACATAAGGCCGGACACTTCGGGCTGATAGCATTGGTGAGTTTCGGAGAGCAAAGGCAGACCCTTTGAAGTCATACTGCATGGTACCCATTCCATGGGTCCCAACTCTCCAGGTTTAAGGGATTCTTCCTTCAGCTAAAACATGCATGGGGAACCCAGAGTATGGTCCACCGTGTGATTGGGAAACGTTTTCAAATGCATCTCACGTTTCGTCCCCTGGTACTCGGGTTCACCGCTCCAGACGCTTTACTAACACTCTCCCCACTTGGAGAGTCAGTGCCTTTAACCTCCTGTTTGGCAGTTTGCAATTTCTGCGCAAGATGAACAGGAATAGGGACAACCAATGAGAGACTAGCTGTAGGTGTCTGCACGGGCAAATGGAACGCTCATTTCCCACCAGAAAGAGGAATTAACCAAAGGCTCAGCGTGCCCTGCCGGAACCAGATTAGGGCCTGAAGCAATAATGTGGTTTTGCGGCCAGCTCACAAGAAAGCGAGTTGAAGAAAGGAGCTCAGGGGCACTGTAATTCACAAACCTGCAGAGTTATGAATGACAGCTATCGTCCAAAAATGTATTGAAGTAACTCTTCGAAGAGGACTTGAAAGGGGGGCAGAATTTCAGGAAAACGATTTCAGGGGGTAGACTGGAATTGCACTTAAAGCATAGGAAAAGAGGCAGAATGTCGACAATGATGCACTTGACCAAAAAGGGCGTATGCATTTTTTCCTGAATATATTCAGGAAAAAACGCATACGCACTTTTTGGCCAACCAAGAAAGCGTGTAAAGGAAATCTGCACTACAATGAAGTCTCATTGCCCCGCGTTCCAAAAGGCCATCTGAAACAGGTGTAAAATCCAGAAAGGCAGGACAGGTCATGGAGAACAGGGAGGCTTGTTATGCTGATGGGCGGGATGTAAATTGCCAACAGCCACTCTGGAGAAGTGTATGGTGTTTCCTGAAACACGTAGGAAACAAAGCAACACAGCCTATGGCACTTCCACTTAGGGTCCTATAGCTTAGGGAAATTAAAATCAAAAACACACAGCCACCCCAAAGTTTGGGACGGCTCTGTTTACAAGAACCTCGTCTACGGTACAAGTTAAATATCTGAGAAAGCAAAAAATGGATAAAGAAGTTGTGGTACGTACGTACAATGGAATATCACTCAGCAATGAAATCTAGGTCATCAGGCCCGTAGCGGCATAATGAGTGGATTCAGGTACGACGATTCTACGAGAAATAAGTCACACAGAAAAAGAAACATCATAAGATATCACTAATACACGGAAGGTAAACTTTGCTACACATGAACTGAATTACAAAACAGAACAGGGTCTCAAATTTAGAAAACTAACTTATGCTTGCTTTTGGGGAAAGGTGAGTTGGGGTGCTGCATCAAACCAGAGATTGAAATTAGCACAGATACCGTTCCATAAGCCAAATATATTATAGACAAGACCTACTACTTGCTCAACGAAATGGAATCAACACCACATATTCAACGCCTGGGAATATACCTGACAAGTAAGAATCTTAAGACCCATGGATTTATATGTCTCCATAAGGAAATCAAGTGTGTGTACAGCGGCCTAAACGCAGCAGTGAAAATCCGATAAATCCCATTATCAAAATAAATTTCAAAAACAAAACACAATGACAGTGAAATAGAGAGCAATTCTTAAATCATTCATTCAGGGCTTGTGATGCAACCTGGATTTACCACATCTACACCCAGAGCTGGGTGAGATATAAGGCTGGACACTTCGGGCTGATAGCATTGGTGAGGTTCGGTGAGCAAACGCAGACCCTTTGAAGTCATACTGCATGGTACCCATTCCAAGGGTCCCAACTCTCCAGGTTTAAGGGATTCTTCCTTCAGCTAAAACATGCATTGGAATCCCAGAGTATGGTCCACTGTGTGATTGGGAAACATTTTCAAATGTATCTCAGGTTTCGTCCCCTGGTACTCGGGTTCAACGTTCCAGACGCTTTACTAACACTCTCCACAATTGGAGAGACAGTGCCTTTAACCTCCTGTTTGTCACAGTTTGCAAATTCTGCGCAAGATTAACAGGAATAGGGAGAACCAATGAGAGACTAGCTCTAGGTGTCTGCACGGGCAAATGGAACGCTCATTTCCCACCAGGAAGAGGGATTAACCAAAGGCTCAGCGTTCCCTGCCGGAACCAGATTAGGGCGTGAAGCAATACAGCGGTTTTGCGGCCATCTCACAAGAAAGCGAGTTGAAGAAAGGAGCTCAGGGGCACTGTAATTCACAAACCTGCAGAGTTATGAATGACAGCTATCGTCCAAAAATGTATTGAAGTAAGTCTTCGAAGAGGACTTGAAAGCGGGGCAGAATTTCAGGAAAACGATTTCAGGGGGTAGACTGGAATTGCACTTAAAGTATAGGAAAAGAGGCAGAATGTCGACAATGATGCACTTGGCCAAAATGGGCGTATGCGTTTTTTCCTGAATATATTCAGGAAAAAACGCATACGCCCTTTTTGGCCAACCAAGCAAGCGTGTCAAGGAAATCTGCACTGCAATGAAGTCTCACTGCCCCCCTGTCAAAAGGGCCATCTGAAAAAAGTGTAAAATCCAGAAAAGCAGGACAGGTCATGGAGAAGAGGGAGCCTTGTTATGCTGATGGGCGGGATGTAAATTGCCAACAGCCACTCTGGAGAAGTGTATGGTGTTGCCTGAAACACGTAGGAAACAAAGCAACACAGCCTATGGCACTTCCACTTAGGGCCCTATAGCTTAGGGAAATTAAAATCAAAAACACACAGCCACCCCAAAGTTTGGGACGGCTCTGTTTACAAGAACCTCGTCTACGGTACAAGTTAAATATCCGAGAAAGCATAAAATGGATAAAGAAGTTGTGGTACGTACGTACAATGGAATATCACTCAGCAATGAAATCTAGGTCATCAGGCCCATAGCGGCATAATGAGTGGATTCAGGTACGACGATTCTACGAGAAATAAGTCACACAGAAAAAGAAACATCATAAGATATCACTAATACACGGAAGGTAAACTTGGCTACACATGAACTGAATTACAAAACAGAACAGGGTCTCTAATTTAGAAAACTAACTTATGCTTGCTTTTGGGGAAAGGTGAGTTGGGGTGCTGTATCAAACCAGAGATTGAAATTAGCACAGATACCGTTCCATAAGCCAAATATATTATAGACAAGACCTACTACTTGCTCAACGAAATGGAATCAACACCACATATTCAACGCCTGGGAATATACCTGACAAGTAAGAATCTTAAGACCCATGGATTTATATGTCTCCATAAGGAAATCAGTCGTGTGTACAGCGGCCTAAACGCAGCAGTGAAAATCCGATAATACCCTTAATCAAAATAAATTTCACAAACAAAACACAATGACAGTGAAATAGAGAGCAATTCTTAATTATTCATTCAGGGCTTGTGATGCAACCTGGATTTGCCACCTCTACACCCAAAGCTGGTTGAGACATAAGGCTGGACACTTCGGGCTGATAGCAATGGTGAGGTTCGTTGAGAAAACGCAGACCCTTTGAAGTCATAGTGCATGGTAGCCATTCCATGGGTCCCAACTCTCCAGGATTAAGGGATTCTTCCTTCAGCTAAAACATGCATTGGAATCCCAGAGTATGGTCCACTGTGTGATTGGGAAACATTTTCAAATGTATCTCAGGTTTCGTCCCCTGGTACTCGGGTGCACCGTTCCAGACACTTTACTAAAACTCTCCCCACTTGGAGAGTCAGTGCCTTTAACCTCCTGTTTGGCATAGTTTGCAATTTCTGCGCAAGATCAACAGGAATAGGGAGAACCAATGAGAGACTAGCTGTAGGTGTCTGCAGGGGCAAATGGAACGCTCATTTCCCACCAGGAAGAGGAATTAACCAAAGGCTCAGCATGCCCTGCCGTAACCAGATTAGGGCCTGAAGAAATCCTGCGGTTTTGCGGCCAGCTCACAAGAAAGCGAGTTGAAAAATGGAGCTCAGGGGCACTGTAATTCACAAACCTGCAGAGTTATGAATGACAGCTATCGTCCAAAAATGTATTGAAGTAAGTCTTCGAAGAGGACTTGAAAGCGGGGCAGAATTTCAGGAAAACGATTTCAGGGGGTAGACTGGAATTGCACTTAAAGCATAGGAAAAGAGACAGAATGTCCACAATGATGCACTTGGCCAAAAAGGGCGTATGCGTTTTTTCCTGAATATATTCAGGAAAAAACGCATACGCACTTTTTGGCCAACCAAGCAAGCGTGTAAAGGAAACCTGCACTACAATGAAGCCTCACAGCCCCCCGGTCAAAAGGGGCATCTGAAAAAAGTGTAAAATCCAGAAAGGCAGGACAGGTCATGGAGAACAGGGAGCCTTGTTATGCTGATGGGCGGGATGTCAATTGCCAACAGCCACTCTGGAGAAGTGTATGGTGTTTCCTGAAACACGTAGGAAACAAAGCAACACAGCCTATGGCACTTCCACTTAGGGTCCTATAGCTTAGGGAAATTAAATTCAAAAACACACAGCCACCCCAAAGTTTGGGACGGCTCTGTTTACAAGAACCTCGTCTACAGTACAAGTTCAATATCCGAGAAAGCAAAAAATGGATAAAGAAGTTGTGGTACGTACGTACAATGGAATATCACTCAGCCATGAGATCTACGTCATCAGGCCCGTAGCGGCATAATGAGTGGATTCAGGTACGACGATTCTACGAGAAATAAGTCACACAGAAAGAGAAACATCATAAGATATCACTAATCCACGGAACGTAAACTTGGCTACACAAGAACTGAATTACAAAACAGAACAGGGTCTCAAATTTAGAAAACCATCTTATGCTTGCTTATGGGGAAAGGTGAGTTGGGGTGCTGTATAAAAGCAGAGATTGAAATTAGCACAGATACCGTTCCATAAGGCAAATATATAATAGACAAGACCTACTCCTTGCTCAACGAAATGGACTCAACACCCCATATTCAACGCCTGGAAATATACCTGACAAGTAAGAATCTTAAGACCCATGGATTTATATGTCTCCATAAGGAAATCAAGCGTGTGTACAGCGGCCTAAACGCAGCAGTGAAAATCCGATAAATCCCATTATCAAAATAAATTTCACAAACAAAACACAATGACAGTGAAATAGAGAGCAATTCTTAAATAATTCATTCAGGGCTTGTGATGCAACCTGGATTTACCACATCTACACCCAAAGCTGTGTGAAACATAAGGCCGGACACTTCGGGCTGATAGCATTGGTGAGTTTCGGTGAGCAAAGGCAGACCCTTTGAAGTCATACTGCATGGTACCCATTCCATGGGTCCCAACTCTCCAGGTTTAAGGGATTCTTCCTTCAGCTAAAACATGCATGGGGAACCCAGAGTATGGTCCACCGTGTGATTGGGAAACGTTTTCAAATGCATCTCACGTTTCGTCCCCTGGTACTCGGGTTCACCGCTCCAGACGCTTTACTAACACTCTCCCCACTTGGAGAGTCAGTGCCTTTAACCTCCTGTTTGGCAGTTTGCAATTTCTGCGCAAGATGAACAGGAATAGGGACAACCAATGAGAGACTAGCTGTAGGTGTCTGCACGGGCAAATGGAACGCTCATTTCCCACCAGAAAGAGGAATTAACCAAAGGCTCAGCGTGCCCTGCCGGAACCAGATTAGGGCCTGAAGCAATAATGTGGTTTTGCGGCCAGCTCACAAGAAAGCGAGTTGAAGAAAGGAGCTCAGGGGCACTGTAATTCACAAACCTGCAGAGTTATGAATGACAGCTATCGTCCAAAAATGTATTGAAGTAACTCTTCGAAGAGGACTTGAAAGGGGGGCAGAATTTCAGGAAAACGATTTCAGGGGGTAGACTGGAATTGCACTTAAAGCATAGGAAAAGAGGCAGAATGTCGACAATGATGCACTTGACCAAAAAGGGCGTATGCATTTTTTCCTGAATATATTCAGGAAAAAACGCATACGCACTTTTTGGCCAACCAAGAAAGCGTGTAAAGGAAATCTGCACTACAATGAAGTCTCATTGCCCCGCGTTCCAAAAGGCCATCTGAAACAGGTGTAAAATCCAGAAAGGCAGGACAGGTCATGGAGAACAGGGAGGCTTGTTATGCTGATGGGCGGGATGTAAATTGCCAACAGCCACTCTGGAGAAGTGTATGGTGTTTCCTGAAACACGTAGGAAACAAAGCAACACAGCCTATGGCACTTCCACTTAGGGTCCTATAGCTTAGGGAAATTAAAATCAAAAACACACAGCCACCCCAAAGTTTGGGACGGCTCTGTTTACAAGAACCTCGTCTACGGTACAAGTTAAATATCTGAGAAAGCAAAAAATGGATAAAGAAGTTGTGGTACGTACGTACAATGGAATATCACTCAGCAATGAAATCTAGGTCATCAGGCCCGTAGCGGCATAATGAGTGGATTCAGGTACGACGATTCTACGAGAAATAAGTCACACAGAAAAAGAAACATCATAAGATATCACTAATACACGGAAGGTAAACTTTGCTACACATGAACTGAATTACAAAACAGAACAGGGTCTCAAATTTAGAAAACTAACTTATGCTTGCTTTTGGGGAAAGGTGAGTTGGGGTGCTGCATCAAACCAGAGATTGAAATTAGCACAGATACCGTTCCATAAGCCAAATATATTATAGACAAGACCTACTACTTGCTCAACGAAATGGAATCAACACCACATATTCAACGCCTGGGAATATACCTGACAAGTAAGAATCTTAAGACCCATGGATTTATATGTCTCCATAAGGAAATCAAGTGTGTGTACAGCGGCCTAAACGCAGCAGTGAAAATCCGATAAATCCCATTATCAAAATAAATTTCAAAAACAAAACACAATGACAGTGAAATAGAGAGCAATTCTTAAATCATTCATTCAGGGCTTGTGATGCAACCTGGATTTACCACATCTACACCCAGAGCTGGGTGAGATATAAGGCTGGACACTTCGGGCTGATAGCATTGGTGAGGTTCGGTGAGCAAACGCAGACCCTTTGAAGTCATACTGCATGGTACCCATTCCAAGGGTCCCAACTCTCCAGGTTTAAGGGATTCTTCCTTCAGCTAAAACATGCATTGGAATCCCAGAGTATGGTCCACTGTGTGATTGGGAAACATTTTCAAATGTATCTCAGGTTTCGTCCCCTGGTACTCGGGTTCAACGTTCCAGACGCTTTACTAACACTCTCCACAATTGGAGAGACAGTGCCTTTAACCTCCTGTTTGTCACAGTTTGCAAATTCTGCGCAAGATTAACAGGAATAGGGAGAACCAATGAGAGACTAGCTCTAGGTGTCTGCACGGGCAAATGGAACGCTCATTTCCCACCAGGAAGAGGGATTAACCAAAGGCTCAGCGTTCCCTGCCGGAACCAGATTAGGGCGTGAAGCAATACAGCGGTTTTGCGGCCATCTCACAAGAAAGCGAGTTGAAGAAAGGAGCTCAGGGGCACTGTAATTCACAAACCTGCAGAGTTATGAATGACAGCTATCGTCCAAAAATGTATTGAAGTAAGTCTTCGAAGAGGACTTGAAAGCGGGGCAGAATTTCAGGAAAACGATTTCAGGGGGTAGACTGGAATTGCACTTAAAGTATAGGAAAAGAGGCAGAATGTCGACAATGATGCACTTGGCCAAAATGGGCGTATGCGTTTTTTCCTGAATATATTCAGGAAAAAACGCATACGCCCTTTTTGGCCAACCAAGCAAGCGTGTAAAGGAAATCTGCACTACAATGAAGCCTCACAGCCCCCCGGTCAAAAGGGGCATCTGAAAAAAGTGTAAAATCCAGAAAGGCAGGAAAGGTCATGGAGAACAGGGAGCCTTGTTATGCTGATGGGCGGGATGTAAATTGCCAACAGCCACTCTGGAGAAGTGTATGGTGTTTCCTGAAACACGTAGGAAACAAAGCAACACAGCCTATGGCACTTCCACTTAGGGTCCTATAGCTTAGGGAAATTAAAATCAAAAACACACAGCCACCCCAAAGTTTGGGACGGCTCTGTTTACAAGAACCTCGTCTACGGTACAAGTTAAATATCCGAGAAAGCAAAAAATGGATAAAGAAGTTGTGGTACGTACGTACAATGGAATATCACTCAGCAATGAGATCTACGTCATCAGGCCCGTAGCGGCATAATGAGTGCATTCAGGTACGACGATTCTACGAGAAATAAGTCACACAGAAAAAGAAACATCATAAGATATCACTAATACACGGAACGTAAACTTGGCTACACATGAACTGAATTACAAAACAGAACAGGGTCTCAAATTTAGAAAACCAACTTATGCTTGCTTATGGGGAAAGGTGAGTTGGGGTGCTGCATCAAACCAGAGATTGAAATTAGCACAGATACCGTTCCATAAGCCAAATATATAATAGAAAAGACCTACTCCTTGCTCAACGAAATGGACTGAACACCCCATATTCAACGCCTGGGAATATACCTGACAAGTAAGAATCTTAAGACCCATGGATTTATATGTCTCCATAAGGAAATCAAGCGTGTGTACAGCGGCCTAAACGCAGCAGTGAAAATCCGATAAATCCCATTATCAAAATAAATTTCAAAAAGAAAACACAATGACAGTGAAATAGAGAGCAATTCTTAAATAATTGATTCAGGGCTTGTGATGCAACCTGGATTTACCACATCTACACCCAGAGCTGGGTGAGACATAAGGCTAGACACTTCGGGCTGATAGCATTGGTGAGGTACGGTGAGCAAACGCACACCCTTTGAAGTCATACTGCATGGTACCCATTCCATGGGTCCCAACTCTCCAGGATAAAGGGATTCTTCCTTCAGCTAAAACATGCATGGGAAACCCAGAGTATGGTCCACCGTGTGATTGGGAAACGTTTTCAAATGCATCTCAGGTTTCGACCCCTGGTACTCGGGTTCACCGTTCCAGGCGCTTTACTAACACTCTCCCCACTTGGAGAGTCAGTGCCTTTAACTTCCTGTTTGGCACAGTTTGCAATTTCTGCGCAAGATGAACAGGAATAGGGAGAACCAATTAGAGACAAGCTGTAGGTGTCTGCACGGGCAAATGGAACGGTCATTTCCCACCAGGAAGTGGAATTAACCAAAGTCTCAGCGTGCCCTGCTGGAAACAGATTAGGGCCTAAAGCAATCCAGCAGTTTTGCGGCCAGCTCACAAGAAAGCGAGTTGAAGAAAGGAGCTCAGGGGCACTGTAATTCACAAACCTGCAGAGTTATGAATGACAGCTATCGTCCAAAAATGTATTGAAGTAAGTCTTTGAAGTGGATTTGAAAGCGGGGCAGAATTTCAGGAAAACGATTTCAGGGGGTAGACTGGAATTGCACTTAAAGCATAGGAAAAGAGGCCGAATATCGACAATGATGCACTTGGCCATATAGGGCGTATGCGTTTTTTCCTGAATATATTCAGGAAAAAACGCATACGCCCTTTTTGGCCAACCAAGCAAGCGTGTCAAGGAAATCTGCACTACAATGAAGTCTCACTGCCCCCCGGTCAAAAGGGCCATCTGAAACAAGTGTAAAATCCAGAAAGGCAAGACAGGTCATGGAGAACAGGGAGCCTTGTTATGCTGATGGGCGGGATGTAAATTGCCAACAGCCACTCTGGAGAAGTGTATGGTGTTTCCTGAAACACGTAAGAAACAAAGCAACACAGCCTATGGCACTTCCACTTAGGGTCCTATAGCTTAGGGAAATTAAAATCAAAAACACAGAGCCACCCCAAAGTTTGGGACGGCTCTGTTTACAAGAACCTCGTCTACGGTACAAGTTAAATATCCGAGAAAGCAAAAAATGGATAAAGAAGTTGTGGTACGTACGTACAATGGAATATCACTCAGCAATGAGATCTACGTCATCAGGCCCGTAGCGGCATAATGAGTGCATTCAGGTACGACGATTCTACGAGAAATAAGTCACACAGAAAAAGAAACATCATAAGATATCACTAATACACGGAACGTAAACTTGGCTACACATGAACTGAATTACAAAACAGAACAGGGTCTCAAATTTAGAAAACCAACTTATGCTTGCTTATGGGGAAAGGTGAGTTGGGGTGCTGCATCAAACCAGAGATTGAAATTAGCACAGATACCGTTCCATAAGCCAAATATATAATAGACAAGACCTACTCCTTGCTCAACGAAATGGACTGAACACCCCATATTCAACGCCTGGGAATATACCTGACAAGTAAGAATCTTAAGACCCATGGATTTATATGTCTCCATAAGGAAATCAAGCGTGTGTACAGCGGCCTAAACGCAGCAGTGAAAATCCGATAAATCCCATTATCAAAATAAATTTCAAAAAGAAAACACAATGACAGTGAAATAGAGAGCAATTCTTAAATAATTGATTCAGGGCTTGTGATGCAACCTGGATTTACCACATCTACACCCAGAGCTGGGTGAGACATAAGGCTAGACACTTCGGGCTGATAGCATTGGTGAGGTACGGTGAGCAAACGCACACCCTTTGAAGTCATACTGCATGGTACCCATTCCATGGGTCCCAACTCTCCAGGATAAAGGGATTCTTCCTTCAGCTAAAACATGCATGGGAAACCCAGAGTATGGTCCACCGTGTGATTGGGAAACGTTTTCAAATGCATCTCAGGTTTCGACCCCTGGTACTCGGGTTCACCGTTCCAGGCGCTTTACTAACACTCTCCCCACTTGGAGAGTCAGTGCCTTTAACTTCCTGTTTGGCACAGTTTGCAATTTCTGCGCAAGATGAACAGGAATAGGGAGAACCAATTAGAGACAAGCTGTAGGTGTCTGCACGGGCAAATGGAACGGTCATTTCCCACCAGGAAGTGGAATTAACCAAAGTCTCAGCGTGCCCTGCTGGAAACAGATTAGGGCCTAAAGCAATCCAGCAGTTTTGCGGCCAGCTCACAAGAAAGCGAGTTGAAGAAAGGAGCTCAGGGGCACTGTAATTCACAAACCTGCAGAGTTATGAATGACAGCTATCGTCCAAAAATGTATTGAAGTAAGTCTTTGAAGTGGATTTGAAAGCGGGGCAGAATTTCAGGAAAACGATTTCAGGGGGTAGACTGGAATTGCACTTAAAGCATAGGAAAAGAGGCCGAATATCGACAATGATGCACTTGGCCATATAGGGCGTATGCGTTTTTTCCTGAATATATTCAGGAAAAAACGCATACGCCCTTTTTGGCCAACCAAGCAAGCGTGTCAAGGAAATCTGCACTACAATGAAGTCTCACTGCCCCCCGGTCAAAAGGGCCATCTGAAACAAGTGTAAAATCCAGAAAGGCAAGACAGGTCATGGAGAACAGGGAGCCTTGTTATGCTGATGGGCGGGATGTAAATTGCCAACAGCCACTCTGGAGAAGTGTATGGTGTTTCCTGAAACACGTAAGAAACAAAGCAACACAGCCTATGGCACTTCCACTTAGGGTCCTATAGCTTAGGGAAATTAAAATCAAAAACACAGAGCCACCCCAAAGTTTGGGACGGCTCTGTTTACAAGAACCTCGTCTACGGTACAAGTTAAATATCCGAGAAAGCAAAAAATGGATAAAGAAGTTGTGGTACGTACGTACAATGGAATATCACTCAGCAATGAGATCTACGTCATCAGGCCCGTAGCGGCATAATGAGTGCATTCAGGTACGACGATTCTACGAGAAATAAGTCACACAGAAAAAGAAACATCATAAGATATCACTAATACACGGAACGTAAACTTGGCTACACATGAACTGAATTACAAAACAGAACAGGGTCTCAAATTTAGAAAACCAACTTATGCTTGCTTATGGGGAAAGGTGAGTTGGGGTGCTGCATCAAACCAGAGATTGAAATTAGCACAGATACCGTTCCATAAGCCAAATATATAATAGACAAGACCTACTCCTTGCTCAACGAAATGGACTGAACACCCCATATTCAACGCCTGGGAATATACCTGACAAGTAAGAATCTTAAGACCCATGGATTTATATGTCTCCATAAGGAAATCAAGCGTGTGTACAGCGGCCTAAACGCAGCAGTGAAAATCCGATAAATCCCATTATCAAAATAAATTTCAAAAAGAAAACACAATGACAGTGAAATAGAGAGCAATTCTTAAATAATTGATTCAGGGCTTGTGATGCAACCTGGATTTACCACATCTACACCCAGAGCTGGGTGAGACATAAGGCTAGACACTTCGGGCTGATAGCATTGGTGAGGTACGGTGAGCAAACGCACACCCTTTGAAGTCATACTGCATGGTACCCATTCCATGGGTCCCAACTCTCCAGGATAAAGGGATTCTTCCTTCAGCTAAAACATGCATGGGAAACCCAGAGTATGGTCCACCGTGTGATTGGGAAACGTTTTCAAATGCATCTCAGGTTTCGACCCCTGGTACTCGGGTTCACCGTTCCAGGCGCTTTACTAACACTCTCCCCACTTGGAGAGTCAGTGCCTTTAACTTCCTGTTTGGCACAGTTTGCAATTTCTGCGCAAGATGAACAGGAATAGGGAGAACCAATTAGAGACAAGCTGTAGGTGTCTGCACGGGCAAATGGAACGGTCATTTCCCACCAGGAAGTGGAATTAACCAAAGTCTCAGCGTGCCCTGCTGGAAACAGATTAGGGCCTAAAGCAATCCAGCAGTTTTGCGGCCAGCTCACAAGAAAGCGAGTTGAAGAAAGGAGCTCAGGGGCACTGTAATTCACAAACCTGCAGAGTTATGAATGACAGCTATCGTCCAAAAATGTATTGAAGTAAGTCTTTGAAGTGGATTTGAAAGCGGGGCAGAATTTCAGGAAAACGATTTCAGGGGGTAGACTGGAATTGCACTTAAAGCATAGGAAAAGAGGCCGAATATCGACAATGATGCACTTGGCCATATAGGGCGTATGCGTTTTTTCCTGAATATATTCAGGAAAAAACGCATACGCCCTTTTTGGCCAACCAAGCAAGCGTGTCAAGGAAATCTGCACTACAATGAAGTCTCACTGCCCCCCGGTCAAAAGGGCCATCTGAAACAAGTGTAAAATCCAGAAAGGCAGGACAGGTCATGGAGAACAGGGAGCCTTGTTATGCTGATGGGCGGGATGTAAATTGCCAACAGCCACTCTGGAGAAGTGTATGGTGTTTCCTGAAACACGTAAGAAACAAAGCAACACAGCCTATGGCACTTCCACTTAGGGTCCTATAGCTTAGGGAAATTAAAATCAAAAACACAGAGCCACCCCAAAGTTTGGGACGGCTCTGTTTACAAGAACCTCGTCTACGGTACAAGTTAAATATCCGAGAAAGCAAAAAATGGATAAAGAAGTTGTGGTACGTACGTACAATGGAATATCACTCAGCAATGAGATCTACGTCATCAGGCCCGTAGCGGCATAATGAGTGCATTCAGGTACGACGATTCTACGAGAAATAAGTCACACAGAAAAAGAAACATCATAAGATATCACTAATACACGGAACGTAAACTTGGCTACACATGAACTGAATTACAAAACAGAACAGGGTCTCAAATTTAGAAAACCAACTTATGCTTGCTTATGGGGAAAGGTGAGTTGGGGTGCTGCATCAAACCAGAGATTGAAATTAGCACAGATACCGTTCCATAAGCCAAATATATAATAGAAAAGACCTACTCCTTGCTCAACGAAATGGACTGAACACCCCATATTCAACGCCTGGGAATATACCTGACAAGTAAGAATCTTAAGACCCATGGATTTATATGTCTCCATAAGGAAATCAAGCGTGTGTACAGCGGCCTAAACGCAGCAGTGAAAATCCGATAAATCCTATTATCAAAATAAATTTCAAAAAGAAAACACAATGACAGTGAAATAGAGAGCAATTCTTAAATAATTGATTCAGGGCTTGTGATGCAACCTGGATTTACCACATCTACACCCAGAGCTGGGTGAGACATAAGGCTGGACACTTCGGGCTGATAGCATTGGTGAGGTTCGGTGAGCAAACGCAGACCCTTTGAAGTCATACTGCATGGTACCCATTCCATGGGTCCCAACTCTC
The DNA here is from genome assembly GCF_059928025.1 of Delphinapterus leucas. Classification (NCBI taxonomy): domain Eukaryota; kingdom Metazoa; phylum Chordata; class Mammalia; order Artiodactyla; family Monodontidae; genus Delphinapterus; species Delphinapterus leucas. The sequence goes on from NW_028322244.1 coordinate 8,632,293, forward strand.
CAGGTTTAAGGGATTCTTCCTTCATCTAAAACATGCATGGGAAACCCAGAGTATGGTCCACCTTGTGATTGGGAAACGTTTTCAAATGCATCTCAGGTTTCGTCCCCTGGTACTTGGGTTCACCGTTCCAGATGCTTTACTAACTCTCTCCCCACATGGAGAGTCAGCGCCTTTAACCTCCTGTTTGGCACAGTTTGCAATTTCTGCGCAAGATGAACAGGAATAGGGAGAACCAATGAGAGACTAGCTGTAGGTGTCTGCACGGGCAAATGGAACGCTCATTTCCCACCAGGAAGAGGAATTTAGCAAAGGCTCAGCGTGCCCTGCCAGAACCAGATGAGGGTCTGAAGCAATCCTGCGGTTTTGCAGCCAGCTCACAAGAAAGCGAGTTGAAGAAAGGAGCTCAGGGGCACTGTAATTCACAAACCTGCAGAGTTATGAATGACAGCTATCGTCCAAAAATGTATTGAAGTATCTTCGAAGAGGACCTGAAAGCGGGGCAGAATTTCAGGAAAACGATTTCGGGAGTAGACTGGAATTGCACTTAAAGCATAGGAAAAGAGGCAGAATGTCGACAATGTTGCACTTGGCCAAAAAGGGCGTATGCGTTTTTTCCTGATTCAGGAAAAAACGCATACGCCCTTTTTGGCCAACCAAGCAAGCGTGTAAAGGAAATCTGCACTACAATGAAGCCTCACAGCCCCCCGGTCAAAACGGGCATCTGAAAAAAGTGTAAAATCCAGAAAGGCAGGACAGGTCATGGAGAACAGGGAGCCTTGTTATGCTGATGGGCGGGATGTAAATTGCCAACAGCCACTCTGGAGAAGTGTATGGTGTTTCCTGAAACACGTAGGAAACAAAGCAACACAGCCTATGGCACTTCCACTTAGGGTCCTATAGCTTAGGGAAATTAAATTCAGAAACACACAGCCACCCAAAAGTTTGGGACGGCTCTGTTTACAAGAACCTCGTCTACGGTACAAGTTCAATATCCGAGAAAGCAAAAAATGGATAAAGAAGTTGTGGTACGTACGTACAATGGAATATCACTCAGCCATGAGATCTACATCATCAGGCCCGTAGCGGCATAATGAGTGGATTCAGGTACGACGATTCTACGAGAAATAAGTCACACAGAAAGAGAAACATCATAAGATATCACTAATCCACGGAACGTAAACTTGGCTACACAAGAACTGAATTACAAAACAGAACAGGGTCTCAAATTTAGAAAACCATCTTATGCTTGCTTATGGGGAAAGGTGAGTTGGGGTGCTGTATAAAACCAGAGATTGAAATTAGCACAGATACCGTTCCATAAGGCAAATATATAATAGACAAGACCTACTCCTTGCTCAACGAAATGGACTCAACACCCCATATTCAACGCCTGGAAATATACCTGACAAGTAAGAATCTTAAGACCCATGGATTTATATGTCTCCATAAGGAAATCAAGCGTGTGTACAGCGGCCTAAACGCAGCAGTGAAAATCCGATAAATCCCATTATCAAAATAAATTTCAAAAACAAAACACAATGACAGTGAAATAGAGAGCAATTCTTAAATAATTCATTCAGGGCTTGTGATGCAACCTGGATTTACCACATCTACACCCAGAGCTGGGTGAGACATAAGGCTGGACACTTCGGGCTGATAGCATTGGTGAGGTTCGGTGAGCAAACGCAGACCCTTTGAAGTCATACTGCATGGTACCCATTCCATGGGTCCCAACTCTCCAGGTTTAAGGGATTCTTCCTTCAGCTAAAACATGCATTGGAATCCCAGAGTATGGTCCACTGTGTGATTGGGAAACATTTTCAAATGTATCTCAGGTTTCGTCCCCTGGTACTCGGGTTCAACGTTCCAGACGCTTTACTAACACTCTCCACAATTGGAGAGTCAGTGCCTTTAACCTCCTGTTTGTCACAGTTTGCAAATTCTGCGCAAGATGAACAGGAATAGGGAGAACCAATGAGAGACTAGCTCTAGGTGTGTGCACGGGCAAATGGAACGCTCATTTCCCACCAGGAAGAGGGATTAACCAAAGGCTCAGCGTTCCCTGCCGGAACCAGATTAGGGCCTGAAGCAATCCAGCGGTTTTGCGGCCATCTCACAAGAAAGCGAGTTGAAGAAAGGAGCTCAGGGGCACTGTAATTCACAAACCTGCAGAGTTATGAATGACAGCTATCGTCCAAAAATGTATTGAAGTAAGTCTTCGAAGAGGACTTGAAAGCGGGGCAGAATTTCAGGAAAACGATTTCAGGGGGTAGACTGGAATTGCACTTAAAGTATAGGAAAAGAGGCAGAATGTCGACAATGATGCACTTGGCCAAAAAGGGCGTATGCGTTTTTTCCTGAATATATTCAGGAAAAAACGCATACGCCCTTTTTGGCCAACCAAGCAAGCGTGTAAAGGAAATCTGCACTACAATGAAGTCTCACTGCCTCCCGGTCCAAACGGCCATGTGAAACAGGTGTAAAATCCAGAAAGGCAGGACAGGTCATGGAGAACAGGGAGCCTTGTTATGCTGATGAGCGGGATGTAAATTGCCAACAGCCACTCTGGAGAAGTGTATGGTGTTTCCTGAAACACGTAGGAAACAAAGCAACACAGCCTATGGCACTTCCACTTAGGGTCCTATAGCTTAGGGAAATTAAAATCAAAAACACACAGCCACCCCAAAGTTTGGGACGGCTCTGTTTACAAGAACCTCGTCTACGGTACAAGTTAAATATCCGAGAAAGCAAAAAATGGATAAAGAAGTTGTGGTACGTACGTACAATGGAATATCACTCAGCCATGAGATCTACGTCATCAGGCCCGTAGCGGCATAATGAGTGCATTCAGGTACGACGATTCTACGAGAAATAAGTCACACAGAAAAAGAAACATCATAAGATATCACTAATACACGGAACGTAAACTTGGCTACTCATGAACTGAATTACAAAACAGAACAGGGTCTCAAATTTAGAAAACCAACTTATGCTTGCTTATGGGGAAAGGTGAGTTGGGGTGCTGCATCAAACCAGAGATTGAAATTAGCACAGATACCGTTCCATAAGCCAAATATATAATAGAAAAGACCTACTCCTTGCTCAACGAAATGGACTGAACACCCCATATTCAACGCCTGGGAATATACCTGACAAGTAAGAATCTTAAGACCCATGGATTTATATGTCTCCATAAGGAAATCAAGCGTGTGTACAGCGGCCTAAACGCAGCAGTGAAAATCCGATAAATCCCATTATCAAAATAAATTTCAAAAAGAAAACACAATGACAGTGAAATAGAGAGCAATTCTTAAATAATTGATTCAGGGCTTGTGATGCAACCTGGATTTACCACATCTACACCCAGAGCTGGGTGAGACATAAGGCTAGACACTTCGGGCTGATAGCATTGGTGAGGTACGGTGAGCAAACGCACACCCTTTGAAGTCATACTGCATGGTACCCATTCCATGGGTCCCAACTCTCCAGGATAAAGGGATTCTTCCTTCAGCTAAAACATGCATGGGAAACCCAGAGTATGGTCCACCGTGTGATTGGGAAACGTTTTCAAATGCATCTCAGGTTTCGACCCCTGGTACTCGGGTTCACCGTTCCAGGCGCTTTACTAACACTCTCCCCACTTGGAGAGTCAGTGCCTTTAACTTCCTGTTTGGCACAGTTTGCAATTTCTGCGCAAGATGAACAGGAATAGGGAGAACCAATTAGAGACAAGCTGTAGGTGTCTGCACGGGCAAATGGAACGGTCATTTCCCACCAGGAAGTGGAATTAACCAAAGTCTCAGCGTGCCCTGCTGGAAACAGATTAGGGCCTAAAGCAATCCAGCAGTTTTGCGGCCAGCTCACAAGAAAGCGAGTTGAAGAAAGGAGCTCAGGGGCACTGTAATTCACAAACCTGCAGAGTTATGAATGACAGCTATCGTCCAAAAATGTATTGAAGTAAGTCTTTGAAGTGGATTTGAAAGCGGGGCAGAATTTCAGGAAAACGATTTCAGGGGGTAGACTGGAATTGCACTTAAAGCATAGGAAAAGAGGCCGAATATCGACAATGATGCACTTGGCCATATAGGGCGTATGCGTTTTTTCCTGAATATATTCAGGAAAAAACGCATACGCCCTTTTTGGCCAACCAAGCAAGCGTGTCAAGGAAATCTGCACTACAATGAAGTCTCACTGCCCCCCGGTCAAAAGGGCCATCTGAAACAAGTGTAAAATCCAGAAAGGCAAGACAGGTCATGGAGAACAGGGAGCCTTGTTATGCTGATGGGCGGGATGTAAATTGCCAACAGCCACTCTGGAGAAGTGTATGGTGTTTCCTGAAACACGTAAGAAACAAAGCAACACAGCCTATGGCACTTCCACTTAGGGTCCTATAGCTTAGGGAAATTAAAATCAAAAACACAGAGCCACCCCAAAGTTTGGGACGGCTCTGTTTACAAGAACCTCGTCTACGGTACAAGTTAAATATCCGAGAAAGCAAAAAATGGATAAAGAAGTTGTGGTACGTACGTACAATGGAATATCACTCAGCAATGAGATCTACGTCATCAGGCCCGTAGCGGCATAATGAGTGCATTCAGGTACGACGATTCTACGAGAAATAAGTCACACAGAAAAAGAAACATCATAAGATATCACTAATACACGGAACGTAAACTTGGCTACACATGAACTGAATTACAAAACAGAACAGGGTCTCAAATTTAGAAAACCAACTTATGCTTGCTTATGGGGAAAGGTGAGTTGGGGTGCTGCATCAAACCAGAGATTGAAATTAGCACAGATACCGTTCCATAAGCCAAATATATAATAGACAAGACCTACTCCTTGCTCAACGAAATGGACTGAACACCCCATATTCAACGCCTGGGAATATACCTGACAAGTAAGAATCTTAAGACCCATGGATTTATATGTCTCCATAAGGAAATCAAGCGTGTGTACAGCGGCCTAAACGCAGCAGTGAAAATCCGATAAATCCCATTATCAAAATAAATTTCAAAAAGAAAACACAATGACAGTGAAATAGAGAGCAATTCTTAAATAATTGATTCAGGGCTTGTGATGCAACCTGGATTTACCACATCTACACCCAGAGCTGGGTGAGACATAAGGCTAGACACTTCGGGCTGATAGCATTGGTGAGGTACGGTGAGCAAACGCACACCCTTTGAAGTCATACTGCATGGTACCCATTCCATGGGTCCCAACTCTCCAGGATAAAGGGATTCTTCCTTCAGCTAAAACATGCATGGGAAACCCAGAGTATGGTCCACCGTGTGATTGGGAAACGTTTTCAAATGCATCTCAGGTTTCGACCCCTGGTACTCGGGTTCACCGTTCCAGGCGCTTTACTAACACTCTCCCCACTTGGAGAGTCAGTGCCTTTAACTTCCTGTTTGGCACAGTTTGCAATTTCTGCGCAAGATGAACAGGAATAGGGAGAACCAATTAGAGACAAGCTGTAGGTGTCTGCACGGGCAAATGGAACGGTCATTTCCCACCAGGAAGTGGAATTAACCAAAGTCTCAGCGTGCCCTGCTGGAAACAGATTAGGGCCTAAAGCAATCCAGCAGTTTTGCGGCCAGCTCACAAGAAAGCGAGTTGAAGAAAGGAGCTCAGGGGCACTGTAATTCACAAACCTGCAGAGTTATGAATGACAGCTATCGTCCAAAAATGTATTGAAGTAAGTCTTTGAAGTGGATTTGAAAGCGGGGCAGAATTTCAGGAAAACGATTTCAGGGGGTAGACTGGAATTGCACTTAAAGCATAGGAAAAGAGGCCGAATATCGACAATGATGCACTTGGCCATATAGGGCGTATGCGTTTTTTCCTGAATATATTCAGGAAAAAACGCATACGCCCTTTTTGGCCAACCAAGCAAGCGTGTCAAGGAAATCTGCACTACAATGAAGTCTCACTGCCCCCCGGTCAAAAGGGCCATCTGAAACAAGTGTAAAATCCAGAAAGGCAGGACAGGTCATGGAGAACAGGGAGCCTTGTTATGCTGATGGGCGGGATGTAAATTGCCAACAGCCACTCTGGAGAAGTGTATGGTGTTTCCTGAAACACGTAAGAAACAAAGCAACACAGCCTATGGCACTTCCACTTAGGGTCCTATAGCTTAGGGAAATTAAAATCAAAAACACAGAGCCACCCCAAAGTTTGGGACGGCTCTGTTTACAAGAACCTCGTCTACGGTACAAGTTAAATATCCGAGAAAGCAAAAAATGGATAAAGAAGTTGTGGTACGTACGTACAATGGAATATCACTCAGCAATGAGATCTACGTCATCAGGCCCGTAGCGGCATAATGAGTGCATTCAGGTACAACGATTCTACGAGAAATAAGTCACACAGAAAAAGAAACATCATAAGATATCACTAATACACGGAACGTAAACTTGGCTACACATGAACTGAATTACAAAACAGAACAGGGTCTCAAATTTAGAAAACCAACTTATGCTTGCTTATGGGGAAAGGTGAGTTGGGGTGCTGCATCAAACCAGAGATTGAAATTAGCACAGATACCGTTCCATAAGCCAAATATATAATAGACAAGACCTACTCCTTGCTCAACGAAATGGACTGAACACCCCATATTCAACGCCTGGGAATATACCTGACAAGTAAGAATCTTAAGACCCATGGATTTATATGTCTCCATAAGGAAATCAAGCGTGTGTACAGCGGCCTAAACGCAGCAGTGAAAATCCGATAAATCCCATTATCAAAATAAATTTCAAAAAGAAAACACAATGACAGTGAAATAGAGAGCAATTCTTAAATAATTGATTCAGGGCTTGTGATGCAACCTGGATTTACCACATCTACACCCAGAGTTGGGTGAGACATAAGGCTAGACACTTCGGGCTGATAGCATTGGTGAGGTACGGTGAGCAAACGCACACCCTTTGAAGTCATACTGCATGGTACCCATTCCATGGGTCCCAACTCTCCAGGATAAAGGGATTCTTCCTTCAGCTAAAACATGCATGGGAAACCCAGAGTATGGTCCACCGTGTGATTGGGAAACGTTTTCAAATGCATCTCAGGTTTCGACCCCTGGTACTCGGGTTCACCGTTCCAGGCGCTTTACTAACACTCTCCCCACTTGGAGAGTCAGTGCCTTTAACTTCCTGTTTGGCACAGTTTGCAATTTCTGCGCAAGATGAACAGGAATAGGGAGAACCAATTAGAGACAAGCTGTAGGTGTCTGCACGGGCAAATGGAACGGTCATTTCCCACCAGGAAGTGGAATTAACCAAAGTCTCAGCGTGCCCTGCCAGAACCAGATGAGGGTCTGAAGCAATCCTGCGGTTTTGCAGCCAGCTCACAAGAAAGCGAGTTGAAGAAAGGAGCTCAGGGGCACTGTAATTCACAAACCTGCAGAGTTATGAATGACAGCTATCGTCCAAAAATGTATTGAAGTATCTTCGAAGAGGACCTGAAAGCGGGGCAGAATTTCAGGAAAACGATTTCGGGAGTAGACTGGAATTGCACTTAAAGCATAGGAAAAGAGGCAGAATGTCGACAATGTTGCACTTGGCCAAAAAGGGCGTATGCGTTTTTTCCTGATTCAGGAAAAAACGCATACGCCCTTTTTGGCCAACCAAGCAAGCGTGTAAAGGAAATCTGCACTACAATGAAGCCTCACAGCCCCCCGGTCAAAACGGGCATCTGAAAAAAGTGTAAAATCCAGAAAGGCAGGACAGGTCATGGAGAACAGGGAGCCTTGTTATGCTGATGGGCGGGATGTAAATTGCCAACAGCCACTCTGGAGAAGTGTATGGTGTTTCCTGAAACACGTAGGAAACAAAGCAACACAGCCTATGGCACTTCCACTTAGGGTCCTATAGCTTAGGGAAATTAAATTCAGAAACACACAGCCACCCAAAAGTTTGGGACGGCTCTGTTTACAAGAACCTCGTCTACGGTACAAGTTCAATATCCGAGAAAGCAAAAAATGGATAAAGAAGTTGTGGTACGTACGTACAATGGAATATCACTCAGCCATGAGATCTACATCATCAGGCCCGTAGCGGCATAATGAGTGGATTCAGGTACGACGATTCTACGAGAAATAAGTCACACAGAAAGAGAAACATCATAAGATATCACTAATCCACGGAACGTAAACATGGCTACACAAGAACTGAATTACAAAACAGAACCGGGTCTCAAATTTAGAAAACCATCTTATGCTTGCTTATGGGGAAAGGTGAGTTGGGGTGCTGTATAAAACCAGAGATTGAAATTAGCACAGATACCGTTCCATAAGGCAAATATATAATAGACAAGACCTACTCCTTGCTCAACGAAATGGACTCAACACCCCATATTCAACGCCTGGAAATATACCTGACAAGTAAGAATCTTAAGACCCATGGATTTATATGTCTCCATAAGGAAATCAAGCGTGTGTACAGCGGCCTAAACGCAGCAGTGAAAATCCGATAAATCCCATTATCAAAATAAATTTCAAAAACAAAACACAATGACAGTGAAATAGAGAGCAATTCTTAAATAATTCATTCAGGGCTTGTGATGCAACCTGGATTTACCACATCTACACCCAGAGCTGGGTGAGACATAAGGCTGGACACTTCGGGCTGATAGCATTGGTGAGGTTCGGTGAGCAAACGCAGACCCTTTGAAGTCATACTGCATGGTACCCATTCCATGGGTCCCAACTCTCCAGGTTTAAGGGATTCTTCCTTCAGCTAAAACATGCATTGGAATCCCAGAGTATGGTCCACTGTGTGATTGGGAAACATTTTCAAATGTATCTCAGGTTTCGTCCCCTGGTACTCGGGTTCAACGTTCCAGACGCTTTACTAACACTCTCCACAATTGGAGAGTCAGTGCCTTTAACCTCCTGTTTGTCACAGTTTGCAAATTCTGCGCAAGATGAACAGGAATAGGGAGAACCAATGAGAGACTAGCTCTAGGTGTGTGCACGGGCAAATGGAACGCTCATTTCCCACCAGGAAGAGGGATTAACCAAAGGCTCAGCGTTCCCTGCCGGAACCAGATTAGGGCCTGAAGCAATCCAGCGGTTTTGCGGCCATCTCACAAGAAAGCGAGTTGAAGAAAGGAGCTCAGGGGCACTGTAATTCACAAACCTGCAGAGTTATGAATGACAGCTATCGTCCAAAAATGTATTGAAGTAAGTCTTCGAAGAGGACTTGAAAGCGGGGCAGAATTTCAGGAAAACGATTTCAGGGGGTAGACTGGAATTGCACTTAAAGTATAGGAAAAGAGGCAGAATGTCGACAATGATGCACTTGGCCAAAAAGGGCGTATGCGTTTTTTCCTGAATATATTCAGGAAAAAACGCATACGCACTTTTTGGCCAACCAAGCAAGCGTGTAAAGGAAATCTGCACTACAATGAAGTCTCACTGCCTCCCGGTCCAAACGGCCATGTGAAACAGGTGTAAAATCCAGAAAGGCAGGACAGGTCATGGAGAACAGGGAGCCTTGTTATGCTGATGAGCGGGATGTAAATTGCCAACAGCCACTCTGGAGAAGTGTATGGTGTTTCCTGAAACACGTAGGAAACAAAGCAACACAGCCTATGGCACTTCCACTTAGGGTCCTATAGCTTAGGGAAATTAAAATCAAAAACACACAGCCACCCCAAAGTTTGGGACGGCTCTGTTTACAAGAACCTCGTCTACGGTACAAGTTAAATATCCGAGAAAGCAAAAAATGGATAAAGAAGTTGTGGTACGTACGTACAATGGAATATCACTCAGCCATGAGATCTACGTCATCAGGCCCGTAGCGGCATAATGAGTGCATTCAGGTACGACGATTCTACGAGAAATAAGTCACACAGAAAAAGAAACATCATAAGATATCACTAATACACGGAACGTAAACTTGGCTACTCATGAACTGAATTACAAAACAGAACAGGGTCTCAAATTTAGAAAACCAACTTATGCTTGCTTATGGGGAAAGGTGAGTTGGGGTGCTGCATAATACCAGAGATTGAAATTAGCACACATACTGTTCCATAAGCAAAATATATAATAGACAAGACCTACACCTGGCTCAATGAAATGGACTCAACACCCCATATTCAAAGCCGGGGAATATACCTGACAAATAAGAATCTTAAGACCCATGGATTTATATGTCTCCATAAGGAAATCGAGCGTGTGTACAGCGGCCTAAACGCAGCAGTGAAAATCCGATAAATCCCATTATCAAAATAAATTTCACAAAAAAAACACAATGACAGTGAAATAGAGAGGAATTCTTAAATAATTCATTCAGGGCTTGTGATGCAACCTAGATTTACCACATCCATACCCAGAGCTGGGTGAGACATAAGGCTGGACACTTCGGGCTGATAGCATTGGTGAGATTCGGTGAGCAAATGCAGACCCTTTAAAGTCATACTGCATGGTAGCCATTCCAAGGGTCTCAACTCTCCAGGTTTAAGGGATTCTTCCTTCAGCTAAAACATGCATGGGAAACCCAGAGTATGGTCCACCGTGTGATTGGGAAACGTTTTCAACTGCATCTCAGGTTTCGTCCCCTGGTACTCGGGTTCACCATTCCAGACGCTTTACTAACACTCTCCCCACTTGGCTAGTCAGTGCCGTTAACCTTCTGTTTGGCACAGTTTCAAATTTCTGCGCAAATGAACAGGAATAGGGAGAACCAATGAGAGACTAGCTGTAGGTGTCTGCACGGGAAAATGGAACGCTCATTTCCCACCAGGAAGTGGGTTTAACCAAAGGCTCAGCGTGCCCTGCTGGAACAAGATTAGGGCCTGAAGCAATCCTGCGGTTTTGCGGCCAGCTCACAAGAAAGCGAGTTGAAGAAAGGAGCTCAGGGTCACTGTAATTCACAAACCTGCAGAGTTATGAATGACAGCTATCGTCCAAAAATGTATTGAAGTAAGTCTACTAAGAGGACTTGAAAGCGGGGCAGAATTTCAGGAAAACGATTTCAGGGGGTAGACTGGAATTGCACTTAAAGCATAGGAAAAGAGGCAGAATGTAGACAATGATGCACTTGGCCAAAAAGGGCGTATGCGTTTTTTCCTGAATATATTCAGGAAAAAACGCATACGCCCTTTTTGGCCAACCAAGCAAGCGTGTAAAGGAAATCTGCACTACAATGAAGCCTCACAGCCCCCCGGTCAAAAGGGGCATCTGAAAAAAGTGTAAAATCCAGAAAGGCAGGACAGGTCATGGAGAACAGGGAGCCTTGTTATGCTGATGGGCGGGATGTAAATTGCCAACAGCCACTCTGGAGAAGTGTATGGTGTTTCCTGAAACACGTAGGAAACAAAGCAACACAGCCTATGGCACTTCCACTTAGGGTCCTATAGCTTAGGGAAATTAAATTCAAAAACACACAGCCACCCAAAAGTTTGGGACGGCTCTGTTTACAAGAACCTCGTCTACGGTACAAGTTCAATATCCGAGAAAGCAAAAAATGGATAAAGAAGTTGTGGTACGTACGTACAATGGAATATCACTCAGCCATGAGATCTACGTCATCAGGCCCGTAGCGGCATAATGAGTGGATTCAGGTACGACGATTCTACGAGAAATAAGTCACACAGAAAGAGAAACATCATAAGATATCACTAATCCACGGAACGTAAACTTGGCTACACAAGAACTGAATTACAAAACAGAACAGGGTCTCAAATTTAGAAAACCATCTTATGCTTGCTTATGGGGAAAGGTGAGTTGGGGTGCTGTATAAAACCAGAGATTGAAATTAGCACAGATACCGTTCCATAAGGCAAATATATAATAGACAAGACCTACTCCTTGCTCAACGAAATGGACTCAACACCCCATATTCAACGCCTGGAAATATACCTGACAAGTAAGAATCTTAAGACCCATGGATTTATATGTCTCCATAAGGAAATCAAGCGTGTGTACAGCGGCCTAAACGCAGCAGTGAAAATCCGATAAATCCCATTATCAAAATAAATTTCAAAAACAAAACACAATGACAGTGAAATAGAGAGCAATTCTTAAATAATTCATTCAGGGCTTGTGATGCAACCTGGATTTACCACATCTACACCCAGAGCTGGGTGAGACATAAGGCTGGACACTTCGGGCTGATAGTATTGGTGAGGTTCGGTGAGCAAACGCAGACCCTTTGAAGTCATACTGCATGGTACCCATTCCATGGGTCCCAACTCTCCAGGTTTAAGGGATTCTTCCTTCAGCTAAAACATGCATTGGAATCCCAGAGTATGGTCCACTGTGTGATTGGGAAACATTTTCAAATGTATCTCAGGTTTCGTCCCCTGGTACTCGGGTTCAACGTTCCAGACGCTTTACTAACACTCTCCACAATTGGAGAGACAGTGCCTTTAACCTCCTGTTTGTCACAGTTTGCAAATTCTGCGCAAGATGAACAGGAATAGGGAGAACCAATGAGAGACTAGCTGTAGGTGTCTGCACGGGAAAATGGAACGCTCATTTCCCACCAGGAAGAGGGATTAACCAAAGGCTCAGCGTGCCCTGCCGGAACCAGATTAGGGCCTGAAGCAATCCAGCGGTTTTGCGGCCATCTCACAAGAAAGCGAGTTGAAGAAAGGAGCTCAGGGACACTGTAATTCACAAACCTGCAGAGTTATGAATGACAGCTATCGTCCAAAAATGTATTGAAGTAAGTCTTCGAAGAGGACTTGAAAGCGGGGCAGAATTTCAGGAAAACGATTTCAGGGGGTAGACTGGAATTGCACTTAAAGTATAGGAAAAGAGGCAGAATGTCGACAATGATGCACTTGGCCGAAAAGGGCGTATGCGTTTTTTCCTGAATATATTCAGGAAAAAACGCATACGCCCTTTTTGGCCAACCAAGCAAGCGTGTAAAGGAAATCTGCACTACAATGAAGTCTCACTGCCTCCCGGTCCAAACGGCCATGTGAAACAAGTGTAAAATCCAGAAAGGCAGGACAGGTCATGGAGAACAGGGAGCCTTGTTATGCTGATGGGCGGGATGTCAATTGCCAACAGCCACTCTGGAGAAGTGTATGGTGTTTCCTGAAACACGTAGGAAACAAAGCAACACAGCCTATGGCACTTCCACTTAGGGTCCTATAGCTTAGGGAAATTAAAATCAAAAACACACAGCCACCCCAAAGTTTGGGACGGCTCTGTTTACAAGAACCTCGTCTACGGTACAAGTTAAATATCCGAGAAAGCAAAAAATGGATAAAGAAGTTGTGGTACGTACGTACAATGGAATATCACTCAGCAATGAGATCTACGTCATCAGGCCCGTAGCGGCATAATGAGTGCATTCAGGTACGACGATTCTACGAGAAATAAGTCACACAGAAAAAGAAACATCATAAGATATCACTAATACACGGAACGTAAACTTGGCTACTCATGAACTGAATTACAAAACAGAACAGGGTCTCAAATTTAGAAAACCAACTTATGCTTGCTTATGGGGAAAGGTGAGTTGGGGTGCTGCATCAAACCAGAGATTGAAATTAGCACACATACTGTTCCATATGCAAAATATATAATAGACAAGACCTACACCTGGCTCAATGAAATGGACTCAACACCCCATATTCAAAGCCGGGGAATATACCTGACAAATAAGAATCTTAAGACCCATGGATTTATATGTCTCCATAAGGAAATCAAGCGTGTGTACAGCGGCCTAAACGCAGCAGTGAAAATCCGATAAATCCCATTATCAAAATAAATTTCACAAACAAAACACAATGACAGTGAAATAGAGAGGAATTCTTAAATAATTCATTCAGGGCTTGTGATGCAACCTGGATTTACCACATCCACACCCAGAGCTGGGTGAGACATAAGGCTGGACACTTCGGGCTGATAGCATTGGTGAGGTTCGGTGAGCAAATGCAGACCCTTTGAAGTCATACTGCATGGTAGCCATTCCAAGGGTCCCAACTCTCCAGGTTTAAGGGATTCTTCCTTCAGCTAAAACATGCATGGGAAACCCAGAGTATGGTCCACCGTGTGATTGGGAAACGTTTTCAACTGCATCTCAGGTTTCGTCCCCTGGTACTCGGGTTCACCATTCCAGACGCTTTACTAACACTCTCCCCACTTGGAGAGTCAGTGCCGTTAACCTTCTGTTTGGCACAGTTTCAAATTTCTGCGCAAGATGAACAGGAATAGGGAGAACCAATGAGAGACTAGCTGTAGGTGTCTGCACGGGAAAATGGAACGCTCATTTCCCACCAGGAAGAGGGTTTAACCAAAGGCTCAGCGTGCCCTGCTGGAACAAGATTAGGGCCTGAAGCAATCCTGCGGTTTTGCGGCCAGCTCACAAGAAAGCGAGTTGAAGAAAGGAGCTCAAGGGCACTGTAATTCACAAACCTGCAGAGTTATGAATGACAGCTATCGTCCAAAAATGTATTGAAGTAAGTCTACTAAGAGGACTTGAAAGCGGGGCAGAATTTCAGGAAAACGATTTCAGGGGGTAGACTGGAATTGCACTTAAAGCATAGGAAAAGAGGCAGAATGTAGACAATGATGCACTTGGCCAAAAAGGGCGTATGCGTTTTTTCCTGAATATATTCAGGAAAAAACGCATACGCCCTTTTTGGCCAACCAAGCAAGCGTGTAAAGGAAATCTGCACTACAATGAAGCCTCACAGCCCCCCGGTCAAAAGGGGCATCTGAAAAAAGTGTAAAATCCAGAAAGGCAGGACAGGTCATGGAGAACAGGGAGCCTTGTTATGCTGATGGGCGGGATGTAAATTGCCAACAGCCACTCTGGAGAAGTGTATGGTGTTTCCTGAAACACGTAGGAAACAAAGCAACACAGCCTATGGCACTTCCACTTAGGGTCCTATAGCTTAGGGAAATTAAATTCAAAAACACACAGCCACCCAAAAGTTTGGGACGGCTCTGTTTACAAGAACCTCGTCTACGGTACAAGTTCAATATCCGAGAAAGCAAAAAATGGATAAAGAAGTTGTGGTACGTACGTACAATGGAATATCACTCAGCCATGAGATCTACGTCATCAGGCCCGTAGCGGCATAATGAGTGGATTCAGGTACGACGATTCTACGAGAAATAAGTCACACAGAAAGAGAAACATCATAAGATATCACTAATCCACGGAACGTAAACTTGGCTACACAAGAACTGAATTACAAAACAGAACAGGGTCTCAAATTTAGAAAACCATCTTATGCTTGCTTATGGGGAAAGGTGAGTTGGGGTGCTGTATAAAACCAGAGATTGAAATTAGCACAGATACCGTTCCATAAGGCAAATATATAATAGACAAGACCTACTCCTTGCTCAACGAAATGGACTCAACACCCCATATTCAACGCCTGGAAATATACCTGACAAGTAAGAATCTTAAGACCCATGGATTTATATGTCTCCATAAGGAAATCAAGCGTGTGTACAGCGGCCTAAACGCAGCAGTGAAAATCCGATAAATCCCATTATCAAAATAAATTTCAAAAACAAAACACAATGACAGTGAAATAGAGAGCAATTCTTAAATAATTCATTCAGGGCTTGTGATGCAACCTGGATTTACCACATCTACACCCAGAGCTGGGTGAGACATAAGGCTGGACACTTCGGGCTGATAGCATTGGTGAGGTTCGGTGAGCAAACGCAGACCCTTTGAAGTCATACTGCATGGTACCCATTCCATGGGTCCCAACTCTCCAGGTTTAAGGGATTCTTCCTTCAGCTAAAACATGCATTGGAATCCCAGAGTATGGTCCACTGTGTGATTGGGAAACATTTTCAAATGTATCTCAGGTTTCGTCCCCTGGTACTCGGGTTCAACGTTCCAGACGCTTTACTAACTCTCTCCACAATTGGAGAGACAGTGCTTTAACCTCCTGTTTGTCACAGTTTGCAAATTCTGCGCAAGATGAACAGGAATAGGGAGAACCAATGAGAGACTAGCTCTAGGTGTGTGCACGGGCAAATGGAACGCTCATTTCCCACCAGGAAGAGGGATTAACCAAAGGCTCAGCGTGCCCTGCCGGAACCAGATTAGGGCCTGAAGCAATCCAGCGGTTTTGCGGCCATCTCACAAGAAAGCGAGTTGAAGAAAGGAGCTCAGGGGCACTGTAATTCACAAACCTGCAGAGTTATGAATGACAGCTATCGTCCAAAAATGTATTGAAGTAAGTCTTCGAAGAGGACTTGAAAGCGGGGCAGAATTTCAGGAAAACGATTTCAGGGGGTAGACTGGAATTGCACTTAAAGTATAGGAAAAGAGGCAGAATGTCGACAATGATGCACTTGGCCAAAAAGGGCGTATGCGTTTTTTCCTGAATATATTCAGGAAAAAACGCATACGCCCTTTTTGGCCAACCAAGCAAGCGTGTAAAGGAAATCTGCACTACAATGAAGTCTCACTGCCTCCCGGTCCAAACGGCCATGTGAAACAAGTGTAAAATCCAGAAAGGCAGGACAGGTCATGGAGAACAGGGAGCCTTGTTATGCTGATGGGCGGGATGTAAATTGCCAACAGCCACTCTGGAGAAGTGTATGGTGTTTCCTGAAACACGTAGGAAACAAAGCAACACAGCCTATGGCACTTCCACTTAGGGTCCTATAGCTTAGGGAAATTAAAATCAAAAACACACAGCCACCCCAAAGTTTGGGACGGCTCTGTTTACAAGAACCTCGTCTACGGTACAAGTTAAATATCCGAGAAAGCAAAAAATGGATAAAGAAGTTGTGGTACGTACGTACAATGGAATATCACTCAGCCATGAGATCTACGTCATCAGGCCCGTAGCGGCATAATGAGTGCATTCAGGTACGACGATTCTACGAGAAATAAGTCACACAGAAAAAGAAACATCATAAGATATCACTAATACACGGAACGTAAACTTGGCTACTCATGAACTGAATTACAAAACAGAACAGGGTCTCAAATTTAGAAAACCAACTTATGCTTGCTTATGGGGAAAGGTGAGTTGGGGTGCTGCATCAAACC
Organism: Delphinapterus leucas; assembly: GCF_059928025.1. NCBI lineage: Eukaryota > Metazoa > Chordata > Mammalia > Artiodactyla > Monodontidae > Delphinapterus > Delphinapterus leucas. The sequence continues at coordinate 8,649,293 of NW_028322244.1, forward strand.
AGAGATTGAAATTAGCACACATACTGTTCCATATGCAAAATATATAATAGGCAAGACCTACACCTGGCTCAATGAAATGGACTCAACACCCCATATTCAAAGCCGGGGAATATACCTGACAAATAAGAATCTTAAGACCCATGGATTTATATGTCTCCATAAGGAAATCAAGCGTGTGTACAGCGGCCTAAACGCAGCAGTGAAAATCCGATAAATCCCATTATCAAAATAAATTTCACAAACAAAACACAATGACAGTGAAATAGAGAGGAATTCTTAAATAATTCATTCAGGGCTTGTGATGCAACCTGGATTTACCACATCCACACCCAGAGCTGGGTGAGACATAAGGCTGGACACTTCGGGCTGATAGCATTGGTGAGGTTCGGTGAGCAAATGCAGACCCTTTGAAGTCATACTGCATGGTAGCCATTCCAAGGGTCCCAACTCTCCAGGTTTAAGGGATTCTTCCTTCAGCTAAAACATGCATGGGAAACCCAGAGTATGGTCCACCGTGTGATTGGGAAACGTTTTCAACTGCATCTCAGGTTTCGTCCCCTGGTACTCGGGTTCACCATTCCAGACGCTTTACTAACACTCTCCCCACTTGGAGAGTCAGTGCCGTTAACCTTCTGTTTGGCACAGTTTCAAATTTCTGCGCAAGATGAACAGGAATAGGGAGAACCAATGAGAGACTAGCTGTAGGTGTCTGCACGGGAAAATGGAACGCTCATTTCCCACCAGGAAGAGGGTTTAACCAAAGGCTCAGCGTGCCCTGCTGGAACAAGATTAGGGCCTGAAGCAATCCTGCGTTTTTGCGGCCAGCTCACAAGAAAGCGAGTTGAAGAAAGGAGCTCAGGGGCACTGTAATTCACAAACCTGCAGAGTTATGAATGACAGCTATCGTCCAAAAATGTATTGAAGTATGTCTACTAAGAGGACTTGAAAGCGGGGCAGAATTTCAGGAAAACGATTTCAGGGGGTAGACTGGAATTGCACTTAAAGCATAGGAAAAGAGGCAGAATGTCGACAATGATGCACTTGGCCAAAAAGGGCGTATGCGTTTTTTCCTGAATATATTCAGGAAAAAACGCATACGCCCTTTTTGGCCAACCAAGCAAGCGTGTAAAGGAAATCTGCACTACAATGAAGCCTCACAGCCCCCCGGTCAATAGGGGCATCTGAAAAAAGTGTAAAATCCAGAAAGGCAGGACAGGTCATGGAGAACAGGGAGCCTTGTTATGCTGATGGGCGGGATGTAAATTGCCAACAGCCACTCTGGAGAAGTGTATGGTGTTTCCTGAAACACGTAGGAAACAAAGCAACACAGCCTATGGCACTTCCACTTAGGGTCCTATAGCTTAGGGAAATTAAATTCAAAAACACACAGCCACCCAAAAGTTTGGGACGGCTCTGTTTACAAGAACCTCGTCTACGGTACAAGTTCAATATCCGAGAAAGCAAAAAATGGATAAAGAAGTTGTGGTACGTACGTACAATGGAATATCACTCAGCCATGAGATCTACGTCATCAGGCCCGTAGCGGCATAATGAGTGGATTCAGGTACGACGATTCTACGAGAAATAAGTCACACAGAAAGAGAAACATCATAAGATATCACTAATCCACGGAACGTAAACTTGGCTACACAAGAACTGAATTACAAAACAGAACAGGGTCTCAAATTTAGAAAACCATCTTATGCTTGCTTATGGGGAAAGGTGAGTTGGGGTGCTGTATAAAACCAGAGATTGAAATTAGCACAGATACCGTTCCATAAGGCAAATATATAATAGACAAGACCTACTCCTTGCTCAACGAAATGGACTCAACACCCCATATTCAACGCCTGGAAATATACCTGACAAGTAAGAATCTTAAGACCCATGGATTTATATGTCTCCATAAGGAAATCAAGCGTGTGTACAGCGGCCTAAATGCAGCAGTGAAAATCCGATAAATCCCATTATCAAAATAAATTTCAAAAACAAAACACAATGACAGTGAAATAGAGAGCAATTCTTAAATAATTCATTCAGGGCTTGTGATGCAACCTGGATTTACCACATCTACACCCAGAGCTGGGTGAGACATAAGGCTGGACACTTCGGGCTGATAGCATTGGTGAGGTTCGGTGAGCAAACGCAGACCCTTTGAAGTCATACTGCATGGTACCCATTCCATGGGTCCCAACTCTCCAGGTTTAAGGGATTCTTCCTTCAGCTAAAACATGCATTGGAATCCCAGAGTATGGTCCACTGTGTGATTGGGAAACATTTTCAAATGTATCTCAGGTTTCGTCCCCTGGTACTCGGGTTCAACGTTCCAGACGCTTTACTAACACTCTCCACAATTGGAGAGACAGTGCCTTTAACCTCCTGTTTGTCACAGTTTGCAAATTCTGCGCAAGATGAACAGGAATAGGGAGAACCAATGAGAGACTAGCTGTAGGTGTCTGCACGGGCAAATGGAATGCTCATTTCCCACCAGGAAGAGGGATTAACCAAAGGCTCAGCGTTCCCTGCCGGAACCAGATTAGGGCCTGAAACAATCCAGCGGTTTTGCGGCCATCTCACAAGAAAGCGAGTTGAAGAAAGGAGCTCAGGGGCACTGTAATTCACAAACCTGCAGAGTTATGAATGACAGCTATCGTCCAAAAATGTATTGAAGTAAGTCTTCGAAGAGGACTTGAAAGCGGGGCAGAATTTCAGGAAAACGATTTCAGGGGGTAGACTGGAATTGCACTTAAAGCATAGGAAAAGAGGCAGAATGTCGACAATGATGCACTTGGCCAAAAAGGGCGTATGCGTTTTTTCCTGAATATATTCAGGAAAAAACGCATACGCCCTTTTTGGCCAACCAAGCAAGCGTGTAAAGGAAATCTGCACTACAATGAAGTCTCACTGCCTCCCAGTCCAAACGGCCATCTGAAACAAGTGTAAAATCCAGAAAGGCAGGACAGGTCATGGAGAACAGGGAGCCTTGTTATGCTGATGGGCGGGATGTAAATTGCCAACAGCCACTCTGGAGAAGTGTATGGTGTTTCCTGAAACACGTAGGAAACAAAGCAACACAGCCTATGGCACTTCCACTTAGGGTCCTATAGCTTAGGGAAATTAAAATCAAAACACACAGGCACCCCAAAGTTTGGGACGGCTCTGTTTACAAGAACCTCGTCTACGGTACAAGTTAAATATCCGAGAAAGCAAAAAATGGATAAAGAAGTTGTGGTACGTACGTACAATGGAATATCACTCAGCAATGAGATCTACGTCATCAGGCCCGTAGCGGCATAATGAGTGGATTCAGGTACGACGATTCTACGAGAAATAAGTCACACAGAAAAAGAAACATCATAAGATATCACTAATACACGGAACGTAAACTTGGCTACTCATGAACTGAATTACAAAACAGAACAGTGTCTCAAATTTAGAAAACCAACTTATGCTTGCTTATGGGGAAAGGTGAGTTGGGGTGCTGCATCAAACCAGAGATTGAAATTAGCACACATACTGTTCCATAAGCAAAATATATAATAGACAAGACCTACACCTGGCTCAATGAAATGGACTCAACACCCAATATTCAAACCGGGGAATATACCTCACAAATAAGAATCTTAAGACCCATGGATTTATATGTCTCCATAAGGAAATCAAGCGTGTGTACAGCGGCCTAAACGCAGCATTGAAAATCCGATAAATCCCATTATCAAAATAAATTTCACAAACAAAACACAATGACAGTGAAATAGAGAGGAATTCTTAAATAATTCATTCAGGGCTTGTGATGCAACCTGGATTTACCACATCTACACCCAGAGCTGGGTGAGACATAAGGCTGGACACTTCGGGCTGATAGCATTGGTGAGGTTCGGTGAGCAAATGCAGACCCTTTGAAGTCATACTGCATGGTAGCCATTCCAAGGGTCCCAGCTCTCCAGGTTTAAGGGATTCTTCCTTCAGCTAAAACATGCATGGGAAACCCAGAGTATGGTCAACCGTGTGATTGGGAAACGTTTTCAACTGCATGTCAGGTTTCGTCCCTTGGTACTCGGGTTCACCATTCCAGACGCTTTACTAACACTCTCCCCACTTGGAGAGTCAGTGCCGTTAACCTTCTGTTTGGCACAGTTTCAAATTTCTGCGCAAGATGAACAGGAATAGGGAGAACCAATGAGAGACTAGCTGTAGGTGTCTGCACGGGCAAATGGAACGCTCATTTCCCACCAGGAAGAGGAATTAAGCAAAGGCTCAGCGTGCCCTGCCGGAACCAGATGAGGGTCTGAAGCAATCCTGCGGTTTTGCAGCCAGCTCACAAGAAAGCGAGTTGAAGAAAGGAGCTCAGGGGCACTGTAATTCACAAACCTGCAGAGTTATGAATGACAGCTATCGTCCAAAAATGTATTGAAGTAAGTCGTCGAAGAGGACTTGAAAGTGTGGCAGAATTTCAGGAAAACGATTTCGGGAGTAGACTGGAATTGCACTTAAAGCATAGGAAAAGAGGCAGAATGTCGACAATGATGCACTTGGCCAAAAAGGGCGTATGCGTTTTTTCCTGAATATATTCAGGAAAAAACTCATACGCACTTTTTGGCCAACCAAGCAAGCGTTTAAAGGAAATCTGCACTACAATGAAGTCTCACTGCCCCCCGGTCCAAACGGCCATCTGAAACAAGTGTAAAATCCAGAAAGGCAGAACAGCTCATGGAAAGAGGGAGCCTTGTTATGCTGATGGGTGGGATGTAAATTGCCAACAGCCACTCTGGAGAAGTGTATGGTGTTTCCTGAAACACGTAGGAAACAAAGTAACACAGCCTATGGCACTTCCACTTAGGGTCCTATAGCTTAGGGAAATTAAAATCAAAAACACACAGCCACCCCAAAGTTTGGGACGGCTCTGTTAACAAGAACCTCGTCTACGGTACAAGTTAAATATCCGAGAAAGCAAAAAATGGATAAAGAAGTGGTGGTACGTACGTACAATGGAATATCACTCAGCAATGAGATCTACGTCATCAGGCCCGTAGGGGCATAATGAGTGCATTCAGGTACGACGATTCTACGAGAAATAAGTCACACAGAAAAAGAAACATCGTAAGATATCACTAATAAACGGAACGTAAACTTGGCTACACATGAACTGAATTACAAAACAGAACAGGGTCTCAAATTTAGAAAACCAACTTATGCTTGCTTATGGGGAAAGGTGAGTTGGGGTGCTGCATCAAACCAGAGATTGAAATTAGCACAGATACCGTTCCATAACCCAAATATATAATACACAAGACCTACTACTTGCTCAACGAAATGGACTCAACACCCCATATTCAACGCCTGGGAATATACCTGACAAGTAAGAATCTTAAGACCCATGGATTTATATGTCTCCATAAGGAAATCAAGCGTGTGTACAGCGGCCTAAACGCAGCAGTGAAAATCCGATAAATCCCATTATCAAAATAAATTTCACAAACAAAACACAATGACAGTGAAATAGAGAGCAATTCTTAAATAATTGATTCAGGGCTTGTGATGCAACCTGGATTTACCACATCTACACCCAGAGCTGGGTGAGACATAAGGCTAGACACTTCGGGCTGATAGCATTGGTGAGGTACGGTGAGCAAACGCAGACCCTTTGAAGTCATACTGCATGGTACCCATTCCATGGGTCCCAACTCTCAAGGATAAAGGGATTCTTCCTTCAGCTAAAACATGCATGGGAAACCCAGAGTATGGTCCACCGTGTGATTGGGAAACGTTTTCAAATGCATCTCAGGTTTCGACCCCTGGTACTCGGGTTCACCATTCCAGGCGCTTTACTAACACTCTCCTCACTTGGAGAGTCAGTGCCTTTAACTTCCTGTTTGGGACAGTTTGCAATTTCTGCGCAAGATGAACAGGAATAGGGAGAACCAATTAGAGACTAGCTCTAGGTGTCTGCACGGGCAAATGGAACGCTCATTTCCCACCAGGAAGTGGAATTAACCAAAGTCTCAGCGTGCCCTGCTGGAAACAGATTAGGGCCTAAAGCAATCCAGCAGTTTTGCGGCCAGCTCACAAGAAAGCGAGTTGAAGAAAGGAGCTCAGGGGCACTGTAATTCACAAACCTGCAGAGTTATGAATGACAGCTATCGTCCAAAAATGTATTGAAGTAAGTCTTTGAAGTGGATTTGAAAGCGGGGCAGAATTTCAGGAAAACGATTTCAGGGGGTAGACTGGAATTGCACTTAAAGCATAGGAAAAGAGGCCGAATGTCGACAATGATGCACTTGGCCATATAGGGCGTATGCGTTTTTTCCTGAATATATTCAGGAAAAAACGCATACGCCCTTTTTGGCCAACCAAGCAAGCGTGTCAAGGAAATCTGCACTACAATGAAGTCTCACTGCCCCCCGGTCAAAAGGGCCATCTGAAACAAGTGTAAAATCAAGAAAGGCAAGACAGGTCATGGAGAACAGGGAGCCTTGTTATGCTGATGGGCGGGATGTAAATTGCCAACAGCCACTCTGGAGAAGTGTATGGTGTTTCCTGAAACACGTAGAAAACAAAGCAACACAGCCTATGGCATTTCCACTTAGGGTCCTATAACTTATGGAAATTAAAATCAAAAACACACAGGCACCCCAAAATTTGGGACGGCTCTGTTTACAAGAACCTCGTCTACGGTACAAGTTAAATATCCGAGAAAGCAAAAAATGGATAAAGAAGTTGTGGTACGTACGTACAATGGAATATAACTCAGCCATGAGATCTACGTAATCTGGCCCATAGCGGCATAATGAGTGGATTCAGGTACGACGATTCTACGAGAAATAAGTCACACAGAAAAAGAAACATCATAAGATATCACTAATACACGGAACGTAAACTTGGCTACACATGAAGTGAATTACAAAACAGAACAGGGTCTCAAATTTAGAAAACCAACTTATGCTTGCTTATGGGGAAAGGTGAGTTGGGGTGCTGCAACAAACAAGAGATTGAAATTAGCACAGATACCGTTCCATAAGCCAAATATATAATAGACAAGGCTTACACCTTGCTCAACAAAATGGACTCAACACCCCATATTCAACGCCTGGGAATATACCTGACAAGTAAGAATCTTAAGACCCATGGATATATATGTCTCCATAAGGAAATCAAGCGTGTCTACAGCCGCCTAAACACAGCAGTGAAAATCCGATAAATCCCATTATCAAAATAAATTTCAAAAACAAAACACAATGACAGTGAAATAGAGAGCAATTCTTAAATAATTCATTCAGGGCTTGTGATGCAATCTGGATTTACCACCTCTACACCCAAAGCTGGTTGAGACATAAGGCTGGACACTTCGGGCTGATAGCAATGGTGAGGTTCGGTGAGCAAACGCTGACCCTTTGAAGTCATACTGCATGGTACCCATTCCATGGGTCCCAACTCTCCAGGTTTAAGGGATTCTTCCTTCAGCTAAAACATGCATGGGAATCCCAGAGTATGGTCCACTGTGTGATTAGGAAACATTTTCAAATGTATCTCAGGTTTCGTCCCCTGGTACTCGGGTTCAACGTTCCAGACGCTTTACTAACACTCTCCACACTTGGAGAGTCAGTGCCTTTAAACTCCTGTTTGTCACAGTTTGCAAATTCTGCGCAAGATGAACAGGAATAGGGAGAACCAATGAGAGACTAACTGTAGGTGTCTGCACGGGCAAATGGAACGCTCATTTCCCACCAGGAAGAGGGATTAACCAAAGGCTCAGCGTGCCCTGCCAGAACCAGATGAGGGCCTGAAGGAATCCACGGTTTTGCGGCCATCTCACAAGAAAGCGAGTTGAAGAAAGGAGCTCAGGGGCACTGTAATTCACAAACCTGCAGAGTTATGAATGACAGCTATCGTCCAAAAATGTATTGAAGTAAGTCTTCGAAGAGGACTTGAAAGCGGGGCAGAATTTCAGGAAAACGATTTCAGGGGGTAGACTGGAATTGCACTTAAAGGATAGGAAAAGAGGCAGAATGTCGACAGTGATGCACTTGGCCAAAAAGGGCGTATGCGTTTTTTCCTGAATATATTCAGGAAAAAACGCATACGCCCTTTTTGGCCAACCAAGCAAGCGTGTAAAGGAAATCTGCACTACAATGAAGTCTCACTGCCTCCTGGTCCAAACGGCCATCTGAAACAAGTGTAAAATCCAGAAACGCAGGACAGGTCATGGAGAACAGGAAGCCTTGTTATGCTGATGGGCGGGATGTAAATTGCCAACAGCCACTCTGGAGAAGTGTATGGTGTTTCCTGAAACACGTAGGAAACAAAGCAACACAGCCTATGGCACTTCCACTTAGGGTCCTATAGCTTAGGGAAATTAAAATCAAAAACACACAGCCACCCCAAAGTTTGGGACGGCTCTGTTTACAAGAACCTCGTCTACGGTACAAGTTAAATATCCGAGAAAGCAAAAAATGGATAAAGAAGTTGTGGTACGTACGTACAATGGAATATCACTCAGCAATGAGATCTACGTCATCAGGTCCGTAGCGGCATAATGAGTGGATTCAGGTACCACGATTCTACGAGAAATAAGTCACACAGAAATAGAAACATCATAAGATATCACTAATACACGGAACGTAAACTTGGCTACTCATGAACTGAATTACAAAACAGAACAGGGTCTCAAATTTAGAAAACCAACTTATGCTTGCTTATGGGGAAAGGTGAGTTGGGGTGCTGCATAAAACCAGAGATTGAAATTAGAACACATACTGTTCCATAAGCAAAATATATAATAGACAAGACCTACACCTGGCTCAATGAAATGGACTCAACACCCCATATTCAAAGCCGGGGAATATACCTGACAAATAAGAATCTTAAGACCCATGGATATATATGTCTCCATAAGGAAATCAAGCGTGTGTACAGCGGCCTAAACGCAGCAGTGAAAATCCAATAAATCCCATTATCAAAATAAATTTCAAAAACAAAACACAAAGACAGTGAAATAGAGAGGAATTCTTAAATAATTCATTCAGGGCTTGTGATGCAACCTGGATTTACCACATCCACACCCAGAGCTGGGTGAGACATAAGGCTGGACACTTCGGGCTGATAGCATTGGTGAGGTACGGTGAGCAAACGCAGACCCTTTGACGTCATACTGCATGGTACCCATTCCACGGGTCCCAACTCTCCAGGATTAAGGGATTCTTCCTTCAGCTAAAACATGCATGGGAAACCCAGAGTATGGTCCACCGTGTGATTGGGAAACGTTTTCAAATGCATCTCAGGTTTCGACCCCTGGTACTCGGGTTCACCGTTCCAGGTGCTTTACTAACACTCTCCCCACTTTGAGAGTCAGTGCCTTTAACTTCCTGTTTGGCACAGTTTGCAATTTCTGCGCAAGATGAACAGGAATAGGCAGAAACAATTAGAGACTAGCTGTAGGTGTCTGCACGGGCAAATGGAACGGTCATTTCCCACCAGGAAGTGGAATTAACCAAAGTCTCAGCGTGCCCTGCTGGAAACAGATTAGGGCCTAAAGCAATCCAGCAGTTTTGCGGCCAGCTCACAAGAAAGCGAGTTGAAGAAAGGAGCTCAGGGGCACTGTAATTCACAAACCTGCAGAGTTATGAATGACAGCTATCGTCCAAAAATGTATTGAAGTAAGTCTTCGAAGTGGACTTGAAAGCGGGGCAGAATTTCAGGAAAACTGTTTCAGGGGGTAGACTGGAATTGCACTTAAAGCATAGGAAAAGAGGCAGAATGTCCACAATGATGCACTTGGCCAAAAAGGGCGTATGCGTTTTTTCCTGAATATATTCAGGAAAAAACGCATACGCAATTTTTGGCCAACCAAGCAAGCGTGTAAATGAAATCTGCACTACAATGAAGTCTCACTGCCCCCCGGTCAAAAGTGCCATCTGAAAAATGTGTAAAATCCAGAAAGGCAGGACAGGTCATGGAGAACAGGGAGCCTTGTTATGCCGATGGGCGGGATGTAAATTGCCAACAGCCACTCTGGAGAAGTGAATGGTGTTTCCTGAAACACGTAGGAAACAAAGCAACACAGCCTATGGCACTTCCACTTATGGTCGTATAGCTTAGGGAAATTAAAATCAAAAACACACAGCCACACCAAAGTTTGGGACGGCTCTGTTTACAAGAACCTGGTCTACGGTACAAGTTAAATATCCGAGAAAGCAAAAAATGGATAAGGAAGTTGTGGTACGTACGTACAATGGAATATCACTCAGCAATGAGATCTACGTCATCAGGCCCGTAGTGGCATAATGAGTGGATTCAGGTACGACGATTCTGCGAGAAATAAGTCACACAGAAAAAGAAACATAATAAGATATCACTAATACACGGAAGGTAAACTTGGCTACACATGAACTGAATTACAAAACAGAACAGGGTCTCAAATTTAGAAAACCAACTTATGCTTGCTTATGGGGAAAGGTGAGTTGGGGTGCTGCATCAAACCAGTGATTGAAATTAGCACAGATACCGTTCCATAAGCCAAATATATAATAGACAAGACCTACTGTTGCTCAACGAAATGGACTCAACACCCCATATTCAACGCCTGAGAATATACCTGACAAGTAAGAATCTTAAGACCCATGGATTTATATGTCTCCATAAGGAAGTCAAGCGTGTGTACAGTGGCCTAAACGCAGCAGTGAAAATCCGATAAATCCCATTAACAAAATAAATTTCAAAAACAAAACACAATGACAGTGAAATACAGAGCAATTCTTAAATAATTCATTCAGGGCTTGTGATGTAACCTGGATTTACCACATCTACACACAGAGCAGGTTGAGACATAAGGCTGGACACTTCGGGCTGATAGCATTGTTGAGGTTCGGTGAGCAATGGCAGACCCTTTGAAGTCATACTGCATGGTAGCCATTCCATGGGTCCCAACTCTCCAGGTTTAAGGGATTCTTCCTTCAGCTAAAATATGCATGGGAAACCCAGAGTATGGTCCACCGTGTGACTGGGAAACGTTTTCAAATGCATCTCAAGTTTGACCCCTGGTACTCGGGTGCACCGTTCCAGACGCTTTACTAACACTCTCCCCTCTTGGAGAGTCAGTGCCTTTAACCTCCTGTTTGGCAGAGTTTGCAATTTCTGCGCAAGATGAACAGGAATAGGGAGAACCAATGGAGACTAGCTGTAGGTGTCTGCACGGGCAAATGGAACGCTCATTTCCCACCAGGAAGAGGAATTAACCAAAGGCTCAGCGTGCCCTGTGGGAACCAGATTAGGGCCTGAAGCAATCCTGCGGTTTTGCGGCCATCTCACAAGATAGCAAGTTGAAGAAAAGACCCCAGGGGCACTGTAATTGACAAACCTGCAGAGTTATGAATGACAGATATCGTCCAAAAATGTATTGAAGTAAGTCTTCGAAGAGGACTTGAAAGCGGGGCAGAATTTCAGGAAAACGATTTCAGGGGGTAGACTGGAATTGCACTTAAAGCATAGGAAAAGAGGCAGAATGTCCACAATGATGCACTTGGCCAAAAAGGGCGTATGCGTTTTTTCCTGAATATATTCAGGAAAAAACGCATACGCCCTTTTTGGCCAACCAAGCAAGCGTGTAAAGGAAATCTGCACTACATTGAAGTCTCACTGCCCCCCGGTCAAAAGGGCCATCTGAAAAAGTGTAAAATCCAGAAAGGCAGGACAGGTCCTGGAGAACAGGGAGCCTTGTTATGCTGATGGGCGGGATGTAAATTGCCAACAGCCACTCTGGAGAAGTGTATGGTGTTTCCTGAAACACATAGGAAACAAAGCAACACAGCCTATGGCACTTCCACTTAGGGTCCTATAGCTTAGGGAAATTAAAATCAAAAACACACAGGCACCCCAAAGTTTGGGACGGCTCTGTTTACAAGAACCTCGTCTACGGTACAAGTTAAATATCCGAGAAAGCAAAAAATGGATAAAGAAGTTGTGGTACGTACGTACAATGGAATATCACTCAACCATGAGATCTACGTCATCAGTCCCATAGCGGCATAATGAGTGGATTCAGGTACGACGATTCTACGAGAAATAAGTCACACAGAAAAAGAAACATCATAAGATATCACTAATACACGGAACATAAACTTGGCTACACATGAACTGAATTACAAAACAGAACAGGTTCTCAAATTTAGAAAACCAACTTATGCTTGCTTATGGGGAAAGGTGAGTTGGGGTGCTGCATAAAACCAGAGATTGAAATTAGCACAGATACCGTTCCATAAGCCAAATATATAATAGACAAGACCTACTGTTGCTCAACGAAATGGACTCAACACCCCATATTCAACGCCTGGGAATATACCTGACAAGTTATTATCTTAAGACCCATGGATTTATATGTCTCCATAAGGAAGTCAAGCGTGTGTACAGTGGCCTAAACGCAGCAGTGAAAATCTGATAAATCCCATTAACAAAATAAATTTCACAAACAAAACACAATGACATGCAAATGAAGCAAAGACAAAGGATTAATCTCCAAAATTTACAAGCAGCTCATGCAGCTCAATAACAAAAAACAAACAACCCAATCCAAAAATGGGCAGAAGACCTAAATAGACATTTCTCCAAAGAAGATATACAGAATGCCAACAAACACATGAAAGAATGCTCAACATCATTAATCATTAGAGAAATGCAAATCAAAACTACAATGAGATATCATCTCACACCAGTCAGAATGGCCATCATCAAAAAATCTAGAAACAATAAATGCTGGAGAGGGTGTGGAGAAAAGGGAACACTCTTGCACTGCTGGTGGGAATGTGAATTGGTTCAGCCACTATGGAGAACAGTATGGAGGTTCCTTAAAAAACTACAAATAGAATTACCATATGACCCAGCAATCCCACTACTGGGCATATACCCTGGGAAAACCAAAATTCAAACAGAGTCATGTACCAAAATGTTCATTGCAGCTCTATTTACAATAGCCCGGAGATGGAAACAACCTAAGCGCCCATCATCGGATGAATGGATAAAGAAAATGTGGCACATATATACAATGGAATATTACTCAGCCTTAAAAAGAAATGAAATTGAGCTATTTGTAATGAGATGGATAGACCTAGAGTCTGTCATACAGAGTGAAGTAAGTCAGAAAGAAAAAGACAAATACCGTATGCTAACACATATATATGGAATTTAAGGGGAAAAAAAATGTCATGAAGAACCTAGGGGTAAGACAGGAATAAAGACGCAGACCTACTGGAGAACGGACTTGAGGATATGGGGAGGGGGACGGGTGAGCTTTGACAGGGCGAGAGAGAGTCATGGACATATACACACTAACAAACGTAGTAAGGTAGATAGCTAGTGGGAAGCAGCCGCAAGGCACAGGGATATTAGCTTGGTGCTTTGTGACAGCCTGGAGGGGTGGGATAGGGAGATTGGGAGGGACGGAGACGCAAGAGGGAAGACATATGGGAACATATGTATATGTATAACTGATTCACTTTGTTATAAAGCAGAAACTAACACACCATTGTACAGCAATTATACCCCAATAAAGATGTTTAAAAAAAAAACACAATGACAGTGAAATATAGAGCAATTCTTAAATAATTCATTCAGAGCTTGTGATGCAACCTGGATTTACCACATCTACACCCAGAGCTGGTTGAGACATAAGGCTGGACACTTTGGGCTGATAGCTTTGGTGAGGTTTGGTGAGCAAACGCAGACCCTTTGAAGTCATACTGCATGGTACCCATTCCATGGGTCCCAACTCTCCAGGTTTAAGGGATTCTTCCTTCAGCTAAAACATGCATGGGAAACCCGGAGTATGTTCCACCGTGTGATTGGGAAACGTTTTCAAATGCATCTCAGGTTTCGTCCCCTGGTACTCGGGTGCACCGTTCCAGACACTTTACTAAAACTCTCCCCACTTGGAAAGTCAGTGCCTTTAACCTCCTGTTTGGCACAGTTTGCAATTTCTGCGCAAGATGAACAGGAATAGGGAGAACCAATGAGAGACTAGCTGTAGGTGTCTGCACGGGCAAATGGAACGCTCATTTCCCACCAGGAAGAGGAATTAACCAAAGGCTCAGCGTGCCCTGCCGGAACCAGATTAGGGCCTGAAGCAATCCTGCGGTTTTGCGGCCAGCTCACAAGAAAGCGAGTTGAAGAAAGGAGCTCAGGGGCACTGTAATTCACAATCCTGCAGAGTTATGAATGACAGCTATCGTCCAAAAATGTATTGAAGTAAGTTTTCGAAGAGGACTTGAAATCGGGGCAGAATTTCAGGAAAACGATTTCAGGAGGTAGACTGGAATTGCACTTAAAGCATAGGAAAACAGGCAGAATGTCCACAATGATGCACTTGGCCAAAAAGGGCGTATGCGCTTTTTCCTGAATATATTCAGGAAAAAACGCATACGCCCTTTTTGGCCAACCAAGCAAGTGTGTCAAGGAAATCTGCACTGCAATGAAGTCTCACTGCCCCACTGTCAAAAGGGCCATCTGAAAAAAGTGTAAAATCCAGAAAGGCAGGACAGGTCATGGAGAAGAGGGAGCCTTGTTATGCTGATGGGCGGGATGTAAATTGCCAACAGCCACTCTGGAGAAGTGTATGGTGTTTCCTGAAACACGTAGGAAACAAAGCAACACAGCCTATGGCACTTCCACTTAGGGTCCTATAGCTTAGGGAAATTAAAATCAAAAACACACAGCCACCCCAAAGTTTGGGACGGCTCTGTTTACAAGAACCTCGTCTACGGTACAAGTTAAATATCCGAGAAAGCAAAAAATGGATAAACAAGTTGTGGTACGTACGTACAAAGGAATAACACTCAGCAATGAAATCTACGTCATCAGGCCCGTAGCGGCATAATGAGTGGATTCAGGTACGACGATTCTACGAGAAATAAGTCACACAGAAAAAGAAACATCATAAGATATCACTAATACACGGAAGGTAAACTTGGCTACACATGAACTGAATTACAAAACATAACAGGGTCTCAAATTTAGAAAACCAACTTATGCTTGCTTATGGGGAAAGGTGAGTTGGGGTGCTGCATAAAACCAGAGATTGAAATTAGCACAGATACCGTTCCATAAGCCAAATATATAATAGACAAGACCTACTCCTTGCTCAACGAAATGGAATCAAGACCCCATATTCAACGCCTGGGAATATACCTGACAAGTAAGAATGTTAAGACCCATGGATTTATATGTCTCCATAAGGAAATCAAGCGTGTGTACAGCGGCCTAAACGCAGCAGTGAAAATCCGATAAATCCCATTATCAAAATAAATTTCAAAAACAAAACACTATGACAGTGAAATTGAGAGCAATTCTTAAATAATTCATTCAGGGCTTGTGATGCAACCTGGATTTACCACATCTACACCCAGAGCTGGGTGAGATATAAGGCTGGACACTTCGGGCTGATAGCATTGGTGAGGTTCGGTGAGCAAACGCAGACCCTTTGAAGTCATGCTGCATGGTAGCCATTCCATGGGTCCCAACTCTCCAGGTTTAAGGGATTCTTCTTTCAGCTAAAACATGCATGGGAAACCCAGAGTATGGTCCACCGTGTGATTGGGAAACGTTTTCAAATGCATCTCAGGTTTCGTCCCCTGGTACACGGGTTCACCATTCCAGACGCTTTACTAACACTCTCCACACTTGGAGAGTCAGTGCCTTTAACCTCCTGTTTGGCACAGTTTGCACTTTCTGCGCAAGATGAACAGGAATAGGGAGAACCAATGAGAGACTAGCTGTAGGTGTCTGCACGGGCAAATGGAACGCTCATTTCCCACCAGGAAGAGGAATTAACCAAAGGCTCAGCGTGCCCTGCCGGAACCAGAAGAAGGCCTGAAGCAATCCTGCGGTTTTGCGGCCAGCTCACAAGAAAGCGAGTTGAAGAAAGGAGCACAGGGGCACTGTAATTCATAAACCTGCAGAGTTATGAATGACAGCTATCGTCCAAAAATATATTGAAGTAAGTCGTCGAAGAGGACTTGAAAGCGGGGCAGAATTTCAGGAAAACGATTTCAGGGGGCAGACTGGAATTACACTTAAAGCATAGGAATAGAGGCAGAATGTCAACATTGATGCACTTGGCCAAAAAGGGCGTATGCGTTTTTTCCTGAATATATTCAGGAAAAAACGCATACGCACTTTTTGGCCAACCAAGCAAGCGTGTAAAGGAAATCTGCACTACAATGAAGTCTCACTGCCCCACGGTCAAAAGGGCCATCTAAAACTAGTGTAAAATCCAGAAAGGCAGGACAGGTCATGGAGAACAGGGAGCATTGTTATGCTGATGGGCGGGATGTAAATTGCCAACAGCCACTCTGGAGAAGTGTATGGTGTTTCCTGAAACACGTAGGAAACAAAGCAACACAGCCTATGGCAATTCCACTTATGGTCCTATAGCTTAGGGAAATTAAAATCAAAAACACACAGCCACCCCAAAATTTGGGACGGCTCTGTTTACAAGAACCTCGTCTACAGTACAAGTTAAATATCCGACAGAGCAAAAAATGGATAAAGATGTTGTGGTACGCACGTACAATGGAATATCACTCAGCAATAAGATCTACGTCATCAGGCCCGTAGCGGCATAATGAGTGGATTCACGTACGACGAGTCTACGACAAATAATTCACACAGAAATAGAAACATCATAAGATATCACTAATACACGGAACGTAAACTTGGCTACACATGAACTGAATTACAAAACAGAACAGGGTCTCAAATTTAGAAAACCAACTTATTCTTGCTTATGGGGAAAGGTGAGTTGGGGTGCTGCATCAAACCAGAGATTGAAATTAGCACCTATACCGTTCCATAAGCCAAATATATAATAGAGAAGACTTACTCCTTGCTCAACGAAATGGACTCAACACCACATATTCAATGCCTGGGAATATACCTGACAAGTAAGAATCTTAAGACCCATGGATTTATATGTCTCCATAAGGAAATCAAGCGTGTGTACAGCGGCCTAAACGCAGCAGTGGAAATCCGATAAATCCCATTAACAAAATAAATTTCACAAACACAACACAATGACAGTGAAATAGAGAGCAATTCTTAAATAATTCATTCAGGGCTTGTGATGCAACCTGGATTTACCTCATCTACACCCAGAGCTGGGTGAGACATAATGCTGGACACTTCGGGCTGATAGCATTGGTGAGGCTGGTTGAGCAAACACAGATCCTTTGAAGTCATACTGCATGGTAGCCATTCCATGGGTCCCAACTCTCCAGGTTTAAGGGATTCTTCCTTCAGCTAAAACATGCATGGGAAACCCAGAGTATGGTCCACCGTGTGATTGGGAAACGTTTTCAAATGGATTTCAGGTTATGTCCCATGGTACTCGGGTGCACCATTCCAGACACTTTACTGACACTCTCCCCACTTGGAAAGTCAGTGCCTTTAACCTCCTGTTTGGCACAGTTTGCAATTTCTGCGCAAGATGAACAGGAATAGGGAGAACCAATGAGAGACTAGCTGTAGGTGTCTGCACGGGCAAATGGAATGCTCATTTCCCACCAGGAAGAGGAATTAACCAAAGGCTCAGCGAGCCCTGCCGGAACCAGATTAGGGCCTGAAGCAATCCTGCGGTTTTGCGGCCAGCTCACAAGAAAGCGAGTTGAAGAAAGGAGCTCAGGGGCACTGTAATTCACAAACCTGCCGAATTATGAATGACAGCTATCGTCCAAAAATATATTGAAGGAAGTCTTCGATGTGGACTTGAAGCGGGGCAGAATTTCAGAAAAATGATTTCAGGGGGTAGACTGGAATTGCACTTAAAGCATAGGAAAAGAGGCAGAATGTCGACAATGATGCACTTGGCCAAAAAGGGCGTATGCGTTTTTTCCTGAATATATTCAGGAAAAAACGCATACGCCCTTTTTGGCCAACCAAGCAAGCCTGTAAAGGAAATCTGCACTACAATGAAGTCTCACTGCCCCCGGGACTAAAGGGCCATCTGAAAAAAGTGTAAAAGCCAGAAAGGCAGGACAGGTCATGGAGAACAGGGAGCCTTGTTATGCTGATGGGCGGGATTTAAATTGCCAACAGCCACTCTGGAGAAGTGTATGGTGTTTCCTGAAACACGTAGGAAACAAAGCAACACAGCCTATGGCACTTCCACTTATGGTTCTATAGCTTAGGGAAATTAAAATCAAAAACACACAGCCACACCAAAGTTTGGGACGGCTCTGTTTACAAGAACCTCGTCTACGGTACAAGTTAAATATCCAAGAAAGCAAAAAATGGATAAGGAAGTTGTGGTACGTACGTACAATGGAATATCACTCAGCAATGAGATCTACGTCATCAGGCCCGTAGTGGCATAATGAGTGGATTCAGGTACGACGATTCTACGAGAAATAAGTCTCACAGAAAAAGAAACATCATAAGATATCACTAATACACGGAACGTAAACTTGGCTACACATGAACTGAATTACAAAACAGAACAGGGTCTCAAATTTAGAAAACCAACTTATGCTTGCTTATGGGGAAAGGTGAGTTGGGATGCTGCATCAAACCAGAGATTGAAATTAGCACAGATACCGTTCCATAGCCAAATATATAATAGACAAGACCTACTGTTTCTCATCGAAATGGACTCAACACCCCATATTCAACGCCTGAGAATATACCTGACAAGTAATAATCTTAAGACCCATGGATTTATATGTCTCCATAAGGAAATCTAGCGTGTGTACAGTGGCCTAAACGCAGCAGGGAAAATCCGATAAATCCCATTAACAAAATAAATTTCAAAAAGAAAACACAATGACAGTGAAATAGACAGCAATTCTTAAATAATTCATTCAGGGCTTGTGATGCAACCTGGATTTACCACATCTACACCCAGAGCTGGTTGAGACATAAGGCTGGACACTTCGGGCTGATAGCATTGGTGATGTTTGGTGAGCAAACGCAGACCCTTTGAAGTCATACTGCATGGTACCCATTCCATGAGTCCCAACTCTCCAGGTTTAAGGGATTCTTCCTTCAGCTAAAACATGCATGGGAAACCCAGAGTATGGTCCACCGTGTGATTGGGAAAGGTTTTCAAATGCATCTCAGGTTTCGTCCCCTGGTACTCGGGTTCACCATTCCAGACGCTTTAATAACACTCTCCCCACTTGGAGAGACAGTGCCTTTAACCTCCTGTTTGGCACAGTTTGCAATTTCTGCGCACGATGAACAGGAATACGGACAACCAATGAGAGACTAGCTGTAGGTGTCTGCACGGGCAAATGGAACGCTCATTTCCCACCAGGAAGAGGAATTAACCAAAGGCTCAGCATGCCCTGCCGGAACCAGATTAGGGCCTGAATCAATCCTGCGGTTTTGCGGCCAGCTCACAAGAAAGCGAGTTGAAGAAAGGAGCTCAGGGGCACTGTAATTCACACAACTGCAGAGTTATGAATGACAGCTGTCGTCCAAAAATATATTGAAGTAAGTCTTCGAAGAGGACTTGAAAGCGGGGCAGAATTTCAGGAAAACGATTTCAGGGGGTAGACTGGAATTGCACTTAAAGCATAGGAAAAGAGGCAGAATGTCGACAATGATGCACTTGGCCAAAAAGGGCGTATGCGTTTTTTCCTGAATATATTCAGGAAAAAACGCATACGCCCTTTTGGCCAACCAAGCAAGCGTGTAAAGGAAATCTGCACTACAATGTAGTCTCACTGCCCCCCGGACTAAAGGGCCATCTGAAAAAAGTGTAAAAGCCAGAAAGGCAGGACAGCTCATGGAGAACAGGCAGTCTTGTTATGCTGATGGGCGGGATTTAAATTGCCAACAGCCACTCTGGAGAAGTGTATGGTGTTTCCTGAAACACGTAGGAAACAAAGCAACACAGCCTATGGCACTTCCACTTATGGTCCTATAGCTTAGGGAAATTAAATTCAAAAACACACAGCCACACCAAAGTTTGGGACGGCTCTGTTTACAAGAACCTCGTCTACGGTACAAGTTAAATATCCAAGAAAGCAAAAAATGGATAAGGAAGTTGTGGTACGTACGTACAATGGAATATCACTCAGCAATGAGATCTACGTCATCAGGCCCATAGCGGCATAATGAGTGGATTCAGGTACGACGATTCTACGAGAAATAAGTCACACAGAAAAAGAAACATCATAAGATATCACTAATACACGGAACGTAAACTTGGCTACACATGAACTGAATTACAAAACAGAACAGGGTCTCAAATTTAGAAAACCAACTTATGCTTGCTTATGGGGAAAGGTGAGTTGGGGTGCTGCATCAAACCAGAGATTGAAGTTAGCACAGATACCTTCCATAAGCCAAATATATAATAGACAAGACCTAATCCTTGCTCAACGAAATGGACTCAACACCCCATATTCAACGCCTGGGAATATACCTGACAAGTAATAATCTTAATACCCATGGATTTATATGTCTCCATAAGGAAGTCAAGCGTGTGTACAGTGGCCTAACGCAGCAGTGAAAATCCGATAAATCCCATTATCAAAATAAATTTCACAAACACAACACAATGACAGTGAAATAGAGAGCAATTCTTAAATAATTCATTCAGGGCTTGTGATGCAACCTGGATTTACCACATCTACACCCAGAGCTGGGTGAGATATAAGGCTGGACACTTCGGGCTGATAGCATTGGTGAGGTTTGGTGAGCAAACGCAGACCCTTTGAAGTCATGCTGCATGGTAGCCATTCCATGGGTCCCAACTCTCCAGGTTTAAGGGATTCTTCCTTCAGCTAAAACATGCATGGGAAACCCAGAGTATGGTCCACCGTGTGATTGGGAAACGTTTCCAAATGCATCTCAGGTTTCGTCCCCTGGTACACGGGCTCACCGTTCCAGACGCTTTACTAACACTCTCCCCACAAGGAGAGTCTGTGCTTTAACCTCCTGTTTGGCACAGTTTGCAATTTCTGCGCAAGATGAACAGGAATAGGGAGAACCAATGAGAGACTAGCTGTAGGTGTCTGCACGGGCAAATGGAACGCTCATTTCCCACCAGGAAGACGGATTCACCAAAGGCTCAGCATGCCCTGCCGGAACCAGATTAGGGCCTGAAGCAATCCTGCGGTTTTGCGGCCAGCTCACAAGAAAGCGAGTTGAAGAAAGGAGCTCAGGGGCACTGTAATTCACAAACCTGCAGAGTTATGAATTACAGCTATCGTCCAAAAATGTATTGAAGTAAGTCTTCGAAGAGGACTTGAAAGCGGGGCAGAATTTCAGGAAAACGATTTCAGGGAGTGGACTGGAATTGCACTTAAAGCATAGGAAAAGAGGCAGAATGTCCACAATGATGCACTTGGCCAAAAAGGGCGTATGCGCTTTTTCCTGAATATATTCAGGAAAAAACGCATACGCCCTTTTTGGCCAACCAAGCAAGCGTGTCAAGGAAATCTGCACTACAATGAAGTCTCACTGCCCCCCGGACTAAAGGGCCATCTGAAAAAAGTGTAAAATCCAGAAAGGCAGGACAGGTCATGGAGAAGAGGGAGCCTTGTTATGCTGATGGGCGGGATGTAAATTGCCAACAGCCACTCTGGAGAAGTGTATGGTGTTTAATGAAACACGTAGGAAACAAAGCAACACAGCCTATGGCACTTCCACTTAGGGTCCTATAGCTTAGGGAAATTAAAATCAAAAACACACAGCCACCCCAAAGTTTGCGACGGCTCTGTTTACAAGAACCTCGTCTACGGTACAAGTTAAATATCCGAGAAAGCAAAAAATGGATAAAGAAGTTGTGGTACGTACGTACAAAGGAATAACACTCAGCAATGAAATCTACGTCATCAGGCCCGTAGCGGCATAATGAGTGGATTCAGGTACGACGATTCTACGAGAAATAAGTCACACAGAAAAAGAAACATCATAAGATATCACTAATACACGGAAGGTAAACTTGGCTACACATGAACTGAATTACAAAACATAACAGGGTCTCAAATTTAGAAAACCAACTTATGCTTGCTTATGGGGAAAGGTGAGTTGGGGTGCTGCATAAAACCAGAGATTGAAATTACCACAGATACCGTTCCATAAGCCAAATATATAATAGACAAGACCTACTCCTTGCTCAACGAAATGGAATCAAGACCCCATATTCAACGCCTGGGAATATGCCTGACAAATAAGAATCTTAAGACCCATGGATTTATATGTCTCCATTAGGAAATCAAGCGTGTGTACAGCGGCCTAAACGCAGCAGTGAAAATCCGATAAATCCCATTATCAAAATAAATTTCAAAAACAAAACACTATGACAGTGAAATAGAGAGCAATTCTTAAATAATTCATTCAGGGCTTGTGATGCAACGTGGATTTACCACATCTACACCCAGAGCTGGGTGAGATATAAGGCTGGACACTTCGGGCTGATAGCATTGGTGAGGTTCGGTGAGCAAACGCAGACCCTTTGAAGTCATGCTGCATGGTAGCCATTCCATGGGTCCCAACTCTCCAGGTTTAAGGGATTCTTCCTTCAGCTAAAACATGCATGGGAAACCCAGAGTATGGTCCACCGTGTGATTGGGAAACGTTTTCAAATGCATCTAAGGTTTCGTCCCCTGGTACCCGGGTTCACCGTTCCAGACGCTTTACTAACACTCTCCCCACAAGGAGAGTCTGTGCCTTTAACCTCCTGTTTGGCACAGTTTGCAATTTCTGCGCAAGATGAACAGGAATAGGGAGAACCAATGAGAGACTAGCTGTAGGGGTCTGCACGGGCAAATGGAACGCTCATTTCCCACCAGGAAGACGGATTCACCATAGGCTCAGCGTGCCCTGCCGGAACCAGATTAGGGCCTGAAGCAATCCTGCGGTTTTGCGGCCAGCTCACAAGAAAGCGAGTTGAAGAAAGGAGCTCAGGGGCACTGTAATTCACAAACCTGCAGAGTTATGAATGACAGCTATCGTCCAAAAATGTATTGAAGTAAGTCTTCGAAGAGGACTTGAAAGCGGGGCAGAATTTCAGGACAACGATTTCAGGGAGTGGACTGGAATTGCACTTAAAGCATAGGAAAAGAGGCAGAATGTCCACAATGATGCACTTGGCCAAAAAGGGCGTATGCGCTTTTTCCTGAATATATTCAGGAAAAAACGCATACGCCCTTTTTGGCCAACCAAGCAAGCGTGTCAAGGAAATCTGCACTGCAATGAAGTCTCACTGCCCCCCTGTCAAAAGGGCCATCTGAAAAAAGTGTAAAATCCAGAAAAGCAGGACAGGTCATGGAGAAGAGGGAGCCTTGTTATGCTGATGGGCGGGATATAAATTGCCAACAGCCACTCTGGAGAAGTGTATGGTGTTTCCTGAAACACGTAGGAAACAAAGCAACACAGCCTATGGCACTTCCACTTAGGGTCCTATAGCTTAGGGAAATTAAAATCAAAAACACACAGCCACCCCAAAGTTTGGGACGGCTCTGTTTACAAGAACCTTGTCTACGGTACAAGTTAAATATCAGAGAAAGCAAAAAATGGATAAAGAAGTTGTGGTACGCACGTACAATGGAATATCACTCAGCAATGAAATATGTGTCATCAGGCCCCTAGCGGCATAATGGATGGATTCAAGTACGATGATTCAACGATAAATAATCACACAGAAAAAGAAAGATCATAAGATATCACTGATACACGGAACGTAAACTTGGCTACACATGAACTGAATTACAAAACAGAACAGGGTCTCAAATTTAGAAAACCAACTTATGCTTGCTTATGGGGAAAGGTGAGTTGGGGTGCTGCATAAAACCAGAGATTGAAATTAGTACAGATACCGTTCCATAAGCCAAATATATAATACACAAGACCTACTCCTTGCTCAACGAATTGGACTCAACACCCCTTATTCAACGCCTGGGAATATACCTGACAAGTAAGAATCTTAAAACCCATGGATTTATATGTCTCCATAAGGAAATCAAGCATGTGTACAGCTTCCTAAACACAACAGTGAAAATCCGATAAATCCCATTATCAAAATAAATTTCACAAACACAACACAATGACAGTGAAATAGAGAGCAATTCTTAAATAATTCATTCAGGGCTTGTGTTGCAACCTGGATTTACCACATCTACACCCAGAGCTGGGTGAGACATAAGGCCGGACACTTTGGGCTGATAGCGTTGGTGAGGTTCGGTGAGCAAACGCAGACCCTTTGAAGTCATACTGCATGGTACCCATTCCATGGTCCCAACTCTCCAGGTTTAAGGGATTCTTCCTTCAGCTAAAACATGCATGGGAAACCCAGAGTATGGTCCACCGTGTGATTGGGAAACGTTTTCAAATCCATCTCAGATTTCGTCCCCTGGTTCTCGGGTTCACCATTCCAGACACTTTACTAACACTCTCCCCACATGGAGAGTCAGTGCCTTTAACTTCCTGTTTGGCACAGTTTGCAATTTCTGCGCAAGATGAACAGGAATAGGGAGAACCAATGAGAGACTAGCTGTAGGTGTCTGCACGGGCAAATGGAACGCTCGTTTCCCACAAGAAAGGGGAAATAGCCAAAGGCTCAGCGTGCCCTGCCAGAACCAGATTAGGACCTGAAGCAATCCTGCGGTTTTGCGGCCAGCTCACAAGAAAGCGAGTTGAAGAAAGGAGCTCAGGGGCACTGTAATTCACAAACCTGCAGAGTTATAAATGACAGCTATCATCCAAAAATATATTGAAGTAAGGCTACAAAGAGGACTTGAACGTGGGGCAGAATTCCAGGACTACAATTTCACGAGGTAGAAGGGAAATCCTCTGAAAATATAGGAAAAGAGTCAGAATGTCGACAATGTTGCACTTGGTCAAAAAGGGCATATGCGTTTTTTCCAGGGCCCTCATTAAAGAGGGTAGGAGGCTCCCAGTATGCTTCAGTGGCCAACAGAAGACCCACGTCGCCAAGGCGACGTGAGCCAGCCATGCAGGAGTGACCTCACATCAGAGGGCCCACCTCACAGAAGGCTAAGGAACCCAGGAAGGATCAGACCCTCACCAGAGTGCCCACAACAGCAAGGGGCTGGGCACCAGGCAGGAGTGTCCTCACACCCGTGGGACCACATCATCGAAAGTTGAGGTACCCAGCACATGTGGCCTCAAACCAGAGGACCCACATCACCATGGGTCTCGGAGCGAGGCAGGCAGGATTAACCTCCCAACACATGGCCCATTGTATAAAAAAGGTGAGGAATCCAGGCGTTGGAACATCCCAGCAGGCGGCCCAGATCACCGAGGCTATCGATCCAGGCAGTGATGAACTCACAACAGAGGGCCCTCATCGTGATACTGTAAGCAACCCAGCCGTTGTGACCTCAGAGCACAAGGCCCACATCCCCATGGGGGAGGGAACCAAGCAGGAGTGTCATCGCACCAGTGGGCACACATCAGAAAATGTGGGGAGCCCAGCAGTTAGGGCCAGACGCCAGAGGGCCCTCATCACTGAGGAGAGGAGGCTCCCAGCAAGCTCCAACTGCTACCAGAGGGCTGACGTCGCCAATGCGGTGTGTGCCAGCCAGGCAGGAGTGACCTCAGAGCAGAGGGCCAACCACACAAAAGTGTGAGGAACCCAAAGAGGATCAGACTCTCACCAGAGGGCCCACATCACCAAGGGAATGGAAACCAGGCAGGAGTGTCCTCACACCAGTGGGGCCACATCACCGAAATGTGATGGACCCAGCACACGTGGCCTCAAACTAGAGGACACACATCACCAAGGGGCTGGGAGTGAGGCAGGCAGGAGGAGCCTCAAAACAGAGGGCCCATAGAATAAAAAAGGTGAGGAATCCCGCAGTTGGAACCTCCCAGCAGGCGGCCAGGAGCAGCGAGGATATGGGATCCAGGCCTGACTGAACACAAAACAGAGGGCCCTCATCATGAAACTGTGAGCAACCCAGCCGTTGGGACCTCAGAGCAGAAGGCCCACATTCCCATGTGGTTGGGAACCTGGCAGGAGTGTACTCGCACCACAGGGCGCACATTAGAGAATTTTGGGAGCCCAGAAGTTAGGGCCTGACGCCAGAGGGCCCTCATCACCGAGGAGAGGAAGCTCCCAGCAGGCTCCAACTGCCACAAGAGGTCCGACGTTGCCAAGGTGGGGTGTGCCAGCCAGGCAGGAGTGACCTCACAGCAGAGGGTCCACCTCACAGAAGGGTGAGGAACCCAGCCAGGATCAGACTCTCACCAGAGGGCCCACATCACCAAGGGGATAGGAACCAGGCAGGAGTGTCCTCACACCAGTGGGGCCACATAATCGAAAGGTGAGGGACCCAGCACACGTAGCCTCAAACCAGAGGACACACATCACCAAGGGGCTGGGAGTCAGGCAGGCAGGAGGAGTCTCAAAACAGAGGGCCCATAGAAGAAAAAAGGTGAGGAATCCCGCAGTTGGAACCTCCCCGCAGGCAGCCAGGAGCAGCGAGGCTATTGGATCCAGGGCGGAGTGAACTCACACCAGAGGACCCTCATCATGAAACTGAGCAACCCACCGTTGGGACCTCAGAGCAGAAGGCCCACATTCCCATGGGGTTGGGAACCTGGCAGGAGTGTAGTCGCACCACAGGGCGCACATCAGAAAATTTTGGGAGCCCAGGAGTTAGGGTCTGACGCCAGAGGGCCCTCATTACCGAGGGGTGGAGACCCCCAGCAGGCACCAACTCCCAACTGAGGGCCCACGTCGCCAAGGTGATGTGTGCCAGCCAGGCAGGAGTGACCTCACAGCAGAGGATCTACCTCACAGAAGGGTGAGGAAACCAGCCAGGATAAGACTCTCACCAGAGAGCCCACATCACCAAGGGGATCGGAAAAAGGCAGCAGTGTCCTCACACCAGTGTGGCCACATTATAGAAAGGTGAGGAACCCAGCACATGTGGCCTAAACCAGAGGACCCACATTTCCAAGGTGCTCCGAGTGAGGCAAGCAGGAGTAGCCTAACAACACAGGGCCCACAGAATAAAAAATGTGAGGAATCCAGCAGTTTGAACCTCCCAGCAGGTGGCCCAGAGCACGGAGTCTATGGGATCCAGGCCACAGTGAACTCACAGCAGAGGGCCCACATCATGAAACTGTGAGCAACCCAGCCGGTGGAACCTCAGAGCAGAAGACCCACATCCCCATGGGGATAGGAACCTCGCAGGAGTGTCCTCGCACAACTTAACACGTATCAGAAAATGTGGGAACCCAGCAGTTAGGGCCTGACGCCAGAGGGCCCTCATCACCGAGGAGAGGAGGCTACCAGCAGGCTCCAAATGCCACCAGAGGGCCGACGTCACCAAGGCAATGGGAGCAAGCCAGGCAGGAGTTACCTCACAGCAGAGGGCCCACCTCACAGAAGTGTGAGGAACCCAACCAGGATCAGACTCTAACCAGAGGGCCCACATCACCAAGGGGATGGAAACCAGGCAGGAGTGTCCTCACACCAGTGGGGCCACAT
This sequence comes from Delphinapterus leucas, assembly GCF_059928025.1. Taxonomy (NCBI): domain Eukaryota; kingdom Metazoa; phylum Chordata; class Mammalia; order Artiodactyla; family Monodontidae; genus Delphinapterus; species Delphinapterus leucas. The sequence continues at coordinate 8,676,741 of NW_028322244.1, forward strand.
CAGCCAAAGGTGAGGAACACAGCACATGTGGCCTCAAATAAGGGGACACACATCACGAAAGGGCTGGGAGTGAGGCATGCAGGAGGAGACTCACAACAGAGGGCCCATAGAATAAAAAGGTGAGGAACCCCACAGTTGGAAGCTCCAAGCAGGTGGCCCAGAGCACCGAGGCTATGGGATCCATGCCGGAGTGATCTCACAGCAGAGGGCCCACGTTCTGACACTGTGAGCAACCCAGCCGTTGGGACCTCAGAGCAGAAAGCCAACATCCCCATGGGCATGGGACCCCGGCAGGAGTGTACTCGCACGACAGGGCGCACATCAGAAAATTTTGGGAGCCCATGAGTTAGGGCCTGACGCCAGAGGGCCCTCATTACCGAGGGGAGGAGACTCCCAGCAGGCACCAACTCCCAACTGAGGGCCCACATCGCCAAGGTGACGTGTGCCAGCCAGGCAGGAGTGACCTCACAGCAGAGGGTCTACCTCACAGAAGGGTGAGGAATCCAGCCAGGATCAGGCTCTCACCAGAGGGCCCCCATCACCAAGTGGATGGGAACCAGGCAGGAGTGTCCTCACACCAGTGGGGCCACATCAATAAAGGTGAGGAAACCGGCACATGTGGCCTCAAACCAGAGGACCTACATCACAAAGGGGCTGGGAGTGAGTCAGGAAGGAGGAGCATGAAAACACAGAACCCAAAGAATAGAAAAGGTAAGGAATTCAGCAGTAGGAACCTCCCAGCAGGCGGCTCAGAGCACAGACTCTATGGGATCTAGGCCTGAGTGAACTAACACCAGAGAGCCAACATCATGAAACGGTGAACAACACAGGTGTTGGGACCTTAGAGCAGAAGGCCCACATGCCCATGGGGATGGGAACCTGGCAGGAGTGCCCTCGCACCACTTAGGACGTATCAGAAAATGTGGGAACCCAGCAGTTAGGGCCTGATGCCAGAGGGCCTCATCACCGAGGGGAGGAGGCTCCCAGCAGGCTCCAACTGCCACCAGAGGTCCGACTTCGCCAAGGCGGGGTGTGTTAGCCAGGCAGGAGTGACCTCAGAGAAGAGGGCCCACCTCACAGAAGTGTGAGGAACCCAACCAGGATCAGACTCTCGCCGGAGGGACCACATCACCAAGGGGATGGGAAGCAGGCAGGAGTGTCCTCACACCAGTGGGGCCACATCATCAAAAGATGAGGAACCCATCACATGTGGCCTCAAACCAGAGGACACACATCACCAAGGGGCTGGGAGTGAGGCAGGTGTCTGGAGGGGCACATTTAACTCTAATTTCCCACCAGGAAGAGGAATTAACCAAAGGCTCAGAGTGCCGTGCCACACCCTGATTACGGCCTGAAGCAAACCTGCGGTTTTGTGGCCAGCTTCCAAGGAAGCGAGTTAAGAAAGGAAATCACAGGCACTGTAATTCACAAACCTGCAGAGTTATAAATGACAGCTATTGGCAAAAATATATTGAAGTAAGTCTGCAAAGAGGACTTGAAAACGAGGCAGAATTGAGGAATCATATTTCAGGAGGTAGATTGGAATTGCATTTAAAACATGTGAAAAGCGGCAGATCTTTGACAGTGATGCACTTGGACGAACAGTGCGTATACATTTTTTCCTGAATATATTCAGGAAAAAACGCATATGCCCTTTTTGGCCAACCAAGCACTCGAGCAATGGAAATCCGTACTACAATGAAGTCTCATTTCCCATTCGTCAAAAGGGCCATCTGAAAAAAGTGTAAAAACCAGAAACACAGGACAGGCCATGGAGAACAGGGAGCCTTGTTATGCTGATGGGCGGGATGTAAATTGCCAACAGACACTCTGGAGATGTTTATGGTGTATCCTGAAACATCTGAAAAACAAAGCTACGGAGACTAGGGCACTTCCACTTTTGGCCCTATAGCTTAGGAAAATTAAAATCAACAAGACACAGCCAACACAAAATTTAGGGCTGCTGTGTTTACAAGAACCTCGAGTCCAGTACAAATTAAATATCCCAGAAAGAAAAAAATGGATAAAGGAGTTGTGCTACTTACGTACAATGGAATATCACTCAGCAATGAAATCAATGTCATCAGGCCTGTAGCAGCAAATTGAGTGGATTTAAGTATGATGATTCTAAGAGAAATATGTCACACAGAGAAAGATAATTATCATAAGATATCACTAATAGAGGGAGTGTAAACTTGGCTACACATAAACTGAATTACAAAACCGAACAGTCTCACATTTAGATAAAAACTTATGCTTGCTTAAGGGGAAAGTTGAGTTGGGGTGCTGTATAAAACCAGAGCTTGAAATTAGCACACATACCATTCCATAAGCCAAATATGTAATAGACAAGACCTACTCTTTGCTCAACGAAATAGACTCATCCATGGTGTATCACCTCACACCTGTTAGAATGGGCATCATCAGAAAATCTACAAACAACAAATGCTGGAAAGGGTGTGGAGATAAGGAACCCTCTTCCACTATTGTTGGGAATGTAAATTGATACAGTCACTGTGGAGAACATTATGGAGTTTCTTATAAAACTAAGAATAGAATTACCATATGATCCAGCAATCCCACTACTGGGCATATACCCAGACAAAACCATAAATCAAAAAGAGACATTCACCTCAATGTTCATTGCATCACTATTTACAATATCCAGGTAATGGAAGCAACCTAAATGCCCACAGACAGACGAATGCATAAAGATGTGGTACAAATATAAAATGGAATATTACTAAGCCATAAAAAGGAATGAAATTGGGTCATTTGTAGAGACGTTGATGGATCTAGAGACTGTCATACAGAGTGAAGTAAGTCAGAAATAGAAAAACAAATCTTGTATATTAATGCATATATGTGGAACCTAGAAAAATTATACAGATGAACCGTTTTTTAAGGCAGAAATAGAGCAACAGATGTAGACAACAAACGTATGGACACCAAGGGGGGAAAGCTGTTGGGGGGTGGTGGTGGGAGGATTGAGAGATTGGGATTGGCATGTATACATTTATATGTATAAAATAGATAACCAAAAAGAACCTGCTGTATAAAAAAATAAAATAAAATTCAAAATTACAAAAAGTAAAACAGAAAAAATATTCTTCCCTTCACATACATGTATTTATATGAATAAATTATTTCCATACTTATATCTGTAAATACAAAAAAGAGGAATAAAATCTACCTTGAACCAAAAATGAAAAAAAGAAAAAAAAAACAGAACCCACCAGTTACACAGAGGAAAACCGTATCAGGGCACTTGCTCCAGTTGTAAACAATTCTGTAGTTGGCCAGTGGTGGGGAATCATCTCCCATTCAGCCAGCAGGCCCCACGCAACAAGCGTCCTCATTGCAAAGCTGGGGGACCGTGCCAAGGCATCTGTGAGTAAATGTGGGCCGAGCCCCAGGCCAGCTGCTGCTGAAATGTTCCCACCCTTCCCAGGTAAAACACCTGAATATGTACAAGGACTTGAAAGCCTAGAGGAAGGGCCATGGAGCCACATGAGCGACAGCATGCCAGCCGATTTGGTGCCTGCAGGCCAGCCAGGATGGTCCTGGCCCTGGGTACTCTTCTGGAAGCTTTCCATTTCCCTGCCTGAGATACCCCTGCTGTCCGGGCCCCCACTGCTTTCTTCCTCACTCACCTCTGCCCAGGGAGAAATTCCAGAGGCAGGTATGGGTGGCACATCCTCTTCTTTAGCAGGTGGCATCTTGGTAACTGCTGCAGAAAGTCCAGCAGAGCCCCACTCACACTGGGCCACCCACAAAGCCGTGGCCTCTCACTCCCTCCCACCAGTCCAGCCCCGAGGCTGCTGACAGGGCAGAGAAAATGGCGTCAGGCACAGCTGCAGGGGCTCTTGCTGCCTGGAGCGGTGTTTATATTGATCTCAAACAGGCACACCTGGGGAGGGCTGGCCGGCACGGTCAGGCTTCCCAGGCCAGCCAATAATCACCCCTCTGGCGCTCACAGTTGCAGAAACTGGAACTTGCTGAATCGGCCAGGTCCAAGGAACAGGTGTGGGCTCCTGAGAGTCAGGATAGACAAGGGGTTGCAGCTCTGGCTTGTTTTCTAATTATATTATCTGGCCCATGAGTGGGAGACAACTTCAAGAAAACCCTCTCCTAATGAGAGGAACCCAGGAGTCAGGGAGAGGAGGGGTGGGTGGTGGGTGGAGACAGAGGCCTGGTGCCCCGGGTGCGGTGGAAGTCTCTGGAAGACCAGGTGAAGGGAGGCCACACAGAGTGATGCCCAGGGTCACAGACCTGTTGGAGCTGCTGTTTCTTAGTTCAAGTCCTGCTCTGAGGTGCTCTGTGTCAGATCTGAGTGACAGGTGAGCTGGAAGTGCTCTGCAATGAGGGCGATGTGCACGGTACCTGTGTGCCCAGCCCTGCCAGGGTAACTGCAAGGGTAGCTCTGTATCCTGGGAGGGGCCTGACCATGAGAGCCCCATGGGCTGCAGGGGAACTTGCCCAGGGAACCCCATATCCTGGGAGGGGTCTGAACAGGAGAGCACCGTGGGCTGCGGTGGGGGTGGGGTACCTGCCCAGGTGAGCTCCATATCCTGGGATTGGCCTGACCTCGAGAGCCCCATGGGCTGCTGGAGTCCTGGTAAAGGATGCCAGGACAGTCAGTGAAGCCACCGACGATATACCTCCAGTAGTTCCTAAATCCTACACCCTGCTGGTCATTCTACCAACCACCGGGACATGGTATTCTGTATTAGTCTTCAATGATGCCTTCTTTTGTATTCTATTAGTCCCAGAGTCACAAGAAATTTTGGCTTGTGAGTGGCAGGACTCAACATACAACTAAAACAATACTTCTGGGCCGTGTTGCCCCAAGGGTTCAAAAATTCCCACACCATCTTTGGGGAAAGCTCAGTTAAAGACCTAAAAGTTCTACCTCTGGAAAAGGAAACACTCCTTCAATATGCAGACGACATTCTGATCGCCAGCCCTACTAAGGAGACCTCTGAACTACCAAGCCAATAAAGGATAGAAGTTGTCAAATAAAAAGCTCAAATATCACAGACTACGGTGACCTGCCTGGGCTTCATTCTCACAGAAGGTCGGAGAAGCCCATCTCAGGAAAGGGAAGAAACAATTTACAGCCTTACCCATTTCTAAAACTAGAAGACAGCTTAGGGGTTCCTGGGGAGGCCAGGGTTGGTGCTTCTGGATCCCTAACTACAGTCTACTAGCTGGGCCTCTATATGAAACACTGAAAGGAAAAGATGATGATCCTTTTGAATAGAATCCAGAAGTGGCCTTTCAAGAATGGAAAGAGCAGTCAATTCAGACCCTTGCCCTGGAACTCCCTAATTTAGCTAAACCCTTTGACCTTTACATTCCTGGTGAATGGTGAATCGCTATTGGAGTATTAGTGCAAAAACTGGGACCACTTGAAATGGAACAATGCAAGAATGCCATCCCGGTAGGATAAACTACGGTCACCAATGGGCTTGGCCCACCGCCACATCTGGCCAAGATACTGGCGGTATCTGAAAACCTGGAAATCAGCAGCACAAAAGGCCACCTCCCTCCTAAGGGAAAAGGACCCCACGTGGTGACCCTAAGCCCCAACCATGCCCTGAAGTTGCAGGGTTTGCTCCGTGGGCACACTGACCTCGAGTGAGGAGGCCCTCCAACTCCAACCTCCAGAGAGATAACCGGGGTAAAGGGGCACCATGACGACTCATGTGACCATCACTTGACCTGGAGTTTCTCTCATAAAACAACAAGAGTGTGTCCCAAAAGAGTAGACTACTGCTTGCAGGACTTACTGCACCCAGAGCGGACCTAATAATCTTGGCGGGGGAAACGTATATCACGCTGTCACCATAGAAGAGCCTACAGACACTGTGATGATGGTGGCCAATAAGACCAGCTGGACTCCTGTTTACTTCAAAAGGCTGTTGACTCAGTGGCCATCATGGTCCTTCATCACCACTGACCCTGGGCTGTCTGGGAGTTGAGCAGGCAGGGTCCTGACACCTGGTGCTCTTTTTACGTTAATTCAGGGGCCTAATTGAAGAAAGTGCAGACTACTGGTCAGAGCATCTAGGCTGGCAGAAACGGTCAGCCTAAGGTGGCCGAACAAATGCAGGGCGGGGTGAAACTGGACCTCACAGCGTCACTGCACATCTCCTTCCTGGACCCTTAAAGGTCATTAGAATCTATAACGCTTCCAATACTGGTGCTCAGGCAGACGAGCGGGGAGGCAGGAGGCCTGGGGACAATCAACGTCACCTGGAGGCTGCTGGGGAGAAGTTCTGACCCTCGCCCACGGGTATGAGGGCTCCTAACTCAGCACTCAGCAGTTACAGAAGAAGGGTCTGCACCCTCAGCACTCTAAGAATGAGGAAGGGGAAAAAAGGCAGAAGAGGGCTTTTTCCCAGGCAAAGCCCCTTAAAAATCCCTGGGAGATAAAAATAGAATCTGGGCAATAAAATAAAGTCTAACCTTTTTTATCCTTTGTGCTTTGTCTAATTTCACATGCTCCTAGGGTCCCGCATACAGAGGTTCAACAGCCGGCACTTCAGACCAGACTTCCTAGTGCGGAATGGCTGGGTCGACACCTCAGCTCCTGGGACACAGTGCACACTCTGCGATATAGAGCCTGAGCTGCAGCCAACCGGGCCCTCGAGAGCTCCGCCCCCTCCCTCCCACTGACTCTGACAGGATCTCTACACAGCAGCCCAGCCCACAGCCCACGGGGTAGCACATGCTCTCACCTCTCCATTCTCTGATCAAAATATAAAGTTTCCTTTGCTTCTGAACCAAACTCAGTCTCAATCTGTTGTCTCCAATGACACTGGGCAGGGGGACACTTGTTGGGGTCCACTCTGGAGGATCAGTAACAGAAATTGAGAACATTGTAACTTCAATGAACAGATGTTTGAGCCAAACTGTAATTAACATAGAACAGTGTATAAGGCTCGGGTAAAATAAGATGTTTCTAACACTCCCATTTGATATTTCCATCACTTTATTAGAAGCAAGTTCAGTGAAAAGGTTTGTCTTATTTGTCAGGTCAATATTAGAGAAACGAAGTGATTTCTTTCCAGGGATGTACATCTAATAATCTTGGTTAAAGCTTCAATCTTGTTTTAAATGCTTTTCCATTGAAAATGATACCTCTCTTTCAGCTCCCCCAATTCTGAGAAGTATAAAATCTTATAATTTATTATTACCAAAGGGAAAAGGTGGGAGGAGGGATAAATTAACAGTTTGGGATTAACACATACACACTGCTATGTATAAAATCGATCGTCAACAAGGAACTACTGTATAGCACAGGGAACTACACTCAATATTTTACAATAACCTATAAGGGGAAATCATCTGAAAAAGAATAGATATTTTTATTGACATCATCTATTCATGACAGTTAAAATGGAACGTAAGGGAAGCCGGTGGTGAGTGCTTCTGACCCTGAAGACTTCAATCATCTAAAGTTTGGACTCTGCCTACTTCCCAAGGCCCTTAATGAACATATGTGTAGCCGTAGCTTAAAAAATTCCCCAGTTTGGGTTGTGGAGAGACACTGATTTTGTAAAAGCCCTGGTGTTCTCCTCACATGAATGGGACCCTTCCTACAGCTAAAACATGCCTGTCACACCCAGAGGATGGTATACCATCTGATCGGGAAGAGTTTGGAAAAGGCATCTCATCTCCTCATCTCCTGGTGCTCGGGTTCACCCCTCCAGCGTCTTTACGAACAGTCTCCCCACTTGGAGATGTCAGCACTGTCAACATCCTGTTGCAGACAGTTTGGAATTTGTCCAGAGGATGAAGCAGAAGGAGGAGGAACAATGAGAGACAAGTCCTAGGTGTTCGGACAGGCACATGTCACTCTTATTTCCAATCAGGAAGACGAATTGACCAAAGGCTAGGGTTGCCCATGGAAACAGAATAGGGCTTGAGGAAATTCCGCTGCTTTGTGGCCAGTTCCCATAAACACAAGTTGAAAAATGGAACTCAGGGACACTAAAATTCACGAAACTGCAGAGATGAAAATATCTATCACTGAAAAATGTCTTGAGGAAAGTCAGAGGAAAGGACTTGTAAGCAACGGAGAATGGCAGGAAAGGGATTGGAAGAGGTAGAAAGGACTCGCCATTAAGCACAAGAAAAGGGGCTGAACATTGCCAACATTGCAATTGGCCAAAAAGGGTGTATGCGTCTTTTTCTGTATGTATTCAAGAAAAGGGCATACACTTTTTTAGCCAACCAAACAGGTGGGCACTGGAAATCAATACTACAAAACATATCACTTCGCATCAGTCAGAAGAGCCTTCCTCATAAAGTGTAAACACCACAAATGCAGGACAGGGCAAGGAGAAAAGGGAGCCCTCTGAGGCTTATACTGGAAATGTATATTGCCAACGGTCACTCTGGAGAAGTGTATTGTGTTTACTAAAGCACCTAAAAAATGAGCTACAGAGCACAGGGCACTTGCACTCATGGACGTATATCTTGGGAAAAACAAAAATCGAGAGGACACAGGCACCCCAATATTTACCGCCTCTATGTTTAAAAGATCCTCGACTAGGATATAATTTGTAAGTCTCTGGAGGGAAAAAATGGATAGAGATGTGAGACTTATGTAGAGTGGAATATTACTCAGCCTGGAAATCAATGAAATATGGCCAGTTGTAACAACCACAGGGGAGTTACGTATGATCATTCGAAGTCACATAATTCAAAAAGAAAAAGACACACGATATTACTAATATATGGAATGTAAACGTGGCTACAAATGAACTGAATTACAAAACAGAATGGGGTCTCAAATTTAGAAAACCAACATATGCTTGCTTAAGGATAAAGGAGAGCTGGGGTGCTGCATAAAACCAGAGATAGAAATTAGCACAGATACCTTTCCATAAGCCAAATATGTAATAGTCAAGACCTACCAGTTGCTCAACGAAATGGACTAAACACCACACATTCAACGCCTAGGAATACACCTGACTAGTAAGAATCTTCAAACCCATGGATTTATATGTCTCCGTAACAGAATCAAGCGTGTGTATAGATTTATGAACGCAGCAGAGAAAATCCGATAAATCCAATTATCAAAATGAATTACAAAAACAAAACATAATGACAGTGAAATAGAGAGCTATTCTTAAATAATTCATTCAGAGCTTGTGATGCAACCTGGATTAACCACATCTGCACCAAGAGCTGAGTGAGACATAAGGTTGGACACTTCGGGCGGATAGCACTGGTGAGGTACGATGAAGAAATGCAGATCCTTTGAAGTCATACTGCATGGTACCCATTCCATGGGTCCCAACTCTCCAGGTTTAAGAGATTCTTCCTTCAGCTAAAACATGCATGGGAAACCCAAAGTAAGGTCCACGGTGTGACTGGGAAGCGTTTTCAAATGCATCTCAGTTTTTGTCCCCTTTTACACGGGTTCACCATTCCAGACCGTTTACTAACACTCTCTCCACTTGAAGAGTCAGTGCCTTTAACCTCCTGTTTGGCACAGTTTGGAAATTCTGCGCAAGGTGAACAGGAATAGTGAGAACCAATCAAAGACTAGCTATAGGTGTCTGCACGTGCAAATTTAATGCTCATTTCCCACCAGGAAGAGGAATTAACCAAAGGCTCAGCATGCCGTGCCAGAACCAGATTAGGGCCTGAAGCAATCATGTGGGTTTGCGGCCAGATCACAAGAAAGCGAGTTGAAGAAAGGAGCTCAGGGGCACTGTAATTCACAAAACTGCAGAGTTATGAATGACAGCTATCGTCCAAAAATGTATTGAAGTAAGTCTTCGAAGAGGACTTGAAAGCGGGGCAGAATTTCAGGAAAACGATTTCAGGGGGTAGACTGGAATTGCACTTAAAGCATAGGAAAAGAGGCACAATGTGGACAATGATGCACCTGGCCAAAAAGGGCGTATGCGTTTTTTCCTGCAGGAAAAAACGCATACGCCCTTTTTGGCCAACCAAGCAAGCGTGTAAAGGAAATCTGCACTACAATGAAGTCTCACTGCACCCCGGTCAAAAGGGGCATCTGAAAAAAGTGTAAAATCCAGAAAGGCAGCACAGGTCATGGAGAACACGGAACCTTATTATGCTGATGGGAGGGATGTAAATTGCCAACAGCCATTCTGGAGAAGTGTATGGTGTTTCCTGAAACACGTAGGAAACAAAGCAACACAGCCTATGGCACTTCCACTTAGGGTCCTATAGCTTAGGGAAATTAAAATCAAAAACACACAGCCACCCCAAAGTTTGGGACGGCTCTGTTTACAAGAACCTCGTCTACGGTACAAGTTAAATATCCGAGAAAGCACAAAATGGATAAAGAAGTCGTGGTACGTATGTACAATGTAATATCACTCAGCAATGCGATCTACGTCATCAGGCCCGTAGCGGCATAATGAGTGGATTCAGGTACGATGATTCTACGAGAAATAAGTCACACAGAAAAAGAAATATCCTAAGATATCACTAATACACGGAACGTAAACTTGTCTAAACTTGAACTGAATTACAAAACAGAACAGGGTCTCAAATTTAGAAAACCAACTTATGCTTGCTTATGGGGAAAGGTGAGTTGGGGTGCTGTAGAAAACCAGAGATTGAAATTAGCACAGATACCATTCCATAAGGCATATATATAATAGACACGACCTACTCCTTGCTCAACGAAATGGACTCAACACCACATGTTCAACGCCTGGGAATATACCTGACAAGTAAGAATCTTAAGACCCATGGATTTATATGTCTCCATAAGGAAATCAAGCGTGTGTACAGCGGCCTAAACGCAGCAGTGAAAATCCGATAAATCCCATTATCAAAATAAATTTCACAAACAAAACACAATGACAGTGAAATAGAGAGCAATTCTTACATAATTCATTCAGGGCTTGTGATGCAACCTGGATTTACCAAATCTACATCCAGAGCTGGGTGAGACATAAGGCTGGACACTTCGGGCTGATAGCATTGGTGAGGTTCGGTGAGCAAACGCAGACCCTTTGAAGTCATACTGCATGGTAGCCATTCCATGGGTCCCGACTCTCCAGGTTTAAGGGATTCTTCCTTCAGCTAAAACATGCATGGGAAACCCAGAGTATGGTCCACCGTGTGACTGGGAAACATTTTCAAATGCATCTCAGGTTTTGTACCCTGGTACTCGGGTTCATCGTTCCAGACGCTTTACTAACACTCTCCCCACTCGGAGAGTCAGTGCCTTTAACCTCCTGTTTGGCACAGTTTGCAATTTCTGCGCAAGATGAACAGGAATAGGGAGAACCAATGAGAGACTAGCTGTAGGTGTCTGCACGGGGAAGTGGAACGCTCATTTCCCATCAGGAAGAGGAATTAACCAAAGGCTCAGCGTGCCCTGCCGGAACCAGATTAGGGCCTGAAGCAATCCTGCGGTTTTGCGGCCAGCTCACAAGAAAGCGAGTTGAAAAAAGGAGCTCAGGGGCACTGTAATTCACAAACCTGCAGAGTTATGAATGACAGCTATCGTCCAAAAATATATTGAAGTAAGTCTTCGAAGTGGACTTGAAAGCGGGGCAGAATTTCAGGAAAACGATTTCAGGGGGTAGACTGGAATTGCACTTAAAGCATAGGAAAAGAGGCAGAATGTCCACAATGATGCACTTGGCCAAAAAGGTCGTATGGGTTTTTTCATGAATATATTCATGAAAAAACGCATACGCCCTTTTTGGCCAACCAAGCAAGCGTGTAAAGGAAATCTGCACTACAATGAAGTCTCACTGCCCCCCGGTCAAAAGGGCCATCTGAAACAAGTGTAAAATCCAGAAAGGCAGGACAGGTCATGGAGAACAGGGAGCCTTGTTATGCTGATAGGCGGGATGTAAATTGCCAACAGCCAATTTGGAGAAGTGTATGGTGTTTCCTGAAACACGTAGGAAACAAAGCAACACAGCCTGTGGCACTTCCACTTAGGGTCCTATAGCTTAGGGAAATTAAAATAAAAAACACACAGCCACCCCAAACTTTGGGACGGCTCTGTTTACAAGAACCTCGTCTACGGTACAAGTTAAATATATGAGAAAGTAAAAAATGGATAAAGAAGTTGTGGTACGTACGTACAATGGAATATCACTCAGCAATGAAATCTAGGTCATCAGGCCCATACTGGCATAATGAGTGGATTCAGGTATGACGATTCTACGAGAAATAAGTCACACAGAAAAAGAAACATCATAAGATATCACTAATACACGGAAGGTAAACTTGGCTGCACATGAACTGAATTACAAAACAGAACAGGGTCTCAAATTTCGAAAACCAACTTATGCTTGCTTATGGGGAAAGGTGAGTTGGGGTGCTGCATAAAACCAGAGATTGAAATTAGCACAGATATCGTTCCATAAGCCAAATATATAATAGACAAGACCTACTCCTTGCTCAACGAAATGGACTCAACACCCCATATTCAACGCTTGGGAATATACCTGACAAGTAAGAATCTTAAGACCCATGGATTTATATGTATCCATAAGGAAATCAAGCGTGTATACAGCGGCCTAAACGCAGCAGTGAACATCCGATAAATCCCATTATCAAAATAAATTTCAAAAACAAAACACTATGACAGTGAAATAGAGAGCAATTCTTAAATAATTCATTCAGGGCTTGTGATGCAACCTGGATTCACCACATCTACACCCAGAGCTGGGTGAGACATAAGGCTGGACACTTCGGGCTGATTGCATTGCTGAGGTTCGGTGAGCAAAGGCAGACCCTTTGAAGTCATACTGCATGGTAGCCATTCCATGGGTCCCAACTCTCCAGGTTTAAGGGATTCTTCCTTCAACTAAAACATGCATGGGAAACCCAGAGTATGGTCCACTGTGTGATTGGGAAACGTTTTCAAATGCATCTCAGGTTTCGTCCCCTGGTACTCGGGTTCACCGTTCCAGACGCTTTACTAACACTCTCCCCACATGGAGAGTCTGTGCCTTTAACCTCCTGTTTGGCACAGTTTGCAATTTCTGCGCAAGATGAACAGGAATAGGGAGAACCAATGAGAGACTAGCTGTAGGTGTCTGCACGGGCAAATGGAACGCTCATTTCCCACCAGGAAGAGGAATTAACCAAAGGCTCAGCGTGCCCTGCCGGAACCAGATTAGGGCCTGAAGCAATCCTGCGGTTTTGCGGCCAGCTCACAAGAAAGCGAGTTGAAGAAAGGAGCTCAGGGGCACTGTAATTCACAAACCTGCAGAGTTATGAATGACAGCTATCGTCCAAAAATATATTGAAGTAAGTCTTCGAAGAGGACTTGAAAGCGGGGCAGAATTTCAGGAAAACGATTTCAGGAGGTAGACTGGAATTGCACTTAAAGCATAGGAAAAGAGGCAGAATGTCCACAATGATGCACTTGGCCAGAAAGTGCGTACGCGTTTTTTCCTGAATATATTCATGAAAAAACGCATACGCCCTTTTTGGCCAAACAAGCAAGCGTGTAAAGGAAATCTGCACTACAATGAAGTCTCACTGCCCCCCGGTCAAAAGGGGCATCTGAAAAAAGTGTAAAATCCAGAAAGGCAGCACAGGTCATGGAGAACAGGGAACCTTATTATGCTGATGGGCGGGATGTAAATTGCCAACAGCCACTCTGGAGAAGTGTATGGTGTTTCCTGAAACATGTAGGAAACAAAGCAACACAGCCTATGGCACTTCCACTTACGGTCCTATAGCTTAGGGAAATTAAAATCAAAAACACACAGCCACCCCAAAGTTTGGGACGGCTCTGTTTACAAGAACCTCGTCTACGGTACAAGTTAAATATCCGAGAAAGCACAAAATGGATAAAGAAGTTGTGGTACGTACGTACAATGGAATATCACTCAGCAATGCGATCTACGTCATCAGGCCCGTAGCGGCATAATGAGTGGATTCAGGTACGACGATTCTACGAGAAATAAGTCACACAGAAAAAGAAATATACTAAGATATCACTAATACACGGAACGTAAACTTGGCTACACATGAACTGAATTACAAAACAGAACAGGGTCTCAAATTTAGAAAACCAACTTATGCTTGCTTATGGGGAAAGGTGAGTTGGGGTGCTGTATCAAACCAGAGATTGAAATTAGCACAGTTACCGTTCCATAAGGCAAATATATAATAGACACGACCTATTCCTTGCTCAACGAAATGGACTCAACACCTCATATTCAACGCCGGGGAATATACCTGACAAGTAAGAATCTTAAGACCCATGGATTTATATATCTCCATAAGGAAATCAAGCGTGTGTACAGCGGCCTAAACGCAGCAGTGAAAATCCGATAAATCCCATTATCAAAATAAATTTCACAAACAAAACACAATGACAGTGAAATAGAGAGCAATTCTTAAATAACTCATTCAGGGCTTGTGATGCAACCTGGATTTACCACATCTACACCCAGAGCTGGGTGAGACATAAGGCTGGACACTTCGGGCTGATAGCATTGGTGAGGTTCGGTGAGCAAACGCAGACCCTTTGAAGTCATACTGCATGGTACCCATTCCATGGGTCCCAACTCTCCAGGTTTAAGGGATTCTTCCTTCAGCTAAAACATGCATGGGAAACCCAGAGTATGGTCCACCGTGTGATTGGGAAAGGTTTTCAAATGCATCTCAGGTTTCGTCCCCTGGTACTCGGGTTCACCATTCCAGACGCTTTACTAACAATCTCCCCACTTGGAGAGACAGTGCCTTTAACCTCCTGTTTGGCACAGTTTGCAATTTCTGCGCACGATGAACAGGAATACGGACAACCAATGAGAGACTAGCTGTAGGTGTCTGCACGGGCAAATGGAACGCTCATTTCCCACCAGGAAGAGGAATTAACCAAAGGCTCAGCATGCCCTGCCGGAACCAGATCAGGGCCTGAATCAATCCTGCGGTTTTGCGGCCAGCTCACAAGAAAGCGAGTTGAAGAAAGGAGCTCAGGGGCACTGTAATTCACACACCTGCAGAGTTATGAATGACAGCTGTCGTCCAAAAATGTATTGAAGTAATTCTTCGAAGAGGACTGAAAGCGGGGCAGAATTTCAGGAAAACGATTTCAGGGGGTAGACTGGAATTGCACTTAAAGCATAGGAAAAGAGGCAGAATGTCGACAATGATGCACTTGGCCAAAAAGGGCGTATGCGTTTTTTCCTGAATATATTCAGGAAAAAACGCATACGCCCTTTTTGGCCAACCAAGCAAGCGTGTAAAGGAAATCTGCATTACAATGAAGTCTCACTGCCCCACGGTCCAAACAGCCATCTGAAACAAGTGTAAAATCCAGAAAGGCAGGACAGGTCATGGAGAAGAGGGAGCCTTGTTATGCTGATGGGCGGGATGTAAATTGCCAACAGCCACTCTGGAGAAGTGTATGGTGTTTCCTGAAACACGTAGGAAACAAAGCAACACAGCCCATGGCAATTCCACTTAGGGTCCTATAGCTTAGGGAAATTAAAATCCAAAACACACAGCCACCCCAAAATTTGGGACGGCTCTGTTTACAAGAACCTCGTCTACGGTACAAGTTAAATATCCGAGAAAGCAAAAAATGGATAAAGAAGTTGTGGTACGTACGTACAATGGAATATCACTCAGCAATGAGATCTACGTCATCAGGCCCGTAGTGGCATAATGAGTGGATTCCGGTACGACGATTCTACGAGAAATAAGTCACACAGAAAAAGAAATATCATAAGATATCACTAATACACGGAACGTAAACTTGGCTACACATGAACTGAATTACAAAACAGAACAGGGTCTCAAATTTAGAAAACCAACTTATGCTTGCTTATGGGGAAAGGTGAGTTGGGGTGCTGCATCAAACCAGAGATTGAAATTAGCACAGATACCATTCCAGAAGCAAAATATATAATAGACAAGACCTACTCTTTGCTCAACGAAATGGACTCAACACCCCATATTCAACGTCTGGGAATATACCTGACAAGTAAGAATCTTAAAACCCATGGATTTATACGTCTCCATAAGGAAGTCAAGCGTGTGTACAGGGGCTTAAACGCAGCAGTGAAAATCCGATAAATACCATTATCAAAATAAATTTCACAAACACAACACAATGACAGTGAAATAGAGAGCAATTCTTAAATAATTCATTCAGTGCTTGTGATGCAACCTGGATTTACCACATCTACACCCAGAGCTGGGTGAGACATAATGCTGGACACTTCGGGCTAATAGCATTGGTGAGGTTGGTTGAGCAAACGCAGATCCTTTGAAGTCATACTGCATGGTACCCATTCCATGGGTCCCAACTCTCCAGGTTTAAGGGATTCTTCCTTCAGCTAAAACATGCATGGGAAACCCAGAGTATGGTCCACCGTGTGATTGGGAAATGTTTTCAAATGCATCTCAGGTTTCGTCCCCTGGTACTCGGGTTCACCATTCCAGACGCTTTACTAACACTCTCCCCACTTGGAGAGTCAGTGCCTTTAACCTCCTGTTTGGCACAATTTGCAATTTCTGCACAAGATGAACAGGAATAGGGAGAAGCAATGAGAGACTAGTTGTAGGTGTCTGCATGGGCAAATGGAACACTCATTTCCCACCAGGAAGAGGAATTAACCAAAGGCTCAGCGTGCCCTGCCGGAAAAAGATTAGGGCCTGAAGCAATCCTGCGGTTTTGCGGCCAGCTCACAAGAAAGCAAGTTGAAGAAAGGAGCTCAGGGGCACTGTAATTCACAAACCTGCAGAGTTATGAATGACAGCTATGGTCCAAAAATGTATTGAAGTAGGTCTTCGAAGAGGACTGAAAATGGGTCAGAATTTCAGGAAAACGATTTCAGGGGGTAGACTGGAATTGCACTTAAAGCATAGGAAAAGAGGCAGAATGTCGACAATGATGCACTTGGCCAAAAAGGGCGTATGCGTTTTTTCCTGAATATATTCAGGAAAAAACGCATACGCCCTTTTTGGCCAACCAAACAAGCGTGTAAAGGAAATCTGCACTACAATGTAGTCTCACTGCCCCCCGGACTAAAGGGCCATCTGAAAAAAGTGTAAAAGCCAGAAAGCAGGACAGCTCATGGAGAACAGGGAGTCTTGTTATGCTGATGGGCGGGATTTAAATTGCCAACAGCCACTCTGGAGAAGTGTATGGTGTTTCCTGAAACACGTAGGAAACAAAGCAACACAGCCTATGGCACTTCCACTTATGGTCCTATAGCTTAGGGAAATTAAATTCAAAAACACACAGCCACACCAAAGTTTGGGACGGCTCTGTTTACAAGAACCTCGTCTACGGTACAAGTTAAATATCCAAGAAAGCAAAAAATGGATAAGGAAGTTGTGGTACGTACGTACAATGGAATATCACTCAGCAATGAGATCTACGTCATCAGGCCCATAGCGGCATAATGAGTGGATTCAGGTACGACGATTCTACGAGAAATAAGTCACACAGAAAAAGAAACATCATAAGATATCACTAATACACGGAACATATACTTGGCTACACATGAACTGAATTACAAAACAGAACAGGGTCTCAAATTTAGAAAACCAACTTATGCTTGCTTATGGGGAAAGGTAAGTTGGGGTGCTGCATAAAACCAGAGATTGAAATTAGCACAGATACCGTTCCATAAGCCAAATATATAATATACAAGACCTACAGGTGCTCAACGAAATGGACTCAACACCCCATATTCAACGCCTGGGAATATACCTGACAAGTAAGAATGTTAAGACCCATGAATTTATATGTCTCCATAAGGAAGTCAAGCGTGTGTACAGTGGCCTAAACGCAGCAGTGAAAATCCGATAAATCCCATTAACAAAATAAATTTCACAAACAAAACACAATGACAGTGAAATAGAGCAATTCTTAAATAATTCTTTCAGGGCTTGTGATGCAACCTGGATTTACCATATCTACACCCAGAGCTGGTTGAGACATAAGGCTGGACACTTTGGGCTGATAGCATTGGTGAGGTTTGGTGAGCAAATGCAGACCCTTTGAAGTCATACTGCATGGTACCCATTCCATGCGTCCCAACTCTCCAGGTTTAAGGGATTCTTCCTTCAGCTAAAACATGAATGGGAAACACAGAGTATGTTCCACCGTGTGATTGGGAAAGGTTTTCAAATGCATCTCAGGTTTCGTCCCCTGGTACTCGGGTGCACCGTTCCAGACACTTTACTAAAACACTCCCCAATTGGAAAGTCAGTGCCTTTAAACTCCTGTTTGGCACAGTTTGCACTTTCTGCGCAAGATGAACAGGGATAGGGAGAACCAATGAGAGACTAGCTGTAGGTGTCTGCACGGGCAAATGGAACGCTCATTTCCCACCAGGAAGAGGAATTAACCAAAGGCTCAGCATGCCCTGCCGGAACCAGAAGAAGGCCTGAAGCAATCCTGCGGTTTTGCGGCCAGCTCACAAGAAAGCAAGTTGAAGAAAGGAGCTCAGGGGCACTGTAATTCACAAACCTGCAGAGTTATGAATGACAGCTATCGTCCAAAAATATATTGATGTAAGTCGTCGAAGAGGACTTGAAAGCGGGGCAGAATTTCAGGAAAACTATTTCCGGGTTCAGACTGGAATTACACTTAAAGCATAGGAAAAGAGGCAGAATGTCCACAATGATGCACTTGGCCAAAAAGGGCATATGCGCTTTTTCCTGAATATATTCAGGAAAAAACGCATACGCCCTTTTTGGCCAACCAAGGAAGCGTGTCAAGGAAATCTGCACTGCAATGAAGTCTCACTGCCCCCCTGTCAAAAGGGCCATCTGAAAAAAGTGTAAAATCCAGAAAGGCAGGACAGGTCATGGAGAAGAGGGAGCCTTGTTATGCTGATGGGCGGGATGTAAATTGCCAACAGCCACTCTGGAGAAGTGTATGGTGTTTCCTGAAACACGTAGGAAACAAAGCAACACAGCCTATGGCACTTCCACTTAGGGTCCTATAGCTTAGGGAAATTAAAATCAAAAACACACAGCCACCCCAAAGTTTGGGACGGCTCTGTTTACAAGAACCTTGTCTACGGTACAAGTTAAATATCAGAGAAAGCAAAAAATGGATAAAGAAGTTGTGGTACTCACGTACAATGGAATATCACTCAGCAATGAAATCTACGTCATGAGGCACGTAGCGGCATAATGAGTGGATTCAAGTACGACGATTCTACGAGAAATAATTCACACAGAAAAAGAAACATCATAAGATATCACTAATACACGGAACGTAAACTTGGCTACACATGAACTGAATTACAAAACAGAAGAGGGTCTGAAATTTAGAAAACCAACTTATGCTTGCTTATGGGGAAATATGAGTTGGGGTGCTGCATCAAACCAGAGATTGAAATTAGCACAGATACCGTTCCATAAGCCAAATATATAATAGACAAGACCTACTCCTTGCTAAACGAAATGGACTCAACACCCCATATTCAACGCCTGGGAATATACCTGACAAGTAAGAATGTTAAGACCCATGGATTTATATGTCTCCATAAGGAAATCAAGCGTGTGTACAGCGGCCTAAACGCAGCAGTGAAAATCCGATAAATCCCATTATCAAAATTAATTTCAAAAACAAAACACAATGACAGTGAAATAGAGAGCAATTCTTAAATAATTCATTCAGGGCTTGTGATGCAACCTGGATTTACCATCTCTACACCCAGAGCTGGGTGAGACATAAGGCTGGACACTTCGGGCTGATAGCATTGGTGAGGTTCGTTGAGCAAACGCAGACCCTTTGAAGTCATACTGCATGGTACCCATTCCATGGGTCCCAACTCTCCAGGTTTAAGGGATTCTTCCTTCAGCTAAAACATGCATGGGAAACCCAGAGTATGGTCCACCGTGTGATTGGGAAACGTTATCAAATGCATCTAAAGTTTCGTCCCCTGGTACACGGGTTCACCGTTCCAGACGCTTTACTAACACTCTCCCCACATGGAGAGTCTGTGCCTTTAACCTCCTGTTTGGCACAGTTTGCAATTTCTGCGCAAGATGAACAGGAATAGGGAGAACCAATGAGAGACTAGCTGTAGGGGTCTGCACGGGCAAATGGAACGCTCATTTCCCACCAGGAAGACGGATTCACCAAAGGCTCAGCGTGCCCTGCCGGTACCAGATTAGGGCCTGAAGCAATCCTGCGGTTTTGCGGCCAGCTCACAAGAAAGCGAGTTGAAGAAAGGAGCTCAGGGGCACTGTAATTCACAAACCTGCAGAGTTATGAATTACAGCTATCGTCCAAAAATGTATTGAAGTAAGTCTTCGAAGAGGACTTGAAAGCGGGGCAGAATTTCAGGAAAACGATTTCAGGGAGTGGACTGGAATTGCACTTAAAGCATAGGAAAAGAGGCAGAATGTCCACAATGATGCACTTGGCCAAAAAGGGCGTATGCGCTTTTTCCTGAATATATTCAGGAAAAAACGCATACGCCCTTTTTGGCCAACCAAGCAAGTGTGTCAAGGAAATCTGCACTGCAATGAAGTCTCACTGCCCCACTGTCAAAAGGGCCATCTGAAAAAAGTGTAAAATCCAGAAAGGCAGGACAGGTCATGGAGAAGAGGGAGCCTTGTTATGCTGATGGGCGGGATGTAAATTGCCAACAGCCACTCTGGAGAAGTGTATGGTGTTTCCTGAAACACGTAGGAAACAAAGCAACACAGCCTATGGCACTTCCACTTAGGGTCCTATAGCTTAGGGAAATTAAAATCAAAAACACACAGCCACCCCAAAGTTTGGGACGGCTCTGTTTACAAGAACCTCGTCTACGGTACAAGTTAAATATCCGAGAAAGCAAAAAATGGATAAACAAGTTGTGGTACGTACGTACAAAGGAATAACACTCAGCAATGAAATCTACGTCATCAGGCCCGTAGCGGCATAATGAGTGGATTCAGGTACGACGATTCTACGAGAAATAAGTCACACAGAAAAAGAAACATCATAAGATATCACTAATACACGGAAGGTAAACTTGGCTACACATGAACTGAATTACAAAACATAACAGGGTCTCAAATTTAGAAAACCAACTTATGCTTGCTTATGGGGAAAGGTGAGTTGGGGTGCTGCATAAAACCAGAGATTGAAATTAGCACAGATACCGTTCCATAAGCCAAATATATAATAGACAAGACCTACTCCTTGCTCAACGAAATGGAATCAAGACCCCATATTCAACGCCTGGGAATATACCTGACAAGTAAGAATGTTAAGACCCATGGATTTATATGTCTCCATAAGGAAATCAAGCGTGTGTACAGCGGCCTAAACGCAGCAGTGAAAATCCGATAAATCCCATTATCAAAATAAATTTCAAAAACAAAACACTATGACAGTGAAATAGAGAGCAATTCTTAAATAATTCATTCAGGGCTTGTGATGCAACCTGGATTTACCACATCTACACCCAGAGCTGGGTGAGATATAAGGCTGGACACTTCGGGCTGATAGCATTGGTGAGGTTCGGTGAGCAAACGCAGACCCTTTGAAGTCATGCTGCATGGTAGCCATTCCATGGGTCCCAACTCTCCAGGTTTAAGGGATTCTTCTTTCAGCTAAAACATGCATGGGAAACCCAGAGTATGGTCCACCGTGTGATTGGGAAACGTTTTCAAATGCATCTCAGGTTTCGTCCCCTGGTACACGGGTTCACCATTCCAGACGCTTTACTAACACTCTCCACACTTGGAGAGTCAGTGCCTTTAACCTCCTGTTTGGCACAGTTTGCACTTTCTGCGCAAGATGAACAGGAATAGGGAGAACCAATGAGAGACTAGCTGTAGGTGTCTGCACGGGCAAATGGAACGCTCATTTCCCACCAGGAAGAGGAATTAACCAAAGGCTCAGCGTGCCCTGCCGGAACCAGAAGAAGGCCTGAAGCAATCCTGCGGTTTTGCGGCCAGCTCACAAGAAAGCGAGTTGAAGAAAGGAGCACAGGGGCACTGTAATTCATAAACCTGCAGAGTTATGAATGACAGCTATCGTCCAAAAATATATTGAAGTAAGTCGTCGAAGAGGACTTGAAAGCGGGGCAGAATTTCAGGAAAACGATTTCAGGGGGCAGACTTGAATTACACTTAAAGCATAGGAATAGAGGCAGAATGTCAACATTGATGCACTTGGCCAAAAAGGGCGTAGGCGTTTTTTCCTGAATATATTCAGGAAAAAACGCATACGCACTTTTTGGCCAACCAAGCAAGCGTGTAAAGGAAATCTGCACTACAATGAAGTCTCACTGCCCCACGGTCAAAAGGGCCATCTAAAACTAGTGTAAAATCCAGAAAGGCAGGACAGGTCATGGAGAACAGGGAGCATTGTTATGCTGATGGGCGGGATGTAAATTGCCAACAGCCACTCTGGAGAAGTGTATGGTGTTTCCTGAAACACGTAGGAAACAAAGCAACACAGCCTATGGCAATTCCACTTATGGTCCTATAGCTTAGGGAAATTAAAATCAAAAACACACAGCCACCCCAAAATTTGGGACGGCTCTGTTTACAAGAACCTCGTCTACAGTACAAGTTAAATATCCGACAGAGCAAAAAATGGATAAAGATGTTGTGGTACGCACGTACAATGGAATATCACTCAGCAATAAGATCTACGTCATCAGGCCCGTAGCGGCATAATGAGTGGATTCACGTACGACGAGTCTACGACAAATAATTCACACAGAAATAGAAACATCATAAGAT
Source organism: Delphinapterus leucas (assembly GCF_059928025.1). Classification (NCBI taxonomy): domain Eukaryota; kingdom Metazoa; phylum Chordata; class Mammalia; order Artiodactyla; family Monodontidae; genus Delphinapterus; species Delphinapterus leucas. Next base: position 8,699,439 of record NW_028322244.1, read on the forward strand.
ATCACTAATACACGGAACGTAAACTTGGCTACACATGAACTGAATTACAAAACAGAACAGGGTCTCAAATTTAGAAAACCAACTTATTCTTGCTTATGGGGAAAGGTGAGTTGGGGTGCTGCATCAAACCAGAGATTGAAATTAGCACCTATACCGTTCCATAAGCCAAATATATAATAGAGAAGACTTACTCCTTGCTCAACGAAATGGACTCAACACCACATATTCAATGCCTGGGAATATACCTGACAAGTAAGAATCTTAAGACCCATGGATTTATATGTCTCCATAAGGAAATCAAGCGTGTGTACAGCGGCCTAAACGCAGCAGTGGAAATCCGATAAATCCCATTAACAAAATAAATTTCACAAACACAACACAATGACAGTGAAATAGAGAGCAATTCTTAAATAATTCATTCAGGGCTTGTGATGCAACCTGGATTTACCTCATCTACACCCAGAGCTGGGTGAGACATAATGCTGGACACTTCGGGCTGATAGCATTGGTGAGGCTGGTTGAGCAAACACAGATCCTTTGAAGTCATACTGCATGGTAGCCATTCCATGGGTCCCAACTCTCCAGGTTTAAGGGATTCTTCCTTCAGCTAAAACATGCATGGGAAACCCAGAGTATGGTCCACCGTGTGATTGGGAAACGTTTTCAAATGGATTTCAGGTTATGTCCCATGGTACTCGGGTGCACCATTCCAGACACTTTACTGACACTCTCCCCACTTGGAAAGTCAGTGCCTTTAACCTCCTGTTTGGCACAGTTTGCAATTTCTGCGCAAGATGAACAGGAATAGGGAGAACCAATGAGAGACTAGCTGTAGGTGTCTGCACGGGCAAATGGAATGCTCATTTCCCACCAGGAAGAGGAATTAACCAAAGGCTCAGCGAGCCCTGCCGGAACCAGATTAGGGCCTGAAGCAATCCTGCGGTTTTGCGGCCAGCTCACAAGAAAGCGAGTTGAAGAAAGGAGCTCAGGGGCACTGTAATTCACAAACCTGCCGAATTATGAATGACAGCTATCGTCCAAAAATATATTGAAGGAAGTCTTCGATGTGGACTTGAAGCGGGGCAGAATTTCAGAAAAATGATTTCAGGGGGTAGACTGGAATTGCACTTAAAGCATAGGAAAAGAGGCAGAATGTCGACAATGATGCACTTGGCCAAAAAGGGCGTATGCGTTTTTTCCTGAATATATTCAGGAAAAAACGCATACGCCCTTTTTGGCCAACCAAGCAAGCCTGTAAAGGAAATCTGCACTACAATGAAGTCTCACTGCCCCCGGGACTAAAGGGCCATCTGAAAAAAGTGTAAAAGCCAGAAAGGCAGGACAGGTCATGGAGAACAGGGAGCCTTGTTATGCTGATGGGCGGGATTTAAATTGCCAACAGCCACTCTGGAGAAGTGTATGGTGTTTCCTGAAACACGTAGGAAACAAAGCAACACAGCCTATGGCACTTCCACTTATGGTTCTATAGCTTAGGGAAATTAAAATCAAAAACACACAGCCACACCAAAGTTTGGGACGGCTCTGTTTACAAGAACCTCGTCTACGGTACAAGTTAAATATCCAAGAAAGCAAAAAATGGATAAGGAAGTTGTGGTACGTACGTACAATGGAATATCACTCAGCAATGAGATCTACGTCATCAGGCCCGTAGTGGCATAATGAGTGGATTCAGGTACGACGATTCTACGAGAAATAAGTCTCACAGAAAAAGAAACATCATAAGATATCACTAATACACGGAACGTAAACTTGGCTACACATGAACTGAATTACAAAACAGAACAGGGTCTCAAATTTAGAAAACCAACTTATGCTTGCTTATGGGGAAAGGTGAGTTGGGATGCTGCATCAAACCAGAGATTGAAATTAGCACAGATACCGTTCCATAGCCAAATATATAATAGACAAGACCTACTGTTTCTCATCGAAATGGACTCAACACCCCATATTCAACGCCTGAGAATATACCTGACAAGTAATAATCTTAAGACCCATGGATTTATATGTCTCCATAAGGAAGTCTAGCGTGTGTACAGTGGCCTAAACGCAGCAGGGAAAATCCGATAAATCCCATTAACAAAATAAATTTCAAAAAGAAAACACAATGACAGTGAAATAGACAGCAATTCTTAAATAATTCATTCAGGGCTTGTGATGCAACCTGGATTTACCACATCTACACCCAGAGCTGGTTGAGACATAAGGCTGGACACTTCGGGCTGATAGCATTGGTGATGTTTGGTGAGCAAACGCAGACCCTTTGAAGTCATACTGCATGGTACCCATTCCATGAGTCCCAACTCTCCAGGTTTAAGGGATTCTTCCTTCAGCTAAAACATGCATGGGAAACCCGGAGTATGTTCCACCGTGTGATTGGGAAACCTTTTCAAATGCATCTCAGGTATCATCTCCTGGTACTCGGGGGCACCGTTCCAGACACTTTACTAACACCCTCCCCACTTGGAAAGTCAGTGCCTTTAACCTTCTGTTTGGCTCAGTTTGCAATTTCTGCGCAAGATGAACAGGAATAGGGAGAAGCAATGAGAGACTAGTTGTAGGTGTCTGCACGGGCAAATGGAACGCTCATTTCCCACCAGGAAGAGGAATTAACCAAAGGCTCAGCGTGCCCTGCCGGAACCAGATTAGGGCCTGAAGCAATCCTGCGGTTTTGCGACCAGCTCACAAGAAAGCGAGTTGAAGAAAGGAGCTCAGGGGCACTGTAATTCAAAATCCTGCAGAGTTATGAATGACAGCTATCGTCCAAAAACGTATTGAAGTAAGTCTTCTAAGAGGACTTGAAAGCGGGGCAGAATTTCAGGAAAAGGATTTCAGGGAGTAGACTGGAATTGCACTTAAATGATAGGAAAAGAGGCAGAATGTCGACAGTGATGCACTTGGCCAAAAAGGGCGTATGCGTTTTTTCCTGAATATATTCAGGAAAAAACGCATTCGCACTTTTTGGACAAGCAAGCAAGCGTGTCAAGGAAATCTGCACTACAATGAAGTCTCACTGCCCCCGGTCAAAAGGGCCATCTGAAAAAAGTGTAAAATCCAGAAAGGCAGGAGAGGTCATGGAGAACAGGGAGCCTTGTTATGCTGATGGGCGGGATGTAAATTGCCAACAGCCACTCTGGAGAAGTGTATGGTGTTTCCTGAAACACGTAGGAAACAAAGCAACACAGCCTATGGCACTTCCACTTAGGGTCCTATAGCTTAGGGAAATTAAAATCAAAAACACACAGCCACCCCAAAGTTTGGGACGGCTCTGTTTACAAGAACCTCGTCTACGGTACAAGTTAAATATCCGAGAAAGCAAAAAATGGATAAAGAAGTTGTGGTACGTACTTACAATGGAATATCACTCAGCAATCAGATCTACGTCATCAGGCCTGTATCGGCATAATGAGTGGATTCAGGTATGACGATTCTACGAGAAATAAGTCACACAAAAAAAGAAACATCGTAAGATATCACTAATACACGGAACGTAAACTTGGCTACACATGAACTGAATTACAAAACAGAACAGGGTCTCAAATTTAGAAAACCAACTTATGCTTGCTTATGGGGAAAGGTGAGTTGGGGTGCTGCATCAAACCAGAGATTGAAATTAGCACAGATACCGTTCCATAAGCCAAATATATAATAGACAAGTCCTACTCCTTGCTCAACGAAATGGACTCAACACCACATATTCAACGCCTGGGAATATACCTGACAAGTAAGAATCTTAAGACCCATGGATTTATATGTCTCCATAAGGAAATCAAGCATGTGTACAGCGGCCTAAACGCAGCAGTGAAAATCCGATAAATCCCATTATCAAAATAAATTTCACAAACACAACACAATGACAGTGAAATAGAGAGCAATTCTTAAATAATTCATTCAGGGCTTGTGATGCAACCTGGATTTAACACATCTACATCCAGAGCTGGGTGAGACATAAGGCTGGACACTTCGGGCTGATATCATTGGTGAGGTTCGGTGAGCAAACACAGACCCTTTGAAGTCATACTGCATGGTACCCATTCCATGGGTCCCAACTCTCCAGGTTTAAGGGATTCTTCCTTCAGCTAAAACATGCATGGGAAACCCAGAGTATGGTCCACCGTGTGATTGGGAAAGGTTTTCAAATGCATCTCAGGTTTCGTACCCTGGTACTCGGGTTCACCATTCCAGACGCTTTAATAACACTCTCCCCACTTGGAGAGACAGTGCCTTTAACCTCCTGTTTGGCACAGTTTGCAATTTCTGCGCACGATGAACAGGAATACGGACAACCAATGAGAGACTAGCTGTAGGTGTCTGCACGGGCAAATGGAACGCTCATTTCCCACCAGGAAGAGGAATTAACCAAAGGCTCAGCATGCCCTGCCGGAACCAGATTAGGGCCTGAATCAATCCTGCGGTTTTGCGGCCAGCTCACAAGAAAGCGAGTTGAAGAAAGGAGCTCAGGGGCACTGTAATTCACACAACTGCAGAGTTATGAATGACAGCTGTCGTCCAAAAATATATTGAAGTAAGTCTTCGAAGAGGACTTGAAAGCGGGGCAGAATTTCAGGAAAACGATTTCAGGGGGTAGACTGGAATTGCACTTAAAGCATAGGAAAAGAGGCAGAATGTCGACAATGATGCACTTGGCCAAAAAGGGCGTATGCGTTTTTTCCTGAATATATTCAGGAAAAAACGCATACGCCCTTTTGGCCAACCAAGCAAGCGTGTAAAGGAAATCTGCACTACAATGTAGTCTCACTGCCCCCCGGACTAAAGGGCCATCTGAAAAAAGTGTAAAAGCCAGAAAGGCAGGACAGCTCATGGAGAACAGGCAGTCTTGTTATGCTGATGGGCGGGATTTAAATTGCCAACAGCCACTCTGGAGAAGTGTATGGTGTTTCCTGAAACACGTAGGAAACAAAGCAACACAGCCTATGGCACTTCCACTTATGGTCCTATAGCTTAGGGAAATTAAATTCAAAAACACACAGCCACACCAAAGTTTGGGACGGCTCTGTTTACAAGAACCTCGTCTACGGTACAAGTTAAATATCCAAGAAAGCAAAAAATGGATAAGGAAGTTGTGGTACGTACGTACAATGGAATATCACTCAGCAATGAGATCTACGTCATCAGGCCCATAGCGGCATAATGAGTGGATTCAGGTACGACGATTCTACGAGAAATAAGTCACACAGAAAAAGAAACATCATAAGATATCACTAATACACGGAACGTAAACTTGGCTACACATGAACTGAATTACAAAACAGAACAGGGTCTCAAATTTAGAAAACCAACTTATGCTTGCTTATGGGGAAAGGTGAGTTGGGGTGCTGCATCAAACCAGAGATTGAAGTTAGCACAGATACCTTCCATAAGCCAAATATATAATAGACAAGACCTAATCCTTGCTCAACGAAATGGACTCAACACCCCATATTCAACGCCTGGGAATATACCTGACAAGTAATAATCTTAATACCCATGGATTTATATGTCTCCATAAGGAAGTCAAGCGTGTGTACAGTGGCCTAACGCAGCAGTGAAAATCCGATAAATCCCATTATCAAAATAAATTTCACAAACACAACACAATGACAGTGAAATAGAGAGCAATTCTTAAATAATTCATTCAGGGCTTGTGATGCAACCTGGATTTACCACATCTACACCCAGAGCTGGGTGAGATATAAGGCTGGACACTTCGGGCTGATAGCATTGGTGATGTTTGGTGAGCAAACGCAGACCCTTTGAAGTCATGCTGCATGGTAGCCATTCCATGGTTCCCAACTCTCCAGGTTTAAGGGATTCTTCCTTCAGCTAAAACATGCATGGGAAACCCAGAGTATGGTCCACCGTGTGATTGGGAAACGTTTTCAAATGCATCTCAGGTTTCGTCCCCTGGTACACGGGCTCACCGTTCCAGACGCTTTACTAACACTCTCCCCACAAGGAGAGTCTGTGCCTTTAACCTCCTGTTTGGCACAGTTTGCAATTTCTGCGCAAGATGAACAGGAATAGGGAGAACCAATGAGAGACTAGCTGTAGGTGTCTGCACGGGCAAATGGAACGCTCATTTCCCACCAGGAAGAGGAATTAACCAAAGGCTCAGCATGCCCTGCTGGAACCAGATTAGGGCCTAAAGCAATCCAGCAGTTTTGCGGCCAGCTCACAAGAAAGTGAGTTGAAGAAAGGAGCTCAGGGGCACTGTAATTCACAAACCTGCAGAGTTATGAATGACAGCTATCGTCCAAAAATGTATTGAAGTAAGTCTTCGAAGTGGACTTGAAAGCGGGGCAGAATTTCAGGAAAACGGTTTCAGGGGGTAGACTGGAATTGCAATTAAACATAGGAAAAGAGGCCGAATGTCGACAATGATGCACTTGGCCAAAAAGGACGTATGCGTTTTTTCCTGAATATATTCAGGAAAAAACGCATACGCCCTTTTTGGTCAACCAAGCAAGCGTGTCAAGGAAATCTGCACTACAATGAAGTCTCACTGCCCCCCGGTCAGAAGGGCCATCTGAAAAAAGTGTAAAATCCAGAAAGGCAGGACAGGTCATGGAGAACAGGGAGCCTTGTTATGCTGATGGGCGGGATGTAAATTGCCAACAGCCACTCTGGAGAAGTGTATGGTGTTTCCTGAAACACGTAGGAAACAAAGCAACACAGCCTATGGCACTTCCACTTAGGGTCCTATAGCTTAGGGAAATTAAAATCAAAAACACACAGCCACCCCAAAGTTTGGGACGGCTCTGTTTACAAGAACCTCATCTACGGTACAAGTTAAATATCCGAGAAAGCAAAATATGGATAAAGAAGTTGTGGTACGTACGTACAATGGAATATCACTCAACAATGAGATCTACGTCATCAGGCCCGTAGCGGCATAATGAGTGCATTAAGGTACGACGATTCTACGAGAAATAAGTCACACAGAAATAGAAACATCATAAGATATCACTAATACACGGAACGTAAACTTGGCTACACATGAACTGAATTACAAAACAGAACAGGGTCTCAAATTTAGAAAACCAACTTATGCTTGCTTATTGCGAAAGGTGAGTTGGGGTGCTGCATCAAACCAGAGATTGAAATTAGCACAGATACCATTCCATAAGCCAAATATATAATAGAAAAGACCTACTCCTTGCTCAACGAAATGGAATCAACAACCCATATTCAACGCCTGGGAATATACCTGACAAGTAAGAATCTTAAGACCCATGGATTTATATGTCTAAATAAGGAAGTCAAGCGTGTGTACAGTGGCCTAAACGCAGCAGTGAAAATCCGATAAATCCCATTAACAAAATAAATTTCAAAAACAAAACACAATGACAGTGAAATAGAGAGCAATTCTTAAATAATTCATTCAGGGCTTGTGATGCAACCTGGATTTACCACATCTACACCCAGAGCTGGTTGAGACATAAGGCTGAACACTTCGGGCTGATAGCATTGGTGATGTTTGGTGAGCAAACGCAGACCTTTTGAAGTCATACTGCATGGTACCCATTCCATGGGTCCCAACTCTCCAGGTTTAAGGGATTCTTCCTTCAGCTAAAACATGCATGGGAAACCCGGAGTATGTTCCACCGTGTGATTGGGAAACGTTTTCAAATGCATCTCAGGTTTCATCCCCTGGTACTCGGGTGCACCATTCCAGACACTTTACTAACACTCTCCCCACTTGGAAAGTCAGTGCCTTTAACCCTCTGTTTGGCACAGTTTGCAATTTCTGCGCAAGATGAACAGGAATAGGGAGAAGCACTGAGAGACTAGCTGTAGGTGTCTGCACGGGCAAATGGAACGCTCATTTCCCACCAGGAAGAGGGATTAACCAAAGGCTCAGCATGCCCTGCCGGAACCGGATTAGGGCCTGAAGCAATCCTGCGGTTTTGCGGCCAGCTCACAAGAAAGCGAGCTGAAGAAAGGAGCTCAGGGGCACTGTAATTCACAAACCTGCAGAGTTATGAATGACAACTATCGTCCAAAAATGTATTGAAGTAAGTCTTCAAAGAGGACTTCAAAGCGGGGCAGAATTTCAGGAAAACGATTTCAAGGGTTAGACTGGAATTGCACTTAAAGCATAGTAAAAGAGGCAGAATGTCGACAATGATGCACTTGCCCAAAAAGGGCGTATGCGTGTTTTCCTGAATATATGCAGGAAAAAACGCATACGCCCTTATTGGCCGACCAAGCAAGCGTGTAAAGGAAATCTGCACTACAATGAAGTCTCATTGCCCGCCAGGCTAAAGGGCCATCTGAAACAAGTGTAAAATCCAGAAAGGCAGGACACGTCATGGAGAACAGGGAGCCTTGTTATGCTGATGGGCAGGATGTAAATTGCCAACAGCCACTCTGGAGAAGTGTATGGTGTTTCCTCAAACACGTAGGAAACAAAGAAACACAGCCTATGGCACTTCCACTTATGGTCCTATAGCTTAGGGAAATTAAAATCAAAAACACACAGCCACCCCAAATTTGGGTTGGCTCTGTTTACAAGAACCTCATCTATGGTACAAGTTAAATATCCGAGAAAGCAAAAAATGGATAAAGAAGTTGTGGTACGCACGTACAATGGAATATCACTCAGCAATGAAATCTACGTCATTAGGCCCGTAGCGGCATAATGAGTGGATACAGGTACGATGATTCTACGAGAAATAAGTCACAGAAAAAAAGAAACCTCATAAAATATCACTAATACACGGAATGTAAACTTGGCTACACATGAACTGAATTACAAAACAGAACAGGGTCTCAAATTTAGAACACCAACTTATGCTTGCTTATGGGAAAGGTGAGTTGGGATGCTGCATAAAACCAGAGATTAAAATTAGCACAGATACCGTTCCATAAGCCAAATATATAATAGACAAGACCTACCCCTTGCTCAACCAAATGGACTCAACACCCCATATTCAACGCCTGGGAATATACCTGACAAGTAAGAATCTTAAAACCCATGGATTTATATGTCTCCATAAGGAAATCAAGCATGTGTACAGAGGCCTAAACGCAGCAGCAAAAATCCGATAAATCCCATTATCAAAATAAATTTCCAAAACAAAACACAATGACAGTGAAATAGAGAGCAATTCTTAAATAATTCATTCAGGGCTTGTGATGCAACCTGGATTTACCACATCCACACCAAGAGCTGGGTGAGAAATAAGTCTGGACACTTCACGCTGATAGCATTTTTGAGGTTCAGTGAGCAAACGCAGACCCTTTGAAATCATACTGCATGGTACCCATTCCATGGGTCCCAACTCTCCAGGTTTAAGGGATTCTTCCTTCAGCTAAAACATGCATGGGTAACCCAGAGTATGATCCACCGTGTGGTTGGGAAACGTTTTCAAATGCATCTCAGTTTTCGTCCCCTGGAACTCGGGTTCACCATACCAGACGCTTTACTAACACTCTCCCCACTTGGAGAGTCAGTGCCTTTAACCTCCTGTTTGGCACAGTTTGCAATTTCTGCGCAAGATGAACAGGAATAGGGAGAACCAATGAGAGACTAGCTGTAGGTGTCTACACGGGCAAATCGAATGCTCATTTCCCACCAGGAAGAGGAATTAACCAAAGGCTAAGCGTGCCCTGCCAGAAAAAATTAGGGCCTAAAGCAATCCTGCGGTTTTGCGGCCAGCTCACAAGAAAGCGAGTTGAAGAAAGGAGCTCAGGGGCACTGTAATTCACAAACCTGCAGAGTTATGAATGACAGCTATCATCCAAAAATATATTGAAGTAAGTCTTCAAAGAGGACTAGAAAGTGGGGCAGAATTTCAGGAAAACGATTTCAGGGGGTAGACTGGAATTGCACCTTAAGCATAGGAAAAGAGGCAGAATGTCGACAATGATGCACTTGGCCAAAAAGGGCGTATGCGTTTTTTCCTGAATATATTCAGGAAAAAAGGCATACGCCCTTTTTGGCCAACCAAGCAAGCGTGTAAAGGAAATCTGCACTACAATGAAGTCTCACTGCCCCCGGATCAAAAGGGCCATTTTAAAAATGTGTAAAATCCAGAAAAGCAGCACAGGCCCTGGAGAACAGGGAGCCTTGTTATGCTGATGGGCGGGATGTAAATTGCCAACAGCCACTCTGGAGAAGTGTATGGTGTTTCCTGAAACACGTAGAAAACAAAGCAACACAGCCTATGGCACTTCCACTTATGGTCCTATAGCTTAGGGAAATTGAAATCGAAAACACACAGCCACTCCAAATTTCGGACAGCTCTGTTTACAAGAACCTCGTCTATGGTACAAGCTAAATATCTCAGAAAGCAAAAAATGGATAAAAAAGTTGTGGTACGTACGTACAATGGTATATCACTCAGCAATGAAATCTTTGTCATCAGGCCCGTAGCGGCATAATGAGTGGATTCAGGTACGATGATTCTACGTGAAATAAGTCACACAGAAAAAGAAACATCATAAGATATCACTAATACACGGAACGTAAACTTGGCTACACATGAAGTGAATTACAAAACACAACAGGGTCTCACATTTACAAAACCAACTTACGTTTGCTTATGGGGAAAGGTGAGTTGAGGTGCCGCATTAAACCAGAGAATGAAATTAGCACAGATACCGTTCCATAAGCCATATATGTAATATACATGATCTACTCCTTGCTCAATGAAATGGACTCAAGATCACATATTCAACCCCAAGTATATACGTGACTAGAACGAGTCTTAAAACCTATGTATTTATATGTCTCCATAAGGGAATCCAGTGTGTGTACAGCGGCATAAACGCAGCATTGAAAATCAGCTAAATCCCATTATACAAATAAATTTTAAAAACTATCACAAAGACTGTGAAATAGAGAGCAATTCTTAAATAATTCATTCATGGCTTGTGATGAGACCTGGGTTTACCACATCCACACCCACAGCTGGGTTAGACATAAGGCTGGACACTTGGGGCTGATAGGATTGGTGAGGTTCGGTCAGCAAATGCAGATCACTAGAAGTAATACTGCATGGTACCTATTCCATGGGTCCCAGCTTTCCAGGTTTAAGGGATTCGTCCTTCAGCTCAAACATGCATGGGGAATGCAGAGTATGGTCCACCGTGTGATCAGAAAGCGTTTTTAAATGCATCTCAGTTTTCGTCCCCTGGTCCTCGGGTTCACCATTCAAGACACTTTATTAACACTCTCCCCACTTGGAGAGTCAGTGCCTTTAACCTCCTGTTTGGTACAGTTTGCAATTTCTGCGGAAGATGAACATGAATAGGGAGAACCAATGAGAGACTAGCTGTGGGTTTGTGGACAGGCACATTTAACTCTCATTTCCCTCCAGGAAGAGGAACTAACCACAGGCTCAGCGTTCCATGCCGGAACCAGATTAAGGCCTGAAGCAATCCTGCGGTTTTGCGGCCAATTCACAAGAAAGCGAGTTGAAGTAAGAGGCTCAGGGGCACTGTAATTCACAAACCTGCAGAGTTATGAATGACAGCTATCGTCCAAAAATGTATTCAAGTAAGGCTGCAAAGAGGACTTGAAAACGGGGCAGAATTGCCGGAATGCGATTTCAGGAGGTAGACGGGAATTGCTCTGAAAGCATAGGAAAAGAGGCAAAACCTCGACAATGATGCACTTGACCAAAAAGTGCATATGCGTTTTTTTCCAGGGCCCTCATTTACGAGGGTAGGAGGCTCCCAGCATGCTCCAGGGGCCAACAGAGGCCCCACGTTGCCAAGGTGACGTGAGCCAGCCAGCCACGTGTGACCTCACATCAGAGGGCCCACCTCACAGAAGGGTAAGGAACCCAGCCAGGATCAGACTCTCACCAGAGGGCCCACATCACCAAGGGGATGGGAACCAGGCAGGAGTGTCCTCACACCCGTGGGGCCACATCATCGAAAGTTGAGGTACCCAGCACATGTAGCCTCAAACCAGAGGACCCACATCACCATGGGTCTCGGAGTGAGGCAGGCAGGATTAACCTCACAACACATGGCCCACTGTATAAAAAAGGTGAGGAATCCAGCAGTTGGAACTTCCCAGCAGGCGGCCCAGAGCACCGAGGGTATGAGATCCAGGCCACAGTGAACTCACAGCAGAGGGCCCTCATCGTGATACTGTAAGCAACCCAGCCGTTGTGACCTCAGAGCACAAGGCCCACATCCCCATGGGGAAGGGAACCAAGCAGGAGTGTCATCGCACCAGTGGGCACACATCAGAAAAGGTGGGGAGCACAGCAGTTAGGGCCTGATGCCAGAGAGCCCTCATCACTGAGGGGACGTAGCTCCCAGAAGGCTCCAACTGCTACCAGAGGCCCGATGTCACCAATGCGGGGTGTGCCAGCCAGGCAGGAGTGACCTCAGAGCAGACGGCCAACCTCACAGAAGTGTGAGGAAACCAAAGATGATCAGACTCTCACCAGAGGGCCCACATCACCAAGGGAATGGGAACAGGGCAGGAGTGTCCTCACACCAGTGGGGCCACATCACCGAAATGTGAGGGACCCAGCACACGTGGCCTCAAACCAGAGGACACACATCAAAAAGGAGCTGGGAGTGAGGCAGGCAGGAGGAGCCTCAAAACAGCGGGACCATAGAATAAAAAAGGTGAGGAATCCCACAGTTGGAACCTCCCAGCAGGCAGCCAGCAGCAGCGAGGCTATGGGATCCAGTCCTGACTGAACTCACAACAGAGGGCCCTCATCATGAAACTGTGAGCAACCTAGCCGTTAGGACCTCAGAGCAGAAGGCCCACATTTCCATGGGGTTGGGAACCTGTCAGAAGTGTACTCACACCACAGGGCACACATCAGAGAATTTTGGGAGCCCAGAAGTTAGGACCTGACGCCAGAGGGCCCTCATTACCGAGGGGAGGAGACTCCAAGAAGGCACCAACTCCCAATTGAGGGCCCAGGTCACCAAGGTAACGTGTGACAGCCAGGCAGGAGTGAGCTCACAGCACAGGGCCTACCTCACAGAAGGGTGAGGAACAAAGCCAGGATAAGACTCTCACCAGAGGGCCCACATTACCAAGGGAATCAGAACCAGGCAGGAGTGTCCTCACGCCAGTGTGGCAATATCATAGAAAGGTGAGGAACCCAGCAAATGTGGCCTAAACCAGAGAACCCACATCTCCAAGGGGCTCGGAGTGAGGCAGGCAGGAGTAGCCTCACAACACAGGGCCCATAGAATAAAAAAGCTGAGGAATCTAGCAGTGGGAACCTCCCAACAGACGGCCCAGAGCACCCAGTCTATGCGATCCAGGCCTCAGTGAACTCACAGCAGAGGACCCATATCATGAAACTGTGAGCAACCCAGACGTTGGGACCTCAGAGCAGAAGGCCCACATCCTCATGGGGTTGGGAACATGGTAAGAGTGTCCTCGCACCACTTAGAACGTATCAGAAAATGTGGGTACCCAGCAGTTAGGGCCTGACACCAGAGGGCCCTCATCACCAAGGGGAGGAGGCTCACAGCAGGCTCCAACTGCCACAAAAGGGCCGACGTCGCCAAGGCGGGGTGTGCCAGCTGGGCAGGAGTGACCTCAGAGCAGAGGGCCCACCTCAAAGAAGTGTGAGGAACCCAACCAGGATCAGACTCTCACCAGGGGGCCCACATCACCAAGGGGATGGGAACCAGGCAGGAGTGTCCTCACACCAGTGGGGCCACATCAGCGAAAGATGAGGAACCCAGCACATGTGGCCTCAAACCAGAGGACACACATCACCAAGGGGCTGGGAGTGAGGCAGGTGTCTGGACGGGCACATTTAACTATAATTTCCCACCAGGAAGAGGAATTAACCAAAGGGTCAGAGTGCCGTGCCGGACCCTGATTACGGCCTGAAGCAAACCTGTGGTTTTGTGGCCAGCTTACAAGGAAGCGAGTTAAGAAAGGAACTCAGGGGCACTGTCATTCACAAACCTGCAGTTATAAATGACAGCTATCGTCCAAAAATATATTGAAGTAAGGCAGCGAAGAAGACCTGAAAGTGGGGCAGAATTGCAGGAAACCGATTTCATGATGTAGACAGTAATTGCTTTTAAAGCATAGGAAAAGAAGCAGAACGTCTACAGTGATGCACTTGGCCAAGAAGGGCATATGCGTTTTATAGAGGACCCTCATTAATGAGGGGAGGAGGCTCCCAGCACACACCAAAGGCCAACAGACGGCCCATGTCATCAAGGCGACATGTGCCAGCCAGGCAGGAGAGACCTCATATCACAGGGTCTACCTCACAGAAGGGTGAGGCACCCAGCGAGGATCAGACTCTCACCAGAGGGCCCACATCACCAAGGGGATGGGAACCAGTCAGGAGTGTCCTCACACCAGTGGGGCCACATCATCCAAAGTTGAGGAACACAGCACATGTGACCTCAAACCAGAGGACACACATCACCAAGGGACTGGGAGTGAGGCAGGCAGGAGGAGCCTCAAAACAGAGGGCCCATAGAATAAAAAAGGTGCGGAATCGCGCAGTTGGATCCTCCCAGCAGGCGGCCAGGAGCAGCGAGGCTATGGGATCCAGGCCAGAATGAACTCACACCAGAGGGCCCTCATCATTATACTGTGAGCAACCCAGCCGTTGGGACCTCAGAGCAGAAGGCCCACATCCACATGGGTATGGGAAACTGGCAGGAGTGCCATCACACCAGTGGGCACACATCAGAAAATATGGGTACCCAGCAGTTAGTGACTGACGCCACAGGGCCCTCATCACCGAGGGGAGGAGGCTCCCAGCAAGCTCCAACTGCCACCAGAGGGCCGACGTCACCAAGGCAACGGGAGCAAGCCAGGCAGGAGTGACCTCACAGCAGAGGTCCCACCTCCCAGAAGTGTGACGAAACCAGTCAGGATCAGACTCTCACCAGACGGCCCACATCACCAAGGGGATGGGAACCAGGCAGGAGTGTCCTCACACCAGTGGGTCCACATCACTAAAAGGTGAGTAAACCGGCACATGTGGCCTGAAACCACAGGACCCACATCACCAAGGAGCTGGGAGTGAGGCAGGCAGGAGGAGCCTCACAACACAGGGCCGAAAGAATAAAAAAGGTGAGGTATCCAGCAGTTGGAACCTCGCAGCAGGCGGCCCAGAGCACAGAGACTATGGGATCCTGGCCTGAGTGAACTAACACCAGAGAGCCTATATCATGGAACTGTGAGCAACCCAGACGTTGGAACCACAGAGCAGAAGGCCCACATCCCCATGGGGATGGGAAACTTACAGGAGTGTCCTGTTATCACTGGGCTCACATCAGATAACATGGGGAGCCCAGCAGTGATGGCCTCACGCCAGAGGGCCCTCATCACCGAGGGGAGGAGGCTCCCAGTAGGTTCCAACTGCCACCAGAGGGCCGATGTCACCAAGGCAATGGGAAGCCAGGCAGGAGTTACCTCACAGCAGAGGGCCCACCTCACAGAAGGGTGAGGAACCCAGCCAGGATCAGACTCTCACCAGAGGGCTCATATCACCAAGGGGATGGGAACCAGGCACAAGTATCCTCACACCAGTGGGGCCACATCATCGAAAGGTGAGGGACCCAGCACACGTGGCCTCTAATCAGAGGACACACATAAACAAGGGGCTGGGAATGAGGCAGGCAGGAGGAGCCTCAAAACAGAGGGCCCATAGAATAAAAAAGGTGAGGAATCCCGCAGTTGGAACCTCCCAGCAGGCGGCCTGGAGTAGCGAGGCTATGGGATCCAGGGTGAGTGAACTCACACCAGAGGGCCCTCATCATGAAACTGTGAGAAATCCAGACGTTGGGACCTCACAGCAGAAGGCCCACATTCCCATGGGCTTGGGAACCTGACAGGAGTGTACTCGCACCACAGGGCGCACATCAGAAAATTTTGAGAGCCCAGGAGTTAGGGCCTGACGCCAGAGAGCCCTCATTACCGAGGAAAGGAGACTCCCAGCAGGCACCAACACACAATTGAGGGCCCACGTCGCCAAGGTGACGTGTGCCAGTCAGGCAGGAGTGACCTCACAGCACAGGGCCTACCTAACAGAAGGGTGAGGAAACCAACCAGGATAAGACTCTCGCCAGAGGGCCCACATCACCAAGGGGATCAGAACCAATGTGGCCACATCATAGAAAGGTGAGGAGTGTCCTAACACCAATGTGGCCACATCATAGAAAGGTGAGGAACCCAACACATGTGGCCTCAAAGCAGAGGACCCACATCTCCAAGGGACTCGGAGTGAGGTAGGCAGGAGTAGCCTTACAACACAGGGCCCATAGAATAAAAAGGTGAGGAATCCAGTAATTGGAAGCTCCCAGCAGGCGGCCCAGGGCACCCAGTCTATGAGATCTAGGCCGCAGTGAACTCACAGCAGAGGGCCCACATCATGATACTGTGAGCAACCCAGCCATTGGGACCTCAGAGCAGAAGGCCCACATCCCCATGGGGATGGGAAACTGGCAGGAGTGTCATCGCACCAGTGGGCGCACATCAGAAAATGTGGGGAGCCCAGCAGTTAGGGCCTGATGCCAGAGGGCCCTCATCACCGAGGGGAGGAGGCTCCCATCCCGCTCCAACTGCAACCAGAGGGCCCACTTGGCCAAGGCGACGTGTGCCATCCAGGCACGAGTGACCTCACAGCAGAGAGCCCACCTCCCAGAAGTGTGAGGTATCCAGCCAGGATCAGACTCTCACCAGAGGGCCCACATCACCAAGGGGATGGGAACCAGGCAGGAGTGTCCTCACACCAGTGGGGCCACATCAATAAAGGTGAGGAAACCAGCACATGTAGCCTCAAACCACAGGACCTACATCACCAATGGGGGGAGTGAGGAAGGCAGGAGGAGCCTCACAACACAGGGCACAAAGAATAAAAAAGGTGAGGAATCCAGCAGTTGGAACCTCGCAGCAGGCGGCCCAGAACACAGGGGCTATGGGATCTAGGCCTGAGTGAACTAACATCACAGAGCCAACACCATGAAACTGTAAGGAACCCAGGCGTTGGGACCTCAGAGCAGAAGGCCCACATCCCAATGGGGATGGGAACCTGGCAGGAGTGTCCTGGCATCACTGGGCTCACATCAGAAAACGTGGGGAGCACAGCAGTTAGAACCTGACGCCAGAGGGCACTCATCACTGAGGAAAGGAGGCTCCCAGCAGGCTCCAACTGCCACCAGAGGGCCTACGTCTCCAAGGCAATGGGAGCAAGCCAGGCAGGATTTACCTAAGAGCAGAGGGCCCACCACACAGAAGGGTGAGGAACGCAGCCAGTGTCAGACTCTCACCAGAGGGCCCACATCACCAAGGGGATGGGAACCAGGCAGGAGTTTCCTCACACCATTGGGGCCACATCATTGAAAGGTGAGGAACCCAGCACATGTGGTCTCGAACCAGAGGACACACATCACCAAGGGGCTGGGAATGAGGCAGGTGTCTGGACGGGCACATTTAACTCTCATTTCCCACCAGGAAGAGGAATTAACCAAACGCTGAGCATGCCATGCCAGAACCAGATTACAGCCTGAAGCAAACCTGCGGTTTTGTGGCCAGCTCACAAGGAAGCGAGTTAAGAAAGGAAATCAGGGGCACTGTAATTCTCAAACCTGCAGAGTTATAAATGACAGCTATTGTCAAAAATATATTGAAGTAAGGCTGCAAAGAGGACTTGAAAACGAGGCAGAATTGCAGGAATCAGATTTCAGGAGGTAGATTTGAATTGCCTTTAAAGCATATGAAAAGCAGCAGATCTTTGACAGTGATGCACTTGGACAAAAAGTGCATATACATTTTTTCCTGAATACATTCAGGAAAAAACGCATACGCTCTTTTTTGTCAACCAAGCACTGGAGCAATGGAAATCTGCACTACAATGAAGTCTCTTTTCCCATTCGTCAAAATGGCCATCTGAAAAAAGTGTAAAAACAAGAAACACAGGACAGGCCATGGAGAACAGGGAGCCTTGTTATGCTGATGGGTGGGATGTCAATTGCCAACAGACACTCTGGAGATGTTTATGATGTATACTGAAACATCTAAAAAACAAAGCTACAGAGCCTAGGTCACTTCCACTTATGGCCGTATAGCTTAGGAATATTAAAATCAACAAGACACAGCCAACACAAAATTTAGGGCTGCTGTGTTTACAAGAACCTTGAGTCCTGTGCACATTAAATATCCCAGAAAGAAAAAAATGGATAAAGAAGTTGTGCTACTTATGTACAATGGAATATCACTCAGCAATGAGATCAATGTCATCAGGCCTGTAGCAGCAAATTGAGTGGATTTAAGCACGATGATTCTAAGAGAAATATGTCACACAGAGAAAGATAGTTATCATAAGATATCACTAATAGAGGGAGTGTAAACTTGGCTCCACATGAACTGGATTACAAAACCGAACAGAGTCTCACATTTAGATAAAAAACTTATGCTTGCTTAAGGGGAAAGTTGAGTTGGGGTGCTGTATAAAACCAGAGATTGAAATTAGCACAGATACCTTTCCATAAGCCAAAAATGTAATAGACAAGACCTACTCCTTGCTCAACGAAATAGACTCATCCATGGTGTATCACCTCACACTGGTTAGAATGGGCATCATCAGAAAAATCTACAAACAACAAATGCTGGAAAGGGTGTGGAGATATGGAACCCTCTTCCAGTATTGTTGGGAATGTAAATTGATACAGTCACTGTGGAGAACATTATGGAGTTTCTTATAAAACTAACAATAGAATTACCATATGATACAGCAATCCCACTACTGGTCATATACCCAGACAAAACCATAAATTAGAAAACAACATTCAGCGCAATGTTCATTGCATCACTATTTACAATATCCAGGTAATGGAAGCAACCTAAATGCCCACAGACAGACGAATGCATAAAGATGTGGTACATATATAAAATGGAATATTACTAAGCCATAAAAAGGAATGAAATTGGGTCACCTGTAGAGACGTTGATGAATCTAGAGACTGTCATACACAGTGAAGTAAGTCAGAAAGAGGAAAACAAAACAAATCTTGTATATTAATGCATATATGTGGAACCTAGAAAAATTGTACAGATGAACCGTTTTGCAAGGCAGAAATAGAGCAACAGATGTAAACAACGAACGTATGGACACCAAGGGGGGAAAGCTGTTGGGGGGATGGTGGTGGGAGGTGTTGAGAGATTGGGATTGGCATGTATACATTTATATGTATAAAACAGATAACCAAAAAGAACCTGCTGTATAAAAAATAAAATAAAATTCAAAATTAAAAAAAATAAAATTAAAAAAAGTAAAACAGAAAAAATATTCTTCCCTCACATACATGTATTTATATGAATAAATTATTTCCATGCATATATCTGTAAATACAGAGGAGAAGATTAAAATCTACCTTGAACCAAAAACGAAAAAAAGAAAGAGAAAAACAGAACCCACCAGTTACACAGAGGAAAACCCTATCAGGTCACTTGCTCCAGTTGTAAACAATTCTGAAGTTGGTCAATGGTGGGGAATCATCTCCCATTCAGCCAGCAGGCCCCACGCAATAAGCGTCCTCATTGCAAAGCTGGGGGACCATGCCGAGGCATCTGTGAGTAAACGTGGGCCAAGCCCCAGGCCAGCTGCGCTGAAATGTTCCCACCCTTCCCAGGTAAAACACCTGAATATGTACAAGGACTTGAAAGCCTAGAGGAAGGGCCATGGAGCCACACGAGCGACAGCATGCCGGCCGACTTGATGCCTGCAGCCCAGCCAGGATGGTCCTGGCCCTGGGTGCTCTTCTGGAAGCTTTCCATTTCCCTGCCTGAGATACCCCTCCTGTCCTGGCCCCCACTGCTTTCTTCCTTCCTCACCTCTCCCCAGGAAGAAATTCCAGCGGCAGATATGGGTGACACATCCTCTTCCTTAGCAGGTGGCATCTTGGCAACTGCTGCAGAAAGTCCAGCAGAGCCCCACTCACACTGGACCACCCACAAAGCCGTGGCCTCTCACTCCCTCCCACCAGCCCAGCCCCGAGACTGTTGACAGGGCAGAGAAAATGGCGTCAGGCACAGCTGCAGGGGCTCTTGCTGCCTGGAGCGGTGTTTATATCGATCTCAACCCAGGCACACCTGGGGAGGTCTGGCCGGCACGGTCACGCTGCCCAGGTCAGCCAATCATCACCCCTCAGGGGCTCACAGTTGCAGAAAATGGAACTTGCTGAATCGGCCAGGTCCAAGGAACAGGTGTGGGCTCTTGAGAGTCAGGATAGACAAGGGGCTGTAGTTCTGGCTTGTTTTCTCATCATTTTATCTGGCCCATGAGTGGGAGACAACTTCAAGAAAACCCTCTCCTAATGAGAGGAACCCAGGAGTCAGGGAGAGGAGGGGAGGGTGGTGGGTGGAGACAGAGGCCTGGTGCCCCGGGTGCAGTGGAAGTCTCTGGAAGACCAGGTGGAGGGAGGCCTCACAGAGTGATCCCCAAGATCACAGACGTTTTGGAGCTGCTGTTTGTTAGTTCAAGTCCTGCTCTGAGGTGCTCTGTGTCAGATCTGAGCGACAGGTGAGCTGGGAGTGCTTTGCAATGTGCACTATGTGCATGGCTCCTGTTTGCCCAGACTTGCCACGGAACATGCAAGGGTAGCTCTGTATCCTGGGAGGGACGTGACAACGAGAGCCCCATGGGCTGCAGGTGACCTGCCCAGGGAACACCATATCCTGGGAGGGGCCTGAACACGAGGGCCCTGTGGGCTGGGGTGGGGGTGGGGTACCTGCCTGGGTGAGCTCCATATCCTGGGATTGGCCTGACTTTGAGAGCCCCATGGGCTGCAGCAGTCAAGGTAACGGATGTCAGGAGAGTCAGTGAAGCCACCGAGGATATACCTCCAGTAGTTCCTAAATCCTATACCCTGCTGGTTATTCTACCAACGACCAGGACTTGGTATTCTGTATTAGTCTTCAATGATACCTTCTTTTACACTTTTTTCACATGGCCCTTTTGACCGGGGGGCAGTGAGACTTCATTGTAGTGCAGATTTCCTTTAAACACTTGCTTGGTTGGCCAAAGAGTGCGTATGCGTTTTTTCCTGAATATATTCAGGAAAAAACCCATATGCTCTTTTTGGCCAAGTGCATCATTGTCGACATTCTGCCTCTTTTCCTATGCTTTAAGTGCAATTCCAGTCTACCCCCTGAAATCGTTTTCCTGAAATTCTGCACCGCTTTAAAGCCCTCTTCACAGATTTACTTGAATATATTTTGGACGATAGCTATCATTCATAACTCTGCAGGTTTGTGGATTACAGTGCCCTTGAGCTCTTTTCTTCAACTCGCTTTCTTGTGAGCTGACCGCAAAACCGCAGGATTGCTTCAGGCCCTAATCTGTTTCTGGCAGGGCACGCTGAGCCTTTGGTTAATTCCTCTTCCTGGTGGGAAATAAGCGTTCCATTTGCCCGTGCAGACACCTACAGCTAGTCTCTCATTGGATCTCCAAATTCCTGTTCATCTTGCGCAGAAATTGCAAAGTGTGCCAAACAGGAGGTTAAAGGCACTGACTCTCCAAGTGGGGAGAGTGTTAGTAAAGCGTCTGGAATGGTGAACCCGAGTACCAGGGGACGAAAACTGAGATGCATTTGAAAACGTTTCCCAATGACACGGTGGAACGTACTCTGGGTTTCCCATGCATGTTTTAGCTGAAGGAAGAATCCCTTAAACCTGGAGAGTTGGGACCCATGGAATGGGTACCATGCAGTATGACTTCAAAGGGTCTGCATTTGCTCATCGAACCTCACCAATGCCATCAGCCCGAAGTGTCCAGCCTTATGTCTCAACCTAACCCTTACCCGAAGCCTTAACCTTATCCGTCCCCTAATCATACGCTAACACTAACCCGTATCCTAACACGTACGCTCATCTTAAACCGTTGTCGTACCCTAACCTGTACCCTAAACCGTCCCCGTCCCCAAACCCTAACAAATCCTAACCCTAACTCTTACCCAAACCCTTACCCTAAACCGTCCCATAATCGTAACACGTACGCTAACACTAAACTGTACCCTAACATGTACTCTCACCCTAAACCGTGGTCGTACACTAAGCTGTACCCTAAACCGTCCCCATCCAGTAACCCTAAACCTAACCCTAACCCTAACGATAACCCTTACCCGAAACCTTACCCTAACCCGTCCCCTAATCCTAACCCGTACGCGAACAATAACCCGTACCCTAACACGTACGCTCACCCTAAACCGTTTTTGTACCCTAAGCTGTACCCTAAACCATCCGTGTCCCAGTCCCCTAACCCAAACCCTAACCCTAATCCTTACCCAAAGCCTTACTCTAACCCTTCCTTTAATCCTAACCCGTACGCTAACACTAACCCATACCCTGAAACGTACGCTCACCCTAAACCGTTGTCGTACCCTAACCTGTAACCTAAACCGTCCCCGTCCCCTAACCCTAACCCTAACCCTAACCTTAACCCTTACCCGAAGCCTTACACTAACCCGTCCCCTAATCCTAACCCGTGCGCTAACACTAACCCGTACCCTAACATGTATGCTCACCCTAAACCATTGGCGAATCCTAACCTGTACTCTAAACTGTCCCCGTCCCCGTCCCCTAATCCTAACCCTGACCCTTACTCGAAGCCTTACCCTAACACGTCACCTAATCCTAACCCGTACGCTAACACTAACCCATACCCTAACACGTACGCTCACCCTAAACTGTTGTCGTACCCTAACCGGAACCCTAAACCGTCCCAGTCCCCTAACCGTAACCCTAACCCTAACCCTAACCCTAACCCTTACCCGAAGCCTTACCCTAACCCGTCCCCTAATCCTAACCCGTACGCTAACACTAACCCATACCCTAACACGTATGCTCACTCTAATCCTTTGTCATACCCTAACCTGTACCCTAAACCGTCCCCGTCCCCTTCCCCTAAACCTAACCCTAACCCTAACCCTAACCGTTACCCGAAGCCTTACTCTAATCCGTCCCTTAATCCTAACCCGTACGCTAACACTGACCAATACCCTAACACGTACCCTCACCCTAAACCGTTGTCGTACCCTAACCTGTAACCTAAACCGCCACGTCCCCTAACCCTAACCCTAACCCTAACCTTAACCCTTACCCGAAGCCTTACACTAACCCGTCCCCTAATCCTAACACATGCGCTAACACTAACCCGTACCCTAACACGTACGCACACCCTAAACCGTTGGTGAACCCTAAACTGTACCCTAAACCGTCCCTGTCCCCGTCCCCTAACCCTAACCCTTACCCGAAACGTTACGCTAACCCGTCCCCTAATCCTAACCCGTACGCTAACACTAACCTGTACCCTAACACATACGCTGACCCTAAAACGTTGTTGTACCCTAACCTGTACCCTAAACCGTCCCCGTCCTTTAACCGTAATCCTAACCCTTACCCGAAGCTTTACCCTAACCCGTCCCCTAATCCTAACCCGTACCCTAACACTAACCCGTACCCTAACACGTACGCTCACCCTAAACCATTGTCGTACCGTAAACTTTACCCTAAACCATCCCCGTCCCCGTCCCCTAACCCTAACCCTAATCCTAACCCTAACCCTAACCCTTACCCGAAGCCTTACCCTAACCCGTCCAGTAATCCTAACACTTACGCTAACACTAACCAGTACCCTAACAGGTACGCTCACCCTAAACCGTTGTCGTACCCTAAACTCTACCCTAAACTGTCCCGGTCCCCTAACCATAACCCTAACCCTAACCCCAACCCTTACCCAAAGCCTTACCCTAACCTGACCCCTAATCCTAACCCGTACGCTAACACTAACCCATACCCTAACACGTACGTTCACCCTAAACCGTTGTCGTACCCTAACCTGTACCCTAAACCGTCCCTGTCCCCTAACCCTAACCATAACCCTTACCCTAACCCTTACCAGAAGCCTTACACTAACCCGTCCCCTAATCCTAAACCGTACGCTAACACTAACCTGTACCCTAACATGTACTCTCACCCTAAACCGTGGTCGTACCCTAACCTGTACCCTAAACCGTCCCCATCCCGTAACCCTAACCAAAACCCTAACCCTAACGCTAACCCTTACCCGAAACTTTACCCTAACCCGTCCCCTAATCCTAACCCATACGTTAACACTAACCCGTACCCTAACATGTACGCTCAACCTAAACCGTTGTTGTACCATAAACTGTACCCTAAACCATCCGTGTCCCAGTCCCCTAACCCTAACACTAACCCTAATCCGTACCCGAAGCCTTACTCTATCCCTTCCCTTGATCCTAACCCGTACTCTAACATTAGGCCATACCCTAAAACGTACGTTCACACTAAACCGTTGTCGTACCCTAACCTGTAAGCTAAACCGTCCCCGTCCCCTAACCCTAACCCTAACCCTTAAACGAAGGCTTACCCTAACCCGTCCCCTAATCCTGACACTTACGCTAACACTAACCCGTACCCTAACACGTACGCTCACCCTAAACCGTTGTCGTACACAAACCTGTACCCTAAATCATCCCCATCCCCTAACCTTAACCCTAACCCTAACACTTAAACGAAGGCTTACCCTAACCCGTCCCCTAATCCTAACCAGTACGATAACACTAACCCATACCCTAACACGTACGCTCACCCTAAACTGTTGGCGTACCCTAATCTGTAGCCTAAACCATCCCTGTCCCCTAACCCTAACCCTAACCCTAACCCTAACACTTAAACGAAGGCTTACCCTAATCCGTCCCCTAATCCTAACCCGTACACTAACCCTAACCCGTACCCTAACACGTACGCTCACCCTAAACAGTTGTCGTACCCTAACCTGTACCCTAAACCTTCCCCATCACCTAACCCAAACCTTAACCCTAACCCTAACCCTTACCCGAAGCCTTACCCTAAACCGTCCCCTAATAGTAACCTGTACGCTAACACTAACATATACCCTAACATGTACGCTCACCCTAAACCGTTTTCGTACCCTACCCTTTATGCTAAACCATCACCGTCCCCTAACCCTAACCCTAGCCCTAACCCTAACCCTTACCCGAACCCTTACATTAACCCGTCACATAATCCTAACCCGTACGCTAACACTAACACGTACCCGAACACGTACGTTCACCCTACACCATTGTCGTACACTAAACTGTACCATAAACCATCCCCGTACCCTAACCCTAATCCTAACCCTAACCCTAACCCAAACCCTTATCCGAAGCCTTAACCTAACCCGTCCCCTAATCCTGACCCGTAAGCTGACACTAACCTGTACCCTAACACATACGCTTACCCTAAACCTTTGTCGTACCCTAACCTGTACCCTTAACCATCCCCAACCCTAACCCTAACCCTAAGCCTAACACTTACCCGAAACCTTAACCCAAACCGTCCCCTAATCCTGACCCGTACGCTAACACTAAACCGTACCCTAACACGTACGCTCACGCTAAACCGTTGTCGTACCCTAACCTGTCACCTAAACCGTCCCCGTCCCCTAACCCTAACCCTAACCCTAAACCTAAACCTAACCCTTAACCGAAGCCTTAACCTAACCCGTTCCTTAATCCTAACCCGTACGCTAACACTAACACATACCCTAAAACCTACGCTCACCCTAAACCGTTGTCGTACCCTAACCTGTAACCTAAACCGTCCCCTAACCCTAACCCTAACCCTAACCCTAACCCTTACTCGAAGCCTTACCCTAACCCGTCCCCTAATCCTAACCCGTACGCTAACACTAACCCGTACCCTAATATGTACGCTCAGCCTAAACCATTTTCATACACTAACCTGTACCCTAAACCAACCCCGTCCCCTAACCCTAAACCTAACCCTAACCCTAACCCTAACCCTAAACCTTACCCGAATCCTTACCCTAACCCGTCCCCTAATCCTAACCCGTACGCTAAATGTAACGCGTACCCTAATATGTACGCTCAGCCTAAACCATTGTCGTACACTAACCTGTACCCTAAACCGTTCCCGTACCCTAACCCTAACACTAACCCTAACCCTAACCCTAACCCTAATCCTAACACTGAAATGAAGGCTTACCCTAACCCGTCCCCTAATCCTAACCCATACACTAACCCTAACCCGTACCCTAACACGTACGTTCACCCTAAACCGTTGACGTACCCTAACCTGTACCCTAAACCGTCCCCGTCCCCTAACCCTAACTCTAACCCTAACCCTAACCCTAACCCTAACCCTAACCCTAACACTTACCCGAAGCCTTAAACAAACCAGTCCCCTAATCCTGACCCGTACGCTAACACTCAAATATACCCTAACATGTATGCTCACGCTAAACCGTTGTCGTACCCTAACCTGTAACCTAAACCGTCCCCGTCCCCTAACCCTAACCCTAACCCTAACCCTTATCCGAAGCCTTACCATGACCCGACCCCATTCCTAACCCATACGCTAACACTAACCCATACCCTAATATGTACGCTCACCCTGAACCGTGGTCGTACGCTAACCTGTATCCCAAACCGTCCCCCTCCCGTAACACTAACCCTAACCCTAACCCTAAAACTAACCCTTACCCAAAGCCTTACCCTAACCCGTCCCATAATCCTGACCCGTACGCTAACACTAACACGTACCCTAACATGTACGCTCACCCTAAACCGTTGTCGTACCCTAACCTGTACCCTAATCCGTCCCCATCCCCTAAACCTAACCCTAATTCTTACCCGAAGCCTTACCCTAACACGTCCCCTAATCCTAAACCGTACGCTAACACTAACCCCTACCCTAACAAGTACGCTAACCCTAAACCGTTTTCGTAACCCTAACCCTAACCCTAACCCTAACCCTAACCCTAACCCTTACCCGAAGCCTTACCCTAACCTGTCCCCTAATCCTAACTCGTACGCTAACACTAACACATACCCTAACATGTACGCTCACACTAAACCGTTGTCATACCCTAACCTGTACCCTAAACTGTCCCCTAACCCTAACCCTAACACTAACCCTAACCCTAACCCTTACCCGAAGCCTTCCCCTAACCCGTCCCCTAATCTAACCCGTACGCTAACACTAACCCATACCCTAACACGTACGCTCACCCTAAACCGTTGTCGTACCCTAACCTGTACCCTAAACCATCCCAATCCCCTAACCCTAACCCTAACCCTAACCATAAGCCTTACCCGAAGCCTTAACCTAACACGTACCCTAATCCTGACCCGTACGGTAACACTAAACCTTACCCTAACTCGTACGCTCACGCTAAACCGTTGTCGTACCCTAACATGTAACCTAAACCGTCCCCGTCCACTAACCCTAACCCTAAACCTAACCCTAACCTTTATTCGAAGCTTTACCCTAACCCGTCCCCTAATCCTAACCCATAGGCTAACACTAACCCGTACCCTAACACGTACACTCACCCTAAACCGTTGTCGTACACTAACCTGTATCCTAAACCATCCCCGTACCGTAACCCTAACCCTAACCCTTACCCGAAGCCTTACCCTAACTCGTCCCCTGATCCTAACCCAAACCCTAACACGTACGCTCACTCTAAAACCTTGTCGTACCCTAAACTGTACCCTAAACCGTCCCCGTCCCCTATCCCTAACCCTAACCCTAACCCTTACCCGAAGCCTTACCCTAACCCGTCCCCTAATCCTAACCCATACGCTAACACTTACCCGTACCCTAACACGTACACTCACCCTAAATTCTTGTCGTACACTAACCTGTACCCTAAACCGCCCCATCCCCTAACCGTAACCCTAACACTAAACCTTACCTGAAGCCTTACACCAACCCGTCACCTAATCCTAACCCGTACGCTAAAACTAACCCATACCCTAACACGTTCGCTCACCCTAAACCGTTGTCGTACACTAACCTGTACCCTAAACCATCCCCGTCCCCTAACCCTAACCCAAAACTTAACCCTAACACTAACCGTTACATGAAGTCTTACCCTAACCTGTCCCCTACTACTAACCTGTACGCTAACACTAACCCGTACCCTAACATGTACGCTCACCCTAAATCTTTGTGGTACCCTAAACTGTACCCTAAACCGTCTCTGTCCCCTAACCCTAACCTTAACCCTAACCCTAACCCTAACCTGTACCCTAAACCGTCCCGGTCCCCTAACCCTAACCCTAAACCTAACCCTTACCCGAAGCCTTAACCTAACTCGCCCCAATTCCTAAACCGTACGCTAACACTAACCCGTACCCTAACTCATACGCTCACCCTAAACCGCTGTCGTACCCTAACCTGTACCCTAAACGGTCCCCATCCCCTAACCCTAACCTTATCCCTAACCCTAACCCTTACCCGAAGCCTTACCCTCACCCGCCCCTAATCCTAACCCGTACGCTAACACTAACCAGTTACCTAACACGTACGCTCACCCTAAACCGTTGTTGTATCCTAACCTGTATGCTAAACCGTCCCCATTCCCTAACCATAACCCTAACCCTAACCCTAAACCTAAGCCTTACCCGAAGCCTTACCCAAAACCGTCCCCTAATCCTAACCCGTACGCTAACACTAACCCGTTCCCTAATACGTACGCTCACCCTAAATCGTTGTTGTACTCTACCCTGTACCCTAAACCGTCCCCGTCCCATAACCCTAACCATAACAATAAACCTAAACCTAACCCTTACCCGAAACCTTACCCTAACCCGTCCTTTAATCCTATCCCGTACACTAACACTAACCCATACCCTAACACGTACGCTCACCCTAATCCATTGTCGTACCATAACCTATACCCTAAACCGTCCCCGTCCCCTAACCCTAACGCTTACCCGAGGCCTTACCCTAACCCGTCCCCTAATACTAACCCGTACGCTAACACTAACACATACCCTAACATGTACGCTCACACTAAACTGTTGTCGTACCCTAACCTGTAACCTAAACCGTCCCCATCACCTAACCCTAACCCTACCCCTAAACCTAACCCTTAACCTAACCCGTCACCTAATCCTAACCCGTACGCTAACACTAACCCGTACCCTAACACGTACACTCACCCTAAACCGTTGTCATACCCTAAACTGTACCCTAAACCGTCCCCGTCCCCTAACCCTAACCCTAACCCTAAACGTACCCTAACTCTTACCCGAAGCCTTACCCTAACCTGTCCCATAATCTTATCCTGAACGGTAACACTAACACATACCCTAACACGTACGCTCACCCTAAACCGTTGACGTACACAAACCTGTACCCTAAACCGTCCCCATCCCCTAACCCTAACCCTAAACCTAACCCAAACCCTTACCCGAATCCTTACACTAACCTGTCACCTAATCCTAACACGTACGCTAACGCTAAACCGTACCGTAAAACGTACGCTCATACTAAACCTTTGTCGTACCCTAACCTGTACCCTAAACCGTCCCCGTCCCCGTCCCCTAACCCAAATCCTAACCCTAACCCTAACCCTTACCCGAAGCCTTACCCTAACCCGTCCCCTAACCCTAAACCGTACGCTAACACTAACCCATACCTTAACACGTACGCTCACCCTAAAAGGTTGTCGTACCCTAACCTGTACCCTAAATCGTCCCTGTCCCCTAACCCTTACCCTAACCCTAACCCTAACCCTAACCCTTACCCGAAGCCTTACACTAACCCGTCACATAATCCTAAACCGTACGCTAACACTAACCCGTACCCTAACACGTACGCTCACACGAAACCGTTGTCGTACCCTAACCTGTACCCTAAACCTTCCCCGTCTACTAACCCTAACCCTAACCCTTACCTGAAGCCTTAACCTAACCCTTCCCCTAATCCTAACCCGTACGCTAACACTAAACTGTACCCTAACACATACGCTCACACTAAACCGTTGTCGTACACTAACCTGAAACCTAAACCGTCAGCATCCCCTAACCATAACCCTAACCCTAACTCTAAACCTAACCATTACCCAAACCCGTCCCTTAATCCTAACCCATACGCTAACACTAAACCGTACCCTAACACGTACGCTCACCCTAAACCATTGTTGTACACTAACCTGTACCCTAAACCGTACCCGTCCCATAACCCTAACCCTAACCCTAACCCTAAACCTTACCCTTACCCGAAGCCTTAACCTAACCGTCCCCTAATCCTATCCCGTACGCTAACACTAACCCATACCCTAACACGTACGCTCACCCTAAAACATTGTTGTACACTAACCTGTACCCTAAACCGTCCCGGTCCCCTAACCCTAACCCTAACACTAAACCTTACCTGAAGCCTTACACTAACCCGTCACCTAATCCTAACCCGTACGCTAAAACTAACCCATACCCTAACACGTTCGCTCACCCTAAACCGTTGTCGTACCCTAACCTGTACCCTAAACCATCCCCGTCCCCTTACCCTAAACCTAAACTTAACCCTAACCCTAACCGTTACCTGAATCCTTACCCTAACCCGTCACGTAATCCTAACCCATACGCTAACACTAACCCATACCCTAACACGTACGCTCAGCATAAACTGTTGTCCTACTCTAACCTGTACCCTAAAGCGTCCCTGTCCCCTAACCCTAACCCTAACCCTAACCGTAAGGCTAACCCTTACCCGAAGCCTTAACCTAACCCGTCCCCTATTCCTAACCCGTACGCTAACACTGACACATACCCTAACACGTACGCTCACCCTAAACCGTCGTCGAACCCTAACCTGTACCCTAAACCGTCCCCGTCCCCTAACCCTAACCCTAACCCTAGCCCTAACCCTAACCCTTACCCAAAGCCTTACCCTAACCTGTCCCCTTATCCTAACCCGTACGCTAACACTAAACCGTACCCTAACACGTACGCTCACCCTAAATACTTGTCGTACACTAACCTGTACCCTAAACCGTCCCCGTCCCCTAGCCCTAACCCTAAACCTTACCCGAAGCCTTACCCTAATCCGTCCCCTAATCCTAACACATAGGCTAACACTAAACCGTACCCTAACACGTACGTTCACACTAAACCGTTGTCGTACCCTAACCTGTACCCTAAACCTTCCCCGTCTACTAACCCTAACCCTAACCCTAACCCTAACCCTTACCTGAAGCCTTAACCTAACCCTTCCCCTAATCCTAACCCGTATGCAAACACTAACCCGTACCCAACCTGTACACTCACCCTAAACCGTTGTCTTCCCCTAACCTGTACCCTAAATCGTCCCTGTCTCCTAACCCTAACCCTAACCCTAAACTGTACCCTAAACCGTCCCGTTCCCCTAACCCTAACCCTAATCCTAACACTAACCCGAAAAGCTACCCTAACCCGTCCACTAATCCTAACCCGTACGCTAACACTAACCCGTGCCCTAACACGTACGCTCACCCTAAACCATTGTCGTACCCTAAACTGTACCCTAAACCATCCCGGCCCCCTAACACTAACCGTAACCCTAACCCTAACACTAACCCTTACCCGAAGCCTTACCTTAACCCGTCCCCTAAGCCTAACTCGTACACTAACACTAACCCGTGCCCTAACACATACACTCACCCTAAACCGTTGTCGTACACTAATCTGTACCCTAAACCGTCCCCGTCCCGTAACCCTAACCCTAACCCTAACCCTAACCCTAACCCTTAACCAAAGCCTTACCCTAACCCGTCAACTACTCCTAACCCGTACGCTAACACTAACCCGTACCATAAGACGTACACTCACCCTAAACCGTTGTCGTACCCTAACCTGTACCCTAAACCGTCCCCGTCCCCGTCCCCTAACCCTAACCCTAAACCGAACACTAACCCTTACCGGAAGCCTTACCCTAACCCTTCCCCTAATCCTAACCCGTACGCTAACACTAACCCATACCCTAACACTTACGCTCACCCTGAACTGTTTTCGTACCCTAACCTGTACCCTAAACCGTCCCCATCCCATAACCCTAACCCTAACCCTTACCCGAAGCCTTACCCTAACCCGTCCCCTAATCCTAAACCGTACGCTAACACTAACCCATACCCTAACAAGTACGCTCACCCTAAACCGTTGTCGTACCCTAACCTGTAACCTAAACCGTCACCGTCCCCTAACCCTAACCGTAACCCTAAACCTAAACCTTACCCGAAGCCTTAGCCTAAGCCGTCCCCTAATTCTAACCCCTACGCTAACATTAACACATACCCTAACACGTACGCTCACACTAAATCGTTGTCGTACGTTAACCTGTAACCTAAAACATCCCCATCCCCTAACCCTAACTCTAACCCTAACACTAACACTTACCCGAAGCCTTACCCTAACATGTCCCCTAATCCTAACACGTTCGCTAACACTAAACCGTACCCTAACACGTACGCTCACCCTAAAACCTTGTCGTACACTAACCTGTACCCTAAACCGTGCCCATCCCCTAACCCTAACCCTAAACCTAACTCTAAGCCTAACCCTTACCCGAAGCCTTACCCTAACCCGTCCCATAATCCTAACCCGTACGCTAACACTAACACATACCCTAACACGTACGCTCACCCTAAACCATTGTCATACCCTAAACTGTACCCTAAACCGTCCCCGTCCCCTAACCCTAACCCTAACCCTAACCCTTACCCGAAGTCTTACACTAACTCGTCCCCAAATCCTAACCCGTACGCTAACACTAACCCGTACCCTAACACGTACGCTCACACTAAACCGTTGTCGTACCCTAACCTGTACCCTAAACGGTCCCCGTCCCCTAACCCTAACCTTATCCCTAACCCTAACCCTTACCCGAAGCCTTACCCTCACCCGTCGCCTAATCCTAACCCGTACGCTAAGACTAACCTGTACCCTAACACGTACGCTCACCCTAAACTTTGTCATATCCTAACCTGTACCCTAAACCGTCCCCATCCCCTAACCATAACCCTAACCCTAACCCTAAACCTAACCCTTACCCGAAGCCGTACCCAAAACCGTCCCCTAATCCTAAACCGTACGCTAACACTAACCCGTACCCTAATACGTACGCTCAACCTAAACCGTTGTTGTACTCTACCCTGTACCCTAAACCATCCCCGTCCCATAACCCTAACCCTAACAATAACCCTAAACCTAACCCTTACCCGAAACCTTACCCTAACCCGTCCCTTAATCCTATCCCGTACGCTAACACTAACCCGTACTCTAACACGTACGCTCACCCTAAACAGTTCTTGTACCCTAACCTATACCCTAAACCGTCCCCGTCCCCTAACCATAACGCTAAACCTAACCCTAACACTTACCCGAGGCCTTACCCTAACCCTTCCCCTAATACTAACCCGTACGCTAACACTAACACATACCCTAACACGTACGCTCACACTAAACTGTTGTCGTACCCTAACCTGTACCCTAAACCGTCCCCGTCCCCTAACCCTTACCCTAACCCTAACACTACCCTAACTCTTACCCGAAGCCTTACCCTAACACGTCCCATAATCTTATCCCGAACGGTAACACTAACCCGTACCCTAACACGTACGCTCACCCTAAATCGTTGACGTACCCTAACCTGTACCCTAGACCGTCCCCGTCCCCTAACCCTAACCCAAACCCTTACCCGAATCCTTACCCTAAGCTGTCACCTAATCCTAACATGTATGCTAACGCTAAACCGTACTCTAAAACGTACGCTCATACTAAACCATTGTCGAACCCTAACCTGTACCCTAAACCGTCCCCGTCCCCGTCCCTTAACCCTAATCCTAACCCTAACACTAACTCTTACCCGAAGCCTTACCCTAACCCGTCCCCTAATCCTAACCCGTACACTAACACTAACCCGTACCCTAACACGTACGCTCACCCTAAACCGTTATCGTACCCTAACCTGTACCCTAAACCGTCCCCGTCACCGTCCCCTAACCTTAACACTAACCCTTACCCGAAGCCTTACCCTAACCCGTCCCCTAATCCTAAACCGTACGCTAACACTAACCCGTACCCTAACACGTACGCTCACCCTAAGCCGTTGTAGTACCCTAATCTGTACCCTAAACTTTCAACGTGCCCTAACCCTAACCCTAACCCTAACCCTAACCCTTACCCGAAGCCTTACCATAACCCATACGCTAACACTAACCGGTACCCTAACACGTACGCTCAACCTAAACCATTGTCGTACCCTAACCTGTACCCTAAACCGTCCCTGTACCCTAATCCTAACTGTAACCCTTACCCGAAGCCTTACCGTAATCCATCCCCTACTCCTACCCGTACGCTAACACTAACACGTACCCTAACAGTTATGCTCACCCTACACCGTTGTCGTACACTAACCTATACCCTAAACCGTCCCCGTCCCCTAACCCTAACACTATCCCTTACCCGAAGTCTTAGCATAACCCGTACGTTAACACTAACCGGAACCCTAACACATACGCTCAACCTAAACCGTTGTCGTACCCTAACCTGTACCCTAAACCGTCGCTTTACCCTAAACCTAACCCTAACCCTTACCCGAAGCCTTACGCTAAACCGTCACCTAAACCTAACCCGTACGCTAACACTAAACCATACCCTAACACGTACGCTCACCCGAAAACGTTGTCGTACCCTAACCTGTACCCTAAACCGTCACCGTACCCTAACCCTAACCCTAAACCTAACCTTTACCCGAAGCCTTACCGTAACCCGTACGCTAACGCTAACCGGTACCCTAACACGTACGCTCAACTTAAACTGTTGTCGTACCCTAACCTGTACCCTAAACCGTCCCCATTCCCTAACCCTAACCCTAACATTTACCCGAAGCCTTACTCTAACCCGTCCCCTAATACTAACCCGTACACTAACACTAACCCGTACCATAACACGTACGCTCACCCTGAAACGTTTTCGTACCCTAACCTGTATCCTAAACCGTCCCCGTCCCCGTCCCCTAACCATAACCCTAACACTTACCCGAAGCCTTACCCTAACCCGTCCCCTAATCCTAACCCGTACGCTAACACTAACCCGTACCCTATCACGTACGCACACCCTAAACCGTTGTCATACCCTAACGTGTACCCTTAACCGTCCCCATCCCCTAACCCTAAACCTAAACCTAACCCTAACCCTTACCCGAAGTCTTACACTAACCCGTCCAATAATCCTAAACCGTACGCTAACACTAACCCATACCCTACAACATACGCTCACGCTAAAACGTTGTCCTACCCTAACCTGTACACTAAACCATCCCCGCCCCGTAAACCTTACGCTAACCCTAAACCTAACCCTTACCCGAAGCCTTACCCTAACCCGTCCCATAATCCTAACACGTACGCTAACACTAACCCGTACCCGAACACGTACCCTCACCCTAACCATTGTCGTACACTAACCTGTACCCTAAACCATCCCCATCCCAGTCCCCTAACCCTAACCCTAACCCTAACACTAAACCTTCCCCGAAGCCTTACCCTAACCCGTCCCCTAATCCTAACCCGTACGCTCACACTAACCTGTACCCTAACAAGAACGCTCACCATAAACAGTTGTCATAACCTAACCTGTAGCCTAAACCGTCCCCATCCCCTAACCCTAACCCTAACCCTAACCCTTACCCGAAGCCTTCCCCTAACCCGTCCCCTAATCCTAACCGGTACGCTAACACTAACCCGTACCCTAACACGTATGCTCGCCCTAAACCTTTGACGTACCCTAACCTGTACACTAAACCGTCCCTGTCCCCTAACCCTAACCCTAAACCTAACCCTAAACCTTACCCGAAGTCTTACACTAACCCGTCCCCTAATCCTAACCCGCACGCTAACACTAACCCGTACCCTAACATGTTCGCTCACCCTAAATCGTTGTCGTACCCTAACGTGTACCCTAAACCGTCCCCGTCCCCATCCCCTCACCCTAACCCTAACCCTAACCCTAACCCTTACCCGAAGCCTTACCTGAACCCATCCCCTAATCCTAACCCGTACGCTAACACTAACCCGTACCCTAAAACGTACGCTCAGCCTAAAATGTTGTCGCACTCTAACCTGTACCATAAACAGTCCCCGTCCCCTAACCCTAACCATAACCCTAACCCTTACCTGAAGCCTTACCCTAACCCTTCCCCTAATCCTAACCCGTACGCAAACACTAACCCGTACCCAACACGTACACTCACCCTAAACCGTTGTCTTACCCTAACCTGTACCCTAAATCGTCCCCGTCTCCTAAACCTAACCGTAACCCTAACACTAACCCTAATCCTTACCCGAAGCCTTACCCTTACCCGTCCCCTAATCCTAACCCGTACGCTAACAGTAACCCGTACCGTAACACGTACGCTCAACCTAAACCGCTGTCGTACCCTAACCTGTACCCTAAACCGTCCCGGTCCCCTAACCCTAACCCTAACACTAAACCTTACCTGAAGCCTTACACTAACCCGTCACCTAATCCTAACCCGTACGCTAAAACTAACCCGTACCCTAACACGTTCGCTCACCCTAAACCGTTGTCGTACCCTAACCTGTACCCTAAACCATCCCCGTCCCCTTACCCTAAACCTAAACGTAACCCTAACCCTAACCGTTACCTGAATCCTTACCCTAACCCGTCACGTAATCCTAACCCATACGCTAACACTAACCCATACCCTAACACGTACGCTCACCCTAAACTGTTGTCGTACCCTAACCTGTACCCTAAAGCGTCCCTGTCCCCTAACCCTAACCCTAACCCTAACACTAACCCTAAGCTGTACCCTAAACCGTCCCGGTCCCCTAACCCTAACCCTAACCCTAACACTAACATTTACCCGAAGCCTTACCTTAACACGTCCCCTAACCCTAACTCGTACACTAACACTAACCCGTGCCCTAACACGTACGCTCACCCTAAACCGTTGTCGTACACTAATCTGTACCCTAAACCGTCCCCGTCTCGTAACCCTAACCCTAACCCTAAACCTTAACCGAAGCCTTACAATAACCCGTCCCCTAATCCTAACCCGTACGCTAACACTAACCCGTACCATAAGATGTACGCTCACCCTAAACCGTTGTCGTACCCACCGTGTACCCTAAATGGTCCCCGTCCCCGTCCCCTAACCCTAACCCTAACCCGAACGCTAACACTTACCGGAAGCCTTACCCTAACCCGTCCCCTAATCCTAAACCGTACGCTAACACTAACCTGTATCCTAACACGTACGCTCACCCTAAACCGTTGTCGTACCCTAACCTGTAACCTAAACCGTCCCCGTCCCCTAACCCTAACCGTAACCCTAACCCTAAACCTTACCCGAAGCCTTAGCCTAAGCCGTCCCCTAATTCTAACCCCTACGCTAACATTAACACATACCTAACACGTACGCTCACACTAAACCGTTGTCGTACCCTAACCTGTACCCTAAACCGTCCCCGTTCCCTAACCCTAAGCCTAACACTTACCCGAAGCGTTAACCTAACCCGTCCCCTAATCCTAACCCGTACGCTCACACTAACTTGTACCCTAACACGTACGCTCACCCTAAACCGTTCTCATACCCTAAACTGTACCCTAAACCGTCCCCGTCCCCTAATCCTAACCCTAACCCTAACCCTTACCCGAAGCCTTACAGTAATCCGTCCCCTAATCCTAACCGGTACACTAACACTAACAACTACCCTAACACGTACGCTCACCCTAAACTGTTGTCGTACCCTAACCTCTAACCTAAACCATTCCTGTCCCCTAAACCTAACCCTAACCCTAACCCTAACACTAACCCTAACCCTTACCCGAAGCCTTACCCTAACCCGTCCCCTAATCCTAACCCTTACGCTAACACTAACCCGTATTCTAACACGTACGCTCACCCTAAACCGTTGACGTACCCTAACCGGTACCCTAAACCGTCCCCGTCCCCTAAACCTAACCCTAACCCTAACCCTAACCCTAACCCTTACCCGAAACTTACGCTAACCTGTCCCCTAATCCTAACCCGTACGCTAACACTATCCCATACCCTAACACGTACGCTCACCCTAAACTGTTGTTGTAGACTAACCTGTACCCTAAACCGTCCCCTTCCCCGTCCCCGTCCCCTAACTCTAACTTTAACCCTAACACTTACCCGAAGCTTTATCCTAACTCGTCCCCTAATTCTAACCCGTAGGCTATCACTAACCCGTACCCTAACATGTACGCTCACCCTAAACCTTTGTCGTACCCTAACCTGTACCCTAAAGCATCCCCGTCCCGGTCCCCTAACCCTAACCCTAACCCTATCCCTTACCCGAAGTCTTACCCTAACCCGTCCCATAATCCTAATCCGTACGCTAACACTAACCCATACCCTATCACGTACGCTCACCCTAAACCGTTATTGTACCCTAAACTGTACCCTAAACTGTCCCCGTCCCCTAACCCTAACCCTAACCCTTACCCGAAGCCTTACCCTATCCCGACTCCTAATCCT
The DNA here is from genome assembly GCF_059928025.1 of Delphinapterus leucas. Lineage (NCBI taxonomy): Eukaryota > Metazoa > Chordata > Mammalia > Artiodactyla > Monodontidae > Delphinapterus > Delphinapterus leucas. Next base: position 8,737,768 of record NW_028322244.1, read on the forward strand.
AACCCGTACGCTAACACTAACACGTACCCTAACATGTACGCTCACCCTAAAACATTGTCAAACCCTAACCTGTACCCTAAACCGTCCCCGTCCCCTAACCCTAACCCTAAACCTAACCCTAAACCTAACCCTTACCTGAAGCCTTAACCTAACCCGTCCCCTAATCCTAACCCGTACGCTAACTCTAACCATTGCCCTAACACGTACGCTCATCCTAAACCGTTGTCGTAGCCTAACCTGTACCCTAAACTGTCCCCGTACCCTAACCCTAACCCTAACCCTAACCCTAAACCTTACCCGAAGCCTTACCCTAACCCGTCCCCTAATCCTAACCCGTACCCTAACACTAATACGTACCCTAACACGTACGCTCACCGTAAACCGTTGTCGTACTCTAACCTGTACCCTAGACTGTCCCCGTCCCCTAACACTAACCCTAACCCTAACCCTAACCCTAACCCTTACCCGAACCTTACGCTAACCCGTCCCCAATCCTAACCCGTACGCTAACACTATCCCATACCCTAACATGTACGCTCAACCTAAACTGTTGTTGTACACTAACCTGTACCCTAAACCGTCCCCTTCCCCATCCCCGTCCTCTAACCCTAACTTTAACCCTAACCCTTACCCGAAGCCTTATCCTAACCCGTCCCCTAATCCTAACCCGTACGCTAACACTAACCCATACCCTAACATGTGCGCTCACCCTAAACCTTTGTCTTACACTAACCTGTACCCTAAACCATCCCCGTCCCGGTCCCCTAACCCTAACCCTAACCCTAACCCTAACCCTATCCCTTAACCGAAGTCTTACCCTAACCCGTCCCCTAATCCTAATCCGTACGCTAACACTAACCCATACCCTAAGACTTACGCTCAATCTAAACCGTTATCATACCCTAACCTGTACCCTAAATTGTCCCCGTCCCCTAACCCTAACCCTAACCCTTACCCGAAGCCTTACCCTAACCCGTCTACTAATCCTAAACCGTACGCTAACACTAACCCGTACCCTAACACATACGCTGACCCTAAAACGTTGTTGTACCCTAACCTGTACCCTAAACCGTCCCCGTCCTTTAACCGTAATCCTAACCCTTACCCGAAGCTTTACCCTAACCCGTCCCCTAATCCTAACCCGTACCCTAACACTAACCCGTACCCTAACACGTACGCTCACCCTAAACCATTGTCGTACCGTAAACTTTACCCTAAACCATCCCCGTCCCCGTCCCCTAACCCTAACCCTAACCCTAACCCTAACCCTAACCCTTACCCGAAGCCTTACCCTAACCCGTCCAGTAATCCTAACACTTACGCTAACACTAACCAGTACCCTAACAGGTACGCTCACCCTAAACCGTTGTCGTACCCTAAACTCTACCCTAAACTGTCCCGGTCCCCTAACCATAACCCTAACCCTAACCCCAACCCTTACCCGAAGCCTTACCCTAACCTGACCCCTAATCCTAACCCGTACGCTAACACTAACCCATACCCTAACACGTACGTTCACCCTAAACCGTTGTCGTACCCTAACCTGTACCCTAAACCGTCCCTGTCCCCTAACCCTAACCATAACCCTTACCCTAACCCTTACCAGAAGCCTTACACTAACCCGTCCCCTAATCCTAAACCGTACGCTAACACTAACCTGTACCCTAACATGTACTCTCACCCTAAACCGTGGTCGTACCCTAACCTGTACCCTAAACCGTCCCCATCCCGTAACCCTAACCAAAACCCTAACCCTAACGCTAACCCTTACCCGAAACTTTACCCTAACCCGTCCCCTAATCCTAACCCATACGTTAACACTAACCCGTACCCTAACATGTACGCTCAACCTAAACCGTTGTTGTACCATAAACTGTACCCTAAACCATCCGTGTCCCAGTCCCCTAACCCTAACACTAACCCTAATCCGTACCCGAAGCCTTACTCTATCCCTTCCCTTGATCCTAACCCGTACTCTAACTTTAGGCCATACCCTAAAACGTACGTTCACACTAAACCGTTGTCGTACCCTAACCTGTAAGCTAAACCGTCCCCATCCCCTAAACCTAACCCTAACCCTAACCCTTAAACGAAGGCTTACCCTAACCCGTCCCCTAATCCTGACACTTACGCTAACACTAACCCGTACCCTAACACGTACGCTCACCCTAAACCGTTGTCGTACACAAACCTGTACCCTAAATCATCCCCATCCCCTAACCTTAACCCTAACCCTAACCCTTAAACGAAGGCTTACCCTAACCCGTCCCCTAATCCTAACCAGTACGATAACACTAACCCATACCCTAACACGTACGCTCACCCTAAACTGTTGGCATACCCTAATCTGTAGCCTAAACCATCCCCGTCCCCTAACCCTAACCCTAACCCTAACCCTAACCCTTAAACGAAGGCTTACCCTAATCCGTCCCCTAATCCTAACCCGTACACTAACCCTAACCCGTACCCTAACACGTACGCTCACCCTAAACAGTTGTCGTACCCTAACCTGTACCCTAAACCTTCCCCATCACCTAACCCAAACCTTAACCCTAACCCTAACCCTTACCCGAAGCCTTACCCTAAACCGTCCCCTAATAGTAACCCGTACGCTAACACTAACATATACCCTAACATGTACGCTCACCCTAAACCGTTTTCGTACCCTACCCTTTATGCTAAACCATCACCGTCCCCTAACCCTAACCCTAGCCCTAACCCTAACCCTTACCCGAACCCTTACATTAACCCGTCACATAATCCTAACCCGTACGCTAACACTAACACGTACCCGAACACGTACGTTCACCCTACACCATTGTCGTACACTAAACTGTACCATAAACCATCCCCGTACCCTAACCCTAATCCTAACCCTAACCCTAACCCAAACCCTTATCCGAAGCCTTAACCTAACCCGTCCCCTAATCCTGACCCGTAAGCTGACACTAACCTGTACCCTAACACATACGCTTACCCTAAACCTTTGTCGTACCCTAACCTGTACCCTTAACCGTCCCCAACCCTAACCGTAACCCTAAGCCTAACACTTACCCGAAACCTTAACCAAAACCGTCCCCTAATCCTGACCCGTACGCTAACACTAAACCGTACCCTAACACGTACGCTCACGCTAAACCGTTGTCGTACCCTAACCTGTCACCTAAACCGTCCCCATCCCCTAACCCTAACCCTAACCCTAAACCTAAACCTAACCCTTAACCGAAGCCTTAACCTAACCCGTTCCTTAATCCTAACCCGTACGCTAACACTAACACATACCCTAAAACCTACGCTCACCCTAAACCGTTGTCGTACCCTAACCTGTAACCTAAACCGTCCCCTAACCCTAACCCTAACCCTAACCCTAACCCTTACTCGAAGCCTTACCCTAACCCGTCCCCTAATCCTAACCCGTACGCTAACACTAACCCGTACCCTAATATGTACGCTCAGCCTAAACCATTTTCATACACTAACCTGTACCCTAAACCAACCCCGTCCCCTAACCCTAAACCTAACCCTAACCCTAACCCTAACCCTAAACCTTACCCGAATCCTTACCCTAACCCGTCCCCTAATCCTAACCCGTACGCTAAATGTAACGCGTACCCTAATATGTACGCTCAGCCTAAACCATTGTCGTACACTAACCTGTACCCTAAACCGTTCCCGTACCCTAACCCTAACACTAACCCTAACCCTAACCCTAACCCTAATCCTAACACTGAAATGAAGGCTTACCCTAACCCGTCCCCTAATCCTAACCCATACACTAACCCTAACCCGTACCCTAACACGTACGTTCACCCTAAACCGTTGACGTACCCTAACCTGTACCCTAAACCGTCCCCGTCCCCTAACCCTAACTCTAACCCTAACCCTAACCCTAACACTTACCCAAAGCCTTAAACAAACCAGTCCCCTAATCCTGACCCGTACGCTAACACTCAAATATACCCTAACATGTATGCTCACGCTAAACCGTTGTCGTACCCTAACCTGTAACCTAAACCGTCCCCGTCCCCTAACCCTAACCCTAACCCTAACCCTTATCCGAAGCCTTACCATGACCCGACCCCATTCCTAACCCATACGCTAACACTAACCCATACCCTAATATGTACGCTCACCCTGAACCGTGGTCGTACGCTAACCTGTATCCCAAACCGTCCCCCTCCCGTAACACTAACCCTAACCCTAACCCTAAAACTAACCCTTACCCAAAGCCTTACCCTAACCCGTCCCATAATCCTGACCCGTACGCTAACACTAACACGTACCCTAACATGTACGCTCACCCTAAACCGTTGTCGTACCCTAACCTGTACCCTAATCCGTCCCCGTCCCCTAAACCTAACCCTAATTCTTACCCGAAGCCTTACCCTAACACGTCCCCTAATCCTAAACCGTACGCTAACACTAACCCCTACCCTAACACGTACGCTAACCCTAAACCGTTTTCGTAACCCTAACCCTAACCCTAACCCTAACCCTAACCCTTACCCGAAGCCTTACCCTAACCTGTCCCCTAATCCTAACTCGTACGCTAACACTAACACATACCCTAACATGTACGCTCACACTAAACCGTTGTCATACCCTAACCTGTACCCTAAACTGTCCCCTAACCCTAACCCTAACACTAACCCTAACCCTAACCCTTACCCGAAGCCTTCCCCTAACCCGTCCCCTAATCTAACCCGTACGCTAACACTAACCCATACCCTAACACGTACGCTCACCCTAAACCGTTGTCGTACCCTAACCTGTACCCTAAACCATCCCAATCCCCTAACCCTAACCCTAACCCTAACCATAAGCCTTACCCGAAGCCTTAACCTAACACGTACCCTAATCCTGACCCGTACGGTAACACTAAACCTTACCCTAACTCGTACGCTCACGCTAAACCGTTGTCGTACCCTAACATGTAACCTAAACCGTCCCCGTCCACTAACCCTAACCCTAAACCTAACCCTAACCTTTATTCGAAGCTTTACCCTAACCCGTCCCCTAATCCTAACCCATAGGCTAACACTAACCCGTACCCTAACACGTACACTCACCCTAAACCGTTGTCGTACACTAACCTGTATCCTAAACCATCCCCGTACCGTAACCCTAACCCTAACCCTTACCCGAAGCCTTACCCTAACTCGTCCCCTGATCCTAACCCAAACCCTAACACGTACGCTCACTCTAAAACCTTGTCGTACCCTAAACTGTACCCTAAACCGTCCCCGTCCCCTATCCCTAACCCTAACCCTAACCCTTACCCGAAGCCTTACCCTAACCCGTCCCCTAATCCTAACCCATACGCTAACACTTACCCGTACCCTAACACGTACACTCACCCTAAATTCTTGTCGTACACTAACCTGTACCCTAAACCGCCCCATCCCCTAACCGTAACCCTAACACTAAACCTTACCTGAAGCCTTACACCAACCCGTCACCTAATCCTAACCCGTACGCTAAAACTAACCCATACCCTAACACGTTCGCTCACCCTAAACCGTTGTCGTACACTAACCTGTACCCTAAACCATCCCCGTCCCCTAACCCTAACCCAAAACGTAACCCTAACACTAACCGTTACATGAAGTCTTACCCTAACCTGTCCCCTACTACTAACCTGTACGCTAACACTAACCCATACCCTAACATGTACGCTCACCCTAAACCTTTGTGGTACCCTAAACTGTACCCTAAACCGTCTCTGTCCCCTAACCCTAACCTTAACCCTAACCCTAACCCTAACCTGTACCCTAAACCGTCCCGGTCCCCTAACCCTAACCCTAACCCTAACCCTTACCCGAAGCCTTAACCTAACTCGCCCCAATTCCTAAACCGTACGCTAACACTAACCCGTACCCTAACTCATACGCTCACCCTAAACCGCTGTCGTACCCTAACCTGTACCCTAAACGGTCCCCATCCCCTAACCCTAACCTTATCCCTAACCCTAACCCTTACCCGAAGCCTTACCCTCACCCGCCCCTAATCCTAACCCGTACGCTAACACTAACCAGTTACCTAACACGTACGCTCACCCTAAACCGTTGTTGTATCCTAACCTGTATGCTAAACCGTCCCCATTCCCTAACCATAACCCTAACCCTAACCCTAAACCTAAGCCTTACCCGAAGCCTTACCCAAAACCGTCCCCTAATCCTAACCCGTACGCTAACACTAACCCGTTCCCTAATACGTACGCTCACCCTAAATCGTTGTTGTACTCTACCCTGTACCCTAAACCGTCCCCGTCCCATAACCCTAACCATAACAATAAACCTAAACCTAACCCTTACCCGAAACCTTACCCTAACCCGTCCTTTAATCCTATCCCGTACACTAACACTAACCCATACCCTAACACGTACGCTCACCCTAATCCATTGTCGTACCATAACCTATACCCTAAACCGTCCCCGTCCCCTAACCCTAACGCTTACCCGAGGCCTTACCCTAAACCGTCCCCTAATACTAACCCGTACGCTAACACTAACACATACCCTAACATGTACGCTCACACTAAACTGTTGTCGTACCCTAACCTGTAACCTAAACCGTCCCCGTCACCTAACCCTAACCCTACCCCTAAACCTAACCCTTAACCTAACCCGTCACCTAATCCTAACCCGTACGCTAACACTACCCCGTACCCTAACACGTACACTCACCCTAAACCGTTGTCATACCCTAAACTGTACCCTAAACCGTCCCCGTCCCCTAACCCTAACCCTAACCCTAAACGTACCCTAACTCTTACCCGAAGCCTTACCCTAACCTGTCCCATAATCTTATCCTGAACGGTAACACTAACACATACCCTAACACGTACGCTCACCCTAAACCGTTGACGTACACAAACCTGTACCCTAAACCGTCCCCATCCCCTAACCCTAACCCTAAACCTAACCCAAACCCTTACCCGAATCCTTACACTAACCTGTCACCTAATCCTAACACGTACGCTAACGCTAAACCGTACCGTAAAACGTACGCTCATACTACACCTTTGTCGTACCCTAACCTGTACCCTAAACCGTCCCCGTCCCCGTCCCCTAACCCAAATCCTAACCCTAACCCTAACCCTTACCCGAAGCCTTACCCTAACCCGTCCCCTAACCCTAAACCGTACGCTAACACTAACCCATACCTTAACACGTACGCTCACCCTAAAAGGTTGTCGTACCCTAACCTGTACCCTAAATCGTCCCTGTCCCCTAACCCTTACCCTAACCCTAACCCTAACCCTAACCCTTACCCGAAGCCTTACACTAACCCGTCACATAATCCTAAACCGTACGCTAACACTAACCCGTACCCTAACACGTACGCTCACACGAAACCGTTGTCGTACCCTAACCTGTACCCTAAACCTTCCCCGTCTACTAACCCTAACCCTAACCCTAACCCTAACCCTTACCTGAAGCCTTAACCTAACCCTTCCCCTAATCCTAACCCGTATGCAAACACTAACCCGTACCCAACATGTACACTCACCCTAAACCGTTGTCTTCCCCTAACCTGTACCCTAAATCGTCCCTGTCTCCTAACCCTAACCCTAACCCTAACCCTAAACTGTACCCTAAACCGTCCCGGTCCCCTAACCCTAACCCTAATCCTAACACTAACCCGAAAAGCTACCCTAACCCGTCCACTAATCCTAACCCGTACGCTAACACTAACCCGTGCCCTAACACGTACGCTCACCCTAAACCATTGTCGTACCCTAAACTGTACCCTAAACCATCCCGGCCCCCTAACACTAACCGTAACCCTAACCCTAACACTAACCCTTACCCGAAGCCTTACCTTAACCCGTCCCCTAAGCCTAACTCGTACACTAACACTAACCCGTGCCCTAACACATACACTCACCCTAAACCGTTGTCGTACACTAATCTGTACCCTAAACCGTCCCCATCCCGTAACCCTAACCCTAACCCTAACCCTAACCCTAACCCTAACCCTAACCCTTAACCAAAGCCTTACCCTAACCCGTCAACTACTCCTAACCCGTACGCTAACACTAACCCGTACCATAAGACGTACACTCACCCTAAACCGTTGTCGTACCCTAACCTGTACCCTAAACCGTCCCCGTCCCCGTCCCCTAACCCTAACCCTAAACCGAACACTAACCCTTACCGGAAGCCTTACCCTAACCCTTCCCCTAATCCTAACCCGTACGCTAACACTAACCCATACCCTAACACTTACGCTCACCCTGAACTGTTTTCGTACCCTAACCTGTACCCTAAACCGTCCCCATCCCATAACCCTAACCCTAACCCTTACCCGAAGCCTTACCCTAACCCGTCCCCTAATCCTAAACCGTACGCTAACACTAACCCATACCCTAACAAGTACGCTCACCCTAAACCGTTGTCGTACCCTAACCTGTAACCTAAACCGTCACCGTCCCCTAACCCTAACCGTAACCCTAAACCTAAACCTTACCCGAAGCCTTAGCCTAAGCCGTCCCCTAATTCTAACCCCTACGCTAACATTAACACATACCCTAACACGTACGCTCACACTAAATCGTTGTCGTACGTTAACCTGTAACCTAAAACATCCCCATCCCCTAACCCTAACTCTAACCCTAACACTAACACTTACCCGAAGCCTTACCCTAACATGTCCCCTAATCCTAACACGTTCGCTAACACTAAACCGTACCCTAACACGTACGCTCACCCTAAAACCTTGTCGTACACTAACCTGTACCCTAAACCGTGCCCATCCCCTAACCCTAACCCTAAACCTAACTCTAAGCCTAACCCTTACCCGAAGCCTTACCCTAACCCGTCCCATAATCCTAACCCGTACGCTAACACTAACACATACCCTAACACGTACGCTCACCCTAAACCATTGTCATACCCTAAACTGTACCCTAAACCGTCCCCGTCCCCTAACCCTAACCCTAACCCTAACCCTTACCCGAAGTCTTACACTAACTCGTCCCCAAATCCTAACCCGTACGCTAACACTAACCCGTACCCTAACACGTACGCTCACACTAAACCGTTGTCGTACCCTAACCTGTACCCTAAACGGTCCCCGTCCCCTAACCCTAACCTTATCCCTAACCCTAACCCTTACCCGAAGCCTTACCCTCACCCGTCGCCTAATCCTAACCCGTACGCTAAGACTAACCTGTACCCTAACACGTACGCTCACCCTAAACTTTGTCATATCCTAACCTGTACCCTAAACCGTCCCCATCCCCTAACCATAACCCTAACCCTAACCCTAAACCTAACCCTTACCCGAAGCCGTACCCAAAACCGTCCCCTAATCCTAAACCGTACGCTAACACTAACCCGTACCCTAATACGTACGCTCAACCTAAACCGTTGTTGTACTCTACCCTGTACCCTAAACCATCCCCGTCCCATAACCCTAACCCTAACAATAACCCTAAACCTAACCCTTACCCGAAACCTTACCCTAACCCGTCCCTTAATCCTATCCCGTACGCTAACACTAACCCGTACTCTAACACGTACGCTCACCCTAAACAGTTCTTGTACCCTAACCTATACCCTAAACCGTCCCCGTCCCCTAACCATAACGCTAAACCTAACCCTAACACTTACCCGAGGCCTTACCCTAACCCTTCCCCTAATACTAACCCGTACGCTAACACTAACACATACCCTAACACGTACGCTCACACTAAACTGTTGTCGTACCCTAACCTGTACCCTAAACCGTCCCCGTCCCCTAACCCTTACCCTAACCCTAACCCTACCCTAACTCTTACCCGAAGCCTTACCCTAACACGTCCCATAATCTTATCCCGAACGGTAACACTAACCCGTACCCTAACACGTACGCTCACCCTAAATCGTTGACGTACCCTAACCTGTACCCTAAACCGTCCCCGTCCCCTAACCCTAACCCAAACCCTTACCCGAATCCTTACCCTAAGCTGTCACCTAATCCTAACACGTACGCTAACGCTAAACCGTACTCTAAAACGTACGCTCATACTAAACCATTGTCGAACCCTAACCTGTACCCTAAACCGTCCCCGTCCCCGTCCCTTAACCCTAATCCTAACCCTAACACTAACTCTTACCCGAAGCCTTACCCTAACCCGTCCCCTAATCCTAACCCGTACACTAACACTAACCCGTACCCTAACACGTACGCTCACCCTAAACCGTTATCGTACCCTAACCTGTACCCTAAACCGTCCCCGTCACCGTCCCCTAACCTTAACACTAACCCTTACCCGAAGCCTTACCCTAACCCGTCCCCTAATCCTAAACCGTACGCTAACACTAACCCGTACCCTAACACGTACGCTCACCCTAAGCCATTGTAGTACCCTAATCTGTACCCTAAACTTTCAACGTGCCCTAACCCTAACCCTAACCCTAACCCTAACCCTTACCCAAAGCCTTACCATAACCCATACGCTAACACTAACCGGTACCCTAACACGTACGCTCAACCTAAACCATTGTCGTACCCTAACCTGTACCCTAAACCGTCCCTGTACCCTAATCCTAACTGTAACCCTTACCCGAAGCCTTACCGTAATCCATCCCCTACTCCTACCCGTACGCTAACACTAACACGTACCCTAACAGTTATGCTCACCCTACACCGTTGTCGTACACTAACCTATACCCTAAACCGTCCCCGTCCCCTAACCCTAACACTATCCCTTACCCGAAGTCTTAGCATAACCCGTACGTTAACACTAACCGGAACCCTAACACATACGCTCAACCTAAACCGTTGTCGTACCCTAACCTGTACCCTAAACCGTCGCTTTACCCTAAACCTAACCCTAACCCTTACCCGAAGCCTTACGCTAAACCGTCACCTAAACCTAACCCGTACGCTAACACTAAACCATACCCTAACACGTACGCTCACCCGAAAACGTTGTCGTACCCTAACCTGTACCCTAAACCGTCACCATACCCTAACCCTAACCCTAAACCTAACCTTTACCCGAAGCCTTACCGTAACCCGTACGCTAACGCTAACCGGTACCCTAACACGTACGCTCAACTTAAACTGTTGTCGTACCCTAACCTGTACCCTAAACCGTCCCCATTCCCTAACCCTAACCCTAACATTTACCCGAAGCCTTACTCTAACCCGTCCCCTAATACTAACCCGTACACTAACACTAACCTGTACCATAACACGTACGCTCACCCTGAAACGATTTCGTACCCTAACCTGTATCCTAAACCGTCCCCGTCCCCGTCCCCTAACCATAACCCTAACACTTACCCGAAGCCTTACCCTAACCCGTCCCCTAATCCTAACCCGTACGCTAACACTAACCCGTACCCTATCACGTACGCACACCCTAAACCGTTGTCATACCCTAACGTGTACCCTTAACCGTCCCCATCCCCTAACCCTAAACCTAAACCTAACCCTAACCCTTACCCGAAGTCTTACACTAACCCGTCCAATAATCCTAAACCGTACGCTAACACTAACCCATACCCTACAACATACGCTCACGCTAAAACGTTGTCCTACCCTAACCTGTACACTAAACCGTCCCCGCCCCGTAAACCTTACGCTAACCCTAAACCTAACCCTTACCCGAAGCCTTACCCTAACCCGTCCCATAATCCTAACACGTACGCTAACACTAACCCGTACCCGAACACGTACCCTCACCCTAACCATTGTCGTACACTAACCTGTACCCTAAACCATCCCCATCCCAGTCCCCTAACCCTAACCCTAACCCTAACACTAAACCTTCCCCGAAGCCTTACCCTAACCCGTCCCCTAATCCTAACCCGTACGCTCACACTAACCTGTACCCTAACAAGAACGCTCACCATAAACAGTTGTCATAACCTAACCTGTAGCCTAAACCGTCCCCATCCCCTAACCCTAACCCTAACCCTAACCCTTACCCGAAGCCTTCCCCTAACCCGTCCCCTAATCCTAACCGGTACGCTAACACTAACCCGTACCCTAACACGTATGCTCGCCCTAAACCTTTGACGTACCCTAACCTGTACACTAAACCGTCCCTGTCCCCTAACCCTAACCCTAAACCTAACCCTAAACCTTACCCGAAGTCTTACACTAACCCGTCCCCTAATCCTAACCCGCACACTAACACTAACCCGTACCCTAACATGTTCGCTCACCCTAAATCGTTGTCGTACCCTAACGTGTACCCTAAACCGTCCCCGTCCCCATCCCCTCACCCTAACCCTAACCCTAACCCTAACCCTTACCCGAAGCCTTACCCGAACCCGTCCCCTAATCCTAACCCGTACGCTAATACTAACCCGTACCCTAAAACGTACGCTCAGCCTAAAATGTTGTCGCACTCTAACCTGTACCATAAACAGTCCCCGTCCCCTAACCCTAACCATAACCCTAACCCTTACCTGAAGCCTTACCCTAACCCTTCCCCTAATCCTAACCCGTACGCAAACACTAACCCGTACCCAACACGTACACTCACCCTAAACCGTTGTCTTACCCTAACCTGTACCCTAAATCGTCCCCGTCTCCTAAACATAACCGTAACCCTAACACTAACCCTAATCCTTACCCGAAGCCTTACCCTTACCCGTCCCCTAATCCTAACCCGTACGCTAACACTAACCCGTACCGTAACACGTACGCTCAACCTAAACCGCTGTCGTACCCTAACCTGTACCCTAAACCGTCCCGGTCCCCTAACCCTAACCCTAACACTAAACCTTACCTGAAGCCTTACACTAACCCGTCACCTAATCCTAACCCGTACGCTAAAACTAACCCGTACCCTAACACGTTCGCTCACCCTAAACCGTTGTCGTACCCTAACCTGTACCCTAAACCATCCCCGTCCCCTTACCCTAAACCTAAACGTAACCCTAACCCTAACCGTTACCTGAATCCTTACCCTAACACGTCACGTAATCCTAACCCATACGCTAACACTAACCCATACCCTAACACGTACGCTCACCCTAAACTGTTGTCGTACCCTAACCTGTACCCTAAAGCGTCCCTGTCCCCTAACCCTAACCCTAACCCTAACACTAACCCTAAGCTGTACCCTAAACCGTCCCGGTCCCCTAACCCTAACCCTAACCCTAACACTAACATTTACCCGAAGCCTTACCTTAACACGTCCCCTAACCCTAACTCGTACACTAACACTAACCCGTGCCCTAACACGTACGCTCACCCTAAACCGTTGTCGTACACTAATCTGTACCCTAAACCGTCCCCGTCTCGTAACCCTAACCCTAACCCTAACCCTAACCCTAAACCTTAACCGAAGCCTTACAATAACCCGTCCCCTAATCCTAACCCGTACGCTAACACTAACCCGTACCATAAGATGTACGCTCACCCTAAACCGTTGTCGTACCCACCGTGTACCCTAAATGGTCCCCGTCCCCGTCCCCTAACCCTAACCCTAACCCGAACGCTAACACTTACCGGAAGCCTTACCCTAACCCGTCCCCTAATCCTAAACCGTACGCTAACACTAACCTGTATCCTAACACGTACGCTCACCCTAAACCGTTGTCGTACCCTAACCTGTAACCTAAACCGTCCCCGTCCCCTAACCCTAACTGTAACCCTAACCCTAAACCTTACCCGAAGCCTTAGCCTAAGCCGTCCCCTAATTCTAACCCCTACGCTAACATTAACACATACCTAACACGTACGCTCACACTAAACCGTTGTCGTACCCTAACCTGTACCCTAAACCGTCCCCGTTCCCTAACCCTAAGCCTAACACTTACCCGAAGCGTTAACCTAACCCGTCCCCTAATCCTAACCCGTACGCTCACACTAACTTGTACCCTAACACGTACGCTCACCCTAAACCGTTCTCATACCCTAAACTGTACCCTAAACCGTCCCCGTCCCCTAATCCTAACCCTAAACCTAACCCTTACCCGAAGCCTTACAGTAATCCGTCCCCTAATCCTAACCGGTACACTAACACTAACAACTACCCTAACACGTACGCTCACCCTAAACTGTTGTCGTACCCTAACCTCTAACCTAAACCATTCCTGTCCCCTAAACCTAACCCTAACCCTAACCCTAACACTAACCCTAACCCTTACCCGAAGCCTTACCCTAACCCGTCCCCTAATCCTAACCCTTACGCTAACACTAACCCATATTCTAACACGTACGCTCACCCTAAACCGTTGACGTACCCTAACCGGTACCCTAAACCGTCCCCGTCCCCTAAACCTAACCCTAACCCTAACCCTAACCCTAACCCTTACCCGAAACTTACGCTAACCTGTCCCCTAATCCTAACCCGTACGCTAACACTATCCCATACCCTAACACGTACGCTCACCCTAAACTGTTGTTGTAGACTAACCTGTACCCTAAACCGTCCCCTTCCCCGTCCCCGTCCCCTAACTCTAACTTTAACCCTAACACTTACCCGAAGCTTTATCCTAACTCGTCCCCTAATTCTAACCCGTAGGCTATCACTAACCCGTACCCTAACATGTATGCTCACCCTAAACCTTTGTCGTACCCTAACCTGTACCCTAAAGCATCCCCGTCCCGGTCCCCTAACCCTAACCCTAACCCTATCCCTTACCCGAAGTCTTACCCTAACCCGTCCCATAATCCTAATCCGTACGCTAACACTAACCCATACCCTATCACGTACGCTCACCCTAAACCGTTATTTTACCCTAAACTGTACCCTAAACTGTCCCCGTCACCTAACCCTAACCCTAACCCTTACCCGAAGCCTTACCCTAACCCGACTCCTAATCCTAACCCGTACGCTAACACTAACACGTACCCTAACATGTACGCTCACCCTAAAACATTGTCAAACCCTAACCTGTACCCTAAACCGTCCCCGTCCCCTAACCCTAACCCTAAACCTAACCCTAAACCTAACCCTTACCTGAAGCCTTAACCTAACCCGTCCCCTAATCCTAACCCGTACGCTAACTCTAACCATTGCCCTAACACGTACGCTCATCCTAAACCGTTGTCGTAGCCTAACCTGTACCCTAAACTGTCCCCGTACCCTAACCCTAACCCTAACCCTAACCCTAAACCTTACCCGAAGCCTTACCCCAACCCGTCCCCTAACCCTAACCCGTACGCTAAAACTAACCCGAACCCTCACACGTACGCTCACACTAAACCGTTGTTGTATATTAACCTGTACCCTAAACCGTCCCCGTCCCCTAACCCTAACCCTAACCGTAACCCTAACCCTGACCCTTACCCGAAGCCTTACCCCAACCCGTCCCCTAACCCTAACCCGTACGCTAACACTAACCCGTACCCTAACATGTACGCTCACTCTAAACCGTTGTCATACCCTAACCTGTACCCTAAACCGTCCCAGTCCCCTAACCCTAACCCTAATCCTAACCCTAAACCTAACCCTTACCCGAAGCCTTACCCTAACCCGTCCCCTAATCCTAAACCATACGCTAACACTAACCCGTTACCTAACACGTACGATCACCCTAAACCGCTGTCGTCCCCTAACATGTACCTTAAACCGTCCCCGTCCCGTCCCCTAACCCTAATCCTAACCCTAACCCTAAACCTTACCCAAAGCCTTACCCTAACTCGTCCCCTAATCCTAACCCGTACGATAACACTAGCCCGTACCCTAACACGTACGCTCACACTAAACCATTGTTCTACACTAACCTGTGCCCTAAACCATCACCGTCCCCTAACCCTAACCCTTACCCTAACCCTAACCCTTACCCGAAGCCTTACCCTAACCCGTCCCCTAACCCTAACCCGTACGCTAACACTAACCCATACCCTAACACGTACGCTCAACCTAAAGCGTTGTCGTACACTAACATGTACCCTAAACCTTCCCCGTCCCCTAACCCTAACCCTAACCCGAACCCTAAACCTAACCCTTACCCGAAGCCTCACCCTAACACGTCCCCTAATCCTAACCCGTACGCTAACACTAACCCGTACCCTAACACGTACGCTCACCCTAAACCGTTGTCGTACCCTAACCTGTACCCTAGACCGTCCCCGTCCCCTAACCCTAACCCTAACCCTAACCCTAACCATTACCTTAAACCTTACCCTAACCCGTTCCCTCATCCTAACCCGTATGCTAACAATAATCCGTACCCTACACGTTCGCTCATCCTAAACTGATGTCGTACCCTAACCTGTACCCTAAACCGTCCTCGTCCCCTAACCCTAACCATAACCGTAACCCTAACACTAACCATTACCCGCAGCCTTACCCTAACCCGTCCCCTAATCCTAACCCGTACGCTAAAACTAACACGTACCCTAACACGTACGCTCACCCAAAACCGTTGACATACCCTAACCTGTACCCTAAACCGTCCCCATCCCCTAACCCTAAACCTAACCCTAACGCTATACATAACCGGAAGCCTTACCCTAAACCGTCCCCTAATCCTCAACCCTACGCTAACACTAACCCATACCCTAACACGTACGCTCACCCTAAACCGTTGTCGTACCCTAACCTGTACCCTAAACCGTCCCCGTCCCCTAACCCTAACCCTAACCCTAACCGTAACACTAACCCTTACCCAAAGCCTTACCCTAACCCGTCCCCTAATCCTAAACCGTACGCTAACACTAACCCGTACCCTAACACATACCCTCACTCTAAACCGTTGTCGTACACTAACCTTTACCCTAAACGGTCCCTGTCCCCTAACCCTCTCCATAACCCTAAACCTAACTCTTACCCGAAGCCTTACCCTAACGTGTCACCGAATCCTAACCCATACGCTAACACTAACCCATACCCTAAAACGTACGCTCACCCTAAACCGTTGTCGTACCCTAACCTGTAACCTAAACCGTCCCCGTCCCCTAACACTAACCCTAACCCTAACCCTTACCCAAAGCCTTATCCTAACCTGTCACATAATCCTAACCCGTACACTATCACTAACGCCTACCCTAACACGTACGCTCACTCCAAACCGTTGTCGTACCCTAACCTGTACCCTAAACCGTCCCCGTCCCCTAACCCTAACCCTAAACCTTACCCGAAGCCTTACCCTATCACGGACCCTAATCCTAACCCGTACGCTAACACTAACCCATACCCTAACACGTACGCTCACACTAAACCGTTGTCGTACTCTAACCTGTACCCTAAACCGTCCCCGTCCCCTATCCCTAACCCTAACCCTAACCCTAACACTTACCCAAAGCCTACCCTAACGCGTCCCCTAATCCTAAACCGTACGCTAACACTAACCCGTGCCCTAACACGTATGCTCACCCTAAACCGTTGTCGTACACTAACCTGTATCCTAAACCGTCCCGGTCCCCGTCCCCGAAACCTAACCCTAACCCTAAGCCTCACCCTTACTCGAAGCCTTATCCTAACCCGCCCCTAATCCTAACCCGTACGCTAACAGTAACCCGTACCCTAACCAGTACGCTCACCCTAAACCGTGGTCGTACCCGAACCTGTACCCTAAACCGTCTCTGTCCCCTGACCCTAACCCTAACCCTAACCCTAACCCTAAACCTTACCCGAAGCCTTCCACTAACCCGTCCCCTAATCCTAACCCGTACGCGAACTCTAACCCGTACCCTAACACGTACGCTGACCCTAAACCGTTCTCGTACACTAACCTGTACCCTAAACCATCCCCGTCCCCTAACCCTAAACCTAAACCTAACCCTAACCCTTACCCGAAGACTTACCCTAACCCGTCCCCTTATACTAAACCGTACGCTAACACTAACACGTACCCTAACACGTACGCTCACCCTAAACCGTTGTCGTACACTAACCTGTACCCTAAACCGTCCCCGTCGCCTAACACTAACCCTAACCCTAACCCTAACCCGAACCCTTACCCGAACCCTTACCCTAACACTTCCCCTAATCCTAACCCGTACGCTAACACTAAACCGTACCCTAACACGTACGCTCACCCTAAATCGTTGTCGTACTCTAACCTCTACCCTAAACCGTCTCCGTATGCTAACCCTAACCCTAACCCTAACACTTACCCTTACCTGAAGCCTTACCGTAACACGTCCCGTAATCCTAACCCGTACGCTAACACTAACCCGTTACCTAACACGTACGCTCACCCTAAACTGCTGTCATCCCCTAACCTATACCTTAAACCATCCCCGTTCCTGTCCCCTAAACCTAACCCTAACCCTAAACCTAACTCTTACCCGATTCCTTACCCTAAACCGTCCCCTAATCTGAACCCGTACGCTAACACTAACCCGTACCCTAACACGTATGCTCACCCTAAACCGTTGTCGTACCCTAACCTGTGCCCTAAACCGTCCTCGTCCCCTAACCATAACCCTAACCGTAACCCT
Organism: Delphinapterus leucas; assembly: GCF_059928025.1. Lineage (NCBI taxonomy): Eukaryota > Metazoa > Chordata > Mammalia > Artiodactyla > Monodontidae > Delphinapterus > Delphinapterus leucas. Next base: position 8,756,113 of record NW_028322244.1, read on the forward strand.
AACACTAACCGTTACCCGCAGCATAAAACTAACCCGTCCCTTAATCCTAACCCGTACGCTAATACTAACCCGTACCCTAACACGTACGCTCACCCTAAACCGTTGACGTACCCTAACCTGTACCCTAAACCATCCCCGTCCCCTAACCCTAACCCTAACCCTAACCCTAACCCTACCCCTTACCCGAAGCCTTACCCTAACCCGTCCCCTAAGCCTAACCCGTACGCTAACACTAACCCGTACCCTAAAACGTACGCTCACACTAAACTGTTGTCGTACACTAACCTGTACCCTATACCGTCCCAGTCCCCTAACCCTAACCCTAACCCTAAACCTAACCCTTACCCGAAGCCTTACCCTAACCATTCCCCTAAACCTAATCCGTATGCTAACAGTAACACCTACCCTAAAACGTATGCTCACCCTAAACCGTTGTCATACCCTAACCTTTACCCTAAACCATCCCCGTCCCCTAAACTTAACCCTAACACTAACCCTAAACCTAAACCTTACCCGAAGCCTTGCCCTAACCCGTCCCCTAATCCTAACCCGTACACTAACTCTAACCCGTACCCTAACACGTACTCTCACCCTAAACCGTTGTCTTACCCTAATCTGTACCCTAAACCGTTCCCGTCCCCGTCCCCTAACCCTAACCATAACCTTAACCCTAAACATTTCCCGAAGCCTTACACTAACACGTCCCCTAATCCTAACCCATACGCTAACACTAAACCGTACCCTAACACGTAGGCTCACCCTAAATAGTTGTCGTACCCTAACCTGTACCCTAAACCTTCCTCGTGCCCTAACCCTAACCCTAACCCTAACTGTATCCCTAATCCTTACCCGAAGCCTTACCCTAACCCGTCACCAATCCTAACCCATATGCTATCATGTACGCTCACCGTAAAACTTTGTCGCACACTAAACTGTACCCTAAATCATCCACGTCTCCTAACCCTAACCCTAACCCTAAACCTAACCCTAACCCTTACCCGAAGCCTTACCCTAAACCGTCCCCTAATCCTAACCTGTATGCTAACACTAAACCGTACTGTAACACGTACACTGACCCTAAAACGTTGTCATACTCTAAACTGTACCGTAAACCGTCCCCGTCCCCTAACCCTAACCCTAACCCTAACCCTAACCCTTACCCAAAGCCTTACCCTAACCTGTCCCCTAATCCTAACCCGTACGCTAACACTAACCCATACCTTAACACGTACGCTCACCCTAAACCGTTGTCGTACACTAACCTGTACCCTAAACAGTCCCCATCCCCTATCCCTAACCCTAACCCTAACCCTAACACTTACCCGAAGCCTTACCCTAACCCGTCCCCTAATCCTAACCCGTACGGTAACACTAACCCGTGCCCTAACACGTACGCTCACCCTAAACCGTTGTCGTACCCTAACCTGTACCCTAAACCGTCCCCATCCCCTAACCCTAACCCTAAACCTAACCCTAACCCTAACCCTAAACCTAACCATTACCTGAAGCCTTACACTAACACATCCACTAATCCTAAACCGTACGCTAACACTAACCCGTACCCTAACATGTACGCTCACCCTAAACCGTTCTCGTACCCTAACCTGTACCCAAACCGTCCCCGTCCCCGTCCCCTAACCCTAACCCTAACCCTAACCCTAACCCATACCCGAAGCCTTACACTAACCCGTCCACTAAACCTAATCCGTATGCTAACACTAACCTGTGCCCTAACACGTACGCTCACCCTAAACCGTTGTCGTATGCTAACCTGTACACTAAACCGTCCCCTAACCCTAACCCTAACCCTAACCCTAACCCTAACCCTTACCTGAAGCCTTACCCTAACACGTCCCCTAATCCTAACCCGTACGCTAACACTAACCCATACCCTAACACTTACACTCACCCTAAAACGTTGTTATAACCTAAACTGTACCCTAAACCGTCCCCGTCCCCTAAACCTAACCCTAACTGTAAACCTTACCCAAAGCCTTACCCTAAACCGTCTCCTAATCCTAACCCGTACGCTAACACTAACCCGTACCCTAACACGTACGCTCACCCTAAATCGTTGTCGTACCCTAACAAGTACCCTAAACCGTCCCCGTCCCCTAACCCTAACCCTAACACTAACCCTTACCCGAACCTTACCCTAACACGTCCCCTAATCCTAACCCCTATGCTAACACTAACCCGTACTCTAACACGTATGCTCACCCTAAACTGCTGTTGTACACTAACCTGTACCTTAAACCGTCCACTTTCCCGTGCCCGTCCCCTAACCCTAACCCTAACCCTAAACATTACCCGAAGACTTACCCTAACCTGTCCCCTAATCCTAACCCGTAGGCTATCACTAACCGTACCCTAACATGTACGCTCAACCTAAACTTTTGTCGTACCCTAAACTGTACCCTAAACCATCCCCGTCCCCGTCCCATAATCCTAACCCGTACACTAACACTAACCCGTACCCTAACACGTACGCTCACCCTAAACCATTGTTGTACGCTAACCTGTACCCTAAACCATCCCCGTCCCCGAACCGTAACCCTAAACCTGACCCTAGACCTAAACGTTATACAAAGCCTTACCGTAACCCGTCCCCTAATCCTAACCCATACGCCAACACTAACCCGTACCCTAACACGTATGCTCACCCTAAACCGTTGTCATACCCTGACCTGTACACTAAACCGTCCCCGTCCCCGTCCTCTAACCCTAACCCTAACCATAACCCTAACCATAACCCTTACCTGAAGCCTTACCCTAAACCGTCCCCTAATCCTAACCCGTATGCTAACACTAACCCGTGCCCTAACACGTACGCTTACCCTAAACCGTTTTTGTACCCTAACCTGTAACCTAAACCATACCCGCCCCCTAACCCTAACCCAAAACCTAACTCTAACCCTAACCCTCACCCGAAGCCTTACCTAAACCCGTCACCAATCCTAACCCTTACGCTATCACGTACGCTCACCCTAAACTGTTGTCGTACACTAACCTGTACCCTAAACCGTCCCCATCCCCTAACCCTAACCCTAACCCTAACCCTATCCCTAACCCTGACCCGAAGCCTTACACTAAACCGTCCCCTAATCCTAACCCGTACGCTAACACTAACCTGTACCCTAACACGTACGCTCACCGTAAACCGTTGTCGTGCCCTAACCTGTACCCTAAACCGTCCCCGTCCCCTAACACTAACCCTAACCCTAACCCTAAACCTAACATTTACCCGAAGCCTTACACTAACCCGTCCACTAATACTAACCCATACGCTAACACTAACCGGTACCCTAACATGTACACTCACCCTAAAACGTTGTCATACCCTAAACTGTACCCTAAACTGTCCCCGTCCCCGTCCCTAACCTTAACCCTAACCCTACCCTTACCCGAAGCCTTACCCTAACGCGTCCATTAATCCTAACCCGTACGCTAACACTAACCCATGCACTAACACGTACGCTCACCCTAAACCTTTGTCGTACGCTAAACTGTACCCTAAACCGTCCCCGTCCCCTAATCCTAACCCTAACCCTAACCCTAACACATACCCGAAGCCTTACCCTAACTCGTCCCCTAATCCTAACCCGTACGCTAACACTAACCCGTACCCTAACACGTACGCTCAGCCTAAACCGTTGTCGTACCCTAACATGTACACTAAACCGTCACCGTCCCCTAACCCTAACCCTAACCCTAACCCTAACCCTAACCCTTACCCGAAGCCTTACCCTAGCCCGTCCCCAATTCTAACCCGTACGCTAACACTAACACGTACCCTAACACGTACACTCAACCTATAGCGTTGTCGTACCCAAACCTGTACCCTACACGGTCCCTGTCCCCTAACCCTAACCCTAACCCTAACCATTACCCGAAGCCTTACGCTAACCTGTCCCCAATCCTAAACTGTACGCTAACACTAATCCGTACCCTAACACGTACGGTTACCCTAAACCGTTGTCATACCCTAACCTGTACCCTAAACCGTCCCCGTCCCCTAACCCTAACCCTAAGCGTTACCCGAATCCTTGCCCTAACAGTCCCCTAATCCTAACCTGTACGCTAACACTAACCCGTACCATAACACGTACGTTCACCCTAAACCGTTGTCGTATCCTAAACTGTACCCTAAACCTTCCCCGTCCCCTTACTCTAACCCTAACCCTAACCCTAACCCTAACCCTTACCCGAAGCCTTACCCTAACCCGTCCCATAATCCTAACCCGTACACTAACACTAACCCGTGCCCTAACACGTATGCTCAACCTAAACTGTTGTCGTACCCTAAACCGTACCCGTCCCCGAACCTTAACCCTAACCCTAACCCTAACCCTTACCCGAAGCCTTAGCCAATCCCGTCCCCTAATGCTAACCCGTAAGCTAACACTAACCCTTGCCCTAACACGTACGCTCACCCTAAAACATTGTCGTACCCTAACCTGTACCCTAAACCTTCCCCGTCCCCTAACCCTAACCCTAACCCTAACCCTAACCCTTACCCGAAGTCTAAACTTAACCCGTCACCTAATCCTAACCCATACGGTAACACTATCCCGTGCCCTAACACGTACGCTCACCCAAAACCGTTGTCGTACCCTAACCTGTACCCTAAACCGGCCCCGTCCCCGTCCCCTAACCCTAACCCTAACCCTAACACTTACCCGAAGCCTTACCCTAACCCGTCTCCTAATCCTACCCTGTATGCCAACACTAATCCGTACCCTAACACGTACGCTCACCCTAAACCGTTGTTGTCCCCTAAACTGTACCCTAAACCAGCCCCGTCCCCGTCCCCTAACCCTAACCCTAACCCTAACACTTACCCGAAACCTTACCCTAACCCGTCTCCTAATCCTAACCCGTACGCTAACACTAACCCGTACCCTAACATGTACGCTCACCCTAAACCATTGTCGTACCCTTACCTGTACCCTAAACCGTCCCTGTCCCCTAAACCTAACCGTAAGCCGTACCCGAAGCCTTGCCCTAACCGTCACCTAATCCTAACCTGTACGCTAACACTAACCCTTACCCTAACACCTACTCTCAGCCTAAAGCGTTGCGGTACCGTAACCTGTACCCTAAACCATCCCCGTCCCCTAACCCTAACCCTAACCCTAACCCTAACTCTAACACTTACCTGAAGCCTTACCCTAACCCGTCCCCTAATCCCAACCCGTACGCTAACACTAACCCGTGCCCTAACACGTACGTTCACCCTAAACCGTTGTCGTACCCTAACCTGTACCCTAAACCGTCCCCGTCCCCTAACCTTAACCCTAACCCAAACCCTAACCCTTACCCGAAGCCTTACCCTATCCCGTCCCCTATTCCTAACCCGTACGCTAACACTAACCCGTGCCCTAACACGTACACTCACACTAAACCGTTGTTGTACCCTAAACTGTACCCTAAACCGTTCCTATCCCCGTCCGCTAACCCTAAACCTAACCCTTACCAGAAGCCTTACGCTAACCCGTCCCCTAACCCTAAACCGTACGCTAACACTAACCCATACCCTAACACGTACGATCACCCTAAATCGTTGTCGTACCCTAACCTGTACCCTAAACCGTCCCCATCCCCTAACCCTAACCATAACCCTAACCCTAACCCTTACCAGAAGCCTTATCGTAACCCGTCCCCTAATCCTAACCCGTACGCTAACACGAACCCGTACGCTAAAACGTACCCTTACCCTAAACCGTTGTCGTAGCCTAACCTGTACCCTAAACCGTACCCTTCCCCTAACCCTAACCCTAACCCTAACCTTAACCCTAACCCTTACCCGAACCTTACCCTAACCCGTCCCCTAATCCTAACCCGTATGTTAACACTAACCCATACCCTAACACGTATGCTCACCCTAAACTGTTGTTGTACACTAACCTGTACTTTAAATCGTCCCCTTTCCCGTCCCCGTTCCCATCCCCTAACCCTAACCCTAACCCTAACCCTTACCCGAAGCCTTACCCTAACCTGTCCCCTAATCCTAACCCATAGGCTATCACTAACCCATACCCTAACATATACGCTCACCCTAAACCTTTGTCGTACCCTCAACTGTACCCTAAACCATCCCCGTCCCCGTCCACTAACCCTAACCCTAAACCTATCCCTTACCCGTAGCCTTACCCTAAACCGTCCCCTAAGCCTAATCCATATGCTAACACTAACCCATACCCCAACACGTACGCTCACCCTAAAACGTTGTCGTACCCTAAACTGTACCCTAAACTGTCCCCGTCTCTTAACCCTAACCCTAACACTAACCCTTACCCGAAGCCTTACCCTAACCCGTCCCCTTATCCTAACCCGTACACTAACACTAACCCGTACGCTAACACGTACGCTCACCCTAAAACATTGTCGTACCCTAACTTGTACCCTAAACCATCCCCGTCACCTTACCCTAAACCTAAACCTAACCCTTACCCGAAGCCTTACCCTAACCTGTCCCCAATCCTAAACTGTACGCTAACACTTATCCGTACCCTAACACGTACGGTTACCCTAAACCGTTGTCATACCCTAACCTGTACCCTAAACCGTCCCCATCCCCTAACCCTAACCCTAAGCGTTACCCGAATCCTTGCCCTAACAGTCCCCTAATCCTAACCTGTACGCTAACACTAAACCATACCGTAACACGTACGCTCACCCTAAACCGTTGTCGTATCCTAACCTGTACCCTAAACCTTCCCCGTCCCCTTACTCTAACCCTAACCCTAACCCTAACCCTAACCCTTACCCGAAGCCTTACCCTAACCCGTCCCATAATCCTAACCTGTACACTAACACTAACCCGTGCCCTAACACGTACGCTCAACTTAAACCGTTGTCGTACCCTAAACCGTACCCGTCCCCTAACCTTAACCCTAACCCTAACCCTAACCCTTACCCGAAGCCTTAGCCAATCCCGTCCCCTAATGCTAACCCGTACGCTAACACTAACCCTTGCCCTAACACGTACGCTCACCCTAAAACATTGTCGTACCCTAACCTGTACCCTAAACCTTCCCCGTCCCCTAACCCAAACACTAACCCTAACCCTATCCCTAACCCTTACCCGAAGCCTTACCCTAAACCGTCCCATAATCCTAAACCGTACGCTAACACTAACCTGTACCCTAACACGTACGCTCACCCTAAACCGTTGTCGTACCGTAACCTGTACCCTAAACCGTCCCCGTCCCCTAACTCTAACCCTAACCCTAACCATAAACCTAACCTTTATCCGAAGCCTTACCCTAAGCCATCCACTAATCCTAACCCGTACGCTAACAATAACCCGTACTCTAACACGTACACTCACCCTAAAACGTTGTCATACCCTAAACTGTACCCTAAACCGTCCCCATACCCTAACCCTAACCCTATCCCTAACACTAAACCTTACCCAAAGCCTTACCCTAACCCGTCCCCTAATCCTAACCCGTACGCTAACACTAACCCGTACCCTAACACGTACGCTCACCCTAAACCGATGTTGTACGCTAACCTGTACCCTAAACTGTCCCCGTCCCCATCCCCGACCCGTAACCCTAACCCTAACCCTTACCCGAAGCCTTACACTAACACGTCCACTAATCTTAACCCGTACGCTAACACTAACCCGTACCCTAACACGTACGCTCACACTAAACCGTTGTCGTACCCTAACCTGTACCCTAAACCGTCCCCGTACCCTAACCCTAACCCTAACACTTACCCAAAGCCTTACTCTAACCCGTCCCCTAATCCTAACCCGTAAGCTCACACTAACCTGTACCCTAACACGTACGCTCACCCTAAACCGTTGTCATACCCTAACCTGTACCCTAAACCGTCCCCGTCCCCTAACCCTAACCCTAACCCTAACCCTTACCCGAAGCCTTACAGTAATCCGTCCCCTAATTCTAACCGGTACGCTAACACTAACACCTACCCTAACACGTACGCTCACCCTAAACTGTTGTCGTACACTAACCTCTACCCTAAACCATTCCTGTCCTCTAACCCTAACCCTAACCCTAACCCTAAACCTAACCCTTACCCGAAGCCTTACTTTAACCCGTCCCCTAATCCTAACCCTTACGCTAACACTAACCCATACTCTAACACGTACGCTCAACATAAACCGTTGACGTACCCTAACCTGTGCCCTAAAACGTCCCCGTCCCCTAACCCTATCCCTAACCCTAACCATAACCCTAACCCTTACCCGAACTTTACGCTAACCCGTCCCCTAATCCTAACCCGTACGCTAACACTATCCCATACCCTAACACGTACGCTCAACCTAAACTGTTGTTGTACACTAACCTGTACCCTAAACCGTCCCCTTCCCCGTCCCTGTCCCCTAACTCTAATTTTAACCCTAAACCTTACCCGAAGCTTTATCCTAACTCGTCCCCAAATACTAACCCGTAGGCTATCACTAACACGTACCCTAACATGTACGGTCACCCTAATCCTTTGTCGTACCCTAACCTGTACCCTAAATCATCCCCGTCCCAGTCCCCTAACCCTAAACCTAAACCTAACCCTATCCCTTACCCGAAGTCTTACCCTAACCCGTCCCCTAATCCTAATCCGTACGCTAACACTAACCCGTACCCTATCATGTACGCTCACCCTAAACCGTTATTGTACCCTAACCTGTACCCTAAACTGTCCCCGTCCCCTAACCATAACCCTAACCCTTACCCGAAGCCTTACCCTAACCCGACTCCTAATCCTAACCCGTGCGCTAACACTAACCCGTACCCTATCATGTACGCTCACCCTAAACCATTGTAATACCCTAACATGTACCCTAAACCGTCCCCGTCGCCTAACCCTAACCCTAAACCTAACCCTAAACCTAACCCTTACCCGAAGCCTTACCCTAACCCGTCCCCTAATCCTAACCCATACGCTAACAATAACCCTTGCCCTAACACGTACGTTCACACTAAACCGTTCTCGTACACTAACCTGTACCTTAAACCATCCCCGTACCCTAACCCTTACCCTAACTTTAACCCTAACCCTTACCCGAAGCCTTACTCTAACCCGTCCCATAATCCTAACCCATACGCTTACACTAACCCATACCCTAACACGTACGCTCAACCTAAACCGTTGACGTACTCTAACCTGTACCTTAAACCGTCCCCGTCCCCTAACCCTAACCCTAACCCTAACCATAACCCTTACCCGAAGCCATACTGTATCACATCCCCTAATACTAACCCGTACGCTAACACTAACCCGTACCCTAACACGTACGCTCACCCTAAACCGTTGTCTTACCCTAATCTGTACCCTAAACCGTCCCCGACCCCGTCCCCTAACCCTAACCGTAACCTTAACCCTAAACCTTTCCCGAAGCCTTAAACAAACACGTCCCCTAAACCTAACCCGTACGCTAAACTAAACCGTACCCTAACACGTACGCTCACCCTAAATCGTTGTCGTACACTAACCTGTACCCTAAACCGTCCTCGTCCCCTAACTCTAACCCTAACCCTAACTGTAACCCTAATCCTTACCCGAAATCTTACCCTAACCCGTCACCAATCCTAACCCATACGCTATCACGTACGCTCACCCTAAACCGTTGTCGCACACTAACCTGTACCCTAAACCGTCCCCGTCTCCTAACCCTAACCCTAACCTTAAACCTAACCCTAACCCTTACCCGAATCCTTACCCTAAACCGTCCCCTAATCCTAACCCGTACGCTAACACTAAACCGTACCCTAACACGTACACTCACCCTAAAACGTTGTCATACCCTAAACTGTACCGTAAACCGTCCCCGTCCCCTAACCGTAATCCTAACCCTAACCCTAACCCTTACCCAAAGCCTTACCCTAACTCGTCCCCTAATCCTAACCCGTACGCTAACACTAACCCGTACCCTAACACGTACGCTCACCCTAAACCGTTGTCGTACCCTAACCTCTACCCTAAACCGTTACTGTCCCCTAACCCTAACCCTAACCATAACCCTAACCCTTACCCGAAGCCTTACCCTAACCCATCGCCTAATCGTAACCCGTATGCTAACACTAACCCGTACCCTAACACATACGCTCACCCTAAACCGTTGTCATACCCTAACCTGTACCCTAAACCATCCCCGTCCCCTAACCCTAAACATAACCCTAACCCTAACCCTAACCCTAACCCTTACCCGAAGCCTTACCCTAACCCGTCCACTAATCCTAATCCGTACGCTAACACTAATCCCTGCCCTAACACGTATGCTCACCCTAAAACGTTGTTGTACGCTAACCTGTACCCTAAACCTTCCCCGTCCAATAACCCTAACCCTAAACCTAACCGTAACCCTCACCCGAAGCCTTACCCTAACCCGTCTCCAATCCTAACCCGTACGTTATCACGTACGCTCACTCTAAACTGTTGTCGTACACTAACCTGTACCCTAAACCCTCCCCGTCCCCTAACCCTAACCCTAACCCTATCCCTAACCCTTACCCGAAGCCTTACCCTAACCCGTCCACTAATAATAACACGTACGCTAAAACTAACCCGTACCCTAACACGTACACTCACCTTAAAACATTGTCATACCCTAAACTGTACCCTAAACCGTCCCAGTCCCCTAACCCTAACCCTAACCCTAACCCTAACACTTACCCAAAGCCTTACCCTAACCCGTACGCTAACACTAACCTGTACCCTAACACGTACGCTCACACTAAACCGTTGTCGTACCCTCACCTGTACCCTAAACCATCCCCGTCCCCTAATCCTAACCCTAACCCTAACCCTAAACCTTACCCGAAGCCTTACCCTAACCCGTCCCCTAATCCTAACCCGTACGCTAACACTAAACGTTACCCTAACACGTATGATCATCCTAAACCGGTGTCGTACCCTAACCTGTACACTAAACCGTCCCCTAACCCTAATCCTAACCCTAACCCTAACCCTTACCCAAAGCCTTAACCTAACCCGTCCCCAATCCTAACCCGTACGATAACATTAACCCATGCCCTATCACGTACGCTCACCCTAAACGGTTGTCATACCCTAACCTGTACCCTAAACCGTCCCCGTCCCCTAACCCTAACCCTAACCCTAACGCTAACCCTAAACCTAACCCTAACACTTACCCGAAACCTTTCCCTAACCCGTCCAATAATCCTAACCCGTACGCTCACACTAATCCGTTACCTAACACGTACGATCACCCTAAACCGCTGTCATCCCCTAACCTGTACCTTAAACCGTCCCCGTCCCGGTCCCCTAACCCTAACCCTAACCCTAACCCTAAACCTTACGCAAAGCCTTAACCTCTCTGGTCCCCTAATCCTAACCCGTACGATAACACTAACCCATACCCTAACAAGTACGCTCACACTAAACCATTGTTCTACACTAACCTGTACCCTAAACCATCACTGTCCCCTAACCCTAACCCTAACACTTACCCTAACCCTTACCCGAAGCCTTACACTAACCCGTCCCCTAACCCTAACCCGTACGCTAACACGAACCCATACCCTAACACGTACGCTCAACCTAAAGCATTGTCGTACCCTAACCTGTACCCTAAACCTTCCCCGTCCCCTAACCCTAACCCTAACCCTAAACCTAAACCTAACCCTTACCCGAAGCCTCACCCTAACACGTCCCATAATCCTAACCCGTATGCTAACACTAACCCGTACCCTAACACGTACGCTCAACCTAAACCTTTGTTGTACCCTAACCTGTACCCTAGACCGTCCCCGTCCCCTAACGCTAACCCTAACCATTACCTTAAGCCTTACCCTAACCCGTCCCCTAAACCTAACCCGTACGATAACACTAATCCGTACCCTAACACGTTCGCTCACCCTAAACCAATTTCGTACACTAACCTGTACCCTAAACCATTCTCGTCCCCTAACCCTAACCCTAACCATAACCCTAACACTAAACATTGTGCGAAACCTTACCCTAACCCGTCCCCTAATCCTAAACCGTACGCTAAAACTAACACGGACCCTAACACGTACGCTCACCCTAAACCATTGACGTACCCTAACCTGTACCCTAAAACGTCCCCGTCCCCTAACCCTAACCCTAACCCTAACCCTACCCATAACCCGAAGCCTTACCCTAACCCGTCCTCTAATCCTAACCCGTACGCTAACTCTAACCTGTACCCTAACACGTACGCTCACACTAAACTGTTGTCGTACACTAACCTGTACCCTATACCGTCCCCATCCCCTAACCCTAACCGTAAACCTAACCCTAAACCTTACCCGAAGCCTTACCCTAACCCATCCCCTAATCCCAACCCGTACGCTAACTCTAATCCATACCCTAACACGTACGCTCACACTAAAACGTTGTCTTACCCTAATCTGTACCCTAAACCGTCCTCGTACCCTAACCCTAACCCTAACCCTAACCGTAACCCTAACCCTAATCCGAAGCCTTACCCTAAACCGTACCCTAATCCTAAACCGTACGCTAACACTAAACCGTACCCTAACACGTACACTAACCCTAAAACTTTGTCATACCCTAAACTGTACGCTAAACCGTCCCCGTCCCCGCCCCCTAACCCTAACCTTAACCCTAACCCTTACCCAAAGCCTTACCCTAACTCGTCCCCTAATCCTAACCCGTACGCTAACACTAACCCATACCCTAAAACGTACGCTCACCCTAATCCATTGTCGTACCCTAACCTGTACCCTAAACCGTCCCCGTCCCCTAACCCTAACCCTAACCCTAACCCTAACCCTAACCCTAACCCATACCCGAAGCCTTACACTAACTCGTCTACTAAACCTAATCCGTACGCTAACACTAATCCCTGCCCTAACACGTACGCTCACCCTAAACCGTTGTCGTACGCTAACCTGTACACTAAACCATCCCCGTCCCCTAACCCTAACCCTAACCCTAACCCTAAGCCTTACCGGAAGCCTTACCCTAACCCGTCCCCTAATCCTAACCCGTACCCTAACACTAATCTGTAACCTAACATGTACGCTCACCCTTTACCGTTGTCGTACCCTAACCTGTACCCTAAACCGTCCCTGTCCCCTAACCCTAACCCTAACCCTAACCCTTACCCGAAGCCTTACCCTAACCCGTCCCCTAATCCTAACCCGTATGCTAACACTAAACCATAGCCTAACACGTACGCTCACCCTAAACCGTTGTCGTACACTAACCTGTACCCTAAACAGTCCCCGTCCCCTAACCCTAACCTTAACCCTAACCCTAACCCTTACCCGAAGCCTTACCCTAAACTGTCCCCTAACCCTAACCTGTACGCTAACACTAACCCGTGCCCTAACACGTACGCTCACCCTAAACCGTTGTCGTAACCTAACCTGTACCCTAAACCATCCCCGTCCCCTAACCCTATACCTAACCCTAAAGCTAACCCTATCTCTAACCCTTACCCAAAGCCTTACCTAACCTGTCCACTACTCCGAAAACGTACGCTAACACTAACCCGTACCCTAACACTTATGCTCACCCTACACCGTTGTCGTACCCTAAACTGTACCCTAAACGGTCCCCGTCCCCTAACCCTAACCCTAACCTTAACCCTAACCCTAACACTTACCCAAAGCCTTACCCTAACCCGTCCCCTAATCCTAATCCGTACGCTAACACTAACCCGTGCCCTAACACATACGGTCACACTAAACCGTTGTCGTACAATAAACTGTACCCTAAACCATCCCGTCCCCTAACACTAACCCTAACCCTAACCCTAACCCTTACCCGAAGCTTTACCCTAACCCGTCCCTTAATCCTAACCCGTACGCTAAAACTAACCCGTGCCCTAACACGTACGCTCACCCTAAACCATTGTCGTACCCTAAACTGTAACCTAAACCGTCCCCGTCCCCTAACCCTAACCCTAAACCTAACCCTAAACCTCACCCGAAGCCTTACCCTAACCCGTCACCAATCCTAACCCGTACGCTATCACGTACGCTCACCCTAAACTGTTGTCGTACACTAACCTGTACCCTAAACCCTCCGGGTAATCTAACCCTAACCCTAACGTTAACCCTATCCCTAACCCTTACCCGAAGCCTTACCCTAACCCGTCCACTAATCCTAACACGTACGCTAAAACTGACCCATACCCTAACACGTACACTCACCCTAAAACATTGTCATACCCTAAACTGTACCCTAAACCGTCCCCGTCCCCTAACCCTAACCCTAACCCTAAACCTTACCCGAAGCCTTACCCTAACCCGTCCCCTAATCCTAACCCGTACGCTAACACTAACTGGTACCCTAACACGTATGCTCATCCTAAACCGGTGTCGTACTCTAACCTGTACACTAAACCGTCCCCTGACCCTAACCCTAACCCTAACCCTAACCCTAACTCTAACCCTTGCCCGAAGCCTTAACCTAACCCGTCCCCAATCCTAACCCGTACGCTAACACTAACCCGTGCCCTAACACGTACGCTCACCCTAAACCGTTGTCGTACCCTAACCTGTACCCTAAACCGTCCCCTAACCCTAAACCTAAACCTAAACCTAACCCTAACCCTAACCTAACCCTAACCCTAACCCTAAACCTAAACCTAACCCTAACCCTAACACCTAACCCTAACCCTAACCCTAACCCTAACTCTAACCCTAACCGTAACACCTAAACCTAACCCCTAACCCTAACCCTAACCCTAAACCTAACCCTAACCCTAACCCCTATCCCTAACCCGAAACCTAACCGTAACCCTAACCCTAACCCTAACCCTAACCCTAAACCCTAACCCTAACCCTAACACTAACACTAACCCTAACCCTAAACCCTAACCCTAACCCTAACCCTAACCCTAACCCTAAACCCTAACCCTAACCCTAACCCTAACACTAACCCTAACCCTAACCCTAACCCTAACCCTTACCCGAAGCCTTACCCTCACCCGTCCCCTAATCCTAACCCGTACGCTAACACTAACCCGTACTCTAACACGTACGCTCACCCTAAACCGTTGTCGTACCCTAACCTGTACCCTAAACCGTCCCCGTCCCCGTCCCCTAGCCCTAACCCTAACCCTAACCCTAACCCTTACCCGAAGTCTTACACTAACACGTCCCTTAATCCTAACCCGTACGCTAACACTAATCCTTACCCTAACACGTACTCTCACCCTAAAACCTTGTTGTACCCTAACATGTACCCTAAACCATCCCCGTCCCCTAACCCTAACCCTAACCATAACCCTAACCCTAACCCTTACCCGAAGTCTAAACTTAACCCGTCCCCTAATCCTAACCCGTACGGAAACACTAACCCGTGCCCTAACACGTACGCTCACCCTAAAACGTTGTTGTACCCTAACCTGTACCCTAAACCGTCCCACTCCCCTAACCCTAACCCTAACCCTAACCCTAACCCTTACCCGAAGCCTTACACTAACCCGTCCCCTAATCCTAACCCGTACGCCAACACTAATCCGTACCCTAACACGTATGCTCACGCTTAACCGTTGTTGTCCCCTAACCTGTACCCTAAACCATCCCCGTCCCCTAACTCTAACCCTAACCCTAACCCTAACACTTAACCAAAGCCTTACCCTAACCCGTCTCCTAATCCTAACCCATACGCTAACACTAACCCGTACCCTAACACGTATTCTCACCCTAAACCATTGTCGTACCCTAACCTGTACCCTAAGCCGTACCCGTCCCCTAACCCTAACCCTAAGCCGTACCCGAAGCTTTGCCCTAACGGTCCCCTAATTGTAAACTGTACGCTAACACTAACCCGTACCTTAACACGTACGCTCACCCTAAACTTTTGTCGTACACTAACCTGTACCCTGCACCGTCCCCGTCCCCTAACCCTAACCGTAACCCTAAACATACCCGAAGCCTTACCCTAACCCGTCCCCTAATCCTAACCCGTACGCTAACACTAACCCATACCCTAACACGTACGCTCACCCTAAACCGTTGTCGTATCCTAACCTGTACCCTAAACCGTCCCCGTCCCCGTCCCCGTCCCCTAACCCTAACGCTAAACCTAACCCTAACCCGAAGCCTTACCCTAACACGTCCACTAACCCTAACCCGTACGCTAACACTAACACTTGCCTTAACACATACGCTCACCCTAAACCGTTGTCGTACCCTAACCTGTACCCTAAACCGTCCCCATCCCCGTCCCCGTCCCCTAACCCTAACCCTAAACCTAACTCTTACCCGAAGCCTTAACCTAACCCGTCCCCTAATCCTAAACCGTACGCTAACACTAACCCATACACTAACACGTACGCTCACCCTAAACAGTTGTCGTACCCTAACCTGTACCCTAAAGCATCCCCGTCCCCAATCCTAACCGTAACCGTAACCCTAACCCTTACTCTAAGTCTTAACCTAACCCGTCCCCTAATCCTAACACGTAGGCTAACACTAACCCGTACCCTAACATGTAGGCCCACCCTAAACCGTTGTCGTACCCTAACCTTACCCTAAACGGTCCCCGTCCCCTAACCCTAACCCTAAACCTAACCCTAAACCTTACCCGAAGCCTTACCCTAACCCGTCCCCTAATCCTAACCTGTACGCTAACACAAACCCGTACCCTTACACGTACGCTCACCCTATACGGTTGTCGTACCCAAACCTGTACCCTACACGGTCCCCGTCCCCTAACCCTAACCCTAACCCTTAACCGAAGCCTTACCCTAACCTGTCTCCAATCCTAACCCGTACGCTAACACGAACCCATACCCTAACACGTACGGTTATCCTAAACCGTTGTCGTACCCTAACCTGTACCCTAAACCGTCCCCGTCCCCTAACCCTAAACCTAAGCGTTACCCGAATCCTTGCCCTAACAGTCCCCTAATCCTAACCTGTACGCTAACAGTCACCCGTACCCTAACATGTACGCTCACCCTAAACCGTTGTCGTATCCTAACCTGTACCCTAAACCTTCCCCGTCCCCTAACTCTAACCCTAACCCTAACCCTAACCCTAACCCTTACCCGAAGCCTTACCCTAACCTGTCGCCTAACCCCAACCCGTACGCTATCACTAACCCGTGCCCTAACACGTACGCTCAACCTAAACCATTGTCGAACCCTAACCTGTACCTTAAACCGTCCCCGTCCCCTAACCTTAACCCTAACCCTAACCCTAACCCTTACCCGAAGCCTTAACCTATCCCGTCCCCTAATGCTAACCCGTACGCTAACACTAACCCATGCCCTAACACGTACGCTCACCCTAAAACATTGTAGTACCCTAACATGTACCCTAAGCCTAACCCTAACCCTAACCCTAACCCTAACCCTTACCCGAAGTCTAAACTTAACCCGTCACCTAATCCTAACCTGTACGGTAACACTAACCCGTGCCCTAACACGTATGCTCACCCAAAACGGTTGTCGTACCCTAACCTGTACCCTAAACCGTCCTCGTCCCCTAACCCTAACCCTAACCCTAACCGTAAACCTTACCCGAAGCCTTTCCTAACCCGTCCCTTAATCCTAACCCGTATGCCAACACTAATCCGTACCGTAACACGTATGCTCACCCTAAACCATTGTCGTACCCTAAACAGTACCCTAAACCGTCCCTGTCCCCTAACCTTAACCCTAACCCTAACCCTAACCCTTAACCGAAGCCTTACCCTATCCCGTCCACTAATCCTAACCCGTACGCTAACACTAACCCGTGCCCTAACACGTACGCTCACCCTAAATCGTTGACGTACCATAACCTGTACCCAAAACCGTTCCCGTCCCCGTCCCCGTCCGCTAACCCTAACCCTAACCCTTACCAGAAGCCTTACGCTAACCCGTCACCTAACCCTAAACCGTACGCTAACACTAACCCGTACCCTAACACGTACGATCACCCTAAACCGTTGTCGTACCCTAACCTGTACCCTAAACCGTCCCTATCCCCTAACCCTAACCCTAACCCTAACCCTAACCCTTACCAGAAGCCTTATCGTAACCCATCCCCTAATCCTGTACCGTACGCTAACACTAACCCGTACCCTAACACGTACGCTCACACTAAACCGTTGTCGTACCCTAACCTGTACCCTAAACCGTCCCTGTCTGCTAACCCTAACCCTAACCCTACCCTAACCCTTACCCGAAGCCTTAACCTAACCCGTCCCCTAACCCTAACCCGTACGTTAACACTAAACCGTACCCTAAAACGTATGCTCACCCTAAACCGTTGTCGTAACCTAAGCTGTACCCTAAACTGTCCCCGTCCCCTAACGCTAACCCTAACCCAATCCCTAACCCTAAACCTTACCCGCAGCCTTAGGCTAACCCGTCCCCTAATCCTAACCCGTACGCTAACACTAACCCGTACCCTAACACGTACGCTCACCCTAAACCGTAGTCATACCCTAATCTGTACCCTAAACCGTCCCCGTCCCCGTCCCCTACTCCCGAAAACTAACCCTAACCCTAACCCTTTCCCGAAGCCTTACCCTAACACGTCCCCTAATCCTAACCCGTACGCTAACACTAACCCGTACCCTAACACGTACGCTCACACTAAACCGTTGTCGTACCCTAACCTGTACCCTAAACCGTCCCCGTACCCTAACCCTAACCCTAACACTTACCCAAAGCCTTACTCTAACCCGTCCCCTAATCCTAACCCGTAAGCTCACACTAACCTGTACCCTAACACGTACGCTCACCCTAAACCGTTGTCATACCCTAACCTGTACCCTAAACCGTCCCCGTCCCCTAACCCTAACCCTAACCCTAACCCTTACCCGAAGCCTTACAGTAATCCGTCCCCTAATTCTAACCGGTACGCTAACACTAACACCTACCCTAACACGTACGCTCACCCTAAACTGTTGTCGTACACTAACCTCTACCCTAAACCATTCCTGTCCTCTAACCCTAACCCTAACCCTAACCCTAAACCTAACCCTTACCCGAAGCCTTACTTTAACCCGTCCCCTAATCCTAACCCTTACGCTAACACTAACCCATACTCTAACACGTACGCTCAACATAAACCGTTGACGTACCCTAACCTGTGCCCTAAAACGTCCCCGTCCCCTAACCCTATCCCTAACCCTAACCATAACCCTAACCCTTACCCGAACTTTACGCTAACCCGTCCCCTAATCCTAACCCGTACGCTAACACTATCCCATACCCTAACACGTACGCTCAACCTAAACTGTTGTTGTACACTAACCTGTACCCTAAACCGTCCCCTTCCCCGTCCCTGTCCCCTAACTCTAATTTTAACCCTAAACCTTACCCGAAGCTTTATCCTAACTCGTCCCCAAATACTAACCCGTAGGCTATCACTAACACGTACCCTAACATGTACGGTCACCCTAATCCTTTGTCGTACCCTAACCTGTACCCTAAATCATCCCCGTCCCAGTCCCCTAACCCTAAACCTAAACCTAACCCTATCCCTTACCCGAAGTCTTACCCTAACCCGTCCCCTAATCCTAATCCGTACGCTAACACTAACCCGTACCCTATCATGTACGCTCACCCTAAACCGTTATTGTACCCTAACCTGTACCCTAAACTGTCCCCGTCCCCTAACCATAACCCTAACCCTTACCCGAAGCCTTACCCTAACCCGACTCCTAATCCTAACCCGTGCGCTAACACTAACCCGTACCCTATCATGTACGCTCACCCTAAACCATTGTAATACCCTAACATGTACCCTAAACCGTCCCCGTCGCCTAACCCTAACCCTAAACCTAACCCTAAACCTAACCCTTACCCGAAGCCTTACCCTAACCCGTCCCCTAATCCTAACCCATACGCTAACAATAACCCTTGCCCTAACACGTACGTTCACACTAAACCGTTCTCGTACACTAACCTGTACCTTAAACCATCCCCGTACCCTAACCCTTACCCTAACTTTAACCCTAACCCTTACCCGAAGCCTTACTCTAACCCGTCCCATAATCCTAACCCATACGCTTACACTAACCCATACCCTAACACGTACGCTCAACCTAAACCGTTGACGTACTCTAACCTGTACCTTAAACCGTCCCCGTCCCCTAACCCTAACCCTAACCCTAACCATAACCCTTACCCGAAGCCATACTGTATCACATCCCCTAATACTAACCCGTACGCTAACACTAACCCGTACCCTAACACGTACGCTCACCCTAAACCGTTGTCTTACCCTAATCTGTACCCTAAACCGTCCCCGACCCCGTCCCCTAACCCTAACCGTAACCTTAACCCTAAACCTTTCCCGAAGCCTTAAACAAACACGTCCCCTAAACCTAACCCGTACGCTAAACTAAACCGTACCCTAACACGTACGCTCACCCTAAATCGTTGTCGTACACTAACCTGTACCCTAAACCGTCCTCGTCCCCTAACTCTAACCCTAACCCTAACTGTAACCCTAATCCTTACCCGAAATCTTACCCTAACCCGTCACCAATCCTAACCCATACGCTATCACGTACGCTCACCCTAAACCGTTGTCGCACACTAACCTGTACCCTAAACCGTCCCCGTCTCCTAACCCTAACCCTAACCTTAAACCTAACCCTAACCCTTACCCGAATCCTTACCCTAAACCGTCCCCTAATCCTAACCCGTACGCTAACACTAAACCGTACCCTAACACGTACACTCACCCTAAAACGTTGTCATACCCTAAACTGTACCGTAAACCGTCCCCGTCCCCTAACCGTAATCCTAACCCTAACCCTAACCCTTACCCAAAGCCTTACCCTAACTCGTCCCCTAATCCTAACCCGTACGCTAACACTAACCCGTACCCTAACACGTACGCTCACCCTAAACCGTTGTCGTACCCTAACCTCTACCCTAAACCGTTACTGTCCCCTAACCCTAACCCTAACCATAACCCTAACCCTTACCCGAAGCCTTACCCTAACCCATCGCCTAATCGTAACCCGTATGCTAACACTAACCCGTACCCTAACACATACGCTCACCCTAAACCGTTGTCATACCCTAACCTGTACCCTAAACCATCCCCGTCCCCTAACCCTAAACATAACCCTAACCCTAACCCTAACCCTAACCCTTACCCGAAGCCTTACCCTAACCCGTCCACTAATCCTAATCCGTACGCTAACACTAATCCCTGCCCTAACACGTATGCTCACCCTAAAACGTTGTTGTACGCTAACCTGTACCCTAAACCTTCCCCGTCCAATAACCCTAACCCTAAACCTAACCGTAACCCTCACCCGAAGCCTTACCCTAACCCGTCTCCAATCCTAACCCGTACGTTATCACGTACGCTCACTCTAAACTGTTGTCGTACACTAACCTGTACCCTAAACCCTCCCCGTCCCCTAACCCTAACCCTAACCCTATCCCTAACCCTTACCCGAAGCCTTACCCTAACCCGTCCACTAATAATAACACGTACGCTAAAACTAACCCGTACCCTAACACGTACACTCACCTTAAAACATTGTCATACCCTAAACTGTACCCTAAACCGTCCCAGTCCCCTAACCCTAACCCTAACCCTAACCCTAACACTTACCCAAAGCCTTACCCTAACCCGTACGCTAACACTAACCTGTACCCTAACACGTACGCTCACACTAAACCGTTGTCGTACCCTCACCTGTACCCTAAACCATCCCCGTCCCCTAATCCTAACCCTAACCCTAACCCTAAACCTTACCCGAAGCCTTACCCTAACCCGTCCCCTAATCCTAACCCGTACGCTAACACTAAACGTTACCCTAACACGTATGATCATCCTAAACCGGTGTCGTACCCTAACCTGTACACTAAACCGTCCCCTAACCCTAATCCTAACCCTAACCCTAACCCTTACCCAAAGCCTTAACCTAACCCGTCCCCAATCCTAACCCGTACGATAACATTAACCCATGCCCTATCACGTACGCTCACCCTAAACGGTTGTCATACCCTAACCTGTACCCTAAACCGTCCCCGTCCCCTAACCCTAACCCTAACCCTAACGCTAACCCTAAACCTAACCCTAACACTTACCCGAAACCTTTCCCTAACCCGTCCAATAATCCTAACCCGTACGCTCACACTAATCCGTTACCTAACACGTACGATCACCCTAAACCGCTGTCATCCCCTAACCTGTACCTTAAACCGTCCCCGTCCCGGTCCCCTAACCCTAACCCTAACCCTAACCCTAAACCTTACGCAAAGCCTTAACCTCTCTGGTCCCCTAATCCTAACCCGTACGATAACACTAACCCATACCCTAACAAGTACGCTCACACTAAACCATTGTTCTACACTAACCTGTACCCTAAACCATCACTGTCCCCTAACCCTAACCCTAACACTTACCCTAACCCTTACCCGAAGCCTTACACTAACCCGTCCCCTAACCCTAACCCGTACGCTAACACGAACCCATACCCTAACACGTACGCTCAACCTAAAGCATTGTCGTACCCTAACCTGTACCCTAAACCTTCCCCGTCCCCTAACCCTAACCCTAACCCTAAACCTAAACCTAACCCTTACCCGAAGCCTCACCCTAACACGTCCCATAATCCTAACCCGTATGCTAACACTAACCCGTACCCTAACACGTACGCTCAACCTAAACCTTTGTTGTACCCTAACCTGTACCCTAGACCGTCCCCGTCCCCTAACGCTAACCCTAACCATTACCTTAAGCCTTACCCTAACCCGTCCCCTAAACCTAACCCGTACGATAACACTAATCCGTACCCTAACACGTTCGCTCACCCTAAACCAATTTCGTACACTAACCTGTACCCTAAACCATTCTCGTCCCCTAACCCTAACCCTAACCATAACCCTAACACTAAACATTGTGCGAAACCTTACCCTAACCCGTCCCCTAATCCTAAACCGTACGCTAAAACTAACACGGACCCTAACACGTACGCTCACCCTAAACCATTGACGTACCCTAACCTGTACCCTAAAACGTCCCCGTCCCCTAACCCTAACCCTAACCCTAACCCTACCCATAACCCGAAGCCTTACCCTAACCCGTCCTCTAATCCTAACCCGTACGCTAACTCTAACCTGTACCCTAACACGTACGCTCACACTAAACTGTTGTCGTACACTAACCTGTACCCTATACCGTCCCCATCCCCTAACCCTAACCGTAAACCTAACCCTAAACCTTACCCGAAGCCTTACCCTAACCCATCCCCTAATCCCAACCCGTACGCTAACTCTAATCCGTACCCTAACACGTACGCTCACACTAAAACGTTGTCTTACCCTAATCTGTACCCTAAACCGTCCTCGTACCCTAACCCTAACCCTAACCCTAACCGTAACCCTAACCCTAATCCGAAGCCTTACCCTAAACCGTACCCTAATCCTAAACCGTACGCTAACACTAAACCGTACCCTAACACGTACACTAACCCTAAAACTTTGTCATACCCTAAACTGTACGCTAAACCGTCCCCGTCCCCGCCCCCTAACCCTAACCTTAACCCTAACCCTTACCCAAAGCCTTACCCTAACTCGTCCCCTAATCCTAACCCGTACGCTAACACTAACCCATACCCTAAAAGGTACGCTCACCCTAATCCATTGTCGTACCCTAACCTGTACCCTAAACCGTCCCCGTCCCCTAACCCTAACCCTAACCCTAACCCTAACCCTAACCCTAACCCATACCCGAAGCCTTACACTAACTCGTCTACTAAACCTAATCCGTACGCTAACACTAATCCCTGCCCTAACACGTACGCTCACCCTAAACCGTTGTCGTACGCTAACCTGTACACTAAACCATCCCCGTCCCCTAACCCTAACCCTAACCCTAACCCTAAGCCTTACCGGAAGCCTTACCCTAACCCGTCCCCTAATCCTAACCCGTACCCTAACACTAATCTGTAACCTAACATGTACGCTCACCCTTTACCGTTGTCGTACCCTAACCTGTACCCTAAACCGTCCCTGTCCCCTAACCCTAACCCTAACCCTAACCCTTACCCGAAGCCTTACCCTAACCCGTCCCCTAATCCTAACCCGTATGCTAACACTAAACCATAGCCTAACACGTACGCTCACCCTAAACCGTTGTCGTACACTAACCTGTACCCTAAACAGTCCCCGTCCCCTAACCCTAACCTTAACCCTAACCCTAACCCTTACCCGAAGCCTTACCCTAAACTGTCCCCTAACCCTAACCTGTACGCTAACACTAACCCGTGCCCTAACACGTACGCTCACCCTAAACCGTTGTCGTAACCTAACCTGTACCCTAAACCATCCCCGTCCCCTAACCCTATACCTAACCCTAAAGCTAACCCTATCTCTAACCCTTACCCAAAGCCTTACCTAACCTGTCCACTACTCCGAAAACGTACGCTAACACTAACCCGTACCCTAACACTTATGCTCACCCTACACCGTTGTCGTACCCTAAACTGTACCCTAAACGGTCCCCGTCCCCTAACCCTAACCCTAACCTTAACCCTAACCCTAACACTTACCCAAAGCCTTACCCTAACCCGTCCCCTAATCCTAATCCGTACGCTAACACTAACCCGTGCCCTAACACATACGGTCACACTAAACCGTTGTCGTACAATAAACTGTACCCTAAACCATCCCGTCCCCTAACACTAACCCTAACCCTAACCCTAACCCTTACCCGAAGCTTTACCCTAACCCGTCCCTTAATCCTAACCCGTACGCTAAAACTAACCCGTGCCCTAACACGTACGCTCACCCTAAACCATTGTCGTACCCTAAACTGTAACCTAAACCGTCCCCGTCCCCTAACCCTAACCCTAAACCTAACCCTAAACCTCACCCGAAGCCTTACCCTAACCCGTCACCAATCCTAACCCGTACGCTATCACGTACGCTCACCCTAAACTGTTGTCGTACACTAACCTGTACCCTAAACCCTCCGGGTAATCTAACCCTAACCCTAACGTTAACCCTATCCCTAACCCTTACCCGAAGCCTTACCCTAACCCGTCCACTAATCCTAACACGTACGCTAAAACTGACCCATACCCTAACACGTACACTCACCCTAAAACATTGTCATACCCTAAACTGTACCCTAAACCGTCCCCGTCCCCTAACCCTAACCCTAACCCTAAACCTTACCCGAAGCCTTACCCTAACCCGTCCCCTAATCCTAACCCGTACGCTAACACTAACTGGTACCCTAACACGTATGCTCATCCTAAACCGGTGTCGTACTCTAACCTGTACACTAAACCGTCCCCTGACCCTAACCCTAACCCTAACCCTAACCCTAACTCTAACCCTTGCCCGAAGCCTTAACCTAACCCGTCCCCAATCCTAACCCGTACGCTAACACTAACCCGTGCCCTAACACGTACGCTCACCCTAAACCGTTGTCGTACCCTAACCTGTACCCTAAACCGTCCCCTAACCCTAAACCTAAACCTAAACCTAACCCTAACCCTAACCTAACCCTAACCCTAACCCTAAACCTAAACCTAACCCTAACCCTAACACCTAACCCTAACCCTAACCCTAACCCTAACTCTAACCCTAACCGTAACACCTAAACCTAACCCCTAACCCTAACCCTAACCCTAAACCTAACCCTAACCCTAACCCCTATCCCTAACCCGAAACCTAACCGTAACCCTAACCCTAACCCTAACCCTAACCCTAAACCCTAACCCTAACCCTAACACTAACACTAACCCTAACCCTAAACCCTAACCCTAACCCTAACCCTAACCCTAACCCTAAACCCTAACCCTAACCCTAACCCTAACACTAACCCTAACCCTAACCCTAACCCTAACCCTTACCCGAAGCCTTACCCTCACCCGTCCCCTAATCCTAACCCGTACGCTAACACTAACCCGTACTCTAACACGTACGCTCACCCTAAACCGTTGTCGTACCCTAACCTGTACCCTAAACCGTCCCCGTCCCCGTCCCCTAGCCCTAACCCTAACCCTAACCCTAACCCTTACCCGAAGTCTTACACTAACACGTCCCTTAATCCTAACCCGTACGCTAACACTAATCCTTACCCTAACACGTACTCTCACCCTAAAACCTTGTTGTACCCTAACATGTACCCTAAACCATCCCCGTCCCCTAACCCTAACCCTAACCATAACCCTAACCCTAACCCTTACCCGAAGTCTAAACTTAACCCGTCCCCTAATCCTAACCCGTACGGAAACACTAACCCGTGCCCTAACACGTACGCTCACCCTAAAACGTTGTTGTACCCTAACCTGTACCCTAAACCGTCCCACTCCCCTAACCCTAACCCTAACCCTAACCCTAACCCTTACCCGAAGCCTTACACTAACCCGTCCCCTAATCCTAACCCGTACGCCAACACTAATCCGTACCCTAACACGTATGCTCACGCTTAACCGTTGTTGTCCCCTAACCTGTACCCTAAACCATCCCCGTCCCCTAACTCTAACCCTAACCCTAACCCTAACACTTAACCAAAGCCTTACCCTAACCCGTCTCCTAATCCTAACCCATACGCTAACACTAACCCGTACCCTAACACGTATTCTCACCCTAAACCATTGTCGTACCCTAACCTGTACCCTAAGCCGTACCCGTCCCCTAACCCTAACCCTAAGCCGTACCCGAAGCTTTGCCCTAACGGTCCCCTAATTGTAAACTGTACGCTAACACTAACCCGTACCTTAACACGTACGCTCACCCTAAACTTTTGTCGTACACTAACCTGTACCCTGCACCGTCCCCGTCCCCTAACCCTAACCGTAACCCTAAACATACCCGAAGCCTTACCCTAACCCGTCCCCTAATCCTAACCCGTACGCTAACACTAACCCATACCCTAACACGTACGCTCACCCTAAACCGTTGTCGTATCCTAACCTGTACCCTAAACCGTCCCCGTCCCCGTCCCCGTCCCCTAACCCTAACGCTAAACCTAACCCTAACCCGAAGCCTTACCCTAACACGTCCACTAACCCTAACCCGTACGCTAACACTAACACTTGCCTTAACACATACGCTCACCCTAAACCGTTGTCGTACCCTAACCTGTACCCTAAACCGTCCCCATCCCCGTCCCCGTCCCCTAACCCTAACCCTAAACCTAACTCTTACCCGAAGCCTTAACCTAACCCGTCCCCTAATCCTAAACCGTACGCTAACACTAACCCATACACTAACACGTACGCTCACCCTAAACAGTTGTCGTACCCTAACCTGTACCCTAAAGCATCCCCGTCCCCAATCCTAACCGTAACCGTAACCCTAACCCTTACTCTAAGTCTTAACCTAACCCGTCCCCTAATCCTAACACGTAGGCTAACACTAACCCGTACCCTAACATGTAGGCCCACCCTAAACCGTTGTCGTACCCTAACCTTACCCTAAACGGTCCCCGTCCCCTAACCCTAACCCTAAACCTAACCCTAAACCTTACCCGAAGCCTTACCCTAACCCGTCCCCTAATCCTAACCTGTACGCTAACACAAACCCGTACCCTTACACGTACGCTCACCCTATACGGTTGTCGTACCCAAACCTGTACCCTACACGGTCCCCGTCCCCTAACCCTAACCCTAACCCTTAACCGAAGCCTTACCCTAACCTGTCTCCAATCCTAACCCGTACGCTAACACGAACCCATACCCTAACACGTACGGTTATCCTAAACCGTTGTCGTACCCTAACCTGTACCCTAAACCGTCCCCGTCCCCTAACCCTAAACCTAAGCGTTACCCGAATCCTTGCCCTAACAGTCCCCTAATCCTAACCTGTACGCTAACAGTCACCCGTATCCTAACATGTACGCTCACCCTAAACCGTTGTCGTATCCTAACCTGTACCCTAAACCTTCCCCGTCCCCTAACTCTAACCCTAACCCTAACCCTAACCCTAACCCTTACCCGAAGCCTTACCCTAACCTGTCGCCTAACCCCAACCCGTACGCTATCACTAACCCGTGCCCTAACACGTACGCTCAACCTAAACCATTGTCGAACCCTAACCTGTACCTTAAACCGTCCCCGTCCCCTAACCTTAACCCTAACCCTAACCCTAACCCTTACCCGAAGCCTTAACCTATCCCGTCCCCTAATGCTAACCCGTACGCTAACACTAACCCATGCCCTAACACGTACGCTCACCCTAAAACATTGTAGTACCCTAACATGTACCCTAAGCCTAACCCTAACCCTAACCCTAACCCTAACCCTTACCCGAAGTCTAAACTTAACCCGTCACCTAATCCTAACCTGTACGGTAACACTAACCCGTGCCCTAACACGTATGCTCACCCAAAACGGTTGTCGTACCCTAACCTGTACCCTAAACCGTCCTCGTCCCCTAACCCTAACCCTAACCCTAACCGTAAACCTTACCCGAAGCCTTTCCTAACCCGTCCCTTAATCCTAACCCGTATGCCAACACTAATCCGTACCGTAACACGTATGCTCACCCTAAACCATTGTCGTACCCTAAACAGTACCCTAAACCGTCCCTGTCCCCTAACCTTAACCCTAACCCTAACCCTAACCCTTAACCGAAGCCTTACCCTATCCCGTCCACTAATCCTAACCCGTACGCTAACACTAACCCGTGCCCTAACACGTACGCTCACCCTAAATCGTTGACGTACCATAACCTGTACCCAAAACCGTTCCCGTCCCCGTCCCCGTCCGCTAACCCTAACCCTAACCCTTACCAGAAGCCTTACGCTAACCCGTCACCTAACCCTAAACCGTACGCTAACACTAACCCGTACCCTAACACGTACGATCACCCTAAACCGTTGTCGTACCCTAACCTGTACCCTAAACCGTCCCTATCCCCTAACCCTAACCCTAACCCTAACCCTAACCCTTACCAGAAGCCTTATCGTAACCCATCCCCTAATCCTGTACCGTACGCTAACACTAACCCGTACCCTAACACGTACGCTCACACTAAACCGTTGTCGTACCCTAACCTGTACCCTAAACCGTCCCTGTCTGCTAACCCTAACCCTAACCCTACCCTAACCCTTACCCGAAGCCTTAACCTAACCCGTCCCCTAACCCTAACCCGTACGTTAACACTAAACCGTACCCTAAAACGTATGCTCACCCTAAACCGTTGTCGTAACCTAAGCTGTACCCTAAACTGTCCCCGTCCCCTAACGCTAACCCTAACCCAATCCCTAACCCTAAACCTTACCCGCAGCCTTAGGCTAACCCGTCCCCTAATCCTAACCCATACGCTAACACTAACCCGTACCCTAACACGTACGCTCACCCTAAACCGTAGTCATACCCTAATCTGTACCCTAAACCGTCCCCGTCCCCGTCCCCTACTCCCGAAAACTAACCCTAACCCTAACCCTTTCCCGAAGCCTTACCCTAACACGTCCCCTAATCCTAACCCGTACGCTAACACTAACCCGTACCCTAACACGTACGCTCACACTAAACCGTTGTCGTACCCTAACCTGTACCCTAAACCGTCCCCGTACCCTAACCCTAACCCTAACACTTACCCAAAGCCTTACTCTAACCCGTCCCCTAATCCTAACCCGTAAGCTCACACTAACCTGTACCCTAACACGTACGCTCACCCTAAACCGTTGTCATACCCTAACCTGTACCCTAAACCGTCCCCGTCCCCTAACCCTAACCCTAACCCTAACCCTTACCCGAAGCCTTACAGTAATCCGTCCCCTAATTCTAACCGGTACGCTAACACTAACACCTACCCTAACACGTACGCTCACCCTAAACTGTTGTCGTACACTAACCTCTACCCTAAACCATTCCTGTCCTCTAACCCTAACCCTAACCCTAACCCTAAACCTAACCCTTACCCGAAGCCTTACTTTAACCCGTCCCCTAATCCTAACCCTTACGCTAACACTAACCCATACTCTAACACGTACGCTCAACATAAACCGTTGACGTACCCTAACCTGTGCCCTAAAACGTCCCCGTCCCCTAACCCTATCCCTAACCCTAACCATAACCCTAACCCTTACCCGAACTTTACGCTAACCCGTCCCCTAATCCTAACCCGTACGCTAACACTATCCCATACCCTAACACGTACGCTCAACCTAAACTGTTGTTGTACACTAACCTGTACCCTAAACCGTCCCCTTCCCCGTCCCTGTCCCCTAACTCTAATTTTAACCCTAAACCTTACCCGAAGCTTTATCCTAACTCGTCCCCAAATACTAACCCGTAGGCTATCACTAACACGTACCCTAACATGTACGGTCACCCTAATCCTTTGTCGTACCCTAACCTGTACCCTAAATCATCCCCGTCCCAGTCCCCTAACCCTAAACCTAAACCTAACCCTATCCCTTACCCGAAGTCTTACCCTAACCCGTCCCCTAATCCTAATCCGTACGCTAACACTAACCCGTACCCTATCATGTACGCTCACCCTAAACCGTTATTGTACCCTAACCTGTACCCTAAACTGTCCCCGTCCCCTAACCATAACCCTAACCCTTACCCGAAGCCTTACCCTAACCCGACTCCTAATCCTAACCCGTGCGCTAACACTAACCCGTACCCTATCATGTACGCTCACCCTAAACCATTGTAATACCCTAACATGTACCCTAAACCGTCCCCGTCGCCTAACCCTAACCCTAAACCTAACCCTAAACCTAACCCTTACCCGAAGCCTTACCCTAACCCGTCCCCTAATCCTAACCCATACGCTAACAATAACCCTTGCCCTAACACGTACGTTCACACTAAACCGTTCTCGTACACTAACCTGTACCTTAAACCATCCCCGTACCCTAACCCTTACCCTAACTTTAACCCTAACCCTTACCCGAAGCCTTACTCTAACCCGTCCCATAATCCTAACCCATACGCTTACACTAACCCATACCCTAACACGTACGCTCAACCTAAACCGTTGACGTACTCTAACCTGTACCTTAAACCGTCCCCGTCCCCTAACCCTAACCCTAACCCTAACCATAACCCTTACCCGAAGCCATACTGTATCACATCCCCTAATACTAACCCGTACGCTAACACTAACCCGTACCCTAACACGTACGCTCACCCTAAACCGTTGTCTTACCCTAATCTGTACCCTAAACCGTCCCCGACCCCGTCCCCTAACCCTAACCGTAACCTTAACCCTAAACCTTTCCCGAAGCCTTAAACAAACACGTCCCCTAAACCTAACCCGTACGCTAAACTAAACCGTACCCTAACACGTACGCTCACCCTAAATCGTTGTCGTACACTAACCTGTACCCTAAACCGTCCTCGTCCCCTAACTCTAACCCTAACCCTAACTGTAACCCTAATCCTTACCCGAAATCTTACCCTAACCCGTCACCAATCCTAACCCATACGCTATCACGTACGCTCACCCTAAACCGTTGTCGCACACTAACCTGTACCCTAAACCGTCCCCGTCTCCTAACCCTAACCCTAACCTTAAACCTAACCCTAACCCTTACCCGAATCCTTACCCTAAACCGTCCCCTAATCCTAACCCGTACGCTAACACTAAACCGTACCCTAACACGTACACTCACCCTAAAACGTTGTCATACCCTAAACTGTACCGTAAACCGTCCCCGTCCCCTAACCGTAATCCTAACCCTAACCCTAACCCTTACCCAAAGCCTTACCCTAACTCGTCCCCTAATCCTAACCCGTACGCTAACACTAACCCGTACCCTAACACGTACGCTCACCCTAAACCGTTGTCGTACCCTAACCTCTACCCTAAACCGTTACTGTCCCCTAACCCTAACCCTAACCATAACCCTAACCCTTACCCGAAGCCTTACCCTAACCCATCGCCTAATCGTAACCCGTATGCTAACACTAACCCGTACCCTAACACATACGCTCACCCTAAACCGTTGTCATACCCTAACCTGTACCCTAAACCATCCCCGTCCCCTAACCCTAAACATAACCCTAACCCTAACCCTAACCCTAACCCTTACCCGAAGC
Organism: Delphinapterus leucas; assembly: GCF_059928025.1. Classification (NCBI taxonomy): domain Eukaryota; kingdom Metazoa; phylum Chordata; class Mammalia; order Artiodactyla; family Monodontidae; genus Delphinapterus; species Delphinapterus leucas. The sequence continues at coordinate 8,788,036 of NW_028322244.1, forward strand.
CTTACCCTAACCCGTCCACTAATCCTAATCCGTACGCTAACACTAATCCCTGCCCTAACACGTATGCTCACCCTAAAACGTTGTTGTACGCTAACCTGTACCCTAAACCTTCCCCGTCCAATAACCCTAACCCTAAACCTAACCGTAACCCTCACCCGAAGCCTTACCCTAACCCGTCTCCAATCCTAACCCGTACGTTATCACGTACGCTCACTCTAAACTGTTGTCGTACACTAACCTGTACCCTAAACCCTCCCCGTCCCCTAACCCTAACCCTAACCCTATCCCTAACCCTTACCCGAAGCCTTACCCTAACCCGTCCACTAATAATAACACGTACGCTAAAACTAACCCGTACCCTAACACGTACACTCACCTTAAAACATTGTCATACCCTAAACTGTACCCTAAACCGTCCCAGTCCCCTAACCCTAACCCTAACCCTAACCCTAACACTTACCCAAAGCCTTACCCTAACCCGTACGCTAACACTAACCTGTACCCTAACACGTACGCTCACACTAAACCGTTGTCGTACCCTCACCTGTACCCTAAACCATCCCCGTCCCCTAATCCTAACCCTAACCCTAACCCTAAACCTTACCCGAAGCCTTACCCTAACCCGTCCCCTAATCCTAACCCGTACGCTAACACTAAACGTTACCCTAACACGTATGATCATCCTAAACCGGTGTCGTACCCTAACCTGTACACTAAACCGTCCCCTAACCCTAATCCTAACCCTAACCCTAACCCTTACCCAAAGCCTTAACCTAACCCGTCCCCAATCCTAACCCGTACGATAACATTAACCCATGCCCTATCACGTACGCTCACCCTAAACGGTTGTCATACCCTAACCTGTACCCTAAACCGTCCCCGTCCCCTAACCCTAACCCTAACCCTAACGCTAACCCTAAACCTAACCCTAACACTTACCCGAAACCTTTCCCTAACCCGTCCAATAATCCTAACCCGTACGCTCACACTAATCCGTTACCTAACACGTACGATCACCCTAAACCGCTGTCATCCCCTAACCTGTACCTTAAACCGTCCCCGTCCCGGTCCCCTAACCCTAACCCTAACCCTAACCCTAAACCTTACGCAAAGCCTTAACCTCTCTGGTCCCCTAATCCTAACCCGTACGATAACACTAACCCATACCCTAACAAGTACGCTCACACTAAACCATTGTTCTACACTAACCTGTACCCTAAACCATCACTGTCCCCTAACCCTAACCCTAACACTTACCCTAACCCTTACCCGAAGCCTTACACTAACCCGTCCCCTAACCCTAACCCGTACGCTAACACGAACCCATACCCTAACACGTACGCTCAACCTAAAGCATTGTCGTACCCTAACCTGTACCCTAAACCTTCCCCGTCCCCTAACCCTAACCCTAACCCTAAACCTAAACCTAACCCTTACCCGAAGCCTCACCCTAACACGTCCCATAATCCTAACCCGTATGCTAACACTAACCCGTACCCTAACACGTACGCTCAACCTAAACCTTTGTTGTACCCTAACCTGTACCCTAGACCGTCCCCGTCCCCTAACGCTAACCCTAACCATTACCTTAAGCCTTACCCTAACCCGTCCCCTAAACCTAACCCGTACGATAACACTAATCCGTACCCTAACACGTTCGCTCACCCTAAACCAATTTCGTACACTAACCTGTACCCTAAACCATTCTCGTCCCCTAACCCTAACCCTAACCATAACCCTAACACTAAACATTGTGCGAAACCTTACCCTAACCCGTCCCCTAATCCTAAACCGTACGCTAAAACTAACACGGACCCTAACACGTACGCTCACCCTAAACCATTGACGTACCCTAACCTGTACCCTAAAACGTCCCCGTCCCCTAACCCTAACCCTAACCCTAACCCTACCCATAACCCGAAGCCTTACCCTAACCCGTCCTCTAATCCTAACCCGTACGCTAACTCTAACCTGTACCCTAACACGTACGCTCACACTAAACTGTTGTCGTACACTAACCTGTACCCTATACCGTCCCCATCCCCTAACCCTAACCGTAAACCTAACCCTAAACCTTACCCGAAGCCTTACCCTAACCCATCCCCTAATCCCAACCCGTACGCTAACTCTAATCCGTACCCTAACACGTACGCTCACACTAAAACGTTGTCTTACCCTAATCTGTACCCTAAACCGTCCTCGTACCCTAACCCTAACCCTAACCCTAACCGTAACCCTAACCCTAATCCGAAGCCTTACCCTAAACCGTACCCTAATCCTAAACCGTACGCTAACACTAAACCGTACCCTAACACGTACACTAACCCTAAAACTTTGTCATACCCTAAACTGTACGCTAAACCGTCCCCGTCCCCGCCCCCTAACCCTAACCTTAACCCTAACCCTTACCCAAAGCCTTACCCTAACTCGTCCCCTAATCCTAACCCGTACGCTAACACTAACCCATACCCTAAAAGGTACGCTCACCCTAATCCATTGTCGTACCCTAACCTGTACCCTAAACCGTCCCCGTCCCCTAACCCTAACCCTAACCCTAACCCTAACCCTAACCCTAACCCATACCCGAAGCCTTACACTAACTCGTCTACTAAACCTAATCCGTACGCTAACACTAATCCCTGCCCTAACACGTACGCTCACCCTAAACCGTTGTCGTACGCTAACCTGTACACTAAACCATCCCCGTCCCCTAACCCTAACCCTAACCCTAACCCTAAGCCTTACCGGAAGCCTTACCCTAACCCGTCCCCTAATCCTAACCCGTACCCTAACACTAATCTGTAACCTAACATGTACGCTCACCCTTTACCGTTGTCGTACCCTAACCTGTACCCTAAACCGTCCCTGTCCCCTAACCCTAACCCTAACCCTAACCCTTACCCGAAGCCTTACCCTAACCCGTCCCCTAATCCTAACCCGTATGCTAACACTAAACCATAGCCTAACACGTACGCTCACCCTAAACCGTTGTCGTACACTAACCTGTACCCTAAACAGTCCCCGTCCCCTAACCCTAACCTTAACCCTAACCCTAACCCTTACCCGAAGCCTTACCCTAAACTGTCCCCTAACCCTAACCTGTACGCTAACACTAACCCGTGCCCTAACACGTACGCTCACCCTAAACCGTTGTCGTAACCTAACCTGTACCCTAAACCATCCCCGTCCCCTAACCCTATACCTAACCCTAAAGCTAACCCTATCTCTAACCCTTACCCAAAGCCTTACCTAACCTGTCCACTACTCCGAAAACGTACGCTAACACTAACCCGTACCCTAACACTTATGCTCACCCTACACCGTTGTCGTACCCTAAACTGTACCCTAAACGGTCCCCGTCCCCTAACCCTAACCCTAACCTTAACCCTAACCCTAACACTTACCCAAAGCCTTACCCTAACCCGTCCCCTAATCCTAATCCGTACGCTAACACTAACCCGTGCCCTAACACATACGGTCACACTAAACCGTTGTCGTACAATAAACTGTACCCTAAACCATCCCGTCCCCTAACACTAACCCTAACCCTAACCCTAACCCTTACCCGAAGCTTTACCCTAACCCGTCCCTTAATCCTAACCCGTACGCTAAAACTAACCCGTGCCCTAACACGTACGCTCACCCTAAACCATTGTCGTACCCTAAACTGTAACCTAAACCGTCCCCGTCCCCTAACCCTAACCCTAAACCTAACCCTAAACCTCACCCGAAGCCTTACCCTAACCCGTCACCAATCCTAACCCGTACGCTATCACGTACGCTCACCCTAAACTGTTGTCGTACACTAACCTGTACCCTAAACCCTCCGGGTAATCTAACCCTAACCCTAACGTTAACCCTATCCCTAACCCTTACCCGAAGCCTTACCCTAACCCGTCCACTAATCCTAACACGTACGCTAAAACTGACCCATACCCTAACACGTACACTCACCCTAAAACATTGTCATACCCTAAACTGTACCCTAAACCGTCCCCGTCCCCTAACCCTAACCCTAACCCTAAACCTTACCCGAAGCCTTACCCTAACCCGTCCCCTAATCCTAACCCGTACGCTAACACTAACTGGTACCCTAACACGTATGCTCATCCTAAACCGGTGTCGTACTCTAACCTGTACACTAAACCGTCCCCTGACCCTAACCCTAACCCTAACCCTAACCCTAACTCTAACCCTTGCCCGAAGCCTTAACCTAACCCGTCCCCAATCCTAACCCGTACGCTAACACTAACCCGTGCCCTAACACGTACGCTCACCCTAAACCGTTGTCGTACCCTAACCTGTACCCTAAACCGTCCCCTAACCCTAAACCTAAACCTAAACCTAACCCTAACCCTAACCTAACCCTAACCCTAACCCTAAACCTAAACCTAACCCTAACCCTAACACCTAACCCTAACCCTAACCCTAACCCTAACTCTAACCCTAACCGTAACACCTAAACCTAACCCCTAACCCTAACCCTAACCCTAAACCTAACCCTAACCCTAACCCCTATCCCTAACCCGAAACCTAACCGTAACCCTAACCCTAACCCTAACCCTAACCCTAAACCCTAACCCTAACCCTAACACTAACACTAACCCTAACCCTAAACCCTAACCCTAACCCTAACCCTAACCCTAACCCTAAACCCTAACCCTAACCCTAACCCTAACACTAACCCTAACCCTAACCCTAACCCTAACCCTTACCCGAAGCCTTACCCTCACCCGTCCCCTAATCCTAACCCGTACGCTAACACTAACCCGTACTCTAACACGTACGCTCACCCTAAACCGTTGTCGTACCCTAACCTGTACCCTAAACCGTCCCCGTCCCCGTCCCCTAGCCCTAACCCTAACCCTAACCCTAACCCTTACCCGAAGTCTTACACTAACACGTCCCTTAATCCTAACCCGTACGCTAACACTAATCCTTACCCTAACACGTACTCTCACCCTAAAACCTTGTTGTACCCTAACATGTACCCTAAACCATCCCCGTCCCCTAACCCTAACCCTAACCATAACCCTAACCCTAACCCTTACCCGAAGTCTAAACTTAACCCGTCCCCTAATCCTAACCCGTACGGAAACACTAACCCGTGCCCTAACACGTACGCTCACCCTAAAACGTTGTTGTACCCTAACCTGTACCCTAAACCGTCCCACTCCCCTAACCCTAACCCTAACCCTAACCCTAACCCTTACCCGAAGCCTTACACTAACCCGTCCCCTAATCCTAACCCGTACGCCAACACTAATCCGTACCCTAACACGTATGCTCACGCTTAACCGTTGTTGTCCCCTAACCTGTACCCTAAACCATCCCCGTCCCCTAACTCTAACCCTAACCCTAACCCTAACACTTAACCAAAGCCTTACCCTAACCCGTCTCCTAATCCTAACCCATACGCTAACACTAACCCGTACCCTAACACGTATTCTCACCCTAAACCATTGTCGTACCCTAACCTGTACCCTAAGCCGTACCCGTCCCCTAACCCTAACCCTAAGCCGTACCCGAAGCTTTGCCCTAACGGTCCCCTAATTGTAAACTGTACGCTAACACTAACCCGTACCTTAACACGTACGCTCACCCTAAACTTTTGTCGTACACTAACCTGTACCCTGCACCGTCCCCGTCCCCTAACCCTAACCGTAACCCTAAACATACCCGAAGCCTTACCCTAACCCGTCCCCTAATCCTAACCCGTACGCTAACACTAACCCATACCCTAACACGTACGCTCACCCTAAACCGTTGTCGTATCCTAACCTGTACCCTAAACCGTCCCCGTCCCCGTCCCCGTCCCCTAACCCTAACGCTAAACCTAACCCTAACCCGAAGCCTTACCCTAACACGTCCACTAACCCTAACCCGTACGCTAACACTAACACTTGCCTTAACACATACGCTCACCCTAAACCGTTGTCGTACCCTAACCTGTACCCTAAACCGTCCCCATCCCCGTCCCCGTCCCCTAACCCTAACCCTAAACCTAACTCTTACCCGAAGCCTTAACCTAACCCGTCCCCTAATCCTAAACCGTACGCTAACACTAACCCATACACTAACACGTACGCTCACCCTAAACAGTTGTCGTACCCTAACCTGTACCCTAAAGCATCCCCGTCCCCAATCCTAACCGTAACCGTAACCCTAACCCTTACTCTAAGTCTTAACCTAACCCGTCCCCTAATCCTAACACGTAGGCTAACACTAACCCGTACCCTAACATGTAGGCCCACCCTAAACCGTTGTCGTACCCTAACCTTACCCTAAACGGTCCCCGTCCCCTAACCCTAACCCTAAACCTAACCCTAAACCTTACCCGAAGCCTTACCCTAACCCGTCCCCTAATCCTAACCTGTACGCTAACACAAACCCGTACCCTTACACGTACGCTCACCCTATACGGTTGTCGTACCCAAACCTGTACCCTACACGGTCCCCGTCCCCTAACCCTAACCCTAACCCTTAACCGAAGCCTTACCCTAACCTGTCTCCAATCCTAACCCGTACGCTAACACGAACCCATACCCTAACACGTACGGTTATCCTAAACCGTTGTCGTACCCTAACCTGTACCCTAAACCGTCCCCGTCCCCTAACCCTAAACCTAAGCGTTACCCGAATCCTTGCCCTAACAGTCCCCTAATCCTAACCTGTACGCTAACAGTCACCCGTACCCTAACATGTACGCTCACCCTAAACCGTTGTCGTATCCTAACCTGTACCCTAAACCTTCCCCGTCCCCTAACTCTAACCCTAACCCTAACCCTAACCCTAACCCTTACCCGAAGCCTTACCCTAACCTGTCGCCTAACCCCAACCCGTACGCTATCACTAACCCGTGCCCTAACACGTACGCTCAACCTAAACCATTGTCGAACCCTAACCTGTACCTTAAACCGTCCCCGTCCCCTAACCTTAACCCTAACCCTAACCCTAACCCTTACCCGAAGCCTTAACCTATCCCGTCCCCTAATGCTAACCCGTACGCTAACACTAACCCATGCCCTAACACGTACGCTCACCCTAAAACATTGTAGTACCCTAACATGTACCCTAAGCCTAACCCTAACCCTAACCCTAACCCTAACCCTTACCCGAAGTCTAAACTTAATCCGTCACCTAATCCTAACCTGTAGGGTAACACTAACCCGTGCCCTAACACGTATGCTCACCCAAAACGGTTGTCGTACCCTAACCTGTACCCTAAACCGTCCTCGTCCCCTAACCCTAACCCTAACCCTAACCGTAAACCTTACCCGAAGCCTTTCCTAACCCGTCCCTTAATCCTAACCCGTATGCCAACACTAATCCGTACCGTAACACGTATGCTCACCCTAAACCATTGTCGTACCCTAAACAGTACCCTAAACCGTCCCTGTCCCCTAACCTTAACCCTAACCCTAACCCTAACCCTTAACCGAAGCCTTACCCTATCCCGTCCACTAATCCTAACCCGTACGCTAACACTAACCCGTGCCCTAACACGTACGCTCACCCTAAATCGTTGACGTACCATAACCTGTACCCAAAACCGTTCCCGTCCCCGTCCCCGTCCGCTAACCCTAACCCTAACCCTTACCAGAAGCCTTACGCTAACCCGTCACCTAACCCTAAACCGTACGCTAACACTAACCCGTACCCTAACACGTACGATCACCCTAAACCGTTGTCGTACCCTAACCTGTACCCTAAACCGTCCCTATCCCCTAACCCTAACCCTAACCCTAACCCTAACCCTTACCAGAAGCCTTATCGTAACCCATCCCCTAATCCTGTACCGTACGCTAACACTAACCCGTACCCTAACACGTACGCTCACACTAAACCGTTGTCGTACCCTAACCTGTACCCTAAACCGTCCCTGTCTGCTAACCCTAACCCTAACCCTACCCTAACCCTTACCCGAAGCCTTAACCTAACCCGTCCCCTAACCCTAACCCGTACGTTAACACTAAACCGTACCCTAAAACGTATGCTCACCCTAAACCGTTGTCGTAACCTAAGCTGTACCCTAAACTGTCCCCGTCCCCTAACGCTAACCCTAACCCAATCCCTAACCCTAAACCTTACCCGCAGCCTTAGGCTAACCCGTCCCCTAATCCTAACCCGTACGCTAACACTAACCCGTACCCTAACACGTACGCTCACCCTAAACCGTAGTCATACCCTAATCTGTACCCTAAACCGTCCCCGTCCCCGTCCCCTACTCCCTAAAACTAACCCTAACCCTAACCCTTTCCCGAAGCCTTACCCTAACACGTCCCCTAATCCTAACCCGTACGCTAACACTAACCCGTACCCTAACACGTACAATTACCCTAAACCGTTTTCGTACCCTAATCTGTACCCTAAACCGTCCCCGTCCTCTAACCCTAACCCTAACCCTTATCCGAAGCCTTACCCTAACCCGTCACGAATCCTAACCCGTACGCTATCACGTACGCTCACCCTAAACTGTTGTCGTACACTAACCTGTACCGTAAACTGTCCCCGTCCCTTTAACCTAAGCCTTACCGGAAGCCTTACTCTAACCCGTCCCCTAATCCTAACCCGTACCCTAACACTAATCTGTACCCTAACACGTATGCTCACCCTAAGCCATTGTCGTACCCTAACATGTACCCTAAACCATACCCATCCCCTAACCCTAACACTAATCCTAACCCTAACCCTAACCCTAACCCTTACCCGAAGCCTTACCCTAACCCGTCCCCTAATCCTAACCCGTACGCTAACACTAACCCGTGCCCTAAGACGTACGCTCACACTAAACCGTTGTCTTACCCTAATCTGTAGCCTAAACCGTCCCCTAACCCTAACCCTAACCCTAACCCTAACCCTTACCCGAAGCCTTACCATAAACCGTCCCCTAATCCTAAGTCTTACGCTAACACTAAACCGTACTCTAACACATACGTTCACCCTAAACCGTTTTCGTACCCTAACCTGTACCCTAAACCGTCCCCTTCCCCGTCCCCGTCCCCTAACACTAACCCTAACCCTTACCCGAAGCCTTACTGTAACCCGTCCCATAATCCTAACCCGTACGCTAACACTAACCCGTATCCTAAAACATATGCTCCCCCTAAATCGTTGTCGTACCCTAACCTGTACCCTAAACCATCGCCGTCACCTAACCCTAACCCTAACCCTAACCCTAACCCTTACCCGAAGCCTTACCTAACCCGTCCCCTAATCCTAACCCGTACGCTAACACTAAACTCTACGCTAACACGTATGCTCGCCCTAAACCGTTGTCGTACACTAACCTGTACCCTAAACCGTCCCCGTCCCCTAACCCTCACCCTAACCCTAACCCTAACCCTAACCCTTACCCGAAGCATTACACTAACCCGTCCCTTAATCCTAACCCAGACGCTAACACTAACACGAACCCTAACACGTATGCTCACCCTAAACCGTTGTCATACACTAACCTGTACCCTAAACCGTCCCCGTCCCCGTTCCCTAACCCTAACCCTAACGCTAATCCTTACCCGAAGCCTTACCCTAACCCGCCCCCTAAACCTCACCCGTACGCTAACACTAACCTGTACCCTAACACGTACCCTCACCCTAAACCGTTGTTGTACACTAACCTGTACCCTAAAGTGTCCCCGTCCCCTAACCCTAACCCTAACCCTAACCCTACCACTAACACTTACCCGAAGCCTTACCCTAACCCGTCCCCTAATCCTAACCCGTACGCTAACACTAACACGTACCCTAACACGTATGCTCACCCTAAACCGTTGTCGTACCCTAACCTGTACCCTAAACCGTCCCCATCACCTAACCCTAACCATAACACTAACCCTAACACTAAACCTTACCTGAAGCCTTACCCTAAACCGTCCCCTAATCCTAACCCGTACTCTAACACTAATCTGTAACCTAACTCGTACGCTCACCCTAAACCGTTGTCGTACCCTAACCTGTACCCTTAACCATCCCCGTCCCCGTCCCCTAACCCTAACCCTAACCCTAAACCTATCCCTTACCCGAAGCCTTACCCTAACTCGTCCCCTAATCCGAACCCGTACGCTAACACTAACCCATACCCTAACACGTATGCTCACCCTAAACCGTTGTCGTACACTAAACTGTACCCTAAACCGTACCCGTCCCCTAACACTAACCCTAACCTTAACCGTAACCCTAACCCTTACCCGAAACCTTAAACTAACCCGTTCCCTATTCCTAACCCGTACGCTAACATTAACCCATACCCTAACACTTACGCTCACCGTAAACCGTTGTAGTACCCTAAACTGTACCCTAAACCGTCCCAGTCCCCTAACCCTAACCCTAACCCTTACCCGAAGCCTTACCGTAACCCGTCCCCTAATCCTAATCCGTATGCTAACACTAACCGTACCCTAACATGTACGCTCAACCTAAACCACTGTCGTACCCTAACCTGTACCCTAAACCGTCCCCATCCCCTAACCCTAACCCTAACACAAACCCTAACCCTAAACCTTACCCGAAGCCTTACCTTAAACCGTCCCCTATTCCTAACACGTACGCTAACACTAACCCGTACACTAACACGTACGCTCACCCTAAACCGTTGTCGTACCGTAATCTGTACCCTAAACCGTCCCCGTCCCCGTCCCCTACTCCCTAAACCTAACCCTAACCCTAACCCTTTCCCGAAGCCTTACCCTAACACATCCCCAATCCTAACCCGTACGCTAACACTAAACCGTACCCTAACACGTACGCTGAACCTAAACCGTTGTCGTACCCTAATCTGTACCCTAAACCGTCCCCGTCCGCTAACCCTAACCCTAACCCTAACCTTAACCCTAACCCTTACCCGAAGCCTTACCCTAACCCTTCATCAATCCTAACCCGTACGCTATCACGTACGCTCACCCTAAACAGTTGTCGTACACTAACCTGTACCCTAAGCCTTCCCCATCCCCTAACCCTAACCCTAACCCTTACCCTATCCTTAACCCTTACCCGAAGCCTTACACTAAACCATCCCCTAATCCTAACCCGTACGCTAACACTAACCTGTACCCTAACATGTACACTCAACCTAAACCGTTGTCGTACACTAACCTGTACCCTAAAACGTCCTGGTCCCCTAACTGTAATCCTATCCCTAACCCTAAACCTAACCTTTACCCGAAGCCTTACCCTAACCCGTCCCCTAATCCTTACCCGTACGCTAACACTAACCCGTGCCGTAACACGTACGCTCACCCTAAAACGTCGTACCCTAACATGTACACTAAACCGTCCCCTACCCCGTCCCCATCCCCGTCCCCTAACCCTAACCCTAACCTGTACCCTAAACAATCCCCGTCCCCGTCCCCTAACCCTAACCCTAACCCTAAACCTATCCCTTACCCGAAGCCTTACCCTAAGTCGTCCCCTAATCCTAACCCGTACGCTAACACTAACCCATACACTAACACGTACGCTCCCCCTAAACCGTTGTCGTACCCTAACCTGTACCCTAAACCGTCCCCGTCCCCTAACCCTAACCCTAACCCTTACCCTAAACCTTACCCTAAGTCTTAACCTAACCCGTCCCCTAATCCTAACTCGTAGGCTAACACTAACCCGTACCCTAACACGTAGGCTCACCCTAAACCGTTGTCATACCCTAATCTTACCCTAAACCGTCCCCGTCCCCTAACCCTAACCCTAATCCTAACCCTAACCCTTACCCGAAGCCTTACCCTAACCCATTGCCTAATCCTAACCCGTACACTAACACTAACACGTACCCTAACACATACACTCACCCTATACCGTTGTCGTACCCAAACCTGTACCCTACACGGTCCCCGTCCCCTAACCCTAACCCTAACCCTAACCCTTACCCGAAGCCTTACCCTAACCTGTCCCCAATCCTAACCCGTACGCTAACACTAACCCGTACCCTAACACGTACGGTTACCCTAAACCTTTCTCATACCCTAACCTGTACCCTAAACCATCCCCGTCCCCTAACCCTAAACCTAAGCGTTACCCGAATCCTTGCCCTAACAGTCCCCTAATCCTAAACTGTACGCTAACACTAACCCGTACCCTAACACGTACGCTCACCCTAAACCGTTGTCGTATCCTAACCTGTACCCTAAACCTTCCCCGTCCCCTAACACTAACCCTAACCCTAACCCTAACCCTAACCCTTACCGGAAGCCTTACCCTAACCCGTCCTCTAACCCCAACCCGTACGCTGACACTAACCCGTGCCCTAACACGTACGCTCAACCTAAACCGTTGTCGTACCCTAACCTGTACCCTAAACCGTCCCCGTCCCCTAACCTTAACCCTAAACCTAACCCTAACCTTACCCGAAGCCTTAGCCTATCCCGTCCCCTAATGCTAACCTGTACGCTAACACTAACCCATGCCCTAACACGTACGCTCACCCTAAAACTCTGTAGTACCCTAACCTGTACCCTAAACCTTCCCCGTCCCCTAAGCCTAACCCTAACCCTAACCCTAACCCTAACCCTTACCCGAAGTCTAAACTTAACCCGTCACCTAATCCTAACCCGTACGGTAACACTAACCTGTGCCCTAACACGTATGCTCACCCAAAACCGTTGTCGTACCCTAACCTGTACCCTAAACCGTCCTCGTCCCAACCCTAACCCTAACCCTAACCGTAAACCTTACCCGAAGCCTTACCCTAACCCGTCCTTAATCCTAACCCGTACGCTAACACTAATCCTTACCCTAACACGTACTCTCACCCTAAAACCTTGTTGTACCCTAACATGTACCCTAAACCATCCCCGTCCCCTAACCCTAACCCTAACCGTAACCCTAACCCTAACCCTTACCCGAAGTCTAAACTTAACCCGTCCCCTAATCCTAACCCTTACGGAAACACTAACCCGTGCCCTAACACGTACGCTCACCCTAAACCGTTGTTGTACGCTAACCTGTACCCTAAACCGTCCCACTCCCCTATCCCTAACCCTAACCCTAACCCTTACCCGAAGCCTTACACTAACCCGTCCCCTAATCCTAACCTGTACGCCAACACTAATCTGTACCCTAACACGTATGCTCACGCTTAACCGTTGTTGTCCCCTAACCTGTACCCTAAACCATCCCCGTCCCCTAACCCTAACCCTAACCCTAAGCCGTACCCGAAGCTTTGCCCTAACCGTCCCCTAATCGTAAACTGTACGCTAACATTAACCCGTACCCTAACACGTACGCTCACCCTAAACTTTTGTCGTACCCTAACCTGTACCCTGTACCGTCCCCGTCCCCTAACCCTAACCCTAACCGTAACCCTAAACATACCCGAAGCCTTACCCTAACCCGTCCCCTAATCCTAACCCGTACGCTAACACTAACCCATACCCTAACACGTACGCTCACCCTAAACCGTTGTCGTATCCTAACCTGTACCCTAAACCGTCCCCGTCCCCATCCCCTAACCCTAACGCTAAACCTAACCCTAACCCGAAGCCTTACCCTAACACGTCCACTAACCCTAACCCGTACGCTAACACTAACTCGTGCCTTAACACGTACGCTCACCCTAAACCGTTGTCGTACCCTAACCTGTACCCTAAACCGTCCCCGTCCACGTCCCCTAACCCTAACCCTAAACCTAACTCTTACCCGAAGCCTTAAACTAACCCGTCCCCTAATCCTAAACCGTACGCTAACACTAACCCATACACTAACATGTACGCTCACCCTAAACAGTTGTCGTACCCTAACCTGTACCCTAAACCATCCTCGTCCCCTAACCCTAACCGTAACCGTAACCCTAACCCTTACCCTAAGTCTTAACCTAACCCGTCCCCTAATCCTAACACGTAGGCTAACACTAACCCGTACCCTAACATGTAGGCTCACCCTAGACCGTTGTCGTACCCTAACCTTACCCTAAACGGTCCCCGTCCCCTAACCCTAACCCTAACCCTAACCCTAAACCTTACCCGAAGCCTTACCCTAACACGTCCCCTATTCCTAACCTGTACGCTAACACAAACCCGTACCCTTACACGTACGCTCACCCTATACGGTTGTCGTACCCAAACCTGTACCCTACACGGTCCCCATCCCTAACCCTAACCCTAACCCTTAACCGAAGCCTTACCCTAACCTGTCCCCAATCCTTACCCGTACGCTAACACTAACCCATACCCTAACACGTACGGTTATCCTAAACTTTTGTCATACCCTAACCTGTACCCTAAACATTCCCCGTCCCCTAACCCTAACCCTAACCCGAACCCTAAACCTAACCCTTACCCGAAGCCTCACCCTAACACGTCCCCTAATCCTAACCCGTACGCTAACACTAACCCGTACCCTAACACGTACGCTCACCCTAAACCGTTGTCGTACCCTAACCTGTACCCTAGACCGTCCCCGTCCCCTAACCCTAACCCTAACCCTAACCCTAACCATTACCTTAAACCTTACCCTAACCCGTTCCCTCATCCTAACCCGTATGCTAACAATAATCCGTACCCTACACGTTCGCTCACCCTAAACCGATGTCGTACCCTAACCTGTACCCTAAACCGTCCTCGTCCCCTAACCCTAACCATAACCGTAACCCTAACACTAACCATTACCCGCAGTCTTACCCTAACCCGTCCCCTAATCCTAACCCGTACGCTAAAACTAACACGTACCCTAACACGTACGCTCACCCAAAACCGTTGACATACCCTAACCTGTACCCTAAACCGTCCCCATCCCCTAACCCTAAACCTAACCCTAACGCTATACATAACCGGAAGCCTTACCCTAAACCGTCCCCTAATCCTCAACCCTACGCTAACACTAACCCATACCCTAACACGTACGCTCACCCTAAACCGTTGTCGTACCCTAACCTGTACCCTAAACCGTCCCCGTCCCCTAACCCTAACCCTAACCCTAACCGTAACACTAACCCTTACCCAAAGCCTTACCCTAACCCGTCCCCTAATCCTAAACCGTACGCTAACACTAACCCGTACCCTAACACATACCCTCACTCTAAACCGTTGTACACTAACCTTTACCCTAAACGGTCCCTGTCCCCTAACCCTCTCCATAACCCTAAACCTAACTCTTACCCGAAGCCTTACCCTAACGCGTCACCGAATCCTAACCCATACGCTAACACTAACCCATACCCTAAAACGTACGCTCACCCTAAACCGTTGTCGTACCCTAACCTGTAACCTAAACCGTCCCCGTCCCCTAACACTAACCCTAACCCTAACCCTTACCCAAAGCCTTATCCTAACCTGTCACATAATCCTAACCCGTACACTATCACTAACGCCTACCCTAACACGTACGCTCACTCTAAACCGTTGTCGTACCCTAACCTGTACCCTAAACCGTCCCCGTCCCCTAACCCTAACCCTAACCCTTACCCGAAGCCTTACCCTATCACGGACCCTAATCCTAACCCGTACGCTAACACTAACCCATACCCTAACACGTACGCTCACACTAAACCGTTGTCGTACTCTAACCTGTACCCTAAACCGTCCCCGTCCCCTATCCCTAACCCTAACCCTAACCCTAACACTTACCCAAAGCCTACCCTAACGCGTCCCCTAATCCTAAACCGTACGCTAACACTAACCCGTGCCCTAACACGTATGCTCACCCTAAACCGTTGTCGTACACTAACCTGTATCCTAAACCGTCCCGGTCCCCGTCCCCGAAACCTAACCCTAACCCTAAGCCTCACCCTTACTCGAAGCCTTATCCTAACCCGCCCCTAATCCTAACCCGTACGCTAACAGTAACCCGTACCCTAACCAGTACGCTCACCCTAAACCGTGGTCGTACCCGAACCTGTACCCTAAACCGTCTCTGTCCCCTGACCCTAACCCTAACCCTAACCCTAACCCTAAACCTTACCCGAAGCCTTCCACTAACCCGTCCCCTAATCCTAACCCGTACGCGAACTCTAACCCGTACCCTAACACGTACGCTGACCCTAAACCGTTCTCGTACACTAACCTGTACCCTAAACCATCCCCGTCCCCTAACCCTAAACCTAAACCTAACCCTAACCCTTACCCGAAGACTTACCCTAACCCGTCCCCTTATACTAAACCGTACGCTAACACTAACACGTACCCTAACACGTACGCTCACCCTAAACCGTTGTCGTACACTAACCTGTACCCTAAACCGTCCCCGTCGCCTAACACTAACCCTAACCCTAACCCTAACCCGAACCCTTACCCGAACCCTTACCCTAACACTTCCCCTAATCCTAACCCGTACGCTAACACTAAACCGTACCCTAACACGTACGCTCACCCTAAATCGTTGTCGTACTCTAACCTCTACCCTAAACCGTCTCCGTATGCTAACCCTAACCCTAACCCTAACACTTACCCTTACCTGAAGCCTTACCGTAACACGTCCCGTAATCCTAACCCGTACGCTAACACTAACCCGTTACCTAACACGTACGCTCACCCTAAACTGCTGTCATCCCCTAACCTATACCTTAAACCATCCCCGTTCCTGTCCCCTAAACCTAACCCTAACCCTAAACCTAACCCTTACCCGATTCCTTACCCTAAACCGTCCCCTAATCTGAACCCGTACGCTAACACTAACCCGTACCCTAACACGTATGCTCACCCTAAACCGTTGTCGTACCCTAACCTGTGCCCTAAACCGTCCTCGTCCCCTAACCATAACCCTAACCGTAACCCTAACACTAACCGTTACCCGCAGCATAACACTAACCCGTCCCTTAATCCTAACCCGTACGCTAATACTAACCCGTACCCTAACACGTACGCTCACCCTAAACCGTTGACGTACCCTAACCTGTACCCTAAACCATCCCCGTCCCCTAACCCTAACCCTAACCCTAACCCTACCCCTTACCCGAAGCCTTACCCTAACCCGTCCCCTAAGCCTAACCCGTACGCTAACACTAACCCGTACCCTAAAACGTACGCTCACACTAAACTGTTGTCGTACACTAACCTGTACCCTATACCGTCCCAGTCCCCTAACCCTAACCCTAACCCTAAACCTAACCCTTACCCGAAGCCTTACCCTAACCATTCCCCTAAACCTAATCCGTATGCTAACAGTAACACCTACCCTAAAACGTATGCTCACCCTAAACCGTTGTCATACCCTAACCTTTACCCTAAACCGTCCCCGTCCCCTAAACTTAACCCTAACACTAACCCTAAACCTAAACCTTACCCGAAGCCTTGCCCTAACCCGTCCCCTAATCCTAACCCGTACACTAACTCTAACCCGTACCCTAACACGTACTCTCACCCTAAACCGTTGTCTTACCCTAATCTGTACCCTAAACCGTTCCCGTCCCCGTCCCCTAACCCTAACCATAACCTTAACCCTAAACATTTCCCGAAGCCTTACACTAACACGTCCCCTAATCCTAACCCATACGCTAACACTAAACCGTACCCTAACACGTAGGCTCACCCTAAATAGTTGTCGTACCCTAACCTGTACCCTAAACCTTCCTCGTGCCCTAACCCTAACCCTAACCCTAACTGTATCCCTAATCCTTACCCGAAGCCTTACCCTAACCCGTCACCAATCCTAACCCATATGCTATCATGTACGCTCACCGTAAAACTTTGTCGCACACTAAACTGTACCCTAAATCATCCACGTCTCCTAACCCTAACCCTAACCCTAAACCTAACCCTAACCCTTACCCGAAGCCTTACCCTAAACCGTCCCCTAATCCTAACCTGTATGCTAACACTAAACCGTACTGTAACACGTACACTGACCCTAAAACGTTGTCATACTCTAAACTGTACCGTAAACCGTCCCCGTCCCCTAACCCTAACCCTAACCCTAACCCTAACCCTTACCCAAAGCCTTACCCTAACCTGTCCCCTAATCCTAACCCGTACGCTAACACTAACCCATACCTTAACACGTACGCTCACCCTAAACCGTTGTCGTACACTAACCTGTACCCTAAACAGTCCCCGTCCCCTATCCCTAACCCTAACCCTAACCCTAACCCTTACCCGAAGCCTTACCCTAACCCGTCCCCTAATCCTAACCCGTACGGTAACACTAACCCGTGCCCTAACACGTACGCTCACCCTAAACCGTTGTCGTACCCTAACCTGTACCCTAAACCGTCCCCGTCCCCTAACCCTAAACCTAAACCTAACCCTAACCCTAACCCTAAACCTAACCATTACCTGAAGCCTTACACTAACACATCCACTAATCCTAAACCGTACGCTAACACTAACCCGTACCCTAACATGTACGCTCACCCTAAACCGTTCTCGTACCCTAACCTGTACCCAAACCGTCCCCGTCCCCGTCCCCTAACCCTAACCCTAACCCTAACCCATACCCGAAGCCTTACACTAACCCGTCCACTAAACCTAATCCGTATGCTAACACTAACCTGTGCCCTAACACGTACGCTCACCCTAAACCGTTGTCGTATGCTAACCTGTACACTAAACCGTCCCCTAACCCTAACCCTAACCCTAACCCTAACCCTAACCCTTACCTGAAGCCTTACCCTAACACGTCCCCTAATCCTAACCCGTACGCTAACACTAACCCATACCCTAACACTTACACTCACCCTAAAACGTTGTTATAACCTAAACTGTACCCTAAACCGTCCCCGTCCCCTAAACCTAACCCTAACTGTAAACCTTACCCAAAGCCTTACCCTAAACCGTCTCCTAATCCTAACCCGTACGCTAACACTAACCCGTACCCTAACACGTACGCTCACCCTAAATCGTTGTCGTACCCTAACCAGTACCCTAAACCGTCCCCGTCCCCTAACCCTAACCCTAACACTAACCCTTACCCGAACCTTACCCTAACACGTCCCCTAATCCTAACCCCTATGCTAACACTAACCCGTACTCTAACACGTATGCTCACCCTAAACTGCTGTTGTACACTAACCTGTACCTTAAACCGTCCACTTTCCCGTGCCCGTCCCCTAACCCTAACCCTAACCCTAAACATTACCCGAAGACTTACCCTAACCTGTCCCCTAATCCTAACCCGTAGGCTATCACTAACCGTACCCTAACATGTACGCTCAACCTAAACTTTTGTCGTACCCTAAACTGTACCCTAAACCATCCCCGTCCCCGTCCCATAATCCTAACCCGTACGCTAACACTAACCCATACCCTAACACGTACGCTCACCCTAAACCATTGTTGTACGCTAACCTGTACCCTAAACCATCCCCGTCCCCGAACCGTAACCCTAAACCTGACCCTAGACCTAAACGTTATACAAAGCCTTACCGTAACCCGTCCCCTAATCCTAACCCATACGCCAACACTAACCCGTACCCTAACACGTATGCTCACCCTAAACCGTTGTCATACCCTGACCTGTACACTAAACCGTCCCCGTCCCCGTCCTCTAACCCTAACCCTAACCATAACCCTAACCATAACCCTTACCTGAAGCCTTACCCTAAACCGTCCCCTAATCCTAACCCGTATGCTAACACTAACCCGTGCCCTAACACGTACGCTTACCCTAAACCGTTTTTGTACCCTAACCTGTAACCTAAACCATACCCGTCCCCTAACCCTAACCCAAAACCTAACTCTAACCCTAACCCTCACCCGAAGCCTTACCTAAACCCGTCACCAATCCTAACCCTTACGCTATCACGTACGCTCACCCTAAACTGTTGTCGTACACTAACCTGTACCCTAAACCGTCCCCATCCCCTAACCCTAACCCTAACCCTAACCCTATCCCTAACCCTGACCCGAAGCCTTACACTAAACCGTCCCCTAATCCTAACCCGTACGCTAACACTAACCTGTACCCTAACACGTACGCTCACCGTAAACCGTTATCGTGCCCTAACCTGTACCCTAAACCGTCCCCGTCCCCTAACACTAACCCTAACCCTAACCCTAAACCTAACATTTACCCGAAGCCTTACACTAACCCGTCCACTAATACTAACCCATACGCTAACACTAACCGGTACCCTAACATGTACACTCACCCTAAAACGTTGTCATACCCTAAACTGTACCCTAAACTGTCCCCGTCCCCGTCCCTAACCTTAACCCTAACCCTACCCTTACCCGAAGCCTTACCCTAACGCGTCCATTAATCCTAACCCGTACGCTAACACTAACCCATGCACTAACACGTACGCTCACCCTAAACCTTTGTCGTACGCTAAACTGTACCCTAAACCGTCCCCGTCCCCTAATCCTAACCCTAACCCTAACCCTAACACATACCCGAAGCCTTACCCTAACTCGTCCCCTAATCCTAACCCGTACGCTAACACTAACCTGTACCCTAACACGTACGCTCAGCCTAAACCGTTGTCGTACCCTAACATGTACACTAAACCGTCACCGTCCCCTAACCCTAACCCTAACCCTAACCCTAACCCTAACCCTTACCCGAAGCCTTACCCTAGCCCGTCCCCAATTCTAACCCGTACGCTAACACTAACACGTACCCTAACACGTACACTCAACCTATAGCGTTGTCGTACCCAAACCTGTACCCTACACGGTCCCTGTCCCCTAACCCTAACCCTAACCCTAACCATTACCCGAAGCCTTACGCTAACCTGTCCCCAATCCTAAACTGTACGCTAACACTAATCCGTACCCTAACACGTACGGTTACCCTAAACCGTTGTCATACCCTAACCTGTACCCTAAACCGTCCCCGTCCCCTAACCCTAACCCTAAGCGTTACCCGAATCCTTGCCCTAACAGTCCCCTAATCCTAACCTGTACGCTAACACTAACCCGTACCATAACACGTACGTTCACCCTAAACCGTTGTCGTATCCTAAACTGTACCCTAAACCTTCCCCGTCCCCTTACTCTAACCCTAACCCTAACCCTAACCCTAACCCTTACCCGAAGCCTTACCCTAACCCGTCCCATAATCCTAACCCGTACACTAACACTAACCCGTGCCCTAACACGTACGCTCAACCTAAACTGTTGTCGTACCCTAAACCGTACCCGTCCCCGAACCTTAACCCTAACCCTAACCCTAACCCTTACCCGAAGCCTTAGCCAATCCCGTCCCCTAATGCTAACCCGTAAGCTAACACTAACCCTTGCCCTAACACGTACGCTCACCCTAAAACATTGTCGTACCCTAACCTGTACCCTAAACCTTCCCCGTCCCCTAACCCTAACCCTAACCCTAACCCTAACCCTTACCCGAAGTCTAAACTTAACCCGTCACCTAATCCTAACCCATACGGTAACACTATCCCGTGCCCTAACACGTACGCTCACCCAAAACCGTTGTCGTACCCTAACCTGTACCCTAAACCGGCCCCGTCCCCGTCCCCTAACCCTAACCCTAACCCTAACACTTACCCGAAGCCTTACCCTAACCCGTCTCCTAATCCTACCCTGTATGCCAACACTAATCCGTACCCTAACACGTACGCTCACCCTAAACCGTTGTTGTCCCCTAAACTGTACCCTAAACCAGCCCCGTCCCCGTCCCCTAACCCTAACCCTAACCCTAACACTTACCCGAAACCTTACCCTAACCCGTCTCCTAATCCTAACCCGTACGCTAACACTAACCCGTACCCTAACATGTACGCTCACCCTAAACCATTGTCGTACCCTTACCTGTACCCTAAACCGTCCCTGTCCCCTAAACCTAACCGTAAGCCGTACCCGAAGCCTTGCCCTAACCGTCACCTAATCCTAACCTGTACGCTAACACTAACCCTTACCCTAACACCTACTCTCAGCCTAAAGCGTTGCGGTACCGTAACCTGTACCCTAAACCATCCCCGTCCCCGTCCCCTAACCCTAACCCTAACCCTAACTCTAACACTTACCTGAAGCCTTACCCTAACCCGTCCCCTAATCCCAACCCGTACGCTAACACTAACCCGTGCCCTAACACGTACGTTCACCCTAAACCGTTGTCGTACCCTAACCTGTACCCTAAACCGTCCCCGTCCCCTAACCTTAACCCTAACCCAAACCCTAACCCTTACCCGAAGCCTTACCCTATCCCGTCCCCTATTCCTAACCCGTACGCTAACACTAACCCGTGCCCTAACACGTACACTCACACTAAACCGTTGTTGTACCCTAAACTGTACCCTAAACCGTTCCTATCCCCGTCCGCTAACCCTAAACCTAACCCTTACCAGAAGCCTTACGCTAACCCGTCCCCTAACCCTAAACCGTACGCTAACACTAACCCATACCCTAACACGTACGATCACCCTAAATCGTTGTCGTACCCTATCCTGTACCCTAAACCGTCCCCATCCCCTAACCCTAACCATAACCCTAACCCTAACCCTTACCAGAAGCCTTATCGTAACCCGTCCCCTAATCCTAACCCGTACGCTAACACGAACCCGTACGCTAAAACGTACCCTTACCCTAAACCGTTGTCGTAGCCTAACCTGTACCCTAAACCGTACCCTTTCCCTAACCCTAACCCTAACCCTAACCTTAACCCTAACCCTTACCCGAACCTTACCCTAACCCGTCCCCTAATCCTAACCCGTATGTTAACACTAACCCATACCCTAACACGTATGCTCACCCTAAACTGTTGTTGTACACTAACCTGTACTTTAAATCGTCCCCTTTCCCGTCCCCGTTCCCATCCCCTAACCCTAACCCTAACCCTAACCCTTACCCGAAGCCTTACCCTAACCTGTCCCCTAATCCTAACCCATAGGCTATCACTAACCCATACCCTAACATATACGCTCACCCTAAACCTTTGTCGTACCCTCAACTGTACCCTAAACCATCCCCGTCCCCGTCCACTAACCCTAACCCTAAACCTATCCCTTACCCGTAGCCTTACCCTAAACCGTCCCCTAAGCCTAATCCATATGCTAACACTAACCCATACCCCAACACGTACGCTCACCCTAAAACGTTGTCGTACCCTAAACTGTACCCTAAACTGTCCCCGTCTCTTAACCCTAACCCTAACACTAACCCTTACCCGAAGCCTTACCCTAACCCGTCCCCTTATCCTAACCCGTACACTAACACTAACCCGTACGCTAACACGTACGCTCACCCTAAAACATTGTCGTACCCTAACTTGTACCCTAAACCATCCCCGTCACCTTACCCTAAACCTAAACCTAACCCTTACCCGAAGCCTTACCCTAACCTGTCCCCAATCCTAAACTGTACGCTAACACTTATCCATACCCTAACACGTACGGTTACCCTAAACCGTTGTCATACCCTAACCTGTACCCTAAACCGTCCCCATCCCCTAACCCTAACCCTAAGCGTTACCCGAATCCTTGCCCTAACAGTCCCCTAATCCTAACCTGTACGCTAACACTAAACCATACCGTAACACGTACGCTCACCCTAAACCGTTGTCGTATCCTAACCTGTACCCTAAACCTTCCCCGTCCCCTTACTCTAACCCTAACCCTAACCCTAACCCTAACCCTTACCCGAAGCCTTACCCTAACCCGTCCCATAATCCTAACCTGTACACTAACACTAACCCGTGCCCTAACACGTACGCTCAACTTAAACCGTTGTCGTACCCTAAACCGTACCCGTCCCCTAACCTTAACCCTAACCCTAACCCTAACCCTTACCCGAAGCCTTAGCCAATCCCGTCCCCTAATGCTAACCCGTACGCTAACACTAACCCTTGCCCTAACACGTACGCTCACCCTAAAACATTGTCGTACCCTAACCTGTACCCTAAACCTTCCCCGTCCCCTAACCCAAACACTAACCCTAACCCTATCCCTAACCCTTACCCGAAGCCTTACCCTAAACCGTCCCATAATCCTAAACTGTACGCTAACACTAACCTGTACCCTAACACGTACGCTCACCCTAAACCGTTGTCGTACCGTAACCTGTACCCTAAACCGTCCCCGTCCCCTAACTCTAACCCTAACCCTAACCATAAACCTAACCTTTATCCGAAGCCTTACCCTAAGCCATCCACTAATCCTAACCCGTACGCTAACAATAACCCGTACTCTAACACGTACACTCACCCTAAAACGTTGTCATACCCTAAACTGTACCCTAAACCGTCCCCATACCCTAACCCTAACCCTATCCCTAACACTAAACCTTACCCAAAGCCTTACCCTAACCCGTCCCCTAATCCTAACCCGTACGCTAACACTAACCCGTACCCTAACACGTACGCTCACCCTAAACCGATGTTGTACGCTAACCTGTACCCTAAACTGTCCCCGTCCCCGTCCCCGACCCGTAACCCTAACCCTAACCCTTACCCGAAGCCTTACACTAACACGTCCACTAATCTTAACCCGTACGCTAACACTAACCCGTACCCTAACACGTACGCTCACACTAAACCGTTGTCGTACCCTAACCTGTACCCTAAACCGTCCCCGTACCCTAACCCTAACCCTAACACTTACCCAAAGCCTTACTTTAACCCGTCCCCTAATCCTAACCCTTACGCTAACACTAACCCATACTCTAACACGTACGCTCAACATAAACCGTTGACGTACCCTAACCTGTGCCCTAAAACGTCCCCGTCCCCTAACCCTATCCCTAACCCTAACCATAACCCTAACCCTTACCCGAACTTTACGCTAACCCGTCCCCTAATCCTAACCCGTACGCTAACACTATCCCATACCCTAACACGTACGCTCAACCTAAACTGTTGTTGTACCCTAACCTGTACCCTAAACCGTCCCCGTCCCCTAACCCTAACCCTAACCCTAACCGTAACACTAACCCTTACCCAAAGCCTTACCCTAACCCGTCCCCTAATCCTAAACCGTACGCTAACACTAACCCGTACCCTAACACATACCCTCACTCTAAACCGTTGTACACTAACCTTTACCCTAAACGGTCCCTGTCCCCTAACCCTCTCCATAACCCTAAACCTAACTCTTACCCGAAGCCTTACCCTAACGCGTCACCGAATCCTAACCCATACGCTAACACTAACCCATACCCTAAAACGTACGCTCACCCTAAACCGTTGTCGTACCCTAACCTGTAACCTAAACCGTCCCCGTCCCCTAACACTAACCCTAACCCTAACCCTTACCCAAAGCCTTATCCTAACCTGTCACATAATCCTAACCCGTACACTATCACTAACGCCTACCCTAACACGTACGCTCACTCTAAACCGTTGTCGTACCCTAACCTGTACCCTAAACCGTCCCCGTCCCCTAACCCTAACCCTAACCCTTACCCGAAGCCTTACCCTATCACGGACCCTAATCCTAACCCGTACGCTAACACTAACCCATACCCTAACACGTACGCTCACACTAAACCGTTGTCGTACTCTAACCTGTACCCTAAACCGTCCCCGTCCCCTATCCCTAACCCTAACCCTAACCCTAACACTTACCCAAAGCCTACCCTAACGCGTCCCCTAATCCTAAACCGTACGCTAACACTAACCCGTGCCCTAACACGTATGCTCACCCTAAACCGTTGTCGTACACTAACCTGTATCCTAAACCGTCCCGGTCCCCGTCCCCGAAACCTAACCCTAACCCTAAGCCTCACCCTTACTCGAAGCCTTATCCTAACCCGCCCCTAATCCTAACCCGTACGCTAACAGTAACCCGTACCCTAACCAGTACGCTCACCCTAAACCGTGGTCGTACCCGAACCTGTACCCTAAACCGTCTCTGTCCCCTGACCCTAACCCTAACCCTAACCCTAACCCTAAACCTTACCCGAAGCCTTCCACTAACCCGTCCCCTAATCCTAACCCGTACGCGAACTCTAACCCGTACCCTAACACGTACGCTGACCCTAAACCGTTCTCGTACACTAACCTGTACCCTAAACCATCCCCGTCCCCTAACCCTAAACCTAAACCTAACCCTAACCCTTACCCGAAGACTTACCCTAACCCGTCCCCTTATACTAAACCGTACGCTAACACTAACACGTACCCTAACACGTACGCTCACCCTAAACCGTTGTCGTACACTAACCTGTACCCTAAACCGTCCCCGTCGCCTAACACTAACCCTAACCCTAACCCTAACCCGAACCCTTACCCGAACCCTTACCCTAACACTTCCCCTAATCCTAACACGTACGCTAACACTAAACCGTACCCTAACACGTACGCTCACCCTAAATCGTTGTCGTACTCTAACCTCTACCCTAAACCGTCTCCGTATGCTAACCCTAACCCTAACCCTAACACTTACCCTTACCTGAAGCCTTACCGTAACACGTCCCGTAATCCTAACCCGTACGCTAACACTAACCCGTTACCTAACACGTACGCTCACCCTAAACTGCTGTCATCCCCTAACCTATACCTTAAACCATCCCCGTTCCTGTCCCCTAAACCTAACCCTAACCCTAAACCTAACCCTTACCCGATTCCTTACCCTAAACCGTCCCCTAATCTGAACCCGTACGCTAACACTAACCCGTACCCTAACACGTATGCTCACCCTAAACCGTTGTCGTACCCTAACCTGTGCCCTAAACCGTCCTCGTCCCCTAACCATAACCCTAACCGTAACCCTAACACTAACTGTTACCCGCAGCATAACACTAACCTGTCCCTTAATCCTAACCCGTACGCTAATACTAACCCGTACCCTAACACGTACGCTCACCCTAAACCGTTGACGTACCCTAACCTGTACCCTAAACCATCCCCGTCCCCTAACCCTAACCCTAACCCTAACCCTAACCCTACCCCTTACCCGAAGCCTTACCCTAACCCGTCCCCTAAGCCTAACCCGTACGCTAACACTAACCCGTACCCTAAAACGTACGCTCACACTAAACTGTTGTCGTACACTAACCTGTACCCTATACCGTCCCAGTCCCCTAACCCTAACCCTAACCCTAAACCTAACCCTTACCCGAAGCCTTACCCTAACCATTCCCCTAAACCTAATCCGTATGCTAACAGTAACACCTACCCTAAAACGTATGCTCACCCTAAACCGTTGTCATACCCTAACCTTTACCCTAAACCGTCCCCGTCCCCTAAACTTAACCCTAACACTAACCCTAAACCTAAACCTTACCCGAAGCCTTGCCCTAACCCGTCCCCTAATCCTAACCCGTACACTAACTCTAACCCGTACCCTAACACGTACTCTCACCCTAAACCGTTGTCTTACCCTAATCTGTACCCTAAACCGTTCCCGTCCCCGTCCCCTAACCCTAACCATAACCTTAACCCTAAACATTTCCCGAAGCCTTACACTAACACGTCCCCTAATCCTAACCCATACGCTAACACTAAACCGTACCCTAACACGTAGGCTCACCCTAAATAGTTGTCGTACCCTAACCTGTACCCTAAACCTTCCTCGTGCCCTAACCCTAACCCTAACCCTAACTGTATCCCTAATCCTTACCCGAAACCTTACCCTAACCCGTCACCAATCCTAACCCATATGCTATCATGTACGCTCACCGTAAAACTTTGTCGCACACTAAACTGTACCCTAAATCATCCACGTCTCCTAACCCTAACCCTAACCCTAAACCTAACCCTAACCCTTACCCGAAGCCTTACCCTAAACCGTCCCCTAATCCTAACCTGTATGCTAACACTAAACCGTACTGTAACACGTACACTGACCCTAAAACGTTGTCATACTCTAAACTGTACCGTAAACCGTCCCCGTCCCCTAACCCTAACCCTAACCCTAACCCTAACCCTTACCCAAAGCCTTACCCTAACCTGTCCCCTAATCCTAACCCGTACGCTAACACTAACCCATACCTTAACACGTACGCTCACCCTAAACCGTTGTCGTACACTAACCTGTACCCTAAACAGTCCCCGTCCCCTATCCCTAACCCTAACCCTAACCCTAACCCTTACCCGAAGCCTTACCCTAACCCGTCCCCTAATCCTAACCCGTACGGTAACACTAACCCGTGCCCTAACACGTACGCTCACCCTAAACCGTTGTCGTACCCTAACCTGTACCCTAAACCGTCCCCGTCCCCTAACCCTAACCCTAAACCTAACCCTAACCCTAACCCTAAACCTAACCATTACCTGAAGCCTTACACTAACACATCCACTAATCCTAAACCGTACGCTAACACTAACCCGTACCCTAACATGTACGCTCACCCTAAACCGTTCTCGTACCCTAACCTGTACCCAAACCGTCCCCGTCCCCGTCCCCTAACCCTAACCCTAACCCTAACCCTAACCCTAACCCATACCCGAAGCCTTACACTAACCCGTCCACTAAACCTAATCCGTATGCTAACACTAACCTGTGCCCTAACACGTACGCTCACCCTAAACCGTTGTCGTATGCTAACCTGTACACTAAACCGTCCCCTAACCCTAACCCTAACCCTAACCCTAACCCTAACCCTTACCTGAAGCCTTACCCTAACACGTCCCCTAATCCTAACCCGTACGCTAACACTAACCCATACCCTAACACTTACACTCACCCTAAAACGTTGTTATAACCTAAACTGTACCCTAAACCGTCCCCGTCCCCTAAACCTAACCCTAACTGTAAACCTTACCCAAAGCCTTACCCTAAACCGTCTCCTAATCCTAACCCGTACGCTAACACTAACCCGTACCCTAACACGTACGCTCACCCTAAATCGTTGTCGTACCCTAACCAGTACCCTAAACCGTCCCCGTCCCCTAACCCTAACCCTAACACTAACCCTTACCCGAACCTTACCCTAACACGTCCCCTAATCCTAACCCCTATGCTAACACTAACCCGTACTCTAACACGTATGCTCACCCTAAACTGCTGTTGTACACTAACCTGTACCTTAAACCGTCCACTTTCCCGTGCCCGTCCCCTAACCCTAACCCTAACCCTAAACATTACCCGAAGACTTACCCTAACCTGTCCCCTAATCCTAACCCGTAGGCTATCACTAACCGTACCCTAACATGTACGCTCAACCTAAACTTTTGTCGTACCCTAAACTGTACCCTAAACCATCCCCGTCCCCGTCCCATAATCCTAACCCGTACGCTAACACTAACCCATACCCTAACACGTACGCTCACCCTAAACCATTGTTGTACGCTAACCTGTACCCTAAACCATCCCCGTCCCCGAACCGTAACCCTAAACCTGACCCTAGACCTAAACGTTATACAAAGCCTTACCGTAACCCGTCCCCTAATCCTAACCCATACGCCAACACTAACCCGTACCCTAACACGTATGCTCACCCTAAACCGTTGTCATACCCTGACCTGTACACTAAACCGTCCCCGTCCCCGTCCTCTAACCCTAACCCTAACCATAACCCTAACCATAACCCTTACCTGAAGCCTTACCCTAAACCGTCCCCTAATCCTAACCCGTATGCTAACACTAACCCGTGCCCTAACACGTACGCTTACCCTAAACCGTTTTTGTACCCTAACCTGTAACCTAAACCATACCCGTCCCCTAACCCTAACCCAAAACCTAACTCTAACCCTAACCCTCACCCGAAGCCTTACCTAAACCCGTCACCAATCCTAACCCTTACGCTATCACGTACGCTCACCCTAAACTGTTGTCGTACACTAACCTGTACCCTAAACCGTCCCCATCCCCTAACCCTAACCCTAACCCTAACCCTATCCCTAACCCTGACCCGAAGCCTTACACTAAACCGTCCCCTAATCCTAACCCGTACGCTAACACTAACCTGTACCCTAACACGTACGCTCACCGTAAACCGTTGTCGTGCCCTAACCTGTACCCTAAACCGTCCCCGTCCCCTAACACTAACCCTAACCCTAACCCTAAACCTAACATTTACCCGAAGCCTTACACTAACCCGTCCACTAATACTAACCCATACGCTAACACTAACCGGTACCCTAACATGTACACTCACCCTAAAACGTTGTCATACCCTAAACTGTACCCTAAACTGTCCCCGTCCCCGTCCCTAACTTAACCCTAACCCTACCCTTACCCGAAGCCTTACCCTAACGCGTCCATTAATCCTAACCCGTACGCTAACACTAACCCATGCACTAACACGTACGCTCACCCTAAACCTTTGTCGTACGCTAAACTGTACCCTAAACCGTCCCCGTCCCCTAATCCTAACCCTAACCCTAACCCTAACACATACCCGAAGCCTTACCCTAACTCGTCCCCTAATCCTAACCCGTACGCTAACACTAACCTGTACCCTAACACGTACGCTCAGCCTAAACCGTTGTCGTACCCTAACATGTACACTAAACCGTCACCGTCCCCTAACCCTAACCCTAACCCTAACCCTAACCCTAACCCTTACCCGAAGCCTTACCCTAGCCCGTCCCCAATTCTAACCCGTACGCTAACACTAACACGTACCCTAACACGTACACTCAACCTATAGCGTTGTCGTACCCAAACCTGTACCCTACACGGTCCCTGTCCCCTAACCCTAACCCTAACCCTAACCATTACCCGAAGCCTTACGCTAACCTGTCCCCAATCCTAAACTGTACGCTAACACTAATCCGTACCCTAACACGTACGGTTACCCTAAACCGTTGTCATACCCTAACCTGTACCCTAAACCGTCCCCGTCCCCTAACCCTAACCCTAAGCGTTACCCGAATCCTTGCCCTAACAGTCCCCTAATCCTAACCTGTACGCTAACACTAACCCGTACCATAACACGTACGTTCACCCTAAACCGTTGTCGTATCCTAAACTGTACCCTAAACCTTCCCCGTCCCCTTACTCTAACCCTAACCCTAACCCTAACCCTAACCCTTACCCGAAGCCTTACCCTAACCCGTCCCATAATCCTAACCCGTACACTAACACTAACCCGTGCCCTAACACGTACGCTCAACCTAAACTGTTGTCGTACCCTAAACCGTACCCGTCCCCGAACCTTAACCCTAACCCTAACCCTAACCCTTACCCGAAGCCTTAGCCAATCCCGTCCCCTAATGCTAACCCGTAAGCTAACACTAACCCTTGCCCTAACACGTACGCTCACCCTAAAACATTGTCGTACCCTAACCTGTACCCTAAACCTTCCCCGTCCCCTAACCCTAACCCTAACCCTAACCCTAACCCTTACCCGAAGTCTAAACTTAACCCGTCACCTAATCCTAACCCATACGGTAACACTATCCCGTGCCCTAACACGTACGCTCACCCAAAACCGTTGTCGTACCCTAACCTGTACCCTAAACCGGCCCCGTCCCCGTCCCCTAACCCTAATCCTAACCCTAACACTTACCCGAAGCCTTACCCTAACCCGTCTCCTAATCCTACCCTGTATGCCAACACTAATCCGTACCCTAACACGTACGCTCACCCTAAACCGTTGTTGTCCCCTAAACTGTACCCTAAACCAGCCCCGTCCCCGTCCCCTAACCCTAACCCTAACCCTAACACTTACCCGAAACCTTACCCTAACCCGTCTCCTAATCCTAACCCGTACGCTAACACTAACCCGTACCCTAACATGTACGCTCACCCTAAACCATTGTCGTACCCTTACCTGTACCCTAAACCGTCCCTGTCCCCTAAACCTAACCGTAAGCCGTACCCGAAGCCTTGCCCTAACCGTCACCTAATCCTAACCTGTACGCTAACACTAACCCTTACCCTAACACCTACTCTCAGCCTAAAGCGTTGCGGTACCGTAACCTGTACCCTAAACCATCCCCGTCCCCGTCCCCTAACCCTAACCCTAACCCTAACTCTAACACTTACCTGAAGCCTTACCCTAACCCGTCCCCTAATCCCAACCCGTACGCTAACACTAACCCGTGCCCTAACACGTACGTTCACCCTAAACCGTTGTCGTACCCTAACCTGTACCCTAAACCGTCCCCGTCCCCTAACCTTAACCCTAACCCAAACCCTAACCTTTACCCGAAGCCTTACCCTATCCCGTCCCCTATTCCTAACCCGTACGCTAACACTAACCCGTGCCCTAACACGTACACTCACACTAAACCGTTGTTGTACCCTAAACTGTACCCTAAACCGTTCCTATCCCCGTCCGCTAACCCTAAACCTAACCCTTACCAGAAGCCTTACGCTAACCCGTCCCCTAACCCTAAACCGTACGCTAACACTAACCCATACCCTAACACGTACGATCACCCTAAATCGTTGTCGTACCCTAACCTGTACCCTAAACCGTCCCCATCCCCTAACCCTAACCATAACCCTAACCCTAACCCTTACCAGAAGCCTTATCGTAACCCGTCCCCTAATCCTAACCCGTACGCTAACACGAACCCGTACGCTAAAACGTACCCTTACCCTAAACCGTTGTCGTAGCCTAACCTGTACCCTAAACCGTACCCTTCCCCTAACCCTAACCCTAACCCTAACCTTAACCCTAACCCTTACCCGAACCTTACCCTAACCCGTCCCCTAATCCTAACCCGTATGTTAACACTAACCCATACCCTAACACGTATGCTCACCCTAAACTGTTGTTGTACACTAACCTGTACTTTAAATCGTCCCCTTTCCCGTCCCCGTTCCCATCCCCTAACCCTAACCCTAACCCTAACCCTTACCCGAAGCCTTACCCTAACCTGTCCCCTAATCCTAACCCATAGGCTATCACTAACCCATACCCTAACATATACGCTCACCCTAAACCTTTGTCGTACCCTCAACTGTACCCTAAACCATCCCCGTCCCCGTCCACTAACCCTAACCCTAAACCTATCCCTTACCCTTAGCCTTACCCTAAACCGTCCCCTAAGCCTAATCCATATGCTAACACTAACCCATACCCCAACACGTACGCTCACCCTAAAACGTTGTCGTACCCTAAACTGTACCCTAAACTGTCCCCGTCTCTTAACCCTAACCCTAACACTAACCCTTACCCGAAGCCTTACCCTAACCCGTCCCCTTATCCTAACCCGTACACTAACACTAACCCGTACGCTAACACGTACGCTCACCCTAAAACATTGTCGTACCCTAACTTGTACCCTAAACCATCCCCGTCACCTTACCCTAAACCTAAACCTAACCCTTACCCGAAGCCTTACCCTAACCTGTCCCCAATCCTAAACTGTACGCTAACACTTATCCATACCCTAACACGTACAGTTACCCTAAACCGTTGTCATACCCTAACCTGTACCCTAAACCGTCCCCATCCCCTAACCCTAACCCTAAGCGTTACCCGAATCCTTGCCCTAACAGTCCCCTAATCCTAACCTGTACGCTAACACTAAACCATACCGTAACACGTACGCTCACCCTAAACCGTTGTCGTATCCTAACCTGTACCCTAAACCTTCCCCGTCCCCTTACTCTAACCCTAACCCTAACCCTAACCCTAACCCTTACCCGAAGCCTTACCCTAACCCGTCCCATAATCCTAACCTGTACACTAACACTAACCCGTGCCCTAACACGTACGCTCAACTTAAACCGTTGTCGTACCCTAAACCGTACCCGTCCCCTAACCTTAACCCTAACCCTAACCCTAACCCTTACCCGAAGCCTTAGCCAATCCCGTCCCCTAATGCTAACCCGTACGCTAACACTAACCCTTGCCCTAACACGTACGCTCACCCTAAAACATTGTCGTACCCTAACCTGTACCCTAAACCTTCCCCGTCCCCTAACCCAAACACTAACCCTAACCCTATCCCTAACCCTTACCCGAAGCCTTACCCTAAACCGTCCCATAATCCTAAACTGTACGCTAACACTAACCTGTACCCTAACACGTACGCTCACCCTAAACCGTTGTCGTACCGTAACCTGTACCCTAAACCGTCCCCGTCCCCTAACTCTAACCCTAACCCTAACCATAAACCTAACCTTTATCCGAAGCCTTACCCTAAGCCATCCACTAATCCTAACCCGTACGCTAACAATAACCCGTACTCTAACACGTACACTCACCCTAAAACGTTGTCATACCCTAAACTGTACCCTAAACCGTCCCCATACCCTAACCCTAACCCTATCCCTAACACTAAACCTTACCCAAAGCCTTACCCTAACCCGTCCCCTAATCCTAACCCGTACGCTAACACTAACCCGTACCCTAACACGTACGCTCACCCTAAACCGATGTTGTACGCTAACCTGTACCCTAAACTGTCCCCGTCCCCGTCCCCGACCCGTAACCCTAACCCTAACCCTTACCCGAAGCCTTACACTAACACGTCCACTAATCTTAACCCGTACGCTAACACTAACCCGTACCCTAACACGTACGCTCACACTAAACCGTTGTCGTACCCTAACCTGTACCCTAAACCGTCCCCGTACCCTAACCCTAACCCTAACACTTACCCAAAGCCTTACTCTAACCCGTCCCCTAATCCTAACCCGTAAGCTCACACTAACCTGTACCCTAACACGTACGCTCACCCTAAACCGTTGTCATACCCTAACCTGTACCCTAAACCGTCCCCGTCCCCTAACCCTAACCCTAACCCTAACCCTTACCCGAAGCCTTACAGTAATCCGTCCCCTAATTCTAACCGGTACGCTAACACTAACACCTACCCTAACACGTACGCTCACCCTAAACTGTTGTCGTACACTAACCTCTACCCTAAACCATTCCTGTCCTCTAACCCTAACCCTAACCCTAACCCTAAACCTAACCCTTACCCGAAGCCTTACTTTAACCCGTCCCCTAATCCTAACCCTTACGCTAACACTAACCCATACTCTAACACGTACGCTCAACATAAACCGTTGACGTACCCTAACCTGTGCCCTAAAACGTCCCCGTCCCCTAACCCTATCCCTAACCCTAACCATAACCCTAACCCTTACCCGAACTTTACGCTAACCCGTCCCCTAATCCTAACCCGTACGCTAACACTATCCCATACCCTAACACGTACGCTCAACCTAAACTGTTGTTGTACACTAACCTGTACCCTAAACCGTCCCCTTCCCCGTCCCCGTCCCCTAACTCTAATTTTAACCCTAAACCTTACCCGAAGCTTTATCCTAACTCGTCCCCAAATACTAACCCGTAGGCTATCACTAACACGTACCCTAACATGTACGGTCACCCTAATCCTTTGTCGTACCCTAACCTGTACCCTAAATCATCCCCGTCCCAGTCCCCTAACCCTAAACCTAAACCTAACCCTATCCCTTACCCGAAGTCTTACCCTAACCCGTCCCCTAATCCTAATCCGTACGCTAACACTAACCCGTACCCTATCATGTACGCTCACCCTAAACCGTTATTGTACCCTAACCTGTACCCTAAACTGTCCCCGTCCCCTAACCATAACCCTAACCCTTACCCGAAGCCTTACCCTAACCCGACTCCTAATCCTAACCCGTGCGCTAACACTAACCCGTACCCTATCATGTACGCTCACCCTAAACCATTGTAATACCCTAACATGTACCCTAAACCGTCCCCGTCGCCTAACCCTAACCCTAAACCTAACCCTAAACCTAACCCTTACCCGAAGCCTTACCCTAACCCGTCCCCTAATCCTAACCCATACGCTAACAATAACCCTTGCCCTAACACGTACGTTCACACTAAACCGTTCTCGTACACTAACCTGTACCTTAAACCATCCCCGTACCCTAACCCTTACCCTAACTTTAACCCTAACCCTTACCCGAAGCCTTACTCTAACCCGTCCCATAATCCTAACCCATACGCTTACACTAACCCATACCCTAACACGTACGCTCAACCTAAACCGTTGACGTACTCTAACCTGTACCTTAAACCGTCCCCGTCCCCTAACCCTAACCCTAACCCTAACCATAACCCTTACCCGAAGCCATACTGTATCACATCCCCTAATACTAACCCGTACGCTAACACTAACCCATACCCTAACACGTACGCTCACCCTAAACCGTTGTCTTACCCTAATCTGTACCCTAAACCGTCCCCGACCCCGTCCCCTAACCCTAACCGTAACCTTAACCCTAAACCTTTCCCGAAGCCTTAAACAAACACGTCCCCTAAACCTAACCCGTACGCTAAAATAAACCGTACCCTAACACGTACGCTCACCCTAAATCGTTGTCGTACACTAACCTGTACCCTAAACCGTCCTCGTCCCCTAACTCTAACCCTAACCCTAACTGTAACCCTAATCCTTACCCGAAATCTTACCCTAACCCGTCACCAATCCTAACCCATACGCTATCACGTACGCTCACCCTAAACCGTTGTCGCACACTAACCTGTACCCTAAACCGTCCCCGTCTCCTAACCCTAACCCTAACCTTAAACCTAACCCTAACCCTTACCCGAATCCTTACCCTAAACCGTCCCCTAATCCTAACCCGTACGCTAACACTAAACCGTACCCTAACACGTACACTCACCCTAAAACGTTGTCATACCCTAAACTGTACCCTAAACCGTCCCCATACCCTAACCCTAACCCTATCCCTAACACTAAACCTTACCCAAAGCCTTACCCTAACCCGTCCCCTAATCCTAACCCGTACGCTAACACTAACCCGTACCCTAACACGTACGCTCACCCTAAACCGATGTTGTACGCTAACCTGTACCCTAAACTGTCCCCGTCCCCGTCCCCGACCCGTAACCCTAACCCTAACCCTTACCCGAAGCCTTACACTAACACGTCCACTAATCTTAACCCGTACGCTAACACTAACCCGTACCCTAACACGTACGCTCACACTAAACCGTTGTCGTACCCTAACCTGTACCCTAAACCGTCCC
This sequence comes from Delphinapterus leucas, assembly GCF_059928025.1. Taxonomy (NCBI): domain Eukaryota; kingdom Metazoa; phylum Chordata; class Mammalia; order Artiodactyla; family Monodontidae; genus Delphinapterus; species Delphinapterus leucas. The sequence goes on from NW_028322244.1 coordinate 8,824,698, forward strand.
CGTACCCTAACCCTAACCCTAACACTTACCCAAAGCCTTACTTTAACCCGTCCCCTAATCCTAACCCTTACGCTAACACTAACCCATACTCTAACACGTACGCTCAACATAAACCGTTGACGTACCCTAACCTGTGCCCTAAAACGTCCCCGTCCCCTAACCCTATCCCTAACCCTAACCATAACCCTAACCCTTACCCGAACTTTACGCTAACCCGTCCCCTAATCCTAACCCGTACGCTAACACTATCCCATACCCTAACACGTACGCTCAACCTAAACTGTTGTTGTACCCTAACCTGTACCCTAAAACGTCCCCGTCCCCTAACCCTAACCCTAACCCTAACCGTAACACTAACCCTTACCCAAAGCCTTACCCTAACCCGTCCCCTAATCCTAAACCGTACGCTAACACTAACCCGTACCCTAACACATACCCTCACTCTAAACCGTTGTACACTAACCTTTACCCTAAACGGTCCCTGTCCCCTAACCCTCTCCATAACCCTAAACCTAACTCTTACCCGAAGCCTTACCCTAACGCGTCACCGAATCCTAACCCATACGCTAACACTAACCCATACCCTAAAACGTACGCTCACCCTAAACCGTTGTCGTACCCTAACCTGTAACCTAAACCGTCCCCGTCCCCTAACACTAACCCTAACCCTAACCCTTACCCAAAGCCTTATCCTAACCTGTCACATAATCCTAACCCGTACACTATCACTAACGCCTACCCTAACACGTACGCTCACTCTAAACCGTTGTCGTACCCTAACCTGTACCCTAAACCGTCCCCGTCCCCTAACCCTAACCCTAACCCTTACCCGAAGCCTTACCCTATCACGGACCCTAATCCTAACCCGTACGCTAACACTAACCCATACCCTAACACGTACGCTCACACTAAACCGTTGTCGTACTCTAACCTGTACCCTAAACCGTCCCCGTCCCCTATCCCTAACCCTAACCCTAACCCTAACACTTACCCAAAGCCTACCCTAACGCGTCCCCTAATCCTAAACCGTACGCTAACACTAACCCGTGCCCTAACACGTATGCTCACCCTAAACCGTTGTCGTACACTAACCTGTATCCTAAACCGTCCCGGTCCCCGTCCCCGAAACCTAACCCTAACCCTAAGCCTCACCCTTACTCGAAGCCTTATCCTAACCCACCCCTAATCCTAACCCGTACGCTAACAGTAACCCGTACCCTAACCAGTACGCTCACCCTAAACCGTGGTCGTACCCGAACCTGTACCCTAAACCGTCTCTGTCCCCTGACCCTAACCCTAACCCTAACCCTAACCCTAAACCTTACCCGAAGCCTTCCACTAACCCGTCCCCTAATCCTAACCCGTACGCGAACTCTAACCCGTACCCTAACACGTACGCTGACCCTAAACCGTTCTCGTACACTAACCTGTACCCTAAACCATCCCCGTCCCCTAACCCTAAACCTAAACCTAACCCTAACCCTTACCCGAAGACTTACCCTAACCCGTCCCCTTATACTAAACCGTACGCTAACACTAACACGTACCCTAACACGTACGCTCACCCTAAACCGTTGTCGTACACTAACCTGTACCCTAAACCGTCCCCGTCGCCTAACACTAACCCTAACCCTAACCCTAACCCGAACCCTTACCCGAACCCTTACCCTAACACTTCCCCTAATCCTAACACGTACGCTAACACTAAACCGTACCCTAACACGTACGCTCACCCTAAATCGTTGTCGTACTCTAACCTCTACCCTAAACCGTCTCCGTATGCTAACCCTAACCCTAACCCTAACACTTACCCTTACCTGAAGCCTTACCGTAACACGTCCCGTAATCCTAACCCGTACGCTAACACTAACCCGTTACCTAACACGTACGCTCACCCTAAACTGCTGTCATCCCCTAACCTATACCTTAAACCATCCCCGTTCCTGTCCCCTAAACCTAACCCTAACCCTAAACCTAACCCTTACCCGATTCCTTACCCTAAACCGTCCCCTAATCTGAACCCGTACGCTAACACTAACCCGTACCCTAACACGTATGCTCACCCTAAACCGTTGTCGTACCCTAACCTGTGCCCTAAACCGTCCTCGTCCCCTAACCATAACCCTAACCGTAACCCTAACACTAACTGTTACCCGCAGCATAACACTAACCCGTCCCTTAATCCTAACCCGTACGCTAATACTAACCCGTACCCTAACACGTACGCTCACCCTAAACCGTTGACGTACCCTAACCTGTACCCTAAACCATCCCCGTCCCCTAACCCTAACCCTAACCCTAACCCTAACCCTACCCCTTACCCGAAGCCTTACCCTAACCCGTCCCCTAAGCCTAACCCGTACGCTAACACTAACCCGTACCCTAAAACGTACGCTCACACTAAACTGTTGTCGTACACTAACCTGTACCCTATACCGTCCCAGTCCCCTAACCCTAACCCTAACCCTAAACCTAACCCTTACCCGAAGCCTTACCCTAACCATTCCCCTAAACCTAATCCGTATGCTAACAGTAACACCTACCCTAAAACGTATGCTCACCCTAAACCGTTGTCATACCCTAACCTTTACCCTAAACCGTCCCCGTCCCCTAAACTTAACCCTAACACTAACCCTAAACCTAAACCTTACCCGAAGCCTTGCCCTAACCCGTCCCCTAATCCTAACCCGTACACTAACTCTAACCCGTACCCTAACACGTACTCTCACCCTAAACCGTTGTCTTACCCTAATCTGTACCCTAAACCGTTCCCGTCCCCGTCCCCTAACCCTAACCATAACCTTAACCCTAAACATTTCCCGAAGCCTTACACTAACACGTCCCCTAATCCTAACCCATACGCTAACACTAAACCGTACCCTAACACGTAGGCTCACCCTAAATAGTTGTCGTACCCTAACCTGTACCCTAAACCTTCCTCGTGCCCTAACCCTAACCCTAACCCTAACTGTATCCCTAATCCTTACCCGAAACCTTACCCTAACCCGTCACCAATCCTAACCCATATGCTATCATGTACGCTCACCGTAAAACTTTGTCGCACACTAAACTGTACCCTAAATCATCCACGTCTCCTAACCCTAACCCTAACCCTAAACCTAACCCTAACCCTTACCCGAAGCCTTACCCTAAACCGTCCCCTAATCCTAACCTGTATGCTAACACTAAACCGTACTGTAACACGTACACTGACCCTAAAACGTTGTCATACTCTAAACTGTACCGTAAACCGTCCCCGTCCCCTAACCCTAACCCTAACCCTAACCCTAACCCTTACCCAAAGCCTTACCCTAACCTGTCCCCTAATCCTAACCCGTACGCTAACACTAACCCATACCTTAACACGTACGCTCACCCTAAACCGTTGTCGTACACTAACCTGTACCCTAAACAGTCCCCGTCCCCTATCCCTAACCCTAACCCTAACCCTAACCCTTACCCGAAGCCTTACCCTAACCCGTCCCCTAATCCTAACCCGTACGGTAACACTAACCCGTGCCCTAACACGTACGCTCACCCTAAACCGTTGTCGTACCCTAACCTGTACCCTAAACCGTCCCCGTCCCCTAACCCTAACCCTAAACCTAACCCTAACCCTAACCCTAAACCTAACCATTACCTGAAGCCTTACACTAACACATCCACTAATCCTAAACCGTACGCTAACACTAACCCGTACCCTAACATGTACGCTCACCCTAAACCGTTCTCGTACCCTAACCTGTACCCAAACCGTCCCCGTCCCCGTCCCCTAACCCTAACCCTAACCCTAACCCTAACCCTAACCCATACCCGAAGCCTTACACTAACCCGTCCACTAAACCTAATCCGTATGCTAACACTAACCTGTGCCCTAACACGTACGCTCACCCTAAACCGTTGTCGTATGCTAACCTGTACACTAAACCGTCCCCTAACCCTAACCCTAACCCTAACCCTAACCCTAACCCTTACCTGAAGCCTTACCCTAACACGTCCCCTAATCCTAACCCGTACGCTAACACTAACCCATACCCTAACACTTACACTCACCCTAAAACGTTGTTATAACCTAAACTGTACCCTAAACCGTCCCCGTCCCCTAAACCTAACCCTAACTGTAAACCTTACCCAAAGCCTTACCCTAAACCGTCTCCTAATCCTAACCCGTACGCTAACACTAACCCGTACCCTAACACGTACGCTCACCCTAAATCGTTGTCGTACCCTAACCAGTACCCTAAACCGTCCCCGTCCCCTAACCCTAACCCTAACACTAACCCTTACCCGAACCTTACCCTAACACGTCCCCTAATCCTAACCCCTATGCTAACACTAACCCGTACTCTAACACGTATGCTCACCCTAAACTGCTGTTGTACACTAACCTGTACCTTAAACCGTCCACTTTCCCGTGCCCGTCCCCTAACCCTAACCCTAACCCTAAACATTACCCGAAGACTTACCCTAACCTGTCCCCTAATCCTAACCCGTAGGCTATCACTAACCGTACCCTAACATGTACGCTCAACCTAAACTTTTGTCGTACCCTAAACTGTACCCTAAACCATCCCCGTCCCCGTCCCATAATCCTAACCCGTACGCTAACACTAACCCATACCCTAACACGTACGCTCACCCTAAACCATTGTTGTACGCTAACCTGTACCCTAAACCATCCCCGTCCCCGAACCGTAACCCTAAACCTGACCCTAGACCTAAACGTTATACAAAGCCTTACCGTAACCCGTCCCCTAATCCTAACCCATACGCCAACACTAACCCGTACCCTAACACGTATGCTCACCCTAAACCGTTGTCATACCCTGACCTGTACACTAAACCGTCCCCGTCCCCGTCCTCTAACCCTAACCCTAACCATAACCCTAACCATAACCCTTACCTGAAGCCTTACCCTAAACCGTCCCCTAATCCTAACCCGTATGCTAACACTAACCCGTGCCCTAACACGTACGCTTACCCTAAACCGTTTTTGTACCCTAACCTGTAACCTAAACCATACCCGTCCCCTAACCCTAACCCAAAACCTAACTCTAACCCTAACCCTCACCCGAAGCCTTACCTAAACCCGTCACCAATCCTAACCCTTACGCTATCACGTACGCTCACCCTAAACTGTTGTCGTACACTAACCTGTACCCTAAACCGTCCCCATCCCCTAACCCTAACCCTAACCCTAACCCTATCCCTAACCCTGACCCGAAGCCTTACACTAAACCGTCCCCTAATCCTAACCCGTACGCTAACACTAACCTGTACCCTAACACGTACGCTCACCGTAAACCGTTGTCGTGCCCTAACCTGTACCCTAAACCGTCCCCGTCCCCTAACACTAACCCTAACCCTAACCCTAAACCTAACATTTACCCGAAGCCTTACACTAACCCGTCCACTAATACTAACCCATACGCTAACACTAACCGGTACCCTAACATGTACACTCACCCTAAAACGTTGTCATACCCTAAACTGTACCCTAAACTGTCCCCGTCCCCGTCCCTAACTTAACCCTAACCCTACCCTTACCCGAAGCCTTACCCTAACGCGTCCATTAATCCTAACCCGTACGCTAACACTAACCCATGCACTAACACGTACGCTCACCCTAAACCTTTGTCGTACGCTAAACTGTACCCTAAACCGTCCCCGTCCCCTAATCCTAACCCTAACCCTAACCCTAACACATACCCGAAGCCTTACCCTAACTCGTCCCCTAATCCTAACCCGTACGCTAACACTAACCTGTACCCTAACACGTACGCTCAGCCTAAACCGTTGTCGTACCCTAACATGTACACTAAACCGTCACCGTCCCCTAACCCTAACCCTAACCCTAACCCTAACCCTAACCCTTACCCGAAGCCTTACCCTAGCCCGTCCCCAATTCTAACCCGTACGCTAACACTAACACGTACCCTAACACGTACACTCAACCTATAGCGTTGTCGTACCCAAACCTGTACCCTACACGGTCCCTGTCCCCTAACCCTAACCCTAACCCTAACCATTACCCGAAGCCTTACGCTAACCTGTCCCCAATCCTAAACTGTACGCTAACACTAATCCGTACCCTAACACGTACGGTTACCCTAAACCGTTGTCATACCCTAACCTGTACCCTAAACCGTCCCCGTCCCCTAACCCTAACCCTAAGCGTTACCCGAATCCTTGCCCTAACAGTCCCCTAATCCTAACCTGTACGCTAACACTAACCCGTACCATAACACGTACGTTCACCCTAAACCGTTGTCGTATCCTAAACTGTACCCTAAACCTTCCCCGTCCCCTTACTCTAACCCTAACCCTAACCCTAACCCTAACCCTTACCCGAAGCCTTACCCTAACCCGTCCCATAATCCTAACCCGTACACTAACACTAACCCGTGCCCTAACACGTACGCTCAACCTAAACTGTTGTCGTACCCTAAACCGTACCCGTCCCCGAACCTTAACCCTAACCCTAACCCTAACCCTTACCCGAAGCCTTAGCCAATCCCGTCCCCTAATGCTAACCCGTAAGCTAACACTAACCCTTGCCCTAACACGTACGCTCACCCTAAAACATTGTCGTACCCTAACCTGTACCCTAAACCTTCCCCGTCCCCTAACCCTAACCCTAACCCTAACCCTAACCCTTACCCGAAGTCTAAACTTAACCCGTCACCTAATCCTAACCCATACGGTAACACTATCCCGTGCCCTAACACGTACGCTCACCCAAAACCGTTGTCGTACCCTAACCTGTACCCTAAACCGGCCCCGTCCCCGTCCCCTAACCCTAATCCTAACCCTAACACTTACCCGAAGCCTTACCCTAACCCGTCTCCTAATCCTACCCTGTATGCCAACACTAATCCGTACCCTAACACGTACGCTCACCCTAAACCGTTGTTGTCCCCTAAACTGTACCCTAAACCAGCCCCGTCCCCGTCCCCTAACCCTAACCCTAACCCTAACACTTACCCGAAACCTTACCCTAACCCGTCTCCTAATCCTAACCCGTACGCTAACACTAACCCGTACCCTAACATGTACGCTCACCCTAAACCATTGTCGTACCCTTACCTGTACCCTAAACCGTCCCTGTCCCCTAAACCTAACCGTAAGCCGTACCCGAAGCCTTGCCCTAACCGTCACCTAATCCTAACCTGTACGCTAACACTAACCCTTACCCTAACACCTACTCTCAGCCTAAAGCGTTGCGGTACCGTAACCTGTACCCTAAACCATCCCCGTCCCCGTCCCCTAACCCTAACCCTAACCCTAACTCTAACACTTACCTGAAGCCTTACCCTAACCCGTCCCCTAATCCCAACCCGTACGCTAACACTAACCCGTGCCCTAACACGTACGTTCACCCTAAACCGTTGTCGTACCCTAACCTGTACCCTAAACCGTCCCCGTCCCCTAACCTTAACCCTAACCCAAACCCTAACCCTTACCCGAAGCCTTACCCTATCCCGTCCCCTATTCCTAACCCGTACGCTAACACTAACCCGTGCCCTAACACGTACACTCACACTAAACCGTTGTTGTACCCTAAACTGTACCCTAAACCGTTCCTATCCCCGTCCGCTAACCCTAAACCTAACCCTTACCAGAAGCCTTACGCTAACCCGTCCCCTAACCCTAAACCGTACGCTAACACTAACCCATACCCTAACACGTACGATCACCCTAAATCGTTGTCGTACCCTAACCTGTACCCTAAACCGTCCCCATCCCCTAACCCTAACCATAACCCTAACCCTAACCCTTACCAGAAGCCTTATCGTAACCCGTCCCCTAATCCTAACCCGTACGCTAACACGAACCCGTACGCTAAAACGTACCCTTACCCTAAACCGTTGTCGTAGCCTAACCTGTACCCTAAACCGTACCCTTCCCCTAACCCTAACCCTAACCCTAACCTTAACCCTAACCCTTACCCGAACCTTACCCTAACCCGTCCCCTAATCCTAACCCGTATGTTAACACTAACCCATACCCTAACACGTATGCTCACCCTAAACTGTTGTTGTACACTAACCTGTACTTTAAATCGTCCCCTTTCCCGTCCCCGTTCCCATCCCCTAACCCTAACCCTAACCCTAACCCTTACCCGAAGCCTTACCCTAACCTGTCCCCTAATCCTAACCCATAGGCTATCACTAACCCATACCCTAACATATACGCTCACCCTAAACCTTTGTCGTACCCTCAACTGTACCCTAAACCATCCCCGTCCCCGTCCACTAACCCTAACCCTAAACCTATCCCTTACCCTTAGCCTTACCCTAAACCGTCCCCTAAGCCTAATCCATATGCTAACACTAACCCATACCCCAACACGTACGCTCACCCTAAAACGTTGTCGTACCCTAAACTGTACCCTAAACTGTCCCCGTCTCTTAACCCTAACCCTAACACTAACCCTTACCCGAAGCCTTACCCTAACCCGTCCCCTTATCCTAACCCGTACACTAACACTAACCCGTACGCTAACACGTACGCTCACCCTAAAACATTGTCGTACCCTAACTTGTACCCTAAACCATCCCCGTCACCTTACCCTAAACCTAAACCTAACCCTTACCCGAAGCCTTACCCTAACCTGTCCCCAATCCTAAACTGTACGCTAACACTTATCCATACCCTAACACGTACAGTTACCCTAAACCGTTGTCATACCCTAACCTGTACCCTAAACCGTCCCCATCCCCTAACCCTAACCCTAAGCGTTACCCGAATCCTTGCCCTAACAGTCCCCTAATCCTAACCTGTACGCTAACACTAAACCATACCGTAACACGTACGCTCACCCTAAACCGTTGTCGTATCCTAACCTGTACCCTAAACCTTCCCCGTCCCCTTACTCTAACCCTAACCCTAACCCTAACCCTAACCCTTACCCGAAGCCTTACCCTAACCCGTCCCATAATCCTAACCTGTACACTAACACTAACCCGTGCCCTAACACGTACGCTCAACTTAAACCGTTGTCGTACCCTAAACCGTACCCGTCCCCTAACCTTAACCCTAACCCTAACCCTAACCCTTACCCGAAGCCTTAGCCAATCCCGTCCCCTAATGCTAACCCGTACGCTAACACTAACCCTTGCCCTAACACGTACGCTCACCCTAAAACATTGTCGTACCCTAACCTGTACCCTAAACCTTCCCCGTCCCCTAACCCAAACACTAACCCTAACCCTATCCCTAACCCTTACCCGAAGCCTTACCCTAAACCGTCCCATAATCCTAAACTGTACGCTAACACTAACCTGTACCCTAACACGTACGCTCACCCTAAACCGTTGTCGTACCGTAACCTGTACCCTAAACCGTCCCCGTCCCCTAACTCTAACCCTAACCCTAACCATAAACCTAACCTTTATCCGAAGCCTTACCCTAAGCCATCCACTAATCCTAACCCGTACGCTAACAATAACCCGTACTCTAACACGTACACTCACCCTAAAACGTTGTCATACCCTAAACTGTACCCTAAACCGTCCCCATACCCTAACCCTAACCCTATCCCTAACACTAAACCTTACCCAAAGCCTTACCCTAACCCGTCCCCTAATCCTAACCCGTACGCTAACACTAACCCGTACCCTAACACGTACGCTCACCCTAAACCGATGTTGTACGCTAACCTGTACCCTAAACTGTCCCCGTCCCCGTCCCCGACCCGTAACCCTAACCCTAACCCTTACCCGAAGCCTTACACTAACACGTCCACTAATCTTAACCCGTACGCTAACACTAACCCGTACCCTAACACGTACGCTCACACTAAACCGTTGTCGTACCCTAACCTGTACCCTAAACCGTCCCCGTACCCTAACCCTAACCCTAACACTTACCCAAAGCCTTACTCTAACCCGTCCCCTAATCCTAACCCGTAAGCTCACACTAACCTGTACCCTAACACGTACGCTCACCCTAAACCGTTGTCATACCCTAACCTGTACCCTAAACCGTCCCCGTCCCCTAACCCTAACCCTAACCCTAACCCTTACCCGAAGCCTTACAGTAATCCGTCCCCTAATTCTAACCGGTACGCTAACACTAACACCTACCCTAACACGTACGCTCACCCTAAACTGTTGTCGTACACTAACCTCTACCCTAAACCATTCCTGTCCTCTAACCCTAACCCTAACCCTAACCCTAAACCTAACCCTTACCCGAAGCCTTACTTTAACCCGTCCCCTAATCCTAACCCTTACGCTAACACTAACCCATACTCTAACACGTACGCTCAACATAAACCGTTGACGTACCCTAACCTGTGCCCTAAAACGTCCCCGTCCCCTAACCCTATCCCTAACCCTAACCATAACCCTAACCCTTACCCGAACTTTACGCTAACCCGTCCCCTAATCCTAACCCGTACGCTAACACTATCCCATACCCTAACACGTACGCTCAACCTAAACTGTTGTTGTACACTAACCTGTACCCTAAACCGTCCCCTTCCCCGTCCCCGTCCCCTAACTCTAATTTTAACCCTAAACCTTACCCGAAGCTTTATCCTAACTCGTCCCCAAATACTAACCCGTAGGCTATCACTAACACGTACCCTAACATGTACGGTCACCCTAATCCTTTGTCGTACCCTAACCTGTACCCTAAATCATCCCCGTCCCAGTCCCCTAACCCTAAACCTAAACCTAACCCTATCCCTTACCCGAAGTCTTACCCTAACCCGTCCCCTAATCCTAATCCGTACGCTAACACTAACCCGTACCCTATCATGTACGCTCACCCTAAACCGTTATTGTACCCTAACCTGTACCCTAAACTGTCCCCGTCCCCTAACCATAACCCTAACCCTTACCCGAAGCCTTACCCTAACCCGACTCCTAATCCTAACCCGTGCGCTAACACTAACCCGTACCCTATCATGTACGCTCACCCTAAACCATTGTAATACCCTAACATGTACCCTAAACCGTCCCCGTCGCCTAACCCTAACCCTAAACCTAACCCTAAACCTAACCCTTACCCGAAGCCTTACCCTAACCCGTCCCCTAATCCTAACCCATACGCTAACAATAACCCTTGCCCTAACACGTACGTTCACACTAAACCGTTCTCGTACACTAACCTGTACCTTAAACCATCCCCGTACCCTAACCCTTACCCTAACTTTAACCCTAACCCTTACCCGAAGCCTTACTCTAACCCGTCCCATAATCCTAACCCATACGCTTACACTAACCCATACCCTAACACGTACGCTCAACCTAAACCGTTGACGTACTCTAACCTGTACCTTAAACCGTCCCCGTCCCCTAACCCTAACCCTAACCCTAACCATAACCCTTACCCGAAGCCATACTGTATCACATCCCCTAATACTAACCCGTACGCTAACACTAACCCATACCCTAACACGTACGCTCACCCTAAACCGTTGTCTTACCCTAATCTGTACCCTAAACCGTCCCCGACCCCGTCCCCTAACCCTAACCGTAACCTTAACCCTAAACCTTTCCCGAAGCCTTAAACAAACACGTCCCCTAAACCTAACCCGTACGCTAAAATAAACCGTACCCTAACACGTACGCTCACCCTAAATCGTTGTCGTACACTAACCTGTACCCTAAACCGTCCTCGTCCCCTAACTCTAACCCTAACCCTAACTGTAACCCTAATCCTTACCCGAAATCTTACCCTAACCCGTCACCAATCCTAACCCATACGCTATCACGTACGCTCACCCTAAACCGTTGTCGCACACTAACCTGTACCCTAAACCGTCCCCGTCTCCTAACCCTAACCCTAACCTTAAACCTAACCCTAACCCTTACCCGAATCCTTACCCTAAACCGTCCCCTAATCCTAACCCGTACGCTAACACTAAACCGTACCCTAACACGTACACTCACCCTAAAACGTTGTCATACCCTAAACTGTACCGTAAACCGTCCCCGTCCCCTAACCGTAATCCTAACCCTAACCCTAACCCTTACCCAAAGCCTTACCCTAACTCGTCCCCTAATCCTAACCCGTACGCTAACACTAACCCGTACCCTAACACGTACGCTCACCCTAAACCGTTGTCGTACCCTAACCTCTACCCTAAACCGTTACTGTCCCCTAACCCTAACCCTAACCATAACCCTAACCCTTACCCGAAGCCTTACCCTAACCCATCGCCTAATCGTAACCCGTATGCTAACACTAACCCGAACCCTAACACATACGCTCACCCTAAACCGTTGTCATACCCTAACCTGTACCCTAAACCATCCCCGTCCCCTAACCCTAAACATAACCCTAACCCTAACCCTAACCCTAACCCTTACCCGAAGCCTTACCCTAACCCGTCCACTAATCCTAATCCGTACGCTAACACTAATCCCTGCCCTAACACGTATGCTCACCCTAAAACGTTGTTGTACGCTAACCTGTACCCTAAACCTTCCCCGTCCAATAACCCTAACCCTAAACCTAACCGTAACCCTCACCCGAAGCCTTACCCTAACCCGTCTCCAATCCTAACCCGTACGTTATCACGTACGCTCACTCTAAACTGTTGTCGTACACTAACCTGTACCCTAAACCCTCCCCGTCCCCTAACCCTAACCCTAACCCTAACCCTATCCCTAACCCTTACCCGAAGCCTTACCCTAACCCGTCCACTAATAATAACACGTACGCTAAAACTAACCCGTACCCTAACACGTACACTCACCTTAAAACATTGTCATACCCTAAACTGTACCCTAAACCGTCCCAGTCCCCTAACCCTAACCCTAACCCTAACCCTAACACTTACCCAAAGCCTTACCCTAACCCGTACGCTAACACTAACCTGTACCCTAACACGTACGCTCACACTAAACCGTTGTCGTACCCTCACCTGTACCCTAAACCATCCCCGTCCCCTAATCCTAACCCTAACCCTAACCCTAAACCTTACCCGAAGCCTTACCCTAACCCGTCCCCTAATCCTAACCCGTACGCTAACACTAAACGTTACCCTAACACGTATGATCATCCTAAACCGGTGTCGTACCCTAACCTGTACACTAAACCGTCCCCTAACCCTAATCCTAACCCTAACCCTAACCCTTACCCAAAGCCTTAACCTAACCCGTCCCCAATCCTAACCCGTACGATAACATTAACCCATGCCCTATCACGTACGCTCACCCTAAACGGTTGTCATACCCTAACCTGTACCCTAAACCGTCCCCGTCCCCTAACCCTAACCCTAACCCTAACGCTAACCCTAAACCTAACCCTAACACTTACCCGAAACCTTTCCCTAACCCGTCCAATAATCCTAACCCGTACGCTCACACTAACCCGTTACCTAACACGTACGATCACCCTAAACCGCTGTCATCCCCTAACCTGTACCTTAAACCGTCCCCGTCCCGGTCCCCTAACCCTAACCCTAACCCTAACCCTAAACCTTACGCAAAGCCTTAACCTCTCTGGTCCCCTAATCCTAACCCGTACGATAACACTAACCCATACCCTAACAAGTACGCTCACACTAAACCATTGTTCTACACTAACCTGTACCCTAAACCATCACTGTCCCCTAACCCTAACCCTAACACTTACCCTAACCCTTACCCGAAGCCTTACACTAACCCGTCCCCTAACCCTAACCCGTACGCTAACACGAACCCATACCCTAACACGTACGCTCAACCTAAAGCATTGTCGTACCCTAACCTGTACCCTAAACCTTCCCCGTCCCCTAACCCTAACCCTAACCCTAAACCTAAACCTAACCCTTACCCGAAGCCTCACCCTAACACGTCCCATAATCCTAACCCGTATGCTAACACTAACCCGTACCCTAACACGTACGCTCAACCTAAACCTTTGTTGTACCCTAACCTGTACCCTAGACCGTCCCCGTCCCCTAACGCTAACCCTAACCATTACCTTAAGCCTTACCCTAACCCGTCCCCTAAACCTAACCCGTACGATAACACTAATCCGTACCCTAACACGTTCGCTCACCCTAAACCAATTTCGTACACTAACCTGTACCCTAAACCATTCTCGTCCCCTAACCCTAACCCTAACCATAACCCTAACACTAAACATTGTGCGAAACCTTACCCTAACCCGTCCCCTAATCCTAAACCGTACGCTAAAACTAACACGGACCCTAACACGTACGCTCACCCTAAACCATTGACGTACCCTAACCTGTACCCTAAAACGTCCCCGTCCCCTAACCCTAACCCTAACCCTAACCCTACCCATAACCCGAAGCCTTACCCTAACCCGTCCTCTAATCCTAACCCGTACGCTAACTCTAACCTGTACCCTAACACGTACGCTCACACTAAACTGTTGTCGTACACTAACCTGTACCCTATACCGTCCCCATCCCCTAACCCTAACCCTAACCCTAACCCTAAACCTTACCCGAAGCCTTACCCTAACCCATCCCCTAATCCCAACCCGTACGCTAACTCTAATCCGTACCCTAACACGTACGCTCACACTAAAACGTTGTCTTACCCTAATCTGTACCCTAAACCGTCCTCGTACCCTAACCCTAACCCTAACCCTAACCGTAACCCTAACCCTAATCCGAAGCCTTACCCTAAACCGTACCCTAATCCTAAACCGTACGCTAACACTAAACCGTACCCTAACACGTACACTAACCCTAAAACTTTGTCATACCCTAAACTGTACGCTAAACCGTCCCCGTCCCCGCCCCCTAACCCAAATCCTAACCCTAACCCTAACCCTTACCCGAAGCCTTACCCTAACCCGTCCCCTAACCCTAAACCGTACGCTAACACTAACCCATACCTTAACACGTACGCTCACCCTAAAAGGTTGTCGTACCCTAACCTGTACCCTAAATCGTCCCTGTCCCCTAACCCTTACCCTAACCCTAACCCTAACCCTAACCCTTACCCGAAGCCTTACACTAACCCGTCACATAATCCTAAACCGTACGCTAACACTAACCCGTACCCTAACACGTACGCTCACACGAAACCGTTGTCGTACCCTAACCTGTACCCTAAACCTTCCCCGTCTACTAACCCTAACCCTAACCCTTACCTGAAGCCTTAACCTAACCCTTCCCCTAATCCTAACCCGTACGCTAACACTAAACTGTACCCTAACACATACGCTCACACTAAACCGTTGTCGTACACTAACCTGAAACCTAAACCGTCAGCATCCCCTAACCATAACCCTAACCCTAACTCTAAACCTAACCATTACCCAAACCCGTCCCTTAATCCTAACCCATACGCTAACACTAAACCGTACCCTAACACGTACGCTCACCCTAAACCATTGTTGTACACTAACCTGTACCCTAAACCGTACCCGTCCCATAACCCTAACCCTAACCCTAACCCTAAACCTTACCCTTACCCGAAGCCTTAACCTAACCGTCCCCTAATCCTATCCCGTACGCTAACACTAACCCATACCCTAACACGTACGCTCACCCTAAACCATTGTTGTACACTAACCTGTACCCTAAACCGTCCCGGTCCCCTAACCCTAACCCTAACACTAAACCTTACCTGAAGCCTTACACTAACCCGTCACCTAATCCTAACCCGTACGCTAAAACTAACCCGTACCCTAACACGTTCACTCACCCTAAACCGTTGTCGTACCCTAACCTGTACCCTAAACCATCCCCGTCCCCTTACCCTAAACCTAAACGTAACCCTAACCCTAACCGTTACCTGAATCCTTACCCTAACCCGTCACGTAATCCTAACCCATACGCTAACACTAACCCATACCCTAACACGTACGCTCAGCATAAACTGTTGTCCTACTCTAACCTGTACCCTAAACAGTCCCTGTCCCCTAACCCTAACCCTAACCCTAACCGTAAGGCTAACCCTTACCCGAAGCCTTAACCTAACCCGTCCCCTATTCCTAACCCGTACGCTAACACTGACACATACCCTAACACGTACGCTCACCCTAAACCGTCGTCGAACCCTAACCTGTACCCTAAACCGTCCCCGTCCCCTAACCCTAACCCTAACCCTAGCCCTAACCCTAACCCTTACCCAAAGCCTTACCCTAACCTGTCCTCTTATACTAACCCGTACGCTAACACTAACCCGTACCCTAACACGTACGCTCACCCTAAATACTTGTCGTACACTAACCTGTACCCTAAACCGTCCCCGTCCCCTACCCCTAACCCTAAACCTTACCCGAAGCCTTACCCTAATCCGTCCCCTAATCCTAACACATAGGCTAACACTAAACCGTACCCTAACACGTACGTTCACACTAAACCGTTGTCGTACCCTAACCTGTACCCTAAACCTTCCCCGTCTACTAACCCTAACCCTAACCCTAACCCTAACCCTTACCTGAAGCCTTAACCTAACCCTTCCCCTAATCCTAACCCGTATGCAAACACTAACCCGTACCCAACATGTACACTCACCCTAAACCGTTGTCTTCCCCTAACCTGTACCCTAAATCGTCCCTGTCTCCTAACCCTAACCCTAACCCTAACCCTAAACTGTACCCTAAACCGTCCCGGTCCCCTAACCCTAACCCTAATCCTAACACTAACCCGAAAAGCTACCCTAACCCGTCCACTAATCCTAACCCGTACGCTAACACTAACCCGTGCCCTAACACGTACGCTCACCCTAAACCGTTGTCGTACCCTAAACTGTACCCTAAACCATCCCGGCCCCCTAACACTAACCGTAACCCTAACCCTAACACTAACCCTTACCCGAAGCCTTACCTTAACCCGTCCCCTAAGCCTAACTCGTACACTAACACTAACCCGTGCCCTAACACATACACTCACCCTAAACCATTGTCGTACACTAATCTGTACCCTAAACCGTCCCCGTCCCGTAACCCTAACCCTAACCCTAACCCTTAACCAAAGCCTTACCCTAACCCGTCAACTACTCCTAACCCGTACGCTAACACTAACCCGTACCATAAGACGTACACTCACCCTAAACCGTTGTCGTACCCTAACCTGTACCCTAAACCGTCCCCGTCCCCGTCCCCTAACCCTAACCCTAAACCGAACACTAACCCTTACCGGAAGCCTTACCCTAACCCTTCCCCTAATCCTAACCCGTACGCTAACACTAACCCATACCCTAACACTTACGCTCACCCTGAACTGTTTTCGTACCCTAACCTGTACCCTAAACCGTCCCCATCCCATAACCCTAACCCTAACCCTTACCCGAAGCCTTACCCTAACCCGTCCCCTAATCCTAAACCGTACGCTAACACTAACCCATACCCTAACAAGTACGCTCACCCTAAACCATTGTCGTACCCTAACCTGTAACCTAAACCGTCACCGTCCCCTAACCCTAACCGTAACCCTAAACCTAAACCTTACCCGAAGCCTTAGCCTAAGCCGTCCCCTAATTCTAACCCCTACGCTAACATTAACACATACCCTAACACGTACGCTCACACTAAATCGTTGTCGTACGTTAACCTGTAACCTAAAACATCCCCATCCCCTAACCCTAACTCTAACCCTAACACTAACACTTACCCGAAGCCTTACCCTAACATGTCCCCTAATCCTAACACGTTCGCTAACACTAAACCGTACCCTAACACGTACGCTCACCCTAAAACCTTGTCGTACACTAACCTGTACCCTAAACCGTGCCCATCCCCTAACCCTAACCCTAAACCTAACTCTAAGCCTAACCCTTACCCGAAGCCTTACCCTAACCCGTCCCATAATCCTAACCCGTACGCTAACACTAACACATACCCTAACACGTACGCTCACCCTAAACCATTGTCATACCCTAAACTGTACCCTAAACCGTCCCCGTCCCCTAACCCTAACCCTAACCCTAACCCTTACCCGAAGTCTTACACTAACTCGTCCCCAAATCCTAACCCGTACGCTAACACTAACCCGTACCCTAACACGTACGCTCACACTAAACCGTTGTCGTACCCTAACCTGTACCCTAAACGGTCCCCGTCCCCTAACCCTAACCTTATCCCTAACCCTAACCCTTACCCGAAGCCTTACCCTCACCCGTCGCCTAATCCTAACCCGTACGCTAAGACTAACCTGTACCCTAACACGTACGCTCACCCTAAACTTTGTCATATCCTAACCTGTACCCTAAACCGTCCCCATCCCCTAACCATAACCCTAACCCTAACCCTAAACCTAACCCTTACCCGAAGCCGTACCCAAAACCGTCCCCTAATCCTAAACCGTACGCTAACACTAACCCGTACCCTAATACGTACGCTCAACCTAAACCGTTGTTGTACTCTACCCTGTACCCTAAACCATCCCCGTCCCATAACCCTAACCCTAACAATAACCCTAAACCTAACCCTTACCCGAAACCTTACCCTAACCCGTCCCTTAATCCTATCCCGTACGCTAACACTAACCCGTACTCTAACACGTACGCTCACCCTAAACAGTTCTTGTACCCTAACCTATACCCTAAACCGTCCCCGTCCCCTAACCATAACGCTAAACCTAACCCTAACACTTACCCGAGGCCTTACCCTAACCCTTCCCCTAATACTAACCCGTACGCTAACACTAACACATACCCTAACACGTACGCTCACACTAAACTGTTGTCGTACCCTAACCTGTACCCTAAACCGTCCCCGTCCCCTAACCCTTACCCTAACCCTAACCCTACCCTAACTCTTACCCGAAGCCTTACCCTAACACGTCCCATAATCTTATCCCGAACGGTAACACTAACCCGTACCCTAACACGTACGCTCACCCTAAATCGTTGACGTACCCTAACCTGTACCCTAAACCGTCCCCGTCCCCTAACCCTAACCCAAACCCTTACCCGAATCCTTACCCTAAGCTGTCACCTAATCCTAACACGTACGCTAATGCTAAACCGTACTCTAAAACGTACGCTCATACTAAACCATTGTCGAACCCTAACCTGTACCCTAAACCGTCCCCGTCCCCGTCCCTTAACCCTAATCCTAACCCTAACACTAACTCTTACCCGAAGCCTTACCCTAACCCGTCCCCTAATCCTAACCCGTACACTAACACTAACCCGTACCCTAACACGTACGCTCACCCTAAACCGTTATCGTACCCTAACCTGTACCCTAAACCGTCCCCGTCACCGTCCCCTAACCTTAACACTAACCCTTACCCGAAGCCTTACCCTAACCCGTCCCCTAATCCTAAACCGTACGCTAACACTAACCCGTACCCTAACACGTACGCTCACCCTAAGCCATTGTAGTACCCTAATCTGTACCCTAAACTTTCAACGTGCCCTAACCCTAACCCTAACCCTAACCCTAACCCTTACCCGAAGCCTTACCATAACCCATACGCTAACACTAACCGGTACCCTAACACGTACGCTCAACCTAAACCATTGTCGTACCCTAACCTGTACCCTAAACCGTCCCTGTACCCTAATCCTAACTGTAACCCTTACCCGAAGCCTTACCGTAATCCATCCCCTACTCCTACCCGTACGCTAACACTAACACGTACCCTAACAGTTATGCTCACCCTACACCGTTGTCGTACACTAACCTATACCCTAAACCGTCCCCGTCCCCTAACCCTAACACTATCCCTTACCCGAAGTCTTAGCATAACCCGTACGTTAACACTAACCAGAACCCTAACACATACGCTCAACCTAAACCGTTGTCGTACCCTAACCTGTACCCTAAACCGTCGCTTTACCCTAAACCTAACCCTAACCCTTACCCGAAGCCTTACGCTAAACCGTCACCTAAACCTAACCCGTACGCTAACACTAAACCATACCCTAACACGTACGCTCACCCGAAAACGTTGTCGTACCCTAACCTGTACCCTAAACCGTCACCATACCCTAACCCTAACCCTAAACCTAACCTTTACCCGAAGCCTTACCGTAACCCGTACGCTAACGCTAACCGGTACCCTAACACGTACGCTCAACTTAAACTGTTGTCGTACCCTAACCTGTACCCTAAACCGTCCCCATTCCCTAACCCTAACCCTAACATTTACCCGAAGCCTTACTCTAACCCGTCCCCTAATACTAACCCGTACACTAACACTAACCTGTACCATAACACGTACGCTCACCCTGAAACGATTTCGTACCCTAACCTGTATCCTAAACCGTCCCCGTCCCCGTCCCCTAACCATAACCCTAACACTTACCCGAAGCCTTACCCTAACCCGTCCCCTAATCCTAACCCGTACGCTAACACTAACCCGTACCCTATCACGTACGCACACCCTAAACCGTTGTCATACCCTAACGTGTACCCTTAACCGTCCCCATCCCCTAACCCTAAACCTAAACCTAACCCTAACCCTTACCCGAAGTCTTACACTAACCCGTCCAATAATCCTAAACCGTACGCTAACACTAACCCATACCCTACAACATACGCTCACGCTAAAACGTTGTCCTACCCTAACCTGTACACTAAACCGTCCCCGCCCCGTAAACCTTACGCTAACCCTAAACCTAACCCTTACCCGAAGCCTTACCCTAACCCGTCCCATAATCCTAACACGTACGCTAACACTAACCCGTACCCGAACACGTACCCTCACCCTAACCATTGTCGTACACTAACCTGTACCCTAAACCATCCCCATCCCAGTCCCCTAACCCTAACCCTAACCCTAACACTAAACCTTCCCCGAAGCCTTACCCTAACCCGTCCCCTAATCCTAACCCGTACGCTCACACTAACCTGTACCCTAACAAGAACGCTCACCATAAACAGTTGTCATAACCTAACCTGTAGCCTAAACCGTCCCCATCCCCTAACCCTAACCCTAACCCTAACCCTTACCCGAAGCCTTCCCCTAACCCGTCCCCTAATCCTAACCGGTACGCTAACACTAACCCGTACCCTAACACGTATGCTCGCCCTAAACCTTTGACGTACCCTAACCTGTACACTAAACCGTCCCTGTCCCCTAACCCTAACCCTAAACCTAACCCTAAACCTTACCCGAAGTCTTACACTAACCCGTCCCCTAATCCTAACCCGCACGCTAACACTAACCCGTACCCTAACATGTTCGCTCACCCTAAATCGTTGTCGTACCCTAACGTGTACCCTAAACCGTCCCCGTCCCCATCCCCTCACCCTAACCCTAACCCTAACCCTAACCCTTACCCGAAGCCTTACCCGAACCCGTCCCCTAATCCTAACCCGTACGCTAATACTAACCCGTACCCTAAAACGTACGCTCAGCCTAAAATGTTGTCGCACTCTAACCTGTACCATAAACAGTCCCCGTCCCCTAACCCTAACCATAACCCTAACCCTTACCTGAAGCCTTACCCTAACCCTTCCCCTAATCCTAACCCGTACGCAAACACTAACCCGTACCCAACACGTACACTCACCCTAAACCGTTGTCTTACCCTAACCTGTACCCTAAATCGTCCCCGTCTCCTAAACCTAACCGTAACCCTAACACTAACCCTAATCCTTACCCGAAGCCTTACCCTTACCCGTCCCCTAATCCTAACCCGTACGCTAACACTAACCCGTACCGTAACACGTACGCTCAACCTAAACCGCTGTCGTACCCTAACCTGTACCCTAAACCGTCCCGGTCCCCTAACCCTAACCCTAACACTAAACCTTACCTGAAGCCTTACACTAACCCGTCACCTAATCCTAACCCGTACGCTAAAACTAACCCGTACCCTAACACGTTCGCTCACCCTAAACCGTTGTCGTACCCTAACCTGTACCCTAAACCATCCCCGTCCCCTTACCCTAAACCTAAACGTAACCCTAACCCTAACCGTTACCTGAATCCTTACCCTAACCCGTCACGTAATCCTAACCCATACGCTAACACTAACCCATACCCTAACACGTACGCTCACCCTAAACTGTTGTCGTACCCTAACCTGTACCCTAAAGCGTCCCTGTCCCCTAACCCTAACCCTAACCCTAACACTAACCCTAAGCTGTACCCTAAACCGTCCCGGTCCCCTAACCCTAACCCTAACCCTAACACTAACATTTACCCGAAGCCTTACCTTAACACGTCCCCTAACCCTAACTCGTACACTAACACTAACCCGTGCCCTAACACGTACGCTCACCCTAAACCGTTGTCGTACACTAATCTGTACCCTAAACCGTCCCCGTCTCGTAACCCTAACCCTAACCCTAAACCTTAACCGAAGCCTTACAATAACCCGTCCCCTAATCCTAACCCGTACGCTAACACTAACCCGTACCATAAGATGTACGCTCACCCTAAACCGTTGTCGTACCCACCGTGTACCCTAAATGGTCCCCGTCCCCGTCCCCTAACCCTAACCCTAACCCGAACGCTAACACTTACCGGAAGCCTTACCCTAACCCGTCCCCTAATCCTAAACCGTACGCTAACACTAACCTGTATCCTAACACGTACGCTCACCCTAAACCGTTGTCGTACCCTAACCTGTAACCTAAACCGTCCCCGTCCCCTAACCCTAACTGTAACCCTAACCCTAAACCTTACCCGAAGCCTTAGCCTAAGCCGTCCCCTAATTCTAACCCCTACGCTAACATTAACACATACCTAACACGTACGCTCACACTAAACCGTTGTCGTACCCTAACCTGTACCCTAAACCGTCCCCGTTCCCTAACCCTAAGCCTAACACTTACCCGAAGCGTTAACCTAACCCGTCCCCTAATCCTAACCCGTACGCTCACACTAACTTGTACCCTAACACGTACGCTCACCCTAAACCGTTCTCATACCCTAAACTGTACCCTAAACCGTCCCCGTCCCCTAATCCTAACCCTAAACCTAACCCTTACCCGAAGCCTTACAGTAATCCGTCCCCTAATCCTAACCGGTACACTAACACTAACAACTACCCTAACACGTACGCTCACCCTAAACTGTTGTCGTACCCTAACCTCTAACCTAAACCATTCCTGTCCCCTAAACCTAACCCTAACCCTAACCCTAACACTAACCCTAACCCTTACCCGAAGCCTTACCCTAACCCGTCCCCTAATCCTAACCCTTACGCTAACACTAACCCGTATTCTAACACGTACGCTCACCCTAAACCGTTGACGTACCCTAACTGGTACCCTAAACCGTCCCCGTCCCCTAAACCTAACCCTAACCCTAACCCTAACCCTAACCCTTACCCGAAACTTACGCTAACCTGTCCCCTAATCCTAACCCGTACGCTAACACTATCCCATACCCTAACACGTACGCTCACCCTAAACTGTTGTTGTAGACTAACCTGTACCCTAAACCGTCCCCTTCCCCGTCCCCGTCCCCTAACTCTAACTTTAACCCTAACACTTACCCGAAGCTTTATCCTAACTCGTCCCCTAATTCTAACCCGTAGGCTATCACTAACCCGTACCCTAACATGTACGCTCACCCTAAACCTTTGTCGTACCCTAACCTGTACCCTAAAGCATCCCCGTCCCGGTCCCCTAACCCTAACCCTAACCCTATCCCTTACCCGAAGTCTTACCCTAACCCGTCCCATAATCCTAATCCGTACGCTAACACTAACCCATACCCTATCACGTACGCTCACCCTAAACCGTTATTGTACCCTAAACTGTACCCTAAACTGTCCCCGTCACCTAACCCTAACCCTAACCCTTACCCGAAGCCTTACCCTAACCCGACTCCTAATCCTAACCCGTACGCTAACACTAACACGTACCCTAACATGTACGCTCACCCTAAAACATTGTCAAACCCTAACCTGTACCCTAAACCGTCCCCGTCCCCTAACCCTAACCCTAAACCTAACCCTAAACCTAACCCTTACCTGAAGCCTTAACCTAACCCGTCCCCTAATCCTAACCCGTACGCTAACTCTAACCATTGCCCTAACACGTACGCTCATCCTAAACCGTTGTCGTAGCCTAACCTGTACCCTAAACTGTCCCCGTACCCTAACCCTAACC
Organism: Delphinapterus leucas; assembly: GCF_059928025.1. Lineage (NCBI taxonomy): Eukaryota > Metazoa > Chordata > Mammalia > Artiodactyla > Monodontidae > Delphinapterus > Delphinapterus leucas. Next base: position 8,848,644 of record NW_028322244.1, read on the forward strand.
CTAACCCTAACCCTAAACCTTACCCGAAGCCTTACCCCAACCCGTCCCCTAACCCTAACCTGTACGCTAAAACTAACCCGAACCCTCACACGTACGCTCACACTAAACCGTTGTTGTATATTAACCTGTACCCTAAACCGTCCCCGTCCCCTAACCCTAACCCTAACCGTAACCCTAACCCTGACCCTTACCCGAAGCCTTACCCCAACCCGTCCCCTAACCCTAACCCGTACGCTAACACTAACCCGTACCCTAACATGTACGCTCACTCTAAACCGTTGTCATACCCTAACCTGTACCCTAAACCGTCCCAGTCCCCTAACCCTAACCCTAATCCTAACCCTAAACCTAACCCTTACCCGAAGCCTTACCCTAACCCGTCCCCTAATCCTAAACCATACGCTAACACTAACCCGTTACCTAACACGTACGATCACCCTAAACCGCTGTCGTCCCCTAACATGTACCTTAAACCGTCCCCGTCCCGTCCCCTAACCCTAACCCTAACCCTAACCCTAAACCTTACCCAAAGCCTTACCCTAACTCGTCCCCTAATCCTAACCCGTACGATAACACTAGCCCGTACCCTAACACGTACGCTCACACTAAACCATTGTTCTACACTAACCTGTGCCCTAAACCATCACCGTCCCCTAACCCTAACCCTTACCCTAACCCTAACCCTTACCCGAAGCCTTACCCTAACCCGTCCCCTAACCCTAACCCGTACGCTAACACTAACCCATACCCTAAAACGTACGCTCAACCTAAAGCGTTGTCGTACACTAACATGTACCCTAAACCTTCCCCGTCCCCTAACCCTAACCCTAACCCGAACCCTAAACCTAACCCTTACCCGAAGCCTCACCCTAACACGTCCCCTAATCCTAACCCGTACGCTAACACTAACCCGTACCCTAACACGTACGCTCACCCTAAACCGTTGTCGTACCCTAACCTGTACCCTAGACCGTCCCCGTCCCCTAACCCTAACCCTAACCCTAACCCTAACCATTACCTTAAACCTTACCCTAACCCGTTCCCTCATCCTAACCCGTATGCTAACAATAATCCGTACCCTACACGTTCGCTCACCCTAAACTGATGTCGTACCCTAACCTGTACCCTAAACCGTCCTCGTCCCCTAACCCTAACCATAACCGTAACCCTAACACTAACCATTACCCGCAGCCTTACCCTAACCCGTCCCCTAATCCTAACCCGTACGCTAAAACTAACACGTACCCTAACACGTACGCTCACCCAAAACCGTTGACATACCCTAACCTGTACCCTAAACCGTCCCCATCCCCTAACCCTAAACCTAACCCTAACGCTATACATAACCGGAAGCCTTACCCTAAACCGTCCCCTAATCCTCAACCCTACGCTAACACTAACCCATACCCTAACACGTACGCTCACCCTAAACCGTTGTCGTACCCTAACCTGTACCCTAAACCGTCCCCGTCCCCTAACCCTAACCCTAACCCTAACCGTAACACTAACCCTTACCCAAAGCCTTACCCTAACCCGTCCCCTAATCCTAAACCGTACGCTAACACTAACCCGTACCCTAACACATACCCTCACTCTAAACCGTTGTCGTACACTAACCTTTACCCTAAACGGTCCCTGTCCCCTAACCCTCTCCATAACCCTAAACCTAACTCTTACCCGAAGCCTTACCCTAACGCGTCACCGAATCCTAACCCATACGCTAACACTAACCCATACCCTAAAACGTACGCTCACCCTAAACCGTTGTCGTACCCTAACCTGTAACCTAAACCGTCCCCGTCCCCTAACACTAACCCTAACCCTAACCCTTACCCAAAGCCTTATCCTAACCTGTCACATAATCCTAACCCGTACACTATCACTAACGCCTACCCTAACACGTACGCTCACTCTAAACCGTTGTCGTACCCTAACCTGTACCCTAAACCGTCCCCGTCCCCTAACCCTAACCCTAACCCTTACCCGAAGCCTTACCCTATCACGGACCCTAATCCTAACCCGTACGCTAACACTAACCCATACCCTAACACGTACGCTCACACTAAACCGTTGTCGTACTCTAACCTGTACCCTAAACCGTCCCCGTCCCCTATCCCTAACCCTAACCCTAACCCTAACACTTACCCAAAGCCTACCCTAACGCGTCCCCTAATCCTAAACCGTACGCTAACACTAACCCGTGCCCTAACACGTATGCTCACCCTAAACCGTTGTCGTACACTAACCTGTATCCTAAACCGTCCCGGTCCCCGTCCCCGAAACCTAACCCTAACCCTAAGCCTCACCCTTACTCGAAGCCTTATCCTAACCCGCCCCTAATCCTAACCCGTACGCTAACAGTAACCCGTACCCTAACCAGTACGCTCACCCTAAACCGTGGTCGTACCCGAACCTGTACCCTAAACCGTCTCTGTCCCCTGACCCTAACCCTAACCCTAACCCTAACCCTAAACCTTACCCGAAGCCTTCCACTAACCCGTCCCCTAATCCTAACCCGTACGCGAACTCTAACCCGTACCCTAACACGTACGCTGACCCTAAACCGTTCTCGTACACTAACCTGTACCCTAAACCATCCCCGTCCCCTAACCCTAAACCTAAACCTAACCCTAACCCTTACCCGAAGACTTACCCTAACCCGTCCCCTTATACTAAACCGTACGCTAACACTAACACGTACCCTAACACGTACGCTCACCCTAAACCGTTGTCGTACACTAACCTGTACCCTAAACCGTCCCCGTCGCCTAACACTAACCCTAACCCTAACCCTAACCCGAACCCTTACCCGAACCCTTACCCTAACACTTCCCCTAATCCTAACCCGTACGCTAACACTAAACCGTACCCTAACACGTACGCTCACCCTAAATCGTTGTCGTACTCTAACCTCTACCCTAAACCGTCTCCGTATGCTAACCCTAACCCTAACCCTAACACTTACCCTTACCTGAAGCCTTACCGTAACACGTCCCGTAATCCTAACCCGTACGCTAACACTAACCCGTTACCTAACACGTACGCTCACCCTAAACTGCTGTCATCCCCTAACCTATACCTTAAACCATCCCCGTTCCTGTCCCCTAAACCTAACCCTAACCCTAAACCTAACCCTTACCCGATTCCTTACCCTAAACCGTCCCCTAATCTGAACCCGTACGCTAACACTAACCCGTACCCTAACACGTATGCTCACCCTAAACCGTTGTCGTACCCTAACCTGTGCCCTAAACCGTCCTCGTCCCCTAACCATAACCCTAACCGTAACCCTAACACTAACCGTTACCCGCAGCATAACACTAACCCGTCCCTTAATCCTAACCCGTACGCTAATACTAACCCGTACCCTAACACGTACGCTCACCCTAAACCGTTGACGTACCCTAACCTGTACCCTAAACCATCCCCGTCCCCTAACCCTAACCCTAACCCTAACCCTAACCCTAACCCTACCCCTTACCCGAAGCCTTACCCTAACCCGTCCCCTAAGCCTAACCCGTACGCTAACACTAACCCGTACCCTAAAACGTACGCTCACACTAAACTGTTGTCGTACACTAACCTGTACCCTATACCGTCCCAGTCCCCTAACCCTAACCCTAACCCTAACCCTAAACCTAACCCTTACCCGAAGCCTTACCCTAACCATTCCCCTAAACCTAATCCGTATGCTAACAGTAACACCTACCCTAAAACGTATGCTCACCCTAAACCGTTGTCATACCCTAACCTTTACCCTAAACCGTCCCCGTCCCCTAAACTTAACCCTAACACTAACCCTAAACCTAAACCTTACCCGAAGCCTTGCCCTAACCCGTCCCCTAATCCTAACCCGTACACTAACTCTAACCCGTACCCTAACACGTACTCTCACCCTAAACCGTTGTCTTACCCTAATCTGTACCCTAAACCGTTCCCGTCCCCGTCCCCTAACCCTAACCATAACCTTAACCCTAAACATTTCCCGAAGCCTTACACTAACACGTCCCCTAATCCTAACCCATACGCTAACACTAAACCGTACCCTAACACGTAGGCTCACCCTAAATAGTTGTCGTACCCTAACCTGTACCCTAAACCTTCCTCGTGCCCTAACCCTAACCCTAACCCTAACTGTATCCCTAATCCTTACCCGAAGCCTTACCCTAACCCGTCACCAATCCTAACCCATATGCTATCATGTACGCTCACCGTAAAACTTTGTCGCACACTAAACTGTACCCTAAATCATCCACGTCTCCTAACCCTAACCCTAACCCTAAACCTAACCCTAACCCTTACCCGAAGCCTTACCCTAAACCGTCCCCTAATCCTAACCTGTATGCTAACACTAAACCGTACTGTAACACGTACACTGACCCTAAAACGTTGTCATACTCTAAACTGTACCGTAAACCGTCCCCGTCCCCTAACCCTAACCCTAACCCTAACCCTAACCCTTACCCAAAGCCTTACCCTAACCTGTCCCCTAATCCTAACCCGTACGCTAACACTAACCCATACCTTAACACGTACGCTCACCCTAAACCGTTGTCGTACACTAACCTGTACCCTAAACAGTCCCCGTCCCCTATCCCTAACACTAACCCTAACCCTAACCCTTACCCGAAGCCTTACCCTAACCCGTCCCCTAATCCTAACCCGTACGGTAACACTAACCCATGCCCTAACACGTACGCTCACCCTAAACCGTTGTCGTACCCTAACCTGTACCCTAAACCGTCCCCGTCCCCTAACCCTAACCCTAAACCTAACCCTAACCCTAACCCTAAACCTAACCAATACCTGAAGCCTTACACTAACACATCCACTAATCCTAAACCGTACGCTAACACTAACCCGTACCCTAACATGTACGCTCACCCTAAACCGTTCTCGTACCCTAACCTGTACCCAAACCGTCCCCGTCCCCGTCCCCTAACCCTAACCCTAACCCTAACCCTAACCCATACCCGAAGCCTTACACTAACCCGTCCACTAAACCTAATCCGTATGCTAACACTAACCTGTGCCCTAACACGTACGCTCACCCTAAACCGTTGTCGTATGCTAACCTGTACACTAAACCGTCCCCTAACCCTAACCCTAACCCTAACCCTAACCCTTACCTGAAGCCTTACCCTAACACGTCCCCTAATCCTAACCCGTACGCTAACACTAACCCATACCCTAACACTTACACTCACCCTAAAACGTTGTTATAACCTAAACTGTACCCTAAACCGTCCCCATCCCCTAAACCTAACCCTAACTGTAAACCTTACCCAAAGCCTTACCCTAAACCGTCTCCTAATCCTAACCCGTACGCTAACACTAACCCGTACCCTAACACGTACGCTCACCCTAAATCGTTGTCGTACCCTAACCAGTACCCTAAACCGTCCCCGTCCCCTAACCCTAACCCTAACACTAACCCTTACCCGAACCTTACCCTAACACGTCCCCTAATCCTAACCCCTATGCTAACACTAACCCGTACTCTAACACGTATGCTCACCCTAAACTGCTGTTGTACACTAACCTGTACCTTAAACCGTCCACTTTCCCGTGCCCGTCCCCTAACCCTAACCCTAACCCTAAACATTACCCGAAGACTTACCCTAACCTGTCCCCTAATCCTAACCCGTAGGCTATCACTAACCGTACCCTAACATGTACGCTCAACCTAAACTTTTGTCGTACCCTAAACTGTACCCTAAACCATCCCCGTCCCCGTCCCATAATCCTAACCCGTACGCTAACACTAACCCGTACCCTAACACGTACGCTCACCCTAAACCATTGTTGTACGCTAACCTGTACCCTAAACCATCCCCGTCCCCGAACCGTAACCCTAAACCTGACCCTAGACCTAAACGTTATACAAAGCCTTACCATAACCCGTCCCCTAATCCTAACCCATACGCCAACACTAACCCGTACCCTAACACGTATGCTCACCCTAAACCGTTGTCATACCCTGACCTGTACACTAAACCGTCCCCGTCCCCGTCCTCTAACCCTAACCCTAACCATAACCCTAACCATAACCCTTACCTGAAGCCTTACCCTAAACCGTCCCCTAATCCTAACCCGTATGCTAACACTAACCCGTGCCCTAACACGTACGCTTACCCTAAACCGTTTTTGTACCCTAACCTGTAACCTAAACCATACCCGTCCCCTAACCCTAACCCAAAACCTAACTCTAACCCTAACCCTCACCCGAAGCCTTACCTAAACCCGTCACCAATCCTAACCCTTACGCTATCACGTACGCTCACCCTAAACTGTTGTCGTACACTAACCTGTACCCTAAACCGTCCCCATCCCCTAACCCTAACCCTAACCCTAACCCTATCCCTAACCCTGACCCGAAGCCTTACACTAAACCGTCCCCTAATCCTAACCCGTACGCTAACACTAACCTGTACCCTAACACGTACGCTCACCGTAAACCGTTGTCGTGCCCTAACCTGTACCCTAAACCGTCCCCGTCCCCTAACACTAACCCTAACCCTAACCCTAAACCTAACATTTACCCGAAGCCTTACACTAACCCGTCCACTAATACTAACCCATACGCTAACACTAACCGGTACCCTAACATGTACACTCACCCTAAAACGTTGTCATACCCTAAACTGTACCCTAAACTGTCCCCGTCCCCGTCCCTAACCTTAACCCTAACCCTACCCTTACCCGAAGCCTTACCCTAACGCGTCCATTAATCCTAACCCGTACGCTAACACTAACCCATGCACTAACACGTACGCTCACCCTAAACCTTTGTCGTACGCTAAACTGTACCCTAAACCGTCCCCGTCCCCTAATCCTAACCCTAACCCTAACCCTAACACATACCCGAAGCCTTACCCTAACTCGTCCCCTAATCCTAACCCGTACGCTAACACTAACCCGTACCCTAACACGTACGCTCAGCCTAAACCGTTGTCGTACCCTAACATGTACACTAAACCGTCACCGTCCCCTAACCCTAACCCTAACCCTAACCCTAACCCTAACCCTTACCCGAAGCCTTACCCTAGCCCGTCCCCAATTCTAACCCGTACGCTAACACTAACACGTACCCTAACACGTACACTCAACCTATAGCGTTGTCGTACCCAAACCTGTACCCTACACGGTCCCTGTCCCCTAACCCTAACCCTAACCCTAACCATTACCCGAAGCCTTACGCTAACCTGTCCCCAATCCTAAACTGTACGCTAACACTAATCCGTACCCTAACACGTACGGTTACCCTAAACCGTTGTCATACCCTAACCTGTACCCTAAACCGTCCCCGTCCCCTAACCCTAACCCTAAGCGTTACCCGAATCCTTGCCCTAACAGTCCCCTAATCCTAACCTGTACGCTAACACTAACCCGTACCATAACACGTACGTTCACCCTAAACCGTTGTCGTATCCTAAACTGTACCCTAAACCTTCCCCGTCCCCTTACTCTAACCCTAACCCTAACCCTAACCCTAACCCTTACCCGAAGCCTTACCCTAACCCGTCCCATAATCCTAACCCGTACACTAACACTAACCCGTGCCCTAACACGTATGCTCAACCTAAACTGTTGTCGTACCCTAAACCGTACCCGTCCCCGAACCTTAACCCTAACCCTAACCCTAACCCTTACCCGAAGCCTTAGCCAATCCCGTCCCCTAATGCTAACCCGTAAGCTAACACTAACCCTTGCCCTAACACGTACGCTCACCCTAAAACATTGTCGTACCCTAACCTGTACCCTAAACCTTCCCCGTCCCCTAACCCTAACCCTAACCCTAACCCTAACCCTTACCCGAAGTCTAAACTTAACCCGTCACCTAATCCTAACCCATACGGTAACACTATCCCGTGCCCTAACACGTACGCTCACCCAAAACCGTTGTCGTACCCTAACCTGTACCCTAAACCGGCCCCGTCCCCGTCCCCTAACCCTAACCCTAACCCTAACACTTACCCGAAGCCTTACCCTAACCCGTCTCCTAATCCTACCCTGTATGCCAACACTAATCCGTACCCTAACACGTACGCTCACCCTAAACCGTTGTTGTCCCCTAAACTGTACCCTAAACCAGCCCCGTCCCCGTCCCCTAACCCTAACCCTAACCCTAACACTTACCCGAAACCTTACCCTAACCCGTCTCCTAATCCTAACCCGTACGCTAACACTAACCCGTACCCTAACATGTACGCTCACCCTAAACCATTGTCGTACCCTTACCTGTACCCTAAACCGTCCCTGTCCCCTAAACCTAACCGTAAGCCGTACCCGAAGCCTTGCCCTAACCGTCACCTAATCCTAACCTGTACGCTAACACTAACCCTTACCCTAACACCTACTCTCAGCCTAAAGCGTTGCGGTACCGTAACCTGTACCCTAAACCATCCCCGTCCCCTAACCCTAACCCTAACCCTAACCCTAACTCTAACACTTACCTGAAGCCTTACCCTAACCCGTCCCCTAATCCCAACCCGTACGCTAACACTAACCCGTGCCCTAACACGTACGTTCACCCTAAACCGTTGTCGTACCCTAACCTGTACCCTAAACCGTCCCCGTCCCCTAACCTTAACCCTAACCCAAACCCTAACCCTTACCCGAAGCCTTACCCTATCCCGTCCCCTATTCCTAACCCGTACGCTAACACTAACCCGTGCCCTAACACGTACACTCACACTAAACCGTTGTTGTACCCTAAACTGTACCCTAAACCGTTCCTATCCCCGTCCGCTAACCCTAAACCTAACCCTTACCAGAAGCCTTACGCTAACCCGTCCCCTAACCCTAAACCGTACGCTAACACTAACCCATACCCTAACACGTACGATCACCCTAAATCGTTGTCGTACCCTAACCTGTACCCTAAACCGTCCCCATCCCCTAACCCTAACCATAACCCTAACCCTAACCCTTACCAGAAGCCTTATCGTAACCCGTCCCCTAATCCTAACCCGTACGCTAACACGAACCCGTACGCTAAAACGTACCCTTACCCTAAACCGTTGTCGTAGCCTAACCTGTACCCTAAACCGTACCCTTCCCCTAACCCTAACCCTAACCCTAACCTTAACCCTAACCCTTACCCGAACCTTACCCTAACCCGTCCCCTAATCCTAACCCGTATGTTAACACTAACCCATACCCTAACACGTATGCTCACCCTAAACTGTTGTTGTACACTAACCTGTACTTTAAATCGTCCCCTTTCCCGTCCCCGTTCCCATCCCCTAACCCTAACCCTAACCCTAACCCTTACCCGAAGCCTTACCCTAACCTGTCCCCTAATCCTAACCCATAGGCTATCACTAACCCATACCCTAACATATACGCTCACCCTAAACCTTTGTCGTACCCTCAACTGTACCCTAAACCATCCCCGTCCCCGTCCACTAACCCTAACCCTAAACCTATCCCTTACCCTTAGCCTTACCCTAAACCGTCCCCTAAGCCTAATCCATATGCTAACACTAACCCATACCCCAACACGTACGCTCACCCTAAAACGTTGTCGTACCCTAAACTGTACCCTAAACTGTCCCCGTCTCTTAACCCTAACCCTAACACTAACCCTTACCCGAAGCCTTACCCTAACCCGTCCCCTTATCCTAACCCGTACACTAACACTAACCCGTACGCTAACACGTACGCTCACCCTAAAACATTGTCGTACCCTAACTTGTACCCTAAACCATCCCCGTCACCTTACCCTAAACCTAAACCTAACCCTTACCCGAAGCCTTACCCTAACCTGTCCCCAATCCTAAACTGTACGCTAACACTTATCCATACCCTAACACGTACGGTTACCCTAAACCGTTGTCATACCCTAACCTGTACCCTAAACCGTCCCCATCCCCTAACCCTAACCCTAAGCGTTACCCGAATCCTTGCCCTAACAGTCCCCTAATCCTAACCTGTACGCTAACACTAAACCATACCGTAACACGTACGCTCACCCTAAACCGTTGTCGTATCCTAACCTGTACCCTAAACCTTCCCCGTCCCCTTACTCTAACCCTAACCCTAACCCTAACCCTAACCCTTACCCGAAGCCTTACCCTAACCCGTCCCATAATCCTAACCTGTACACTAACACTAACCCGTGCCCTAACACGTACGCTCAACTTAAACCGTTGTCGTACCCTAAACCGTACCCGTCCCCTAACCTTAACCCTAACCCTAACCCTAACCCTTACCCGAAGCCTTAGCCAATCCCGTCCCCTAATGCTAACCCGTACGCTAACACTAACCCTTGCCCTAACACGTACGCTCACCCTAAAACATTGTCGTACCCTAACCTGTACCCTAAACCTTCCCCGTCCCCTAACCCAAACACTAACCCTAACCCTATCCCTAACCCTTACCCGAAGCCTTACCCTAAACCGTCCCATAATCCTAAACCGTACGCTAACACTAACCTGTACCCTAACACGTACGCTCACCCTAAACCGTTGTCGTACCGTAACCTGTACCCTAAACCGTCCCCGTCCCCTAACTCTAACCCTAACCCTAACCATAAACCTAACCTTTATCCGAAGCCTTACCCTAAGCCATCCACTAATCCTAACCCGTACGCTAACAATAACCCGTACTCTAACACGTACACTCACCCTAAAACGTTGTCATACCCTAAACTGTACCCTAAACCGTCCCCATACCCTAACCCTAACCCTATCCCTAACACTAAACCTTACCCAAAGCCTTACCCTAACCCGTCCCCTAATCCTAACCCGTACGCTAACACTAACCCGTACCCTAACACGTACGCTCACCCTAAACCGATGTTGTACGCTAACCTGTACCCTAAACTGTCCCCGTCCCCGTCCCCGACCCGTAACCCTAACCCTAACCCTTACCCGAAGCCTTACACTAACACGTCCACTAATCTTAACCCGTACGCTAACACTAACCCGTACCCTAACACGTACGCTCACACTAAACCGTTGTCGTACCCTAACCTGTACCCTAAACCGTCCCCGTACCCTAACCCTAACCCTAACACTTACCCAAAGCCTTACTCTAACCCGTCCCCTAATCCTAACCCGTAAGCTCACACTAACCTGTACCCTAACACGTACGCTCACCCTAAACCGTTGTCATACCCTAACCTGTACCCTAAACCGTCCCCGTCCCCTAACCCTAACCCTAACCCTAACCCTTACCCGAAGCCTTACAGTAATCCGTCCCCTAATTCTAACCGGTACGCTAACACTAACACCTACCCTAACACGTACGCTCACCCTAAACTGTTGTCGTACACTAACCTCTACCCTAAACCATTCCTGTCCTCTAACCCTAACCCTAACCCTAACCCTAAACCTAACCCTTACCCGAAGCCTTACTTTAACCCGTCCCCTAATCCTAACCCTTACGCTAACACTAACCCATACTCTAACACGTACGCTCAACATAAACCGTTGACGTACCCTAACCGGTGCCCTAAAACGTCCCCGTCCCCTAACCCTATCCCTAACCCTAACCATAACCCTAACCCTTACCCGAACTTTACGCTAACCCGTCCCCTAATCCTAACCCGTACGCTAACACTATCCCATACCCTAACACGTACGCTCAACCTAAACTGTTGTTGTACACTAACCTGTACCCTAAACCGTCCCCTTCCCCGTCCCCGTCCCCTAACTCTAATTTTAACCCTAAACCTTACCCGAAGCTTTATCCTAACTCGTCCCCAAATACTAACCCGTAGGCTATCACTAACACGTACCCTAACATGTACGGTCACCCTAATCCTTTGTCGTACCCTAACCTGTACCCTAAATCATCCCCGTCCCAGTCCCCTAACCCTAAACCTAAACCTAACCCTATCCCTTACCCGAAGTCTTACCCTAACCCGTCCCCTAATCCTAATCCGTACGCTAACACTAACCCGTACCCTATCATGTACGCTCACCCTAAACCGTTATTGTACCCTAACCTGTACCCTAAACTGTCCCCGTCCCCTAACCATAACCCTAACCCTTACCCGAAGCCTTACCCTAACCCGACTCCTAATCCTAACCCGTGCGCTAACACTAACCCGTACCCTATCATGTACGCTCACCCTAAACCATTGTAATACCCTAACATGTACCCTAAACCGTCCCCGTCGCCTAACCCTAACCCTAAACCTAACCCTAAACCTAACCCTTACCCGAAGCCTTACCCTAACCCGTCCCCTAATCCTAACCCATACGCTAACAATAACCCTTGCCCTAACACGTACGTTCACACTAAACCGTTCTCGTACACTAACCTGTACCTTAAACCATCCCCGTACCCTAACCCTTACCCTAACTTTAACCCTAACCCTTACCCGAAGCCTTACTCTAACCCGTCCCATAATCCTAACCCATACGCTTACACTAACCCATACCCTAACACGTACGCTCAACCTAAACCGTTGACGTACTCTAACCTGTACCTTAAACCGTCCCCGTCCCCTAACCCTAACCCTAACCCTAACCATAACCCTTACCCGAAGCCATACTGTATCACATCCCCTAATACTAACCCGTACGCTAACACTAACCCATACCCTAACACGTACGCTCACCCTAAACCGTTGTCTTACCCTAATCTGTACCCTAAACCGTCCCCGACCCCGTCCCCTAACCCTAACCGTAACCTTAACCCTAAACCTTTCCCGAAGCCTTAAACAAACACGTCCCCTAAACCTAACCCGTACGCTAAAATAAACCGTACCCTAACACGTACGCTCACCCTAAATCGTTGTCGTACACTAACCTGTACCCTAAACCGTCCTCGTCCCCTAACTCTAACCCTAACCCTAACTGTAACCCTAATCCTTACCCGAAATCTTACCCTAACCCGTCACCAATCCTAACCCATACGCTATCACGTACGCTCACCCTAAACCGTTGTCGCACACTAACCTGTACCCTAAACCGTCCCCGTCTCCTAACCCTAACCCTAACCTTAAACCTAACCCTAACCCTTACCCGAATCCTTACCCTAAACCGTCCCCTAATCCTAACCCGTACGCTAACACTAAACCGTACCCTAACACGTACACTCACCCTAAAACGTTGTCATACCCTAAACTGTACCGTAAACCGTCCCCGTCCCCTAACCGTAATCCTAACCCTAACCCTAACCCTTACCCAAAGCCTTACCCTAACTCGTCCCCTAATCCTAACCCGTACGCTAACACTAACCCGTACCCTAACACGTACGCTCACCCTAAACCGTTGTCGTACCCTAACCTCTACCCTAAACCGTTACTGTCCCCTAACCCTAACCCTAACCATAACCCTAACCCTTACCCGAAGCCTTACCCTAACCCATCGCCTAATCGTAACCCGTATGCTAACACTAACCCGTACCCTAACACATACGCTCACCCTAAACCGTTGTCATACCCTAACCTGTACCCTAAACCATCCCCGTCCCCTAACCCTAAACATAACCCTAACCCTAACCCTAACCCTAACCCTTACCCGAAGCCTTACCCTAACCCGTCCACTAATCCTAATCCGTACGCTAACACTAATCCCTGCCCTAACACGTATGCTCACCCTAAAACGTTGTTGTACGCTAACCTGTACCCTAAACCTTCCCCGTCCAATAACCCTAACCCTAAACCTAACCGTAACCCTCACCCGAAGCCTTACCCTAACCCGTCTCCAATCCTAACCCGTACGTTATCACGTACGCTCACTCTAAACTGTTGTCGTACACTAACCTGTACCCTAAACCCTCCCCGTCCCCTAACCCTAACCCTAACCCTAACCCTATCCCTAACCCTTACCCGAAGCCTTACCCTAACCCGTCCACTAATAATAACACGTACGCTAAAACTAACCCGTACCCTAACACGTACACTCACCTTAAAACATTGTCATACCCTAAACTGTACCCTAAACCGTCCCAGTCCCCTAACCCTAACCCTAACCCTAACCCTAACACTTACCCAAAGCCTTACCCTAACCCGTACGCTAACACTAACCTGTACCCTAACACGTACGCTCACACTAAACCGTTGTCGTACCCTCACCTGTACCCTAAACCATCCCCGTCCCCTAATCCTAACCCTAACCCTAACCCTAAACCTTACCCGAAGCCTTACCCTAACCCGTCCCCTAATCCTAACCCGTACGCTAACACTAAACGTTACCCTAACACGTATGATCATCCTAAACCGGTGTCGTACCCTAACCTGTACACTAAACCGTCCCCTAACCCTAATCCTAACCCTAACCCTAACCCTTACCCAAAGCCTTAACCTAACCCGTCCCCAATCCTAACCCGTACGATAACATTAACCCATGCCCTATCACGTACGCTCACCCTAAACGGTTGTCATACCCTAACCTGTACCCTAAACCGTCCCCGTCCCTTAACCCTAACCCTAACCCTAACGCTAACCCTAAACCTAACCCTAACACTTACCCGAAACCTTTCCCTAACCCGTCCAATAATCCTAACCCGTACGCTCACACTAACCCGTTACCTAACACGTACGATCACCCTAAACCGCTGTCATCCCCTAACCTGTACCTTAAACCGTCCCCGTCCCGGTCCCCTAACCCTAACCCTAACCCTAACCCTAAACCTTACGCAAAGCCTTAACCTCTCTGGTCCCCTAATCCTAACCCGTACAATAACACTAACCCATACCCTAACAAGTACGCTCACACTAAACCATTGTTCTACACTAACCTGTACCCTAAACCATCACTGTCCCCTAACCCTAACCCTAACACTTACCCTAACCCTTACCCGAAGCCTTACACTAACCCGTCCCCTAACCCTAACCCGTACGCTAACACGAACCCATACCCTAACACGTACGCTCAACCTAAAGCATTGTCGTACCCTAACCTGTACCCTAAACCTTCCCCGTCCCCTAACCCTAACCCTAACCCTAAACCTAAACCTAACCCTTACCCGAAGCCTCACCCTAACACGTCCCATAATCCTAACCCGTATGCTAACACTAACCCGTACCCTAACACGTACGCTCAACCTAAACCTTTGTTGTACCCTAACCTGTACCCTAGACCGTCCCCGTCCCCTAACGCTAACCCTAACCGTTACCTTAAGCCTTACCCTAACCCGTCCCCTAAACCTAACCCGTACGATAACACTAATCCGTACCCTAACACGTTCGCTCACCCTAAACCAATTTCGTACACTAACCTGTACCCTAAACCATTCTCGTCCCCTAACCCTAACCCTAACCATAACCCTAACACTAAACATTGTGCGAAACCTTACCCTAACCCGTCCCCTAATCCTAAACTGTACGCTAAAACTAACACGGACCCTAACACGTACGCTCACCCTAAACCATTGACGTACCCTAACCTGTACCCTAAAACGTCCCCGTCCCCTAACCCTAACCCTAACCCTAACCCTACCCATAACCCGAAGCCTTACCCTAACCCGTCCTCTAATCCTAACCCGTACGCTAACTCTAACCTGTACCCTAACACGTACGCTCACACTAAACTGTTGTCGTACACTAACCTGTACCCTATACCGTCCCCATCCCCTAACCCTAACCCTAACCCTAACCCTAAACCTTACCCGAAGCCTTACCCTAACCCATCCCCTAATCCCAACCCGTACGCTAACTCTAATCCGTACCCTAACACGTACGCTCACACTAAAACGTTGTCTTACCCTAATCTGTACCCTAAACCGTCCTCGTACCCTAACCCTAACCCTAACCCTAACCGTAACCCTAACCCTAATCCGAAGCCTTACCCTAAACCGTACCCTAATCCTAAACCGTACGCTAACACTAAACCGTACCCTAACACGTACACTAACCCTAAAACTTTGTCATACCCTAAACTGTACGCTAAACCGTCCCCGTCCCCGCCCCCTAACCCAAATCCTAACCCTAACCCTAACCCTTACCCGAAGCCTTACCCTAACCCGTCCCCTAACCCTAAACCGTACGCTAACACTAACCCATACCTTAACACGTACGCTCACCCTAAAAGGTTGTCGTACCCTAACCTGTACCCTAAATCGTCCCTGTCCCCTAACCCTTACCCTAACCCTAACCCTAACCCTAACCCTTACCCGAAGCCTTACACTAACCCGTCACATAATCCTAAACCGTACGCTAACACTAACCCGTACCCTAACACGTACGCTCACACGAAACCGTTGTCGTACCCTAACCTGTACCCTAAACCTTCCCCGTCTACTAACCCTAACCCTAACCCTTACCTGAAGCCTTAACCTAACCCTTCCCCTAATCCTAACCCGTACGCTAACACTAAACTGTACCCTAACACATACGCTCACACTAAACCGTTGTCGTACACTAACCTGAAACCTAAACCGTCAGCATCCCCTAACCATAACCCTAACCCTAACTCTAAACCTAACCATTACCCAAACCCGTCCCTTAATCCTAACCCATACGCTAACACTAAACCGTACCCTAACACGTACGCTCACCCTAAACCATTGTTGTACACTAACCTGTACCCTAAACCGTACCCGTCCCATAACCCTAACCCTAACCCTAACCCTAAACCTTACCCTTACCCGAAGCCTTAACCTAACCGTCCCCTAATCCTATCCCGTACGCTAACACTAACCCATACCCTAACACGTACGCTCACCCTAAACCATTGTTGTACACTAACCTGTACCCTAAACCGTCCCGGTCCCCTAACCCTAACCCTAACACTAAACCTTACCTGAAGCCTTACACTAACCCGTCACCTAATCCTAACCCGTACGCTAAAACTAACCCGTACCCTAACACGTTCACTCACCCTAAACCGTTGTCGTACCCTAACCTGTACCCTAAACCATCCCCGTCCCCTTACCCTAAACCTAAACGTAACCCTAACCCTAACCGTTACCTGAATCCTTACCCTAACCCGTCACGTAATCCTAACCCATACGCTAACACTAACCCATACCCTAACACGTACGCTCAGCATAAACTGTTGTCCTACTCTAACCTGTACCCTAAACAGTCCCTGTCCCCTAACCCTAACCCTAACCCTAACCGTAAGGCTAACCCTTACCCGAAGCCTTAACCTAACCCGTCCCCTATTCCTAACCCGTACGCTAACACTGACACATACCCTAACACGTACGCTCACCCTAAACCGTCGTCGAACCCTAACCTGTACCCTAAACCGTCCCCGTCCCCTAACCCTAACCCTAACCCTAGCCCTAACCCTAACCCTTACCCAAAGCCTTACCCTAACCTGTCCTCTTATCCTAACCCGTACGCTAACACTAACCCGTACCCTAACACGTACGCTCACCCTAAATACTTGTCGTACACTAACCTGTACCCTAAACCGTCCCCGTCCCCTACCCCTAACCCTAAACCTTACCCGAAGCCTTACCCTAATCCGTCCCCTAATCCTAACACATAGGCTAACACTAAACCGTACCCTAACACGTACGTTCACACTAAACCGTTGTCGTACCCTAACCTGTACCCTAAACCTTCCCCGTCTACTAACCCTAACCCTAACCCTAACCCTAACCCTTACCTGAAGCCTTAACCTAACCCTTCCCCTAATCCTAACCCGTATGCAAACACTAACCCGTACCCAACATGTACACTCACCCTAAACCGTTGTCTTCCCCTAACCTGTACCCTAAATCGTCCCTGTCTCCTAACCCTAACCCTAACCCTAACCCTAAACTGTACCCTAAACCGTCCCGGTCCCCTAACCCTAACCCTAATCCTAACACTAACCCGAAAAGCTACCCTAACCCGTCCACTAATCCTAACCCGTACGCTAACACTAACCCGTGCCCTAACACGTACGCTCACCCTAAACCGTTGTCGTACCCTAAACTGTACCCTAAACCATCCCGGCCCCCTAACACTAACCGTAACCCTAACCCTAACACTAACCCTTACCCGAAGCCTTACCTTAACCCGTCCCCTAAGCCTAACTCGTACACTAACACTAACCCGTGCCCTAACACATACACTCACCCTAAACCATTGTCGTACACTAATCTGTACCCTAAACCGTCCCCGTCCCGTAACCCTAACCCTAACCCTAACCCTTAACCAAAGCCTTACCCTAACCCGTCAACTACTCCTAACCCGTACGCTAACACTAACCCGTACCATAAGACGTACACTCACCCTAAACCGTTGTCGTACCCTAACCTGTACCCTAAACCGTCCCCGTCCCCGTCCCCTAACCCTAACCCTAAACCGAACACTAACCCTTACCGGAAGCCTTACCCTAACCCTTCCCCTAATCCTAACCCGTACGCTAACACTAACCCATACCCTAACACTTACGCTCACCCTGAACTGTTTTCGTACCCTAACCTGTACCCTAAACCGTCCCCATCCCATAACCCTAACCCTAACCCTTACCCGAAGCCTTACCCTAACCCGTCCCCTAATCCTAAACCGTACGCTAACACTAACCCATACCCTAACAAGTACGCTCACCCTAAACCGTTGTCGTACCCTAACCTGTAACCTAAACCGTCACCGTCCCCTAACCCTAACCGTAACCCTAAACCTAAACCTTACCCGAAGCCTTAGCCTAAGCCGTCCCCTAATTCTAACCCCTACGCTAACATTAACACATACCCTAACACGTACGCTCACACTAAATCGTTGTCGTACGTTAACCTGTAACCTAAAACATCCCCATCCCCTAACCCTAACTCTAACCCTAACACTAACACTTACCCGAAGCCTTACCCTAACATGTCCCCTAATCCTAACACGTTCGCTAACACTAAACCGTACCCTAACACGTACGCTCACCCTAAAACCTTGTCGTACACTAACCTGTACCCTAAACCGTGCCCATCCCCTAACCCTAACCCTAAACCTAACTCTAAGCCTAACCCTTACCCGAAGCCTTACCCTAACCCGTCCCATAATCCTAACCCGTACGCTAACACTAACACATACCCTAACACGTACGCTCACCCTAAACCATTGTCATACCCTAAACTGTACCCTAAACCGTCCCCGTCCCCTAACCCTAACCCTAACCCTAACCCTTACCCGAAGTCTTACACTAACTCGTCCCCAAATCCTAACCCGTACGCTAACACTAACCCGTACCCTAACACGTACGCTCACACTAAACCGTTGTCGTACCCTAACCTGTACCCTAAACGGTCCCCGTCCCCTAACCCTAACCTTATCCCTAACCCTAACCCTTACCCGAAGCCTTACCCTCACCCGTCGCCTAATCCTAACCCGTACGCTAAGACTAACCTGTACCCTAACACGTACGCTCACCCTAAACTTTGTCATATCCTAACCTGTACCCTAAACCGTCCCCATCCCCTAACCATAACCCTAACCCTAACCCTAAACCTAACCCTTACCCGAAGCCGTACCCAAAACCGTCCCCTAATCCTAAACCGTACGCTAACACTAACCCGTACCCTAATACGTACGCTCAACCTAAACCGTTGTTGTACTCTACCCTGTACCCTAAACCATCCCCGTCCCATAACCCTAACCCTAACAATAACCCTAAACCTAACCCTTACCCGAAACCTTACCCTAACCCGTCCCTTAATCCTATCCCGTACGCTAACACTAACCCGTACTCTAACACGTACGCTCACCCTAAACAGTTCTTGTACCCTAACCTATACCCTAAACCGTCCCCGTCCCCTAACCATAACGCTAAACCTAACCCTAACACTTACCCGAGGCCTTACCCTAACCCTTCCCCTAATACTAACCCGTACGCTAACACTAACACATACCCTAACACGTACGCTCACACTAAACTGTTGTCGTACCCTAACCTGTACCCTAAACCGTCCCCGTCCCCTAACCCTTACCCTAACCCTAACCCTACCCTAACTCTTACCCGAAGCCTTACCCTAACACGTCCCATAATCTTATCCCGAACGGTAACACTAACCCGTACCCTAACACGTACGCTCACCCTAAATCGTTGACGTACCCTAACCTGTACCCTAAACCGTCCCCGTCCCCTAACCCTAACCCAAACCCTTACCCGAATCCTTACCCTAAGCTGTCACCTAATCCTAACACGTACGCTAACGCTAAACCGTACTCTAAAACGTACGCTCATACTAAACCATTGTCGAACCCTAACCTGTACCCTAAACCGTCCCCGTCCCCGTCCCTTAACCCTAATCCTAACCCTAACACTAACTCTTACCCGAAGCCTTACCCTAACCCGTCCCCTAATCCTAACCCGTACACTAACACTAACCCGTACCCTAACACGTACGCTCACCCTAAACCGTTATCGTACCCTAACCTGTACCCTAAACCGTCCCCGTCACCGTCCCCTAACCTTAACACTAACCCTTACCCGAAGCCTTACCCTAACCCGTCCCCTAATCCTAAACCGTACGCTAACACTAACCCGTACCCTAACACGTACGCTCACCCTAAGCCATTGTAGTACCCTAATCTGTACCCTAAACTTTCAACGTGCCCTAACCCTAACCCTAACCCTAACCCTAACCCTTACCCGAAGCCTTACCATAACCCATACGCTAACACTAACCGGTACCCTAACACGTACGCTCAACCTAAACCATTGTCGTACCCTAACCTGTACCCTAAACCGTCCCTGTACCCTAATCCTAACTGTAACCCTTACCCGAAGCCTTACCGTAATCCATCCCCTACTCCTACCCGTACGCTAACACTAACACGTACCCTAACAGTTATGCTCACCCTACACCGTTGTCGTACACTAACCTATACCCTAAACCGTCCCCGTCCCCTAACCCTAACACTATCCCTTACCCGAAGTCTTAGCATAACCCGTACGTTAACACTAACCAGAACCCTAACACATACGCTCAACCTAAACCGTTGTCGTACCCTAACCTGTACCCTAAACCGTCGCTTTACCCTAAACCTAACCCTAACCCTTACCCGAAGCCTTACGCTAAACCGTCACCTAAACCTAACCCGTACGCTAACACTAAACCATACCCTAACACGTACGCTCACCCGAAAACGTTGTCGTACCCTAACCTGTACCCTAAACCGTCACCATACCCTAACCCTAACCCTAAACCTAACCTTTACCCGAAGCCTTACCGTAACCCGTACGCTAACGCTAACCGGTACCCTAACACGTACGCTCAACTTAAACTGTTGTCGTACCCTAACCTGTACCCTAAACCGTCCCCATTCCCTAACCCTAACCCTAACATTTACCCGAAGCCTTACTCTAACCCGTCCCCTAATACTAACCCGTACACTAACACTAACCTGTACCATAACACGTACGCTCACCCTGAAACGATTTCGTACCCTAACCTGTATCCTAAACCGTCCCCGTCCCCGTCCCCTAACCATAACCCTAACACTTACCCGAAGCCTTACCCTAACCCGTCCCCTAATCCTAACCCGTACGCTAACACTAACCCGTACCCTATCACGTACGCACACCCTAAACCGTTGTCATACCCTAACGTGTACCCTTAACCGTCCCCATCCCCTAA
This sequence comes from Delphinapterus leucas, assembly GCF_059928025.1. Lineage (NCBI taxonomy): Eukaryota > Metazoa > Chordata > Mammalia > Artiodactyla > Monodontidae > Delphinapterus > Delphinapterus leucas. Next base: position 8,870,112 of record NW_028322244.1, read on the forward strand.
CCCTAAACCTAAACCTAACCCTAACCCTTACCCGAAGTCTTACACTAACCCGTCCAATAATCCTAAACCGTACGCTAACACTAACCCATACCCTACAACATACGCTCACGCTAAAACGTTGTCCTACCCTAACCTGTACACTAAACCGTCCCCGCCCCGTAAACCTTACGCTAACCCTAAACCTAACCCTTACCCGAAGCCTTACCCTAACCCGTCCCATAATCCTAACACGTACGCTAACACTAACCCGTACCCGAACACGTACCCTCACCCTAACCATTGTCGTACACTAACCTGTACCCTAAACCATCCCCATCCCAGTCCCCTAACCCTAACCCTAACCCTAACACTAAACCTTCCCCGAAGCCTTACCCTAACCCGTCCCCTAATCCTAACCCGTACGCTCACACTAACCTGTACCCTAACAAGAACGCTCACCATAAACAGTTGTCATAACCTAACCTGTAGCCTAAACCGTCCCCATCCCCTAACCCTAACCCTAACCCTAACCCTTACCCGAAGCCTTCCCCTAACCCGTCCCCTAATCCTAACCGGTACGCTAACACTAACCCGTACCCTAACACGTATGCTCGCCCTAAACCTTTGACGTACCCTAACCTGTACACTAAACCGTCCCTGTCCCCTAACCCTAACCCTAAACCTAACCCTAAACCTTACCCGAAGTCTTACACTAACCCGTCCCCTAATCCTAACCCGCACGCTAACACTAACCCGTACCCTAACATGTTCGCTCACCCTAAATCGTTGTCGTACCCTAACGTGTACCCTAAACCGTCCCCGTCCCCATCCCCTCACCCTAACCCTAACCCTAACCCTAACCCTTACCCGAAGCCTTACCCGAACCCGTCCCCTAATCCTAACCCGTACGCTAATACTAACCCGTACCCTAAAACGTACGCTCAGCCTAAAATGTTGTCGCACTCTAACCTGTACCATAAACAGTCCCCGTCCCCTAACCCTAACCATAACCCTAACCCTTACCTGAAGCCTTACCCTAACCCTTCCCCTAATCCTAACCCGTACGCAAACACTAACCCGTACCCAACACGTACACTCACCCTAAACCGTTGTCTTACCCTAACCTGTACCCTAAATCGTCCCCGTCTCCTAAACCTAACCGTAACCCTAACACTAACCCTAATCCTTACCCGAAGCCTTACCCTTACCCGTCCCCTAATCCTAACCCGTACGCTAACACTAACCCGTACCGTAACACGTACGCTCAACCTAAACCGCTGTCGTACCCTAACCTGTACCCTAAACCGTCCCGGTCCCCTAACCCTAACCCTAACACTAAACCTTACCTGAAGCCTTACACTAACCCGTCACCTAATCCTAACCCGTACGCTAAAACTAACCCGTACCCTAACACGTTCGCTCACCCTAAACCGTTGTCGTACCCTAACCTGTACCCTAAACCATCCCCGTCCCCTTACCCTAAACCTAAACGTAACCCTAACCCTAACCGTTACCTGAATCCTTACCCTAACCCGTCACGTAATCCTAACCCATACGCTAACACTAACCCATACCCTAACACGTACGCTCACCCTAAACTGTTGTCGTACCCTAACCTGTACCCTAAAGCGTCCCTGTCCCCTAACCCTAACCCTAACCCTAACACTAACCCTAAGCTGTACCCTAAACCGTCCCGGTCCCCTAACCCTAACCCTAACCCTAACACTAACATTTACCCGAAGCCTTACCTTAACACGTCCCCTAACCCTAACTCGTACACTAACACTAACCCGTGCCCTAACACGTACGCTCACCCTAAACCGTTGTCGTACACTAATCTGTACCCTAAACCGTCCCCGTCTCGTAACCCTAACCCTAACCCTAAACCTTAACCGAAGCCTTACAATAACCCGTCCCCTAATCCTAACCCGTACGCTAACACTAACCCGTACCATAAGATGTACGCTCACCCTAAACCGTTGTCGTACCCACCGTGTACCCTAAATGGTCCCCGTCCCCGTCCCCTAACCCTAACCCTAACCCGAACGCTAACACTTACCGGAAGCCTTACCCTAACCCGTCCCCTAATCCTAAACCGTACGCTAACACTAACCTGTATCCTAACACGTACGCTCACCCTAAACCGTTGTCGTACCCTAACCTGTAACCTAAACCGTCCCCGTCCCCTAACCCTAACTGTAACCCTAACCCTAAACCTTACCCGAAGCCTTAGCCTAAGCCGTCCCCTAATTCTAACCCCTACGCTAACATTAACACATACCTAACACGTACGCTCACACTAAACCGTTGTCGTACCCTAACCTGTACCCTAAACCGTCCCCGTTCCCTAACCCTAAGCCTAACACTTACCCGAAGCGTTAACCTAACCCGTCCCCTAATCCTAACCCGTACGCTCACACTAACTTGTACCCTAACACGTACGCTCACCCTAAACCGTTCTCATACCCTAAACTGTACCCTAAACCGTCCCCGTCCCCTAATCCTAACCCTAAACCTAACCCTTACCCGAAGCCTTACAGTAATCCGTCCCCTAATCCTAACCGGTACACTAACACTAACAACTACCCTAACACGTACGCTCACCCTAAACTGTTGTCGTACCCTAACCTCTAACCTAAACCATTCCTGTCCCCTAAACCTAACCCTAACCCTAACCCTAACACTAACCCTAACCCTTACCCGAAGCCTTACCCTAACCCGTCCCCTAATCCTAACCCTTACGCTAACACTAACCCGTATTCTAACACGTACGCTCACCCTAAACCGTTGACGTACCCTAACTGGTACCCTAAACCGTCCCCGTCCCCTAAACCTAACCCTAACCCTAACCCTAACCCTAACCCTTACCCGAAACTTACGCTAACCTGTCCCCTAATCCTAACCCGTACGCTAACACTATCCCATACCCTAACACGTACGCTCACCCTAAACTGTTGTTGTAGACTAACCTGTACCCTAAACCGTCCCCTTCCCCGTCCCCGTCCCCTAACTCTAACTTTAACCCTAACACTTACCCGAAGCTTTATCCTAACTCGTCCCCTAATTCTAACCCGTAGGCTATCACTAACCCGTACCCTAACATGTACGCTCACCCTAAACCTTTGTCGTACCCTAACCTGTACCCTAAAGCATCCCCGTCCCGGTCCCCTAACCCTAACCCTAACCCTATCCCTTACCCGAAGTCTTACCCTAACCCGTCCCATAATCCTAATCCGTACGCTAACACTAACCCATACCCTATCACGTACGCTCACCCTAAACCGTTATTGTACCCTAAACTGTACCCTAAACTGTCCCCGTCACCTAACCCTAACCCTAACCCTTACCCGAAGCCTTACCCTAACCCGACTCCTAATCCTAACCCGTACGCTAACACTAACACGTACCCTAACATGTACGCTCACCCTAAAACATTGTCAAACCCTAACCTGTACCCTAAACCGTCCCCGTCCCCTAACCCTAACCCTAAACCTAACCCTAAACCTAACCCTTACCTGAAGCCTTAACCTAACCCGTCCCCTAATCCTAACCCGTACGCTAACTCTAACCATTGCCCTAACACGTACGCTCATCCTAAACCGTTGTCGTAGCCTAACCTGTACCCTAAACTGTCCCCGTACCCTAACCCTAACCCTAACCCTAACCCTAAACCTTACCCGAAGCCTTACCCCAACCCGTCCCCTAACCCTAACCTGTACGCTAAAACTAACCCGAACCCTCACACGTACGCTCACACTAAACCGTTGTTGTATATTAACCTGTACCCTAAACCGTCCCCGTCCCCTAACCCTAACCCTAACCGTAACCCTAACCCTGACCCTTACCCGAAGCCTTACCCCAACCCGTCCCCTAACCCTAACCCGTACGCTAACACTAACCCGTACCCTAACATGTACGCTCACTCTAAACCGTTGTCATACCCTAACCTGTACCCTAAACCGTCCCAGTCCCCTAACCCTAACCCTAATCCTAACCCTAAACCTAACCCTTACCCGAAGCCTTACCCTAACCCGTCCCCTAATCCTAAACCATACGCTAACACTAACCCGTTACCTAACACGTACGATCACCCTAAACCGCTGTCGTCCCCTAACATGTACCTTAAACCGTCCCCGTCCCGTCCCCTAACCCTAACCCTAACCCTAACCCTAAACCTTACCCAAAGCCTTACCCTAACTCGTCCCCTAATCCTAACCCGTACGATAACACTAGCCCGTACCCTAACACGTACGCTCACACTAAACCATTGTTCTACACTAACCTGTGCCCTAAACCATCACCGTCCCCTAACCCTAACCCTTACCCTAACCCTAACCCTTACCCGAAGCCTTACCCTAACCCGTCCCCTAACCCTAACCCGTACGCTAACACTAACCCATACCCTAACACGTACGCTCAACCTAAAGCGTTGTCGTACACTAACATGTACCCTAAACCTTCCCCGTCCCCTAACCCTAACCCTAACCCGAACCCTAAACCTAACCCTTACCCGAAGCCTCACCCTAACACGTCCCCTAATCCTAACCCGTACGCTAACACTAACCCGTACCCTAACACGTACGCTCACCCTAAACCGTTGTCGTACCCTAACCTGTACCCTAGACCGTCCCCGTCCCCTAACCCTAACCCTAACCCTAACCCTAACCATTACCTTAAACCTTACCCTAACCCGTTCCCTCATCCTAACCCGTATGCTAACAATAATCCGTACCCTACACGTTCGCTCACCCTAAACTGATGTCGTACCCTAACCTGTACCCTAAACCGTCCTCGTCCCCTAACCCTAACCATAACCGTAACCCTAACACTAACCATTACCCGCAGCCTTACCCTAACCCGTCCCCTAATCCTAACCCGTACGCTAAAACTAACACGTACCCTAACACGTACGCTCACCCAAAACCGTTGACATACCCTAACCTGTACCCTAAACCGTCCCCATCCCCTAACCCTAAACCTAACCCTAACGCTATACATAACCGGAAGCCTTACCCTAAACCGTCCCCTAATCCTCAACCCTACGCTAACACTAACCCATACCCTAACACGTACGCTCACCCTAAACCGTTGTCGTACCCTAACCTGTACCCTAAACCGTCCCCGTCCCCTAACCCTAACCCTAACCCTAACCGTAACACTAACCCTTACCCAAAGCCTTACCCTAACCCGTCCCCTAATCCTAAACCGTACGCTAACACTAACCCGTACCCTAACACATACCCTCACTCTAAACCGTTGTCGTACACTAACCTTTACCCTAAACGGTCCCTGTCCCCTAACCCTCTCCATAACCCTAAACCTAACTCTTACCCGAAGCCTTACCCTAACGCGTCACCGAATCCTAACCCATACGCTAACACTAACCCATACCCTAAAACGTACGCTCACCCTAAACCGTTGTCGTACCCTAACCTGTAACCTAAACCGTCCCCGTCCCCTAACACTAACCCTAACCCTAACCCTTACCCAAAGCCTTATCCTAACCTGTCACATAATCCTAACCCGTACACTATCACTAACGCCTACCCTAACACGTACGCTCACTCTAAACCGTTGTCGTACCCTAACCTGTACCCTAAACCGTCCCCGTCCCCTAACCCTAACCCTAACCCTTACCCGAAGCCTTACCCTATCACGGACCCTAATCCTAACCCGTACGCTAACACTAACCCATACCCTAACACGTACGCTCACACTAAACCGTTGTCGTACTCTAACCTGTACCCTAAACCGTCCCCGTCCCCTATCCCTAACCCTAACCCTAACCCTAACACTTACCCAAAGCCTACCCTAACGCGTCCCCTAATCCTAAACCGTACGCTAACACTAACCCGTGCCCTAACACGTATGCTCACCCTAAACCGTTGTCGTACACTAACCTGTATCCTAAACCGTCCCGGTCCCCGTCCCCGAAACCTAACCCTAACCCTAAGCCTCACCCTTACTCGAAGCCTTATCCTAACCCGCCCCTAATCCTAACCCGTACGCTAACAGTAACCCGTACCCTAACCAGTACGCTCACCCTAAACCGTGGTCGTACCCGAACCTGTACCCTAAACCGTCTCTGTCCCCTGACCCTAACCCTAACCCTAACCCTAACCCTAAACCTTACCCGAAGCCTTCCACTAACCCGTCCCCTAATCCTAACCCGTACGCGAACTCTAACCCGTACCCTAACACGTACGCTGACCCTAAACCGTTCTCGTACACTAACCTGTACCCTAAACCATCCCCGTCCCCTAACCCTAAACCTAAACCTAACCCTAACCCTTACCCGAAGACTTACCCTAACCCGTCCCCTTATACTAAACCGTACGCTAACACTAACACGTACCCTAACACGTACGCTCACCCTAAACCGTTGTCGTACACTAACCTGTACCCTAAACCGTCCCCGTCGCCTAACACTAACCCTAACCCTAACCCTAACCCGAACCCTTACCCGAACCCTTACCCTAACACTTCCCCTAATCCTAACCCGTACGCTAACACTAAACCGTACCCTAACACGTACGCTCACCCTAAATCGTTGTCGTACTCTAACCTCTACCCTAAACCGTCTCCGTATGCTAACCCTAACCCTAACCCTAACACTTACCCTTACCTGAAGCCTTACCGTAACACGTCCCGTAATCCTAACCCGTACGCTAACACTAACCCGTTACCTAACACGTACGCTCACCCTAAACTGCTGTCATCCCCTAACCTATACCTTAAACCATCCCCGTTCCTGTCCCCTAAACCTAACCCTAACCCTAAACCTAACCCTTACCCGATTCCTTACCCTAAACCGTCCCCTAATCTGAACCCGTACGCTAACACTAACCCGTACCCTAACACGTATGCTCACCCTAAACCGTTGTCGTACCCTAACCTGTGCCCTAAACCGTCCTCGTCCCCTAACCATAACCCTAACCGTAACCCTAACACTAACCGTTACCCGCAGCATAACACTAACCCGTCCCTTAATCCTAACCCGTACGCTAATACTAACCCGTACCCTAACACGTACGCTCACCCTAAACCGTTGACGTACCCTAACCTGTACCCTAAACCATCCCCGTCCCCTAACCCTAACCCTAACCCTAACCCTAACCCTACCCCTTACCCGAAGCCTTACCCTAACCCGTCCCCTAAGCCTAACCCGTACGCTAACACTAACCCGTACCCTAAAACGTACGCTCACACTAAACTGTTGTCGTACACTAACCTGTACCCTATACCGTCCCAGTCCCCTAACCCTAACCCTAACCCTAAACCTAACCCTTACCCGAAGCCTTACCCTAACCATTCCCCTAAACCTAATCCGTATGCTAACAGTAACACCTACCCTAAAACGTATGCTCACCCTAAACCGTTGTCATACCCTAACCTTTACCCTAAACCGTCCCCGTCCCCTAAACTTAACCCTAACACTAACCCTAAACCTAAACCTTACCCGAAGCCTTGCCCTAACCCGTCCCCTAATCCTAACCCGTACACTAACTCTAACCCGTACCCTAACACGTACTCTCACCCTAAACCGTTGTCTTACCCTAATCTGTACCCTAAACCGTTCCCGTCCCCGTCCCCTAACCCTAACCATAACCTTAACCCTAAACATTTCCCGAAGCCTTACACTAACACGTCCCCTAATCCTAACCCATACGCTAACACTAAACCGTACCCTAACACGTAGGCTCACCCTAAATAGTTGTCGTACCCTAACCTGTACCCTAAACCTTCCTCGTGCCCTAACCCTAACCCTAACCCTAACTGTATCCCTAATCCTTACCCGAAGCCTTACCCTAACCCGTCACCAATCCTAACCCATATGCTATCATGTACGCTCACCGTAAAACTTTGTCGCACACTAAACTGTACCCTAAATCATCCACGTCTCCTAACCCTAACCCTAACCCTAAACCTAACCCTAACCCTTACCCGAAGCCTTACCCTAAACCGTCCCCTAATCCTAACCTGTATGCTAACACTAAACCGTACTGTAACACGTACACTGACCCTAAAACGTTGTCATACTCTAAACTGTACCGTAAACCGTCCCCGTCCCCTAACCCTAACCCTAACCCTAACCCTAACCCTTACCCAAAGCCTTACCCTAACCTGTCCCCTAATCCTAACCCGTACGCTAACACTAACCCATACCTTAACACGTACGCTCACCCTAAACCGTTGTCGTACACTAACCTGTACCCTAAACAGTCCCCATCCCCTATCCCTAACCCTAACCCTAACCCTAACCCTTACCCGAAGCCTTACCCTAACCCGTCCCCTAATCCTAACCCGTACGGTAACACTAACCCGTGCCCTAACACGTACGCTCACCCTAAACCGTTGTCGTACCCTAACCTGTACCCTAAACCGTCCCCATCCCCTAACCCTAACCCTAAACCTAACCCTAACCCTAACCCTAAACCTAACCAATACCTGAAGCCTTACACTAACACATCCACTAATCCTAAACCGTACGCTAACACTAACCCGTACCCTAACATGTACGCTCACCCTAAACCGTTCTCGTACCCTAACCTGTACCCAAACCGTCCCCGTCCCCGTCCCCTAACCCTAACCCTAACCCTAACCCTAACCCATACCCGAAGCCTTACACTAACCCGTCCACTAAACCTAATCCGTATGCTAACACTAACCTGTGCCCTAACACGTACGCTCACCCTAAACCGTTGTCGTATGCTAACCTGTACACTAAACCGTCCCCTAACCCTAACCCTAACCCTAACCCTAACCCTTACCTGAAGCCTTACCCTAACACGTCCCCTAATCCTAACCCGTACGCTAACACTAACCCATACCCTAACACTTACACTCACCCTAAAACGTTGTTATAACCTAAACTGTACCCTAAACCGTCCCCGTCCCCTAAACCTAACCCTAACTGTAAACCTTACCCAAAGCCTTACCCTAAACCGTCTCCTAATCCTAACCCGTACGCTAACACTAACCCGTACCCTAACACGTACGCTCACCCTAAATCGTTGTCGTACCCTAACCAGTACCCTAAACCGTCCCCGTCCCCTAACCCTAACCCTAACACTAACCCTTACCCGAACCTTACCCTAACACGTCCCCTAATCCTAACCCCTATGCTAACACTAACCCGTACTCTAACACGTATGCTCACCCTAAACTGCTGTTGTACACTAACCTGTACCTTAAACCGTCCACTTTCCCGTGCCCGTCCCCTAACCCTAACCCTAACCCTAAACATTACCCGAAGACTTACCCTAACCTGTCCCCTAATCCTAACCCGTAGGCTATCACTAACCGTACCCTAACATGTACGCTCAACCTAAACTTTTGTCGTACCCTAAACTGTACCCTAAACCATCCCCGTCCCCGTCCCATAATCCTAACCCGTACGCTAACACTAACCCGTACCCTAACACGTACGCTCACCCTAAACCATTGTTGTACGCTAACCTGTACCCTAAACCATCCCCGTCCCCGAACCGTAACCCTAAACCTGACCCTAGACCTAAACGTTATACAAAGCCTTACCGTAACCCGTCCCCTAATCCTAACCCATACGCCAACACTAACCCGTACCCTAACACGTATGCTCACCCTAAACCGTTGTCATACCCTGACCTGTACACTAAACCGTCCCCGTCCCCGTCCTCTAACCCTAACCCTAACCATAACCCTAACCATAACCCTTACCTGAAGCCTTACCCTAAACCGTCCCCTAATCCTAACCCGTATGCTAACACTAACCCGTGCCCTAACACGTACGCTTACCCTAAACCGTTTTTGTACCCTAACCTGTAACCTAAACCATACCCGTCCCCTAACCCTAACCCAAAACCTAACTCTAACCCTAACCCTCACCCGAAGCCTTACCTAAACCCGTCACCAATCCTAACCCTTACGCTATCACGTACGCTCACCCTAAACTGTTGTCGTACACTAACCTGTACCCTAAACCGTCCCCATCCCCTAACCCTAACCCTAACCCTAACCCTATCCCTAACCCTGACCCGAAGCCTTACACTAAACCGTCCCCTAATCCTAACCCGTACGCTAACACTAACCTGTACCCTAACACGTACGCTCACCGTAAACCGTTGTCGTGCCCTAACCTGTACCCTAAACCGTCCCCGTCCCCTAACACTAACCCTAACCCTAACCCTAAACCTAACATTTACCCGAAGCCTTACACTAACCCGTCCACTAATACTAACCCATACGCTAACACTAACCGGTACCCTAACATGTACACTCACCCTAAAACGTTGTCATACCCTAAACTGTACCCTAAACTGTCCCCGTCCCCGTCCCTAACCTTAACCCTAACCCTACCCTTACCCGAAGCCTTACCCTAACGCGTCCATTAATCCTAACCCGTACGCTAACACTAACCCATGCACTAACACGTACGCTCACCCTAAACCTTTGTCGTACGCTAAACTGTACCCTAAACCGTCCCCGTCCCCTAATCCTAACCCTAACCCTAACCCTAACACATACCCGAAGCCTTACCCTAACTCGTCCCCTAATCCTAACCCGTACGCTAACACTAACCCGTACCCTAACACGTACGCTCAGCCTAAACCGTTGTCGTACCCTAACATGTACACTAAACCGTCACCGTCCCCTAACCCTAACCCTAACCCTAACCCTAACCCTAACCCTTACCCGAAGCCTTACCCTAGCCCGTCCCCAATTCTAACCCGTACGCTAACACTAACACGTACCCTAACACGTACACTCAACCTATAGCGTTGTCGTACCCAAACCTGTACCCTACACGGTCCCTGTCCCCTAACCCTAACCCTAACCCTAACCATTACCCGAAGCCTTACGCTAACCTGTCCCCAATCCTAAACTGTACGCTAACACTAATCCGTACCCTAACACGTACGGTTACCCTAAACCGTTGTCATACCCTAACCTGTACCCTAAACCGTCCCCGTCCCCTAACCCTAACCCTAAGCGTTACCCGAATCCTTGCCCTAACAGTCCCCTAATCCTAACCTGTACGCTAACACTAACCCGTACCATAACACGTACGTTCACCCTAAACCGTTGTCGTATCCTAAACTGTACCCTAAACCTTCCCCGTCCCCTTACTCTAACCCTAACCCTAACCCTAACCCTAACCCTTACCCGAAGCCTTACCCTAACCCGTCCCATAATCCTAACCCGTACACTAACACTAACCCGTGCCCTAACACGTATGCTCAACCTAAACTGTTGTCGTACCCTAAACCGTACCCGTCCCCGAACCTTAACCCTAACCCTAACCCTAACCCTTACCCGAAGCCTTAGCCAATCCCGTCCCCTAATGCTAACCCGTAAGCTAACACTAACCCTTGCCCTAACACGTACGCTCACCCTAAAACATTGTCGTACCCTAACCTGTACCCTAAACCTTCCCCGTCCCCTAACCCTAACCCTAACCCTAACCCTAACCCTTACCCGAAGTCTAAACTTAACCCGTCACCTAATCCTAACCCATACGGTAACACTATCCCGTGCCCTAACACGTACGCTCACCCAAAACCGTTGTCGTACCCTAACCTGTACCCTAAACCGGCCCCGTCCCCGTCCCCTAACCCTAACCCTAACCCTAACACTTACCCGAAGCCTTACCCTAACCCGTCTCCTAATCCTACCCTGTATGCCAACACTAATCCGTACCCTAACACGTACGCTCACCCTAAACCGTTGTTGTCCCCTAAACTGTACCCTAAACCAGCCCCGTCCCCGTCCCCTAACCCTAACCCTAACCCTAACACTTACCCGAAACCTTACCCTAACCCGTCTCCTAATCCTAACCCGTACGCTAACACTAACCCGTACCCTAACATGTACGCTCACCCTAAACCATTGTCGTACCCTTACCTGTACCCTAAACCGTCCCTGTCCCCTAAACCTAACCGTAAGCCGTACCCGAAGCCTTGCCCTAACCGTCACCTAATCCTAACCTGTACGCTAACACTAACCCTTACCCTAACACCTACTCTCAGCCTAAAGCGTTGCGGTACCGTAACCTGTACCCTAAACCATCCCCGTCCCCTAACCCTAACCCTAACCCTAACCCTAACTCTAACACTTACCTGAAGCCTTACCCTAACCCGTCCCCTAATCCCAACCCGTACGCTAACACTAACCCGTGCCCTAACACGTACGTTCACCCTAAACCGTTGTCGTACCCTAACCTGTACCCTAAACCGTCCCCGTCCCCTAACCTTAACCCTAACCCAAACCCTAACCCTTACCCGAAGCCTTACCCTATCCCGTCCCCTATTCCTAACCCGTACGCTAACACTAACCCGTGCCCTAACACGTACACTCACACTAAACCGTTGTTGTACCCTAAACTGTACCCTAAACCGTTCCTATCCCCGTCCGCTAACCCTAAACCTAACCCTTACCAGAAGCCTTACGCTAACCCGTCCCCTAACCCTAAACCGTACGCTAACACTAACCCATACCCTAACACGTACGATCACCCTAAATCGTTGTCGTACCCTAACCTGTACCCTAAACCGTCCCCATCCCCTAACCCTAACCATAACCCTAACCCTAACCCTTACCAGAAGCCTTATCGTAACCCGTCCCCTAATCCTAACCCGTACGCTAACACGAACCCGTACGCTAAAACGTACCCTTACCCTAAACCGTTGTCGTAGCCTAACCTGTACCCTAAACCGTACCCTTCCCCTAACCCTAACCCTAACCCTAACCTTAACCCTAACCCTTACCCGAACCTTACCCTAACCCGTCCCCTAATCCTAACCCGTATGTTAACACTAACCCATACCCTAACACGTATGCTCACCCTAAACTGTTGTTGTACACTAACCTGTACTTTAAATCGTCCCCTTTCCCGTCCCCGTTCCCATCCCCTAACCCTAACCCTAACCCTAACCCTTACCCGAAGCCTTACCCTAACCTGTCCCCTAATCCTAACCCATAGGCTATCACTAACCCATACCCTAACATATACGCTCACCCTAAACCTTTGTCGTACCCTCAACTGTACCCTAAACCATCCCCGTCCCCGTCCACTAACCCTAACCCTAAACCTATCCCTTACCCTTAGCCTTACCCTAAACCGTCCCCTAAGCCTAATCCATATGCTAACACTAACCCATACCCCAACACGTACGCTCACCCTAAAACGTTGTCGTACCCTAAACTGTACCCTAAACTGTCCCCGTCTCTTAACCCTAACCCTAACACTAACCCTTACCCGAAGCCTTACCCTAACCCGTCCCCTTATCCTAACCCGTACACTAACACTAACCCGTACGCTAACACGTACGCTCACCCTAAAACATTGTCGTACCCTAACTTGTACCCTAAACCATCCCCGTCACCTTACCCTAAACCTAAACCTAACCCTTACCCGAAGCCTTACCCTAACCTGTCCCCAATCCTAAACTGTACGCTAACACTTATCCATACCCTAACACGTACGGTTACCCTAAACCGTTGTCATACCCTAACCTGTACCCTAAACCGTCCCCATCCCCTAACCCTAACCCTAAGCGTTACCCGAATCCTTGCCCTAACAGTCCCCTAATCCTAACCTGTACGCTAACACTAAACCATACCGTAACACGTACGCTCACCCTAAACCGTTGTCGTATCCTAACCTGTACCCTAAACCTTCCCCGTCCCCTTACTCTAACCCTAACCCTAACCCTAACCCTAACCCTTACCCGAAGCCTTACCCTAACCCGTCCCATAATCCTAACCTGTACACTAACACTAACCCGTGCCCTAACACGTACGCTCAACTTAAACCGTTGTCGTACCCTAAACCGTACCCGTCCCCTAACCTTAACCCTAACCCTAACCCTAACCCTTACCCGAAGCCTTAGCCAATCCCGTCCCCTAATGCTAACCCGTACGCTAACACTAACCCTTGCCCTAACACGTACGCTCACCCTAAAACATTGTCGTACCCTAACCTGTACCCTAAACCTTCCCCGTCCCCTAACCCAAACACTAACCCTAACCCTATCCCTAACCCTTACCCGAAGCCTTACCCTAAACCGTCCCATAATCCTAAACCGTACGCTAACACTAACCTGTACCCTAACACGTACGCTCACCCTAAACCGTTGTCGTACCGTAACCTGTACCCTAAACCGTCCCCGTCCCCTAACTCTAACCCTAACCCTAACCATAAACCTAACCTTTATCCGAAGCCTTACCCTAAGCCATCCACTAATCCTAACCCGTACGCTAACAATAACCCGTACTCTAACACGTACACTCACCCTAAAACGTTGTCATACCCTAAACTGTACCCTAAACCGTCCCCATACCCTAACCCTAACCCTATCCCTAACACTAAACCTTACCCAAAGCCTTACCCTAACCCGTCCCCTAATCCTAACCCGTACGCTAACACTAACCCGTACCCTAACACGTACGCTCACCCTAAACCGATGTTGTACGCTAACCTGTACCCTAAACTGTCCCCGTCCCCGTCCCCGACCCGTAACCCTAACCCTAACCCTTACCCGAAGCCTTACACTAACACGTCCACTAATCTTAACCCGTACGCTAACACTAACCCGTACCCTAACACGTACGCTCACACTAAACCGTTGTCGTACCCTAACCTGTACCCTAAACCGTCCCCGTACCCTAACCCTAACCCTAACACTTACCCAAAGCCTTACTCTAACCCGTCCCCTAATCCTAACCCGTAAGCTCACACTAACCTGTACCCTAACACGTACGCTCACCCTAAACCGTTGTCATACCCTAACCTGTACCCTAAACCGTCCCCGTCCCCTAACCCTAACCCTAACCCTAACCCTTACCCGAAGCCTTACAGTAATCCGTCCCCTAATTCTAACCGGTACGCTAACACTAACACCTACCCTAACACGTACGCTCACCCTAAACTGTTGTCGTACACTAACCTCTACCCTAAACCATTCCTGTCCTCTAACCCTAACCCTAACCCTAACCCTAAACCTAACCCTTACCCGAAGCCTTACTTTAACCCGTCCCCTAATCCTAACCCTTACGCTAACACTAACCCATACTCTAACACGTACGCTCAACATAAACCGTTGACGTACCCTAACCTGTGCCCTAAAACGTCCCCGTCCCCTAACCCTATCCCTAACCCTAACCATAACCCTAACCCTTACCCGAACTTTACGCTAACCCGTCCCCTAATCCTAACCCGTACGCTAACACTATCCCATACCCTAACACGTACGCTCAACCTAAACTGTTGTTGTACACTAACCTGTACCCTAAACCGTCCCCTTCCCCGTCCCCGTCCCCTAACTCTAATTTTAACCCTAAACCTTACCCGAAGCTTTATCCTAACTCGTCCCCAAATACTAACCCGTAGGCTATCACTAACACGTACCCTAACATGTACGGTCACCCTAATCCTTTGTCGTACCCTAACCTGTACCCTAAATCATCCCCGTCCCAGTCCCCTAACCCTAAACCTAAACCTAACCCTATCCCTTACCCGAAGTCTTACCCTAACCCGTCCCCTAATCCTAATCCGTACGCTAACACTAACCCGTACCCTATCATGTACGCTCACCCTAAACCGTTATTGTACCCTAACCTGTACCCTAAACTGTCCCCGTCCCCTAACCATAACCCTAACCCTTACCCGAAGCCTTACCCTAACCCGACTCCTAATCCTAACCCGTGCGCTAACACTAACCCGTACCCTATCATGTACGCTCACCCTAAACCATTGTAATACCCTAACATGTACCCTAAACCGTCCCCGTCGCCTAACCCTAACCCTAAACCTAACCCTAAACCTAACCCTTACCCGAAGCCTTACCCTAACCCGTCCCCTAATCCTAACCCATACGCTAACAATAACCCTTGCCCTAACACGTACGTTCACACTAAACCGTTCTCGTACACTAACCTGTACCTTAAACCATCCCCGTACCCTAACCCTTACCCTAACTTTAACCCTAACCCTTACCCGAAGCCTTACTCTAACCCGTCCCATAATCCTAACCCATACGCTTACACTAACCCATACCCTAACACGTACGCTCAACCTAAACCGTTGACGTACTCTAACCTGTACCTTAAACCGTCCCCGTCCCCTAACCCTAACCCTAACCCTAACCATAACCCTTACCCGAAGCCATACTGTATCACATCCCCTAATACTAACCCGTACGCTAACACTAACCCATACCCTAACACGTACGCTCACCCTAAACCGTTGTCTTACCCTAATCTGTACCCTAAACCGTCCCCGACCCCGTCCCCTAACCCTAACCGTAACCTTAACCCTAAACCTTTCCCGAAGCCTTAAACAAACACGTCCCCTAAACCTAACCCGTACGCTAAAATAAACCGTACCCTAACACGTACGCTCACCCTAAATCGTTGTCGTACACTAACCTGTACCCTAAACCGTCCTCGTCCCCTAACTCTAACCCTAACCCTAACTGTAACCCTAATCCTTACCCGAAATCTTACCCTAACCCGTCACCAATCCTAACCCATACGCTATCACGTACGCTCACCCTAAACCGTTGTCGCACACTAACCTGTACCCTAAACCGTCCCCGTCTCCTAACCCTAACCCTAACCTTAAACCTAACCCTAACCCTTACCCGAATCCTTACCCTAAACCGTCCCCTAATCCTAACCCGTACGCTAACACTAAACCGTACCCTAACACGTACACTCACCCTAAAACGTTGTCATACCCTAAACTGTACCGTAAACCGTCCCCGTCCCCTAACCGTAATCCTAACCCTAACCCTAACCCTTACCCAAAGCCTTACCCTAACTCGTCCCCTAATCCTAACCCGTACGCTAACACTAACCCGTACCCTAACACGTACGCTCACCCTAAACCGTTGTCGTACCCTAACCTCTACCCTAAACCGTTACTGTCCCCTAACCCTAACCCTAACCATAACCCTAACCCTTACCCGAAGCCTTACCCTAACCCATCGCCTAATCGTAACCCGTATGCTAACACTAACCCGTACCCTAACACATACGCTCACCCTAAACCGTTGTCATACCCTAACCTGTACCCTAAACCATCCCCGTCCCCTAACCCTAAACATAACCCTAACCCTAACCCTAACCCTAACCCTTACCCGAAGCCTTACCCTAACCCGTCCACTAATCCTAATCCGTACGCTAACACTAATCCCTGCCCTAACACGTATGCTCACCCTAAAACGTTGTTGTACGCTAACCTGTACCCTAAACCTTCCCCGTCCAATAACCCTAACCCTAAACCTAACCGTAACCCTCACCCGAAGCCTTACCCTAACCCGTCTCCAATCCTAACCCGTACGTTATCACGTACGCTCACTCTAAACTGTTGTCGTACACTAACCTGTACCCTAAACCCTCCCCGTCCCCTAACCCTAACCCTAACCCTAACCCTATCCCTAACCCTTACCCGAAGCCTTACCCTAACCCGTCCACTAATAATAACACGTACGCTAAAACTAACCCGTACCCTAACACGTACACTCACCTTAAAACATTGTCATACCCTAAACTGTACCCTAAACCGTCCCAGTCCCCTAACCCTAACCCTAACCCTAACCCTAACACTTACCCAAAGCCTTACCCTAACCCGTACGCTAACACTAACCTGTACCCTAACACGTACGCTCACACTAAACCGTTGTCGTACCCTCACCTGTACCCTAAACCATCCCCGTCCCCTAATCCTAACCCTAACCCTAACCCTAAACCTTACCCGAAGCCTTACCCTAACCCGTCCCCTAATCCTAACCCGTACGCTAACACTAAACGTTACCCTAACACGTATGATCATCCTAAACCGGTGTCGTACCCTAACCTGTACACTAAACCGTCCCCTAACCCTAATCCTAACCCTAACCCTAACCCTTACCCAAAGCCTTAACCTAACCCGTCCCCAATCCTAACCCGTACGATAACATTAACCCATGCCCTATCACGTACGCTCACCCTAAACGGTTGTCATACCCTAACCTGTACCCTAAACCGTCCCCGTCCCCTAACCCTAACCCTAACCCTAACGCTAACCCTAAACCTAACCCTAACACTTACCCGAAACCTTTCCCTAACCCGTCCAATAATCCTAACCCGTACGCTCACACTAACCCGTTACCTAACACGTACGATCACCCTAAACCGCTGTCATCCCCTAACCTGTACCTTAAACCGTCCCCATCCCGGTCCCCTAACCCTAACCCTAACCCTAACCCTAAACCTTACGCAAAGCCTTAACCTCTCTGGTCCCCTAATCCTAACCCGTACGATAACACTAACCCATACCCTAACAAGTACGCTCACACTAAACCATTGTTCTACACTAACCTGTACCCTAAACCGTCACTGTCCCCTAACCCTAACCCTAACACTTACCCTAACCCTTACCCGAAGCCTTACACTAACCCGTCCCCTAACCCTAACCCGTACGCTAACACGAACCCATACCCTAACACGTACGCTCAACCTAAAGCATTGTCGTACCCTAACCTGTACCCTAAACCTTCCCCGTCCCCTAACCCTAACCCTAACCCTAAACCTAAACCTAACCCTTACCCGAAGCCTCACCCTAACACGTCCCATAATCCTAACCCGTATGCTAACACTAACCCGTACCCTAACACGTACGCTCAACCTAAACCTTTGTTGTACCCTAACCTGTACCCTAGACCGTCCCCGTCCCCTAACGCTAACCCTAACCGTTACCTTAAGCCTTACCCTAACCCGTCCCCTAAACCTAACCCGTACGATAACACTAATCCGTACCCTAACACGTTCGCTCACCCTAAACCAATTTCGTACACTAACCTGTACCCTAAACCATTCTCGTCCCCTAACCCTAACCCTAACCATAACCCTAACACTAAACATTGTGCGAAACCTTACCCTAACCCGTCCCCTAATCCTAAACTGTACGCTAAAACTAACACGGACCCTAACACGTACGCTCACCCTAAACCATTGACGTACCCTAACCTGTACCCTAAAACGTCCCCGTCCCCTAACCCTAACCCTAACCCTAACCCTACCCATAACCCGAAGCCTTACCCTAACCCGTCCTCTAATCCTAACCCGTACGCTAACTCTAACCTGTACCCTAACACGTACGCTCACACTAAACTGTTGTCGTACACTAACCTGTACCCTATACCGTCCCCATCCCCTAACCCTAACCCTAACCCTAACCCTAAACCTTACCCGAAGCCTTACCCTAACCCATCCCCTAATCCCAACCCGTACGCTAACTCTAATCCGTACCCTAACACGTACGCTCACACTAAAACGTTGTCTTACCCTAATCTGTACCCTAAACCGTCCTCGTACCCTAACCCTAACCCTAACCCTAACCGTAACCCTAACCCTAATCCGAAGCCTTACCCTAAACCGTACCCTAATCCTAAACCGTACGCTAACACTAAACCGTACCCTAACACGTACACTAACCCTAAAACTTTGTCATACCCTAAACTGTACGCTAAACCGTCCCCGTCCCCGCCCCCTAACCCAAATCCTAACCCTAACCCTAACCCTTACCCGAAGCCTTACCCTAACCCGTCCCCTAACCCTAAACCGTACGCTAACACTAACCCATACCTTAACACGTACGCTCACCCTAAAAGGTTGTCGTACCCTAACCTGTACCCTAAATCGTCCCTGTCCCCTAACCCTTACCCTAACCCTAACCCTAACCCTAACCCTTACCCGAAGCCTTACACTAACCCGTCACATAATCCTAAACCGTACGCTAACACTAACCCGTACCCTAACACGTACGCTCACACGAAACCGTTGTCGTACCCTAACCTGTACCCTAAACCTTCCCCGTCTACTAACCCTAACCCTAACCCTTACCTGAAGCCTTAACCTAACCCTTCCCCTAATCCTAACCCGTACGCTAACACTAAACTGTACCCTAACACATACGCTCACACTAAACCGTTGTCGTACACTAACCTGAAACCTAAACCGTCAGCATCCCCTAACCATAACCCTAACCCTAACTCTAAACCTAACCATTACCCAAACCCGTCCCTTAATCCTAACCCATACGCTAACACTAAACCGTACCCTAACACGTACGCTCACCCTAAACCATTGTTGTACACTAACCTGTACCCTAAACCGTACCCGTCCCATAACCCTAACCCTAACCCTAACCCTAAACCTTACCCTTACCCGAAGCCTTAACCTAACCGTCCCCTAATCCTATCCCGTACGCTAACACTAACCCATACCCTAACACGTACGCTCACCCTAAACCATTGTTGTACACTAACCTGTACCCTAAACCGTCCCGGTCCCCTAACCCTAACCCTAACACTAAACCTTACCTGAAGCCTTACACTAACCCGTCACCTAATCCTAACCCGTACGCTAAAACTAACCCGTACCCTAACACGTTCACTCACCCTAAACCGTTGTCGTACCCTAACCTGTACCCTAAACCATCCCCGTCCCCTTACCCTAAACCTAAACGTAACCCTAACCCTAACCGTTACCTGAATCCTTACCCTAACCCGTCACGTAATCCTAACCCATACGCTAACACTAACCCATACCCTAACACGTACGCTCAGCATAAACTGTTGTCCTACTCTAACCTGTACCCTAAACAGTCCCTGTCCCCTAACCCTAACCCTAACCCTAACCGTAAGGCTAACCCTTACCCGAAGCCTTAACCTAACCCGTCCCCTATTCCTAACCCGTACGCTAACACTGACACATACCCTAACACGTACGCTCACCCTAAACCGTCGTCGAACCCTAACCTGTACCCTAAACCGTCCCCGTCCCCTAACCCTAACCCTAACCCTAGCCCTAACCCTAACCCTTACCCAAAGCCTTACCCTAACCTGTCCTCTTATCCTAACCCGTACGCTAACACTAACCCGTACCCTAACACGTACGCTCACCCTAAATACTTGTCGTACACTAACCTGTACCCTAAACCGTCCCCGTCCCCTACCCCTAACCCTAAACCTTACCCGAAGCCTTACCCTAATCCGTCCCCTAATCCTAACACATAGGCTAACACTAAACCGTACCCTAACACGTACGTTCACACTAAACCGTTGTCGTACCCTAACCTGTACCCTAAACCTTCCCCGTCTACTAACCCTAACCCTAACCCTAACCCTAACCCTTACCTGAAGCCTTAACCTAACCCTTCCCCTAATCCTAACCCGTATGCAAACACTAACCCGTACCCAACATGTACACTCACCCTAAACCGTTGTCTTCCCCTAACCTGTACCCTAAATCGTCCCTGTCTCCTAACCCTAACCCTAACCCTAACCCTAAACTGTACCCTAAACCGTCCCGGTCCCCTAACCCTAACCCTAATCCTAACACTAACCCGAAAAGCTACCCTAACCCGTCCACTAATCCTAACCCGTACGCTAACACTAACCCGTGCCCTAACACGTACGCTCACCCTAAACCGTTGTCGTACCCTAAACTGTACCCTAAACCATCCCGGCCCCCTAACACTAACCATAACCCTAACCCTAACACTAACCCTTACCCGAAGCCTTACCTTAACCCGTCCCCTAAGCCTAACTCGTACACTAACACTAACCCGTGCCCTAACACATACACTCACCCTAAACCATTGTCGTACACTAATCTGTACCCTAAACCGTCCCCGTCCCGTAACCCTAACCCTAACCCTAACCCTTAACCAAAGCCTTACCCTAACCCGTCAACTACTCCTAACCCGTACGCTAACACTAACCCGTACCATAAGACGTACACTCACCCTAAACCGTTGTCGTACCCTAACCTGTACCCTAAACCGTCCCCGTCCCCGTCCCCTAACCCTAACCCTAAACCGAACACTAACCCTTACCGGAAGCCTTACCCTAACCCTTCCCCTAATCCTAACCCGTATGCTAACACTAACCCATACCCTAACACTTACGCTCACCCTGAACTGTTTTCGTACCCTAACCTGTACCCTAAACCGTCCCCATCCCATAACCCTAACCCTAACCCTTACCCGAAGCCTTACCCTAACCCGTCCCCTAATCCTAAACCGTACGCTAACACTAACCCATACCCTAACAAGTACGCTCACCCTAAACCGTTGTCGTACCCTAACCTGTAACCTAAACCGTCACCGTCCCCTAACCCTAACCGTAACCCTAAACCTAAACCTTACCCGAAGCCTTAGCCTAAGCCGTCCCCTAATTCTAACCCCTACGCTAACATTAACACATACCCTAACACGTACGCTCACACTAAATCGTTGTCGTACGTTAACCTGTAACCTAAAACATCCCCATCCCCTAACCCTAACTCTAACCCTAACACTAACACTTACCCGAAGCCTTACCCTAACATGTCCCCTAATCCTAACACGTTCGCTAACACTAAACCGTACCCTAACACGTACGCTCACCCTAAAACCTTGTCGTACACTAACCTGTACCCTAAACCGTGCCCATCCCCTAACCCTAACCCTAAACCTAACTCTAAGCCTAACCCTTACCCGAAGCCTTACCCTAACCCGTCCCATAATCCTAACCCGTACGCTAACACTAACACATACCCTAACACGTACGCTCACCCTAAACCATTGTCATACCCTAAACTGTACCCTAAACCGTCCCCGTCCCCTAACCCTAACCCTAACCCTAACCCTTACCCGAAGTCTTACACTAACTCGTCCCCAAATCCTAACCCGTACGCTAACACTAACCCGTACCCTAACACGTACGCTCACACTAAACCGTTGTCGTACCCTAACCTGTACCCTAAACGGTCCCCGTCCCCTAACCCTAACCTTATCCCTAACCCTAACCCTTACCCGAAGCCTTACCCTCACCCGTCGCCTAATCCTAACCCGTACGCTAAGACTAACCTGTACCCTAACACGTACGCTCACCCTAAACTTTGTCATATCCTAACCTGTACCCTAAACCGTCCCCATCCCCTAACCATAACCCTAACCCTAACCCTTACCCGAAGCCGTACCCAAAACCGTCCCCTAATCCTAAACCGTACGCTAACACTAACCCGTACCCTAATACGTACGCTCAACCTAAACCGTTGTTGTACTCTACCCTGTACCCTAAACCATCCCCGTCCCATAACCCTAACCCTAACAATAACCCTAAACCTAACCCTTACCCGAAACCTTACCCTAACCCGTCCCTTAATCCTATCCCGTACGCTAACACTAACCCGTACTCTAACACGTACGCTCACCCTAAACAGTTCTTGTACCCTAACCTATACCCTAAACCGTCCCCGTCCCCTAACCATAACGCTAAACCTAACCCTAACACTTACCCGAGGCCTTACCCTAACCCTTCCCCTAATACTAACCCGTACGCTAACACTAACACATACCCTAACACGTACGCTCACACTAAACTGTTGTCGTACCCTAACCTGTACCCTAAACCGTCCCCGTCCCCTAACCCTTACCCTAACCCTAACCCTACCCTAACTCTTACCCGAAGCCTTACCCTAACACGTCCCATAATCTTATCCCGAACGGTAACACTAACCCGTACCCTAACACGTACGCTCACCCTAAATCGTTGACGTACCCTAACCTGTACCCTAAACCGTCCCCGTCCCCTAACCCTAACCCAAACCCTTACCCGAATCCTTACCCTAAGCTGTCACCTAATCCTAACACGTACGCTAACGCTAAACCGTACTCTAAAACGTACGCTCATACTAAACCATTGTCGAACCCTAACCTGTACCCTAAACCGTCCCCGTCCCCGTCCCTTAACCCTAATCCTAACCCTAACACTAACTCTTACCCGAAGCCTTACCCTAACCCGTCCCCTAATCCTAACCCGTACACTAACACTAACCCGTACCCTAACACGTACGCTCACCCTAAACCGTTATCGTACCCTAACCTGTACCCTAAACCGTCCCCGTCACCGTCCCCTAACCTTAACACTAACCCTTACCCGAAGCCTTACCCTAACCCGTCCCCTAATCCTAAACCGTACGCTAACACTAACCCGTACCCTAACACGTACGCTCACCCTAAGCCATTGTAGTACCCTAATCTGTACCCTAAACTTTCAACGTGCCCTAACCCTAACCCTAACCCTAACCCTAACCCTTACCCGAAGCCTTACCATAACCCATACGCTAACACTAACCGGTACCCTAACACGTACGCTCAACCTAAACCATTGTCGTACCCTAACCTGTACCCTAAACCGTCCCTGTACCCTAATCCTAACTGTAACCCTTACCCGAAGCCTTACCGTAATCCATCCCCTACTCCTACCCGTACGCTAACACTAACACGTACCCTAACAGTTATGCTCACCCTACACCGTTGTCGTACACTAACCTATACCCTAAACCGTCCCCGTCCCCTAACCCTAACACTATCCCTTACCCGAAGTCTTAGCATAACCCGTACGTTAACACTAACCAGAACCCTAACACATACGCTCAACCTAAACCATTGTCGTACCCTAACCTGTACCCTAAACCGTCGCTTTACCCTAAACCTAACCCTAACCCTTACCCGAAGCCTTACGCTAAACCGTCACCTAAACCTAACCCGTACGCTAACACTAAACCATACCCTAACACGTACGCTCACCCGAAAACGTTGTCGTACCCTAACCTGTACCCTAAACCGTCACCATACCCTAACCCTAACCCTAAACCTAACCTTTACCCGAAGCCTTACCGTAACCCGTACGCTAACGCTAACCGGTACCCTAACACGTACGCTCAACTTAAACTGTTGTCGTACCCTAACCTGTACCCTAAACCGTCCCCATTCCCTAACCCTAACCCTAACATTTACCCGAAGCCTTACTCTAACCCGTCCCCTAATACTAACCCGTACACTAACACTAACCTGTACCATAACACGTACGCTCACCCTGAAACGATTTCGTACCCTAACCTGTATCCTAAACCGTCCCCGTCCCCGTCCCCTAACCATAACCCTAACACTTACCCGAAGCCTTACCCTAACCCGTCCCCTAATCCTAACCCGTACGCTAACACTAACCCGTACCCTATCACGTACGCACACCCTAAACCGTTGTCATACCCTAACGTGTACCCTTAACCGTCCCCATCCCCTAACCCTAAACCTAAACCTAACCCTAACCCTTACCCGAAGTCTTACACTAACCCGTCCAATAATCCTAAACCGTACGCTAACACTAACCCATACCCTACAACATACGCTCACGCTAAAACGTTGTCCTACCCTAACCTGTACACTAAACCGTCCCCGCCCCGTAAACCTTACGCTAACCCTAAACCTAACCCTTACCCGAAGCCTTACCCTAACCCGTCCCATAATCCTAACACGTACGCTAACACTAACCCGTACCCGAACACGTACCCTCACCCTAACCATTGTCGTACACTAACCTGTACCCTAAACCATCCCCATCCCAGTCCCCTAACCCTAACCCTAACCCTAACACTAAACCTTCCCCGAAGCCTTACCCTAACCCGTCCCCTAATCCTAACCCGTACGCTCACACTAACCTGTACCCTAACAAGAACGCTCACCATAAACAGTTGTCATAACCTAACCTGTAGTCTAAACCGTCCCCATCCCCTAACCCTAACCCTAACCCTAACCCTTACCCGAAGCCTTCCCCTAACCCGTCCCCTAATCCTAACCGGTACGCTAACACTAACCCGTACCCTAACACGTATGCTCGCCCTAAACCTTTGACGTACCCTAACCTGTACACTAAACCGTCCCTGTCCCCTAACCCTAACCCTAAACCTAACCCTAAACCTTACCCGAAGTCTTACACTAACCCGTCCCCTAATCCTAACCCGCACGCTAACACTAACCCGTACCCTAACATGTTCGCTCACCCTAAATCGTTGTCGTACCCTAACGTGTACCCTAAACCGTCCCCGTCCCCATCCCCTCACCCTAACCCTAACCCTAACCCTAACCCTTACCCGAAGCCTTACCCGAACCCGTCCCCTAATCCTAACCCGTACGCTAATACTAACCCGTACCCTAAAACGTACGCTCAGCCTAAAATGTTGTCGCACTCTAACCTGTACCATAAACAGTCCCCGTCCCCTAACCCTAACCATAACCCTAACCCTTACCTGAAGCCTTACCCTAACCCTTCCCCTAATCCTAACCCGTACGCAAACACTAACCCGTACCCAACACGTACACTCACCCTAAACCGTTGTCTTACCCTAACCTGTACCCTAAATCGTCCCCGTCTCCTAAACCTAACCGTAACCCTAACACTAACCCTAATCCTTACCCGAAGCCTTACCCTTACCCGTCCCCTAATCCTAACCCGTACGCTAACACTAACCCGTACCGTAACACGTACGCTCAACCTAAACCGCTGTCGTACCCTAACCTGTACCCTAAACCGTCCCGGTCCCCTAACCCTAACCCTAACACTAAACCTTACCTGAAGCCTTACACTAACCCGTCACCTAATCCTAACCCGTACGCTAAAACTAACCCGTACCCTAACACGTTCGCTCACCCTAAACCGTTGTCGTACCCTAACCTGTACCCTAAACCATCCCCGTCCCCTTACCCTAAACCTAAACGTAACCCTAACCCTAACCGTTACCTGAATCCTTACCCTAACCCGTCACGTAATCCTAACCCATACGCTAACACTAACCCATACCCTAACACGTACGCTCACCCTAAACTGTTGTCGTACCCTAACCTGTACCCTAAAGCGTCCCTGTCCCCTAACCCTAACCCTAACCCTAACACTAACCCTAAGCTGTACCCTAAACCGTCCCGGTCCCCTAACCCTAACCCTAACCCTAACACTAACATTTACCCGAAGCCTTACCTTAACACGTCCCCTAACCCTAACTCGTACACTAACACTAACCCGTGCCCTAACACGTACGCTCACCCTAAACCGTTGTCGTACACTAATCTGTACCCTAAACCGTCCCCGTCTCGTAACCCTAACCCTAACCCTAACCCTAACCCTAAACCTTAACCGAAGCCTTACAATAACCCGTCCCCTAATCCTAACCCGTACGCTAACACTAACCCGTACCATAAGATGTACGCTCACCCTAAACCATTGTCGTACCCACCGTGTACCCTAAATGGTCCCCGTCCCCGTCCCCTAACCCTAACCCTAACCCGAACGCTAACACTTACCGGAAGCCTTACCCTAACCCGTCCCCTAATCCTAAACCGTACGCTAACACTAACCTGTATCCTAACACGTACGCTCACCCTAAACCGTTGTCGTACCCTAACCTGTAACCTAAACCGTCCCCGTCCCCTAACCCTAACTGTAACCCTAACCCTAAACCTTACCCGAAGCCTTAGCCTAAGCCGTCCCCTAATTCTAACCCCTACGCTAACATTAACACATACCTAACACGTACGCTCACACTAAACCGTTGTCGTACCCTAACCTGTACCCTAAACCGTCCCCGTTCCCTAACCCTAAGCCTAACACTTACCCGAAGCGTTAACCTAACCCGTCCCCTAATCCTAACCCGTACGCTCACACTAACTTGTACCCTAACACGTACGCTCACCCTAAACCGTTCTCATACCCTAAACTGTACCCTAAACCGTCCCCGTCCCCTAATCCTAACCCTAAACCTAACCCTTACCCGAAGCCTTACAGTAATCCATCCCCTAATCCTAACCGGTACACTAACACTAACAACTACCCTAACACGTACGCTCACCCTAAACTGTTGTCGTACCCTAACCTCTAACCTAAACCATTCCTGTCCCCTAAACCTAACCCTAACCCTAACCCTAACACTAACCCTAACCCTTACCCGAAGCCTTACCCTAACCCGTCCCCTAATCCTAACCCTTACGCTAACACTAACCCGTATTCTAACACGTACGCTCACCCTAAACCGTTGACGTACCCTAACTGGTACCCTAAACCGTCCCCGTCCCCTAAACCTAACCCTAACCCTAACCCTAACCCTAACCCTTACCCGAAACTTACGCTAACCTGTCCCCTAATCCTAACCCGTACGCTAACACTATCCCATACCCTAACACGTACGCTCACCCTAAACTGTTGTTGTAGACTAACCTGTACCCTAAACCGTCCCCTTCCCCGTCCCCGTCCCCTAACTCTAACTTTAACCCTAACACTTACCCGAAGCTTTATCCTAACTCGTCCCCTAATTCTAACCCGTAGGCTATCACTAACCCGTACCCTAACATGTACGCTCACCCTAAACCTTTGTCGTACCCTAACCTGTACCCTAAAGCATCCCCGTCCCGGTCCCCTAACCCTAACCCTAACCCTATCCCTTACCCGAAGTCTTACCCTAACCCGTCCCATAATCCTAATCCGTACGCTAACACTAACCCATACCCTATCACGTACGCTCACCCTAAACCGTTATTGTACCCTAAACTGTACCCTAAACTGTCCCCGTCACCTAACCCTAACCCTAACCCTTACCCGAAGCCTTACCCTAACCCGACTCCTAATCCTAACCCGTACGCTAACACTAACACGTACCCTAACATGTACGCTCACCCTAAAACATTGTCAAACCCTAACCTGTACCCTAAACCGTCCCCGTCCCCTAACCCTAACCCTAAACCTAACCCTAAACCTAACCCTTACCTGAAGCCTTAACCTAACCCGTCCCCTAATCCTAACCCGTACGCTAACTCTAACCATTGCCCTAACACGTACGCTCATCCTAAACCGTTGTCGTAGCCTAACCTGTACCCTAAACTGTCCCCGTACCCTAACCCTAACCCTAACCCTAACCCTAAACCTTACCCGAAGCCTTACCCCAACCCGTCCCCTAACCCTAACCTGTACGCTAAAACTAACCCGAACCCTCACACGTACGCTCACACTAAACCGTTGTTGTATATTAACCTGTACCCTAAACCGTCCCCGTCCCCTAACCCTAACCCTAACCGTAACCCTAACCCTGACCCTTACCCGAAGCCTTACCCCAACCCGTCCCCTAACCCTAACCCGTACGCTAACACTAACCCGTACCCTAACATGTACGCTCACTCTAAACCGTTGTCATACCCTAACCTGTACCCTAAACCGTCCCAGTCCCCTAACCCTAACCCTAATCCTAACCCTAAACCTAACCCTTACCCGAAGCCTTACCCTAACCCGTCCCCTAATCCTAAACCATACGCTAACACTAACCCGTTACCTAACACGTACGATCACCCTAAACCGCTGTCGTCCCCTAACATGTACCTTAAACCGTCCCCGTCCCGTCCCCTAACCCTAACCCTAACCCTAACCCTAAACCTTACCCAAAGCCTTACCCTAACTCGTCCCCTAATCCTAACCCGTACGATAACACTAGCCCGTACCCTAACACGTACGCTCACACTAAACCATTGTTCTACACTAACCTGTGCCCTAAACCATCACCGTCCCCTAACCCTAACCCTTACCCTAACCCTAACCCTTACCCGAAGCCTTACCCTAACCCGTCCCCTAACCCTAACCCGTACGCTAACACTAACCCATACCCTAACACGTACGCTCAACCTAAAGCGTTGTCGTACACTAACATGTACCCTAAACCTTCCCCGTCCCCTAACCCTAACCCTAACCCGAACCCTAAACCTAACCCTTACCCGAAGCCTCACCCTAACACGTCCCCTAATCCTAACCCGTACGCTAACACTAACCCGTACCCTAACACGTACGCTCACCCTAAACCGTTGTCGTACCCTAACCTGTACCCTAGACCGTCCCCGTCCCCTAACCCTAACCCTAACCCTAACCCTAACCATTACCTTAAACCTTACCCTAACCCGTTCCCTCATCCTAACCCGTATGCTAACAATAATCCGTACCCTACACGTTCGCTCACCCTAAACTGATGTCGTACCCTAACCTGTACCCTAAACCGTCCTCGTCCCCTAACCCTAACCATAACCGTAACCCTAACACTAACCATTACCCGCAGCCTTACCCTAACCCGTCCCCTAATCCTAACCCGTACGCTAAAACTAACACGTACCCTAACACGTACGCTCACCCAAAACCGTTGACATACCCTAACCTGTACCCTAAACCGTCCCCATCCCCTAACCCTAAACCTAACCCTAACGCTATACATAACCGGAAGCCTTACCCTAAACCGTCCCCTAATCCTCAACCCTACGCTAACACTAACCCATACCCTAACACGTACGCTCACCCTAAACCGTTGTCGTACCCTAACCTGTACCCTAAACCGTCCCCGTCCCCTAACCCTAACCCTAACCCTAACCGTAACACTAACCCTTACCCAAAGCCTTACCCTAACCCGTCCCCTAATCCTAAACCGTACGCTAACACTAACCCGTACCCTAACACATACCCTCACTCTAAACCGTTGTCGTACACTAACCTTTACCCTAAACGGTCCCTGTCCCCTAACCCTCTCCATAACCCTAAACCTAACTCTTACCCGAAGCCTTACCCTAACGCGTCACCGAATCCTAACCCATACGCTAACACTAACCCATACCCTAAAACGTACGCTCACCCTAAACCGTTGTCGTACCCTAACCTGTAACCTAAACCGTCCCCGTCCCCTAACACTAACCCTAACCCTAACCCTTACCCAAAGCCTTATCCTAACCTGTCACATAATCCTAACCCGTACACTATCACTAACGCCTACCCTAACACGTACGCTCACTCTAAACCGTTGTCGTACCCTAACCTGTACCCTAAACCGTCCCCGTCCCCTAACCCTAACCCTAACCCTTACCCGAAGCCTTACCCTATCACGGACCCTAATCCTAACCCGTACGCTAACACTAACCCATACCCTAACACGTACGCTCACACTAAACCGTTGTCGTACTCTAACCTGTACCCTAAACCGTCCCCGTCCCCTATCCCTAACCCTAACCCTAACCCTAACACTTACCCAAAGCCTACCCTAACGCGTCCCCTAATCCTAAACCGTACGCTAACACTAACCCGTGCCCTAACACGTATGCTCACCCTAAACCGTTGTCGTACACTAACCTGTATCCTAAACCGTCCCGGTCCCCGTCCCCGAAACCTAACCCTAACCCTAAGCCTCACCCTTACTCGAAGCCTTATCCTAACCCGCCCCTAATCCTAACCCGTACGCTAACAGTAACCCGTACCCTAACCAGTACGCTCACCCTAAACCGTGGTCGTACCCGAACCTGTACCCTAAACCGTCTCTGTCCCCTGACCCTAACCCTAACCCTAACCCTAACCCTAAACCTTACCCGAAGCCTTCCACTAACCCGTCCCCTAATCCTAACCCGTACGCGAACTCTAACCCGTACCCTAACACGTACGCTGACCCTAAACCGTTCTCGTACACTAACCTGTACCCTAAACCATCCCCGTCCCCTAACCCTAAACCTAAACCTAACCCTAACCCTTACCCGAAGACTTACCCTAACCCGTCCCCTTATACTAAACCGTACGCTAACACTAACACGTACCCTAACACGTACGCTCACCCTAAACCGTTGTCGTACACTAACCTGTACCATAAACCGTCCCCGTCGCCTAACACTAACCCTAACCCTAACCCTAACCCGAACCCTTACCCGAACCCTTACCCTAACACTTCCCCTAATCCTAACCCGTACGCTAACACTAAACCGTACCCTAACACGTACGCTCACCCTAAATCGTTGTCGTACTCTAACCTCTACCCTAAACCGTCTCCGTATGCTAACCCTAACCCTAACCCTAACACTTACCCTTACCTGAAGCCTTACCGTAACACGTCCCGTAATCCTAACCCGTACGCTAACACTAACCCGTTACCTAACACGTACGCTCACCCTAAACTGCTGTCATCCCCTAACCTATACCTTAAACCATCCCCGTTCCTGTCCCCTAAACCTAACCCTAACCCTAAACCTAACCCTTACCCGATTCCTTACCCTAAACCGTCCCCTAATCTGAACCCGTACGCTAACACTAACCCGTACCCTAACACGTATGCTCACCCTAAACCGTTGTCGTACCCTAACCTGTGCCCTAAACCGTCCTCGTCCCCTAACCATAACCCTAACCGTAACCCTAACACTAACCGTTACCCGCAGCATAACACTAACCCGTCCCTTAATCCTAACCCGTACGCTAATACTAACCCGTACCCTAACACGTACGCTCACCCTAAACCGTTGACGTACCCTAACCTGTACCCTAAACCATCCCCGTCCCCTAACCCTAACCCTAACCCTAACCCTAACCCTA
This sequence comes from Delphinapterus leucas, assembly GCF_059928025.1. Taxonomy (NCBI): domain Eukaryota; kingdom Metazoa; phylum Chordata; class Mammalia; order Artiodactyla; family Monodontidae; genus Delphinapterus; species Delphinapterus leucas. Next base: position 8,902,301 of record NW_028322244.1, read on the forward strand.
CCCCTTACCCGAAGCCTTACCCTAACCCGTCCCCTAAGCCTAACCCGTACGCTAACACTAACCCGTACCCTAAAACGTACGCTCACACTAAACTGTTGTCGTACACTAACCTGTACCCTATACCGTCCCAGTCCCCTAACCCTAACCCTAACCCTAAACCTAACCCTTACCCGAAGCCTTACCCTAACCATTCCCCTAAACCTAATCCGTATGCTAACAGTAACACCTACCCTAAAACGTATGCTCACCCTAAACCGTTGTCATACCCTAACCTTTACCCTAAACCGTCCCCGTCCCCTAAACTTAACCCTAACACTAACCCTAAACCTAAACCTTACCCGAAGCCTTGCCCTAACCCGTCCCCTAATCCTAACCCGTACACTAACTCTAACCCGTACCCTAACACGTACTCTCACCCTAAACCGTTGTCTTACCCTAATCTGTACCCTAAACCGTTCCCGTCCCCGTCCCCTAACCCTAACCATAACCTTAACCCTAAACATTTCCCGAAGCCTTACACTAACACGTCCCCTAATCCTAACCCATACGCTAACACTAAACCGTACCCTAACACGTAGGCTCACCCTAAATAGTTGTCGTACCCTAACCTGTACCCTAAACCTTCCTCGTGCCCTAACCCTAACCCTAACCCTAACTGTATCCCTAATCCTTACCCGAAGCCTTACCCTAACCCGTCACCAATCCTAACCCATATGCTATCATGTACGCTCACCGTAAAACTTTGTCGCACACTAAACTGTACCCTAAATCATCCACGTCTCCTAACCCTAACCCTAACCCTAAACCTAACCCTAACCCTTACCCGAAGCCTTACCCTAAACCGTCCCCTAATCCTAACCTGTATGCTAACACTAAACCGTACTGTAACACGTACACTGACCCTAAAACGTTGTCATACTCTAAACTGTACCGTAAACCGTCCCCGTCCCCTAACCCTAACCCTAACCCTAACCCTAACCCTTACCCAAAGCCTTACCCTAACCTGTCCCCTAATCCTAACCCGTACGCTAACACTAACCCATACCTTAACACGTACGCTCACCCTAAACCGTTGTCGTACACTAACCTGTACCCTAAACAGTCCCCATCCCCTATCCCTAACCCTAACCCTAACCCTAACCCTTACCCGAAGCCTTACCCTAACCCGTCCCCTAATCCTAACCCGTACGGTAACACTAACCCGTGCCCTAACACGTACGCTCACCCTAAACCGTTGTCGTACCCTAACCTGTACCCTAAACCGTCCCCATCCCCTAACCCTAACCCTAAACCTAACCCTAACCCTAACCCTAAACCTAACCAATACCTGAAGCCTTACACTAACACATCCACTAATCCTAAACCGTACGCTAACACTAACCCGTACCCTAACATGTACGCTCACCCTAAACCGTTCTCGTACCCTAACCTGTACCCAAACCGTCCCCGTCCCCGTCCCCTAACCCTAACCCTAACCCTAACCCTAACCCATACCCGAAGCCTTACACTAACCCGTCCACTAAACCTAATCCGTATGCTAACACTAACCTGTGCCCTAACACGTACGCTCACCCTAAACCGTTGTCGTATGCTAACCTGTACACTAAACCGTCCCCTAACCCTAACCCTAACCCTAACCCTAACCCTTACCTGAAGCCTTACCCTAACACGTCCCCTAATCCTAACCCGTACGCTAACACTAACCCATACCCTAACACTTACACTCACCCTAAAACGTTGTTATAACCTAAACTGTACCCTAAACCGTCCCCGTCCCCTAAACCTAACCCTAACTGTAAACCTTACCCAAAGCCTTACCCTAAACCGTCTCCTAATCCTAACCCGTACGCTAACACTAACCCGTACCCTAACACGTACGCTCACCCTAAATCGTTGTCGTACCCTAACCAGTACCCTAAACCGTCCCCGTCCCCTAACCCTAACCCTAACACTAACCCTTACCCGAACCTTACCCTAACACGTCCCCTAATCCTAACCCCTATGCTAACACTAACCCGTACTCTAACACGTATGCTCACCCTAAACTGCTGTTGTACACTAACCTGTACCTTAAACCGTCCACTTTCCCGTGCCCGTCCCCTAACCCTAACCCTAACCCTAAACATTACCCGAAGACTTACCCTAACCTGTCCCCTAATCCTAACCCGTAGGCTATCACTAACCGTACCCTAACATGTACGCTCAACCTAAACTTTTGTCGTACCCTAAACTGTACCCTAAACCATCCCCGTCCCCGTCCCATAATCCTAACCCGTACGCTAACACTAACCCGTACCCTAACACGTACGCTCACCCTAAACCATTGTTGTACGCTAACCTGTACCCTAAACCATCCCCGTCCCCGAACCGTAACCCTAAACCTGACCCTAGACCTAAACGTTATACAAAGCCTTACCGTAACCCGTCCCCTAATCCTAACCCATACGCCAACACTAACCCGTACCCTAACACGTATGCTCACCCTAAACCGTTGTCATACCCTGACCTGTACACTAAACCGTCCCCGTCCCCGTCCTCTAACCCTAACCCTAACCATAACCCTAACCATAACCCTTACCTGAAGCCTTACCCTAAACCGTCCCCTAATCCTAACCCGTATGCTAACACTAACCCGTGCCCTAACACGTACGCTTACCCTAAACCGTTTTTGTACCCTAACCTGTAACCTAAACCATACCCGTCCCCTAACCCTAACCCAAAACCTAACTCTAACCCTAACCCTCACCCGAAGCCTTACCTAAACCCGTCACCAATCCTAACCCTTACGCTATCACGTACGCTCACCCTAAACTGTTGTCGTACACTAACCTGTACCCTAAACCGTCCCCATCCCCTAACCCTAACCCTAACCCTAACCCTATCCCTAACCCTGACCCGAAGCCTTACACTAAACCGTCCCCTAATCCTAACCCGTACGCTAACACTAACCTGTACCCTAACACGTACGCTCACCGTAAACCGTTGTCGTGCCCTAACCTGTACCCTAAACCGTCCCCGTCCCCTAACACTAACCCTAACCCTAACCCTAAACCTAACATTTACCCGAAGCCTTACACTAACCCGTCCACTAATACTAACCCATACGCTAACACTAACCGGTACCCTAACATGTACACTCACCCTAAAACGTTGTCATACCCTAAACTGTACCCTAAACTGTCCCCGTCCCCGTCCCTAACCTTAACCCTAACCCTACCCTTACCCGAAGCCTTACCCTAACGCGTCCATTAATCCTAACCCGTACGCTAACACTAACCCATGCACTAACACGTACGCTCACCCTAAACCTTTGTCGTACGCTAAACTGTACCCTAAACCGTCCCCGTCCCCTAATCCTAACCCTAACCCTAACCCTAACACATACCCGAAGCCTTACCCTAACTCGTCCCCTAATCCTAACCCGTACGCTAACACTAACCCGTACCCTAACACGTACGCTCAGCCTAAACCGTTGTCGTACCCTAACATGTACACTAAACCGTCACCGTCCCCTAACCCTAACCCTAACCCTAACCCTAACCCTAACCCTTACCCGAAGCCTTACCCTAGCCCGTCCCCAATTCTAACCCGTACGCTAACACTAACACGTACCCTAACACGTACACTCAACCTATAGCGTTGTCGTACCCAAACCTGTACCCTACACGGTCCCTGTCCCCTAACCCTAACCCTAACCCTAACCATTACCCGAAGCCTTACGCTAACCTGTCCCCAATCCTAAACTGTACGCTAACACTAATCCGTACCCTAACACGTACGGTTACCCTAAACCGTTGTCATACCCTAACCTGTACCCTAAACCGTCCCCGTCCCCTAACCCTAACCCTAAGCGTTACCCGAATCCTTGCCCTAACAGTCCCCTAATCCTAACCTGTACGCTAACACTAACCCGTACCATAACACGTACGTTCACCCTAAACCGTTGTCGTATCCTAAACTGTACCCTAAACCTTCCCCGTCCCCTTACTCTAACCCTAACCCTAACCCTAACCCTAACCCTTACCCGAAGCCTTACCCTAACCCGTCCCATAATCCTAACCCGTACACTAACACTAACCCGTGCCCTAACACGTATGCTCAACCTAAACTGTTGTCGTACCCTAAACCGTACCCGTCCCCGAACCTTAACCCTAACCCTAACCCTAACCCTTACCCGAAGCCTTAGCCAATCCCGTCCCCTAATGCTAACCCGTAAGCTAACACTAACCCTTGCCCTAACACGTACGCTCACCCTAAAACATTGTCGTACCCTAACCTGTACCCTAAACCTTCCCCGTCCCCTAACCCTAACCCTAACCCTAACCCTAACCCTTACCCGAAGTCTAAACTTAACCCGTCACCTAATCCTAACCCATACGGTAACACTATCCCGTGCCCTAACACGTACGCTCACCCAAAACCGTTGTCGTACCCTAACCTGTACCCTAAACCGGCCCCGTCCCCGTCCCCTAACCCTAACCCTAACCCTAACACTTACCCGAAGCCTTACCCTAACCCGTCTCCTAATCCTACCCTGTATGCCAACACTAATCCGTACCCTAACACGTACGCTCACCCTAAACCGTTGTTGTCCCCTAAACTGTACCCTAAACCAGCCCCGTCCCCGTCCCCTAACCCTAACCCTAACCCTAACACTTACCCGAAACCTTACCCTAACCCGTCTCCTAATCCTAACCCGTACGCTAACACTAACCCGTACCCTAACATGTACGCTCACCCTAAACCATTGTCGTACCCTTACCTGTACCCTAAACCGTCCCTGTCCCCTAAACCTAACCGTAAGCCGTACCCGAAGCCTTGCCCTAACCGTCACCTAATCCTAACCTGTACGCTAACACTAACCCTTACCCTAACACCTACTCTCAGCCTAAAGCGTTGCGGTACCGTAACCTGTACCCTAAACCATCCCCGTCCCCTAACCCTAACCCTAACCCTAACCCTAACTCTAACACTTACCTGAAGCCTTACCCTAACCCGTCCCCTAATCCCAACCCGTACGCTAACACTAACCCGTGCCCTAACACGTACGTTCACCCTAAACCGTTGTCGTACCCTAACCTGTACCCTAAACCGTCCCCGTCCCCTAACCTTAACCCTAACCCAAACCCTAACCCTTACCCGAAGCCTTACCCTATCCCGTCCCCTATTCCTAACCCGTACGCTAACACTAACCCGTGCCCTAACACGTACACTCACACTAAACCGTTGTTGTACCCTAAACTGTACCCTAAACCGTTCCTATCCCCGTCCGCTAACCCTAAACCTAACCCTTACCAGAAGCCTTACGCTAACCCGTCCCCTAACCCTAAACCGTACGCTAACACTAACCCATACCCTAACACGTACGATCACCCTAAATCGTTGTCGTACCCTAACCTGTACCCTAAACCGTCCCCATCCCCTAACCCTAACCATAACCCTAACCCTAACCCTTACCAGAAGCCTTATCGTAACCCGTCCCCTAATCCTAACCCGTACGCTAACACGAACCCGTACGCTAAAACGTACCCTTACCCTAAACCGTTGTCGTAGCCTAACCTGTACCCTAAACCGTACCCTTCCCCTAACCCTAACCCTAACCCTAATCTTAACCCTAACCCTTACCCGAACCTTACCCTAACCCGTCCCCTAATCCTAACCCGTATGTTAACACTAACCCATACCCTAACACGTATGCTCACCCTAAACTCTTGTTGTACACTAACCTGTACTTTAAATCGTCCCCTTTCCCGTCCCCGTTCCCATCCCCTAACCCTAACCCTAACCCTAACCCTTACCCGAAGCCTTACCCTAACCTGTCCCCTAATCCTAACCCATAGGCTATCACTAACCCATACCCTAACATATACGCTCACCCTAAACCTTTGTCGTACCCTCAACTGTACCCTAAACCATCCCCGTCCCCGTCCACTAACCCTAACCCTAAACCTATCCCTTACCCGTAGCCTTACCCTAAACCGTCCCCTAAGCCTAATCCATATGCTAACACTAACCCATACCCCAACACGTACGCTCACCCTAAAACGTTGTCGTACCCTAAACTGTACCCTAAACTGTCCCCGTCTCTTAACCCTAACCCTAACACTAACCCTTACCCGAAGCCTTACCCTAACCCGTCCCCTTATCCTAACCCGTACACTAACACTAACCCGTACGCTAACACGTACGCTCACCCTAAAACATTGTCGTACCCTAACTTGTACCCTAAACCATCCCCGTCACCTTACCCTAAACCTAAACCTAACCCTTACCCGAAGCCTTACCCTAACCTGTCCCCAATCCTAAACTGTACGCTAACACTTATCCGTACCCTAACACGTACGGTTACCCTAAACCGTTGTCATACCCTAACCTGTACCCTAAACCGTCCCCATCCCCTAACCCTAACCCTAAGCGTTACCCGAATCCTTGCCCTAACAGTCCCCTAATCCTAACCTGTACGCTAACACTAAACCATACCGTAACACGTACGCTCACCCTAAACCGTTGTCGTATCCTAACCTGTACCCTAAACCTTCCCCGTCCCCTTACTCTAACCCTAACCCTAACCCTAACCCTAACCCTTACCCGAAGCCTTACCCTAACCCGTCCCATAATCCTAACCTGTACACTAACACTAACCCGTGCCCTAACACGTACGCTCAACTTAAACCGTTGTCGTACCCTAAACCGTACCCGTCCCCTAACCTTAACCCTAACCCTAACCCTAACCCTTACCCGAAGCCTTAGCCAATCCCGTCCCCTAATGCTAACCCGTACGCTAACACTAACCCTTGCCCTAACACGTACGCTCACCCTAAAACATTGTCGTACCCTAACCTGTACCCTAAACCTTCCCTGTCCCCTAACCCAAACACTAACCCTAACCCTATCCCTAACCCTTACCCGAAGCCTTACCCTAAACCGTCCCATAATCCTAAACCGTACGCTAACACTAACCTGTACCCTAACACGTACGCTCACCCTAAACCGTTGTCGTACCGTAACCTGTACCCTAAACCGTCCCCGTCCCCTAACTCTAACCCTAACCCTAACCATAAACCTAACCTTTATCCGAAGCCTTACCCTAAGCCATCCACTAATCCTAACCCGTACGCTAACAATAACCCGTACTCTAACACGTACACTCACCCTAAAACGTTGTTATACCCTAAACTGTACCCTAAACCGTCCCCATACCCTAACCCTAACCCTATCCCTAACACTAAACCTTACCCAAAGCCTTACCCTAACCCGTCCCCTAATCCTAACCCGTACGCTAACACTAACCCGTACCCTAACACGTACGCTCACCCTAAACCGATGTTGTACGCTAACCTGTACCCTAAACTGTCCCCGTCCCCGTCCCCGACCCGTAACCCTAACCCTAACCCTTACCCGAAGCCTTACACTAACACGTCCACTAATCTTAACCCATACGCTAACACTAACCCGTACCCTAACACGTACGCTCACACTAAACCGTTGTCGTACCCTAACCTGTACCCTAAACCGTCCCCGTACCCTAACCCTAACCCTAACACTTACCCAAAGCCTTACTCTAACCCGTCCCCTAATCCTAACCCGTAAGCTCACACTAACCTGTACCCTAACACGTACGCTCACCCTAAACCGTTGTCATACCCTAACCTGTACCCTAAACCGTCCCCGTCCCCTAACCCTAACCCTAACCCTAACCCTTACCCGAAGCCTTACAGTAATCCGTCCCCTAATTCTAACCGGTACGCTAACACTAACACCTACCCTAACACGTACGCTCACCCTAAACTGTTGTCGTACACTAACCTCTACCCTAAACCATTCCTGTCCTCTAACCCTAACCCTAACCCTAACCCTAAACCTAACCCTTACCCGAAGCCTTACTTTAACCCGTCCCCTAATCCTAACCCTTACGCTAACACTAACCCATACTCTAACACGTACGCTCAACATAAACCGTTGACGTACCCTAACCTGTGCCCTAAAACGTCCCCGTCCCCTAACCCTATCCCTAACCCTAACCATAACCCTAACCCTTACCCGAACTTTACGCTAACCCGTCCCCTAATCCTAACCCGTACGCTAACACTATCCCATACCCTAACACGTACGCTCAACCTAAACTGTTGTTGTACACTAACCTGTACCCTAAACCGTCCCCTTCCCCGTCCCCGTCCCCTAACTCTAATTTTAACCCTAAACCTTACCCGAAGCTTTATCCTAACTCGTCCCCAAATACTAACCCGTAGGCTATCACTAACACGTACCCTAACATGTACGGTCACCCTAATCCTTTGTCGTACCCTAACCTGTACCCTAAATCATCCCCGTCCCAGTCCCCTAACCCTAAACCTAAACCTAACCCTATCCCTTACCCGAAGTCTTACCCTAACCCGTCCCCTAATCCTAATCCGTACGCTAACACTAACCCGTACCCTATCATGTACGCTCACCCTAAACCGTTATTGTACCCTAACCTGTACCCTAAACTGTCCCCGTCCCCTAACCATAACCCTAACCCTTACCCGAAGCCTTACCCTAACCCGACTCCTAATCCTAACCTGTGCGCTAACACTAACCCGTACCCTATCATGTACGCTCACCCTAAACCATTGTAATACCCTAACATGTACCCTAAACCGTCCCCGTCGCCTAACCCTAACCCTAAACCTAACCCTAAACCTAACCCTTACCCGAAGCCTTACCCTAACCCGTCCCCTAATCCTAACCCATACGCTAACAATAACCCTTGCCCTAACACGTACGTTCACACTAAACCGTTCTCGTACACTAACCTGTACCTTAAACCATCCCCGTACCCTAACCCTTACCCTAACTTTAACCCTAACCCTTACCCGAAGCCTTACTCTAACCCGTCCCATAATCCTAACCCATACGCTTACACTAACCCATACCCTAACACGTACGCTCAACCTAAACCGTTGACGTACTCTAACCTGTACCTTAAACCGTCCCCGTCCCCTAACCCTAACCCTAACCCTAACCATAACCCTTACCCGAAGCCATACTGTATCACATCCCCTAATACTAACCCGTACGCTAACACTAACCCGTACCCTAACACGTACGCTCACCCTAAACCGTTGTCTTACCCTAATCTGTACCCTAAACCGTCCCCGACCCCGTCCCCTAACCCTAACCGTAACCTTAACCCTAAACCTTTCCCGAAGCCTTAAACAAACACGTCCCCTAAACCTAACCCGTACGCTAAACTAAACCGTACCCTAACACGTACGCTCACCCTAAATCGTTGTCGTACACTAACCTGTACCCTAAACCGTCCTCGTCCCCTAACTCTAACCCTAACCCTAACTGTAACCCTAATCCTTACCCGAAATCTTACCCTAACCCGTCACCAATCCTAACCCATACGCTATCACGTACGCTCACCCTAAACCGTTGTCGCACACTAACCTGTACCCTAAACCGTCCCCGTCTCCTAACCCTAACCCTAACCTTAAACCTAACCCTAACCCTTACCCGAATCCTTACCCTAAACCGTCCCCTAATCCTAACCCGTACGCTAACACTAAACCGTACCCTAACACGTACACTCACCCTAAAACGTTGTCATACCCTAAACTGTACCGTAAACCGTCCCCGTCCCCTAACCGTAATCCTAACCCTAACCCTAACCCTTACCCAAAGCCTTACCCTAACTCGTCCCCTAATCCTAACCCGTACGCTAACACTAACCCGTACCCTAACACGTACGCTCACCCTAAACCGTTGTCGTACCCTAACCTCTACCCTAAACCGTTACTGTCCCCTAACCCTAACCCTAACCATAACCCTAACCCTTACCCGAAGCCTTACCCTAACCCATCGCCTAATCGTAACCCGTATGCTAACACTAACCCGTACCCTAACACATACGCTCACTCTAAACCGTTGTCATACCCTAACCTGTACCCTAAACCATCCCCGTCCCCTAACCCTAAACATAACCCTAACCCTAACCCTAACCCTAACCCTTACCCGAAGCCTTACCCTAACCCGTCCACTAATCCTAATCCGTACGCTAACACTAATCCCTGCCCTAACACGTATGCTCACCCTAAAACGTTGTTGTACGCTAACCTGTACCCTAAACCTTCCCCGTCCAATAACCCTAACCCTAAACCTAACCGTAACCCTCACCCGAAGCCTTACCCTAACCCGTCTCCAATCCTAACCCGTACGTTATCACGTACGCTCACTCTAAACTGTTGTCGTACACTAACCTGTACCCTAAACCCTCCCCGTCCCCTAACCCTAACCCTAACCCTATCCCTAACCCTTACCCGAAGCCTTACCCTAACCCGTCCACTAATAATAACACGTACGCTAAAACTAACCCGTACCCTAACACGTACACTCACCTTAAAACATTGTCATACCCTAAACTGTACCCTAAACCGTCCCAGTCCCCTAACCCTAACCCTAACCCTAACCCTAACACTTACCCAAAGCCTTACCCTAACCCGTACGCTAACACTAACCTGTACCCTAACACGTACGCTCACACTAAACCGTTGTCGTACCCTCACCTGTACCCTAAACCATCCCCGTCCCCTAATCCTAACCCTAACCCTAACCCTAAACCTTACCCGAAGCCTTACCCTAACCCGTCCCCTAATCCTAACCCGTACGCTAACACTAAACGTTACCCTAACACGTATGATCATCCTAAACCGGTGTCGTACCCTAACCTGTACACTAAACCGTCCCCTAACCCTAATCCTAACCCTAACCCTAACCCTTACCCAAAGCCTTAACCTAACCCGTCCCCAATCCTAACCCGTACGATAACATTAACCCATGCCCTATCACGTACGCTCACCCTAAACGGTTGTCATACCCTAACCTGTACCCTAAACCGTCCCCGTCCCCTAACCCTAACCCTAACCCTAACGCTAACCCTAAACCTAACCCTAACACTTACCCGAAACCTTTCCCTAACCCGTCCAATAATCCTAACCCGTACGCTCACACTAACCCGTTACCTAACACGTACGATCACCCTAAACCGCTGTCATCCCCTAACCTGTACCTTAAACCGTCCCCGTCCCGGTCCCCTAACCCTAACCCTAACCCTAACCCTAAACCTTACGCAAAGCCTTAACCTCTCTGGTCCCCTAATCCTAACCCGTACGATAACACTAACCCATACCCTAACAAGTACGCTCACACTAAACCATTGTTCTACACTAACCTGTACCCTAAACCGTCACTGTCCCCTAACCCTAACCCTAACACTTACCCTAACCCTTACCCGAAGCCTTACACTAACCCGTCCCCTAACCCTAACCCGTACGCTAACACGAACCCATACCCTAACACGTACGCTCAACCTAAAGCATTGTCGTACCCTAACCTGTACCCTAAACCTTCCCCGTCCCCTAACCCTAACCCTAACCCTAAACCTAAACCTAACCCTTACCCGAAGCCTCACCCTAACACGTCCCATAATCCTAACCCGTATGCTAACACTAACCCGTACCCTAACACGTACGCTCAACCTAAACCTTTGTTGTACCCTAACCTGTACCCTAGACCGTCCCCGTCCCCTAACGCTAACCCTAACCGTTACCTTAAGCCTTACCCTAACCCGTCCCCTAAACCTAACCCGTACGATAACACTAATCCGTACCCTAACACGTTCGCTCACCCTAAACCAATTTCGTACACTAACCTGTACCCTAAACCATTCTCGTCCCCTAACCCTAACCCTAACCATAACCCTAACACTAAACATTGTGCGAAACCTTACCCTAACCCGTCCCCTAATCCTAAACCGTACGCTAAAACTAACACGGACCCTAACACGTACGCTCACCCTAAACCATTGACGTACCCTAACCTGTACCCTAAAACGTCCCCGTCCCCTAACCCTAACCCTAACCCTAACCCTACCCATAACCCGAAGCCTTACCCTAACCCGTCCTCTACTCCTAACCCGTACGCTAACTCTAACCTGTACCCTAACACGTACGCTCACACTAAACTGTTGTCGTACACTAACCTGTACCCTATACCGTCCCCATCCCCTAACCCTAACCCTAACCCTAACCCTAAACCTTACCCGAAGCCTTACCCTAACCCATCCCCTAATCCCAACCCGTACGCTAACTCTAATCCGTACCCTAACACGTACGCTCACACTAAAACGTTGTCTTACCCTAATCTGTACCCTAAACCGTCCTCGTACCCTAACCCTAACCCTAACCCTAACCGTAACCCTAACCCTAATCCGAAGCCTTACCCTAAACCGTACCCTAATCCTAAACCGTACGCTAACACTAAACCGTACCCTAACACGTACACTAACCCTAAAACTTTGTCATACCCTAAACTGTACGCTAAACCGTCCCCGTCCCCGCCCCCTAACCCTAACCTTAACCCTAACCCTTACCCAAAGCCTTACCCTAACTCGTCCCCTAATCCTAACCCGTACGCTAACACTAACCCATACCCTAAAACGTACGCTCACCCTAATCCATTGTCGTACCCTAACCTGTACCCTAAACCGTCCCCGTCCCCTAACCCTAACCCTAACCCTAACCCTAACCCTAACCCTAACCCATACCCGAAGCCTTACACTAACTCGTCTACTAAACCTAATCCGTACGCTAACACTAATCCCTGCCCTAACACGTACGCTCACCCTAAACCGTTGTCGTACGCTAACCTGTACACTAAACCGTCCCCGTCCCCTAACCCTAACCCTAACCCTAACCCTAAGCCTTACCGGAAGCCTTACCCTAACCCGTCCCCTAATCCTAACCCGTACCCTAACACTAATCTGTACCCTAACATATACGCTCACCCTTTACCGTTGTCGTACACTAACCTGTACCCTAAACCGTCCCTGTCCCCTAACCCTAACCCTAACCCTAACCCTTACCCGAAGCCTTACCCTAACCCGTCCCCTAATCCTAACCCGTATGCTAACACTAAACCATAGCCTAACACGTACGCTCACCCTAAACCGTTGTCGTACACTAACCTGTACCCTAAACAGTCCCCGTCCCCTAACCCTAACCTTAACCCTAACCCTAACCCTTACCCGAAGCCTTACCCTAAACTGTCCCCTAACCCTAACCTGTACGCTAACACTAACCCGTGCCCTAACACGTACGCTCACCCTAAACCGTTGTCGTAACCTAACCTGTACCCTAAACCATCCCCGTCCCCTAACCCTATACGTAACCCTAAAGCTAACCCTATCTCTAACCCTTACCCAAAGCCTTACCTAACCTGTCCACTACTCCGAAAACGTACGCTAACACTAACCCGTACCCTAACACTTATGCTCACCCTACACCGTTGTCGTACCCTAAACTGTACCCTAAACGGTCCCCGTCCCCTAACCCTAACCCTAACCTTAACCCTAACACTAACACTTACCCGAAGCCTTACCCTAACCCGTCCCCTAATCCTAATCCGTACGCTAACACTAACCCGTGCCCTAACACGTACGGTCACACTAAACCGTTGTCGTACAATAAACTGTACCCTAAACCATCCCGTCCCCTAACACTAACCCTAACCCTAACCCTAACCCTTACCCGAAGCTTTACCCTAACCCGTCCCTTAATCCTAACCCGTACGCTAAAACTAACCCGTGCCCTAACACGTACGCTCACCCTAAACCATTGTCGTACCCTAAACTGTAACCTAAACCGTCCCCGTCCCCTAACCCTAACCCTAAACCTAACCCTAAACCTCACCCGAAGCCTTACCCTAACCCGTCACCAATCCTAACCCGTACGCTATCACGTACGCTCACCCTAAACTGTTGTCGTACACTAACCTGTACCCTAAACCCTCCGGGTAATCTAACCCTAACCCTAACGTTAACCCTATCCCTAACCCTTACCCGAAGCCTTACCCTAACCCGTCCACTAATCCTAACACGTACGCTAAAACTGACCCATACCCTAACACGTACACTCACCCTAAAACATTGTCATACCCTAAACTGTACCCTAAACCGTCCCCGTCCCCTAACCCTAACCCTAACCCTAAACCTTACCCGAAGCCTTACCCTAACCCGTCCCCTAATCCTAACCCGTACGCTAACACTAACTGGTACCCTAACACGTATGCTCATCCTAAACCGGTGTCGTACTCTAACCTGTACACTAAACCGTCCCCTGACCCTAACCCTAACCCTAACCCTAACCCTAACTCTAACCCTTGCCCGAAGCCTTAACCTAACCCGTCCCCAATCCTAACCCGTACGCTAACACTAACCCGTGCCCTAACACGTACGCTCACCCTAAACCGTTGTCGTACCCTAACCTGTACCCTAAACCGTCCCCTAACCCTAAACCTAAACCTAAACCTAACCCTAACCCTAACCCTAAACCTAAACCTAACCCTAACCCTAACACCTAACCCTAACCCTAACCCTAACCCTAACTCTAACCCTAACCGTAACACCTAAACCTAACCCCTAACCCTAACCCTAACCCTAAACCTAACCCTAACCCTAACCCCTAACCCTAACCCGAAACCTAACCGTAACCCTAACCCTAACCCTAACCCTAACCCTAAACCCTAACCCTAACCCTAACACTAACACTAACCCTAACCCTAAACCCTAACCCTAACCCTAACCCTAACCCTAACCCTAAACCCTAACCCTAACCCTAACCCTAACCCTAACCCTAACCCTAACCCTAACCCTTACCCGAAGCCTTACCCTCACCCGTCCCCTAATCCTAACCCGTACGCTAACACTAACCCGTACTCTAACACGTACGCTCACCCTAAACCGTTGTCGTACCCTAACCTGTACCCTAAACCGTCCCCGTCCCCGTCCCCTAGCCCTAACCCTAACCCTAACCCTAACCCTTACCCGAAGTCTTACACTAACACGTCCCTTAATCCTAACCCGTACGCTAACACTAATCCTTACCCTAACACGTACTCTCACCCTAAAACCTTGTTGTACCCTAACATGTACCCTAAACCATCCCCGTCCCCTAACCCTAACCCTAACCATAACCCTAACCCTAACCCTTACCCGAAGTCTAAACTTAACCCGTCCCCTAATCCTAACCCGTACGGAAACACTAACCCGTGCCCTAACACGTACGCTCACCCTAAAACGTTGTTGTACCCTAACCTGTACCCTAAACCGTCCCACTCCCCTAACCCTAACCCTAACCCTAACCCTAACCCTTACCCGAAGCCTTACACTAACCCGTCCCCTAATCCTAACCCGTACGCCAACACTAATCCGTACCCTAACACGTATGCTCACGCTTAACCGTTGTTGTCCCCTAACCTGTACCCTAAACCATCCCCGTCCCCTAACTCTAACCCTAACCCTAACCCTAACACTTAACCAAAGCCTTACCCTAACCCGTCTCCTAATCCTAACCCATACGCTAACACTAACCCGTACCCTAACACGTATTCTCACCCTAAACCATTGTCGTACCCTAACCTGTACCCTAAGCCGTACCCGTCCCCTAACCCTAACCCTAAGCCGTACCCGAAGCTTTGCCCTAACGGTCCCCTAATTGTAAACTGTACGCTAACACTAACCCGTACCTTAACACGTACGCTCACCCTAAACTTTTGTCGTACACTAACCTGTACCCTGCACCGTCCCCGTCCCCTAACCCTAACCGTAACCCTAAACATACCCGAAGCCTTACCCTAACCCGTCCCCTAATCCTAACCCGTACGCTAACACTAACCCATACCCTAACACGTACGCTCACCCTAAACCGTTGTCGTATCCTAACCTGTACCCTAAACCGTCCCCGTCCCCGTCCCCGTCCCCTAACCCTAACGCTAAACCTAACCCTAACCCGAAGCCTTACCCTAACACGTCCACTAACCCTAACCCGTACGCTAACACTAACACTTGCCTTAACACATACGCTCACCCTAAACCGTTGTCGTACCCTAACCTGTACCCTAAACCGTCCCCATCCCCGTCCCCGTCCCCTAACCCTAACCCTAAACCTAACTCTTACCCGAAGCCTTAACCTAACCCGTCCCCTAATCCTAAACCGTACGCTAACAC
Source organism: Delphinapterus leucas (assembly GCF_059928025.1). Lineage (NCBI taxonomy): Eukaryota > Metazoa > Chordata > Mammalia > Artiodactyla > Monodontidae > Delphinapterus > Delphinapterus leucas. Next base: position 8,918,349 of record NW_028322244.1, read on the forward strand.
TAACCCATACACTAACACGTACGCTCACCCTAAACAGTTGTCGTACCCTAACCTGTACCCTAAAGCATCCCCGTCCCCAATCCTAACCGTAACCGTAACCCTAACCCTTACTCTAAGTCTTAACCTAACCCGTCCCCTAATCCTAACACGTAGGCTAACACTAACCCGTACCCTAACATGTAGGCCCACCCTAAACCGTTGTCGTACCCTAACCTTACCCTAAACGGTCCCCGTCCCCTAACCCTAACCCTAAACCTAACCCTAAACCTTACCCGAAGCCTTACCCTAACCCGTCCCCTAATCCTAACCTGTACGCTAACACAAACCCGTACCCTTACACGTACGCTCACCCTATACGGTTGTCGTACCCAAACCTGTACCCTACACGGTCCCCGTCCCCTAACCCTAACCCTAACCCTTAACCGAAGCCTTACCCTAACCTGTCTCCAATCCTAACCCGTACGCTAACACGAACCCATACCCTAACACGTACGGTTATCCTAAACCGTTGTCGTACCCTAACCTGTACCCTAAACCGTCCCCGTCCCCTAACCCTAAACCTAAGCGTTACCCGAATCCTTGCCCTAACAGTCCCCTAATCCTAACCTGTACGCTAACAGTCACCCGTACCCTAACATGTACGCTCACCCTAAACCGTTGTCGTATCCTAACCTGTACCCTAAACCTTCCCCGTCCCCTAACTCTAACCCTAACCCTAACCCTAACCCTTACCCGAAGCCTTACCCTAACCTGTCGCCTAACCCCAACCCGTACGCTATCACTAACCCGTGCCCTAACACGTACGCTCAACCTAAACCATTGTCGAACCCTAACCTGTACCTTAAACCGTCCCCGTCCCCTAACCTTAACCCTAACCCTAACCCTAACCCTTACCCGAAGCCTTAACCTATCCCGTCCCCTAATGCTAACCTGTACGCTAACACTAACCCATGCCCTAACACGTACGCTCACCCTAAAACATTGTAGTACCCTAACATGTACCCTAAGCCTAACCCTAACCCTAACCCTAACCCTAACCCTTACCCGAAGTCTAAACTTAACCCGTCACCTAATCCTAACCTGTACGGTAACACTAACCCGTGCCCTAACACGTATGCTCACCCAAAACGGTTGTCGTACCCTAACCTGTACCCTAAACCGTCCTCGTCCCCTAACCCTAACCCTAACCCTAACCGTAAACCTTACCCGAAGCCTTTCCTAACCCGTCCCTTAATCCTAACCCGTATGCCAACACTAATCCGTACCGTAACACGTATGCTCACCCTAAACCATTGTCGTACCCTAAACAGTACCCTAAACCGTCCCTGTCCCCTAACCTTAACCCTAACCCTAACCCTAACCCTTAACCGAAGCCTTACCCTATCCCGTCCACTAATCCTAACCCGTACGCTAACACTAACCCGTGCCCTAACACGTACGCTCACCCTAAATCGTTGACGTACCATAACCTGTACCCAAAACCGTTCCCGTCCCCGTCCCCGTCCGCTAACCCTAACCCTAACCCTTACCAGAAGCCTTACGCTAACCCGTCACCTAACCCTAAACCGTACGCTAACACTAACCCGTACCCTAACACGTACGATCACCCTAAACCGTTGTCGTACCCTAACCTGTACCCTAAACCGTCCCTATCCCCTAACCCTAACCCTAACCCTAACCCTAACCCTTACCAGAAGCCTTATCGTAACCCATCCCCTAATCCTGTACCGTACGCTAACACTAACCCGTACCCTAACACGTACGCTCACACTAAACCGTTGTCGTAACCTAAGCTGTACCCTAAACCGTCCCCGTCCCCTAACGCTAACCCTAACCCAATCCCTAACCCTAAACCTTACCCGCAGCCTTAGGCTAACCCGTCCCCTAATCCTAACCCGTACGCTAACACTAACCCGTACCCTAACACGTACGCTCACCCTAAACCGTAGTCATACCCTAATCTGTACCCTAAACCGTCCCCGTCCCCGTCCCCTACTCCCTAAAACTAACCCTAACCCTAACCCTTTCCCGAAGCCTTACCCTAACACGTCCCCTAATCCTAACCCGTACGCTAACACTAACCCGTACCCTAACACGTACAATTACCCTAAACCGTTTTCGTACCCTAATCTGTACCCTAAACCGTCCCCGTCCTCTAACCCTAACCCTAACCCTTATCCGAAGCCTTACCCTAACCCGTCACGAATCCTAACCCGTACGCTATCACGTACGCTCACCCTAAACTGTTGTCGTACACTAACCTGTACCGTAAACTGTCCCCGTCCCTTTAACCTAAGCCTTACCGGAAGCCTTACTCTAACCCGTCCCCTAATCCTAACCCGTACCCTAACACTAATCTGTACCCTAACACGTATGCTCACCCTAAGCCATTGTCGTACCCTAACATGTACCCTAAACCATACCCATCCCCTAACCCTAACACTAATCCTAACCCTAACCCTAACCCTAACCCTTACCCGAAGCCTTACCCTAACCCGTCCCCTAATCCTAACCCGTACGCTAACACTAACCCGTGCCCTAAGACGTACGCTCACACTAAACCGTTGTCTTACCCTAATCTGTAGCCTAAACCGTCCCCTAACCCTAACCCTAACCCTAACCCTAACCCTTACCCGAAGCCTTACCATAAACCGTCCCCTAATCCTAAGTCTTACGCTAACACTAAACCGTACTCTAACACATACGTTCACCCTAAACCGTTTTCGTACCCTAACCTGTACCCTAAACCGTCCCCTTCCCCGTCCCCGTCCCCTAACACTAACCCTAACCCTTACCCGAAGCCTTACTGTAACCCGTCCCATAATCCTAACCCGTACGCTAACACTAACCCGTATCCTAAAACATATGCTCCCCCTAAATCGTTGTCGTACCCTAACCTGTACCCTAAACCATCGCCGTCACCTAACCCTAACCCTAACCCTAACCCTAACCCTTACCCGAAGCCTTACCTAACCCGTCCCCTAATCCTAACCCGTACGCTAACACTAAACTCTACGCTAACACGTATGCTCGCCCTAAACCGTTGTCGTACACTAACCTGTACCCTAAACCGTCCCCGTCCCCTAACCCTCACCCTAACCCTAACCCTAACCCTAACCCTTACCCGAAGCATTACACTAACCCGTCCCTTAATCCTAACCCAGACGCTAACACTAACACGAACCCTAACACGTATGCTCACCCTAAACCGTTGTCATACACTAACCTGTACCCTAAACCGTCCCCGTCCCCGTTCCCTAACCCTAACCCTAACGCTAATCCTTACCCGAAGCCTTACCCTAACCCGCCCCCTAAACCTCACCCGTACGCTAACACTAACCTGTACCCTAACACGTACCCTCACCCTAAACCGTTGTTGTACACTAACCTGTACCCTAAAGTGTCCCCGTCCCCTAACCCTAACCCTAACCCTAACCCTACCACTAACACTTACCCGAAGCCTTACCCTAACCCGTCCCCTAATCCTAACCCGTACGCTAACACTAACACGTACCCTAACACGTATGCTCACCCTAAACCGTTGTCGTACCCTAACCTGTACCCTAAACCGTCCCCATCACCTAACCCTAACCATAACACTAACCCTAACACTAAACCTTACCTGAAGCCTTACCCTAAACCGTCCCCTAATCCTAACCCGTACTCTAACACTAATCTGTAACCTAACTCGTACGCTCACCCTAAACCGTTGTCGTACCCTAACCTGTACCCTTAACCATCCCCGTCCCCGTCCCCTAACCCTAACCCTAACCCTAAACCTATCCCTTACCCGAAGCCTTACCCTAACTCGTCCCCTAATCCGAACCCGTACGCTAACACTAACCCATACCCTAACACGTATGCTCACCCTAAACCGTTGTCGTACACTAAACTGTACCCTAAACCGTACCCGTCCCCTAACACTAACCCTAACCTTAACCGTAACCCTAACCCTTACCCGAAACCTTAAACTAACCCGTTCCCTATTCCTAACCCGTACGCTAACATTAACCCATACCCTAACACTTACGCTCACCGTAAACCGTTGTAGTACCCTAAACTGTACCCTAAACCGTCCCAGTCCCCTAACCCTAACCCTAACCCTTACCCGAAGCCTTACCGTAACCCGTCCCCTAATCCTAATCCGTATGCTAACACTAACCGTACCCTAACATGTACGCTCAACCTAAACCACTGTCGTACCCTAACCTGTACCCTAAACCGTCCCCATCCCCTAACCCTAACCCTAACACAAACCCTAACCCTAAACCTTACCCGAAGCCTTACCTTAAACCGTCCCCTATTCCTAACACGTACGCTAACACTAACCCGTACACTAACACGTACGCTCACCCTAAACCGTTGTCGTACCGTAATCTGTACCCTAAACCGTCCCCGTCCCCGTCCCCTACTCCCTAAACCTAACCCTAACCCTAACCCTTTCCCGAAGCCTTACCCTAACACATCCCCAATCCTAACCCGTACGCTAACACTAAACCGTACCCTAACACGTACGCTGAACCTAAACCGTTGTCGTACCCTAATCTGTACCCTAAACCGTCCCCGTCCGCTAACCCTAACCCTAACCCTAACCTTAACCCTAACCCTTACCCGAAGCCTTACCCTAACCCTTCATCAATCCTAACCCGTACGCTATCACGTACGCTCACCCTAAACAGTTGTCGTACACTAACCTGTACCCTAAGCCTTCCCCATCCCCTAACCCTAACCCTAACCCTTACCCTATCCTTAACCCTTACCCGAAGCCTTACACTAAACCATCCCCTAATCCTAACCCGTACGCTAACACTAACCTGTACCCTAACATGTACACTCAACCTAAACCGTTGTCGTACACTAACCTGTACCCTAAAACGTCCTGGTCCCCTAACTGTAATCCTATCCCTAACCCTAAACCTAACCTTTACCCGAAGCCTTACCCTAACCCGTCCCCTAAACCTTACCCGTACGCTAACACTAACCCGTGCCGTAACACGTACGCTCACCCTAAAACGTCGTACCCTAACATGTACACTAAACCGTCCCCTACCCCGTCCCCATCCCCGTCCCCTAACCCTAACCCTAACCTGTACCCTAAACAATCCCCGTCCCCGTCCCCTAACCCTAACCCTAACCCTAAACCTATCCCTTACCCGAAGCCTTACCCTAAGTCGTCCCCTAATCCTAACCCGTACGCTAACACTAACCCATACACTAACACGTACGCTCCCCCTAAACCGTTGTCGTACCCTAACCTGTACCCTAAACCGTCCCCGTCCCCTAACCCTAACCCTAACCCTTACCCTAAACCTTACCCTAAGTCTTAACCTAACCCGTCCCCTAATCCTAACTCGTAGGCTAACACTAACCCGTACCCTAACACGTAGGCTCACCCTAAACCGTTGTCATACCCTAATCTTACCCTAAACCGTCCCCGTCCCCTAACCCTAACCCTAATCCTAACCCTAACCCTTACCCGAAGCCTTACCCTAACCCATTGCCTAATCCTAACCCGTACACTAACACTAACACGTACCCTAACACATACACTCACCCTATACCGTTGTCGTACCCAAACCTGTACCCTACACGGTCCCCGTCCCCTAACCCTAACCCTAACCCTTACCCGAAGCCTTACCCTAACCTGTCCCCAATCCTAACCCGTACGCTAACACTAACCCGTACCCTAACACGTACGGTTACCCTAAACCTTTCTCATACCCTAACCTGTACCCTAAACCGTCCCCGTCCCCTAACCCTAAACCTAAGCGTTACCCGAATCCTTGCCCTAACAGTCCCCTAATCCTAAACTGTACGCTAACACTAACCCGTACCCTAACACGTACGCTCACCCTAAACCGTTGTCGTATCCTAACCTGTACCCTAAACCTTCCCCGTCCCCTAACACTAACCCTAACCCTAACCCTAACCCTAACCCTTACCGGAAGCCTTACCCTAACCCGTCCTCTAACCCCAACCCGTACGCTGACACTAACCCGTGCCCTAACACGTACGCTCAACCTAAACCGTTGTCGTACCCTAACCTGTACCCTAAACCGTCCCCGTCCCCTAACCTTAACCCTAAACCTAACCCTAACCTTACCCGAAGCCTTAGCCTATCCCGTCCCCTAATGCTAACCTGTACGCTAACACTAACCCATGCCCTAACACGTACGCTCACCCTAAAACTCTGTAGTACCCTAACCTGTACCCTAAACCTTCCCCGTCCCCTAAGCCTAACCCTAACCCTAACCCTAACCCTAACCCTTACCCGAAGTCTAAACTTAACCCGTCACCTAATCCTAACCCGTACGGTAACACTAACCTGTGCCCTAACACGTATGCTCACCCAAAACCGTTGTCGTACCCTAACCTGTACCCTAAACCGTCCTCGTCCCAACCCTAACCCTAACCCTAACCGTAAACCTTACCCGAAGCCTTACCCTAACCCGTCCCTTAATCCTAACCCGTACGCTAACACTAATCCGTACCCTAACACGTACTCTCACCCTAAAACCTTGTTGTACCCTAACATGTACCCTAAACCATCCCCGTCCCCTAACCCTAACCCTAACCGTAACCCTAACCCTAACCCTTACCCGAAGTCTAAACTTAACCCGTCCCCTAATCCTAACCCTTACGGAAACACTAACCCGTGCCCTAACACGTACGCTCACCCTAAACCGTTGTTGTACGCTAACCTGTACCCTAAACCGTCCCACTCCCCTATCCCTAACCCTAACCCTAACCCTTACCCGAAGCCTTACACTAACCCGTCCCCTAATCCTAACCTGTACGCCAACACTAATCTGTACCCTAACACGTATGCTCACGCTTAACCGTTGTTGTCCCCTAACCTGTACCCTAAACCATCCCCGTCCCCTAACCCTAAACCTAACCCTAAGCCGTACCCGAAGCTTTGCCCTAACCGTCCCCTAATCGTAAACTGTACGCTAACATTAACACGTACCCTAACACGTACGCTCACCCTAAACTTTTGTCGTACCCTAACCTGTACCCTGTACCGTCCCCGTCCCCTAACCCTAACCCTAACCGTAACCCTAAACATACCCGAAGCCTTACCCTAACCCGTCCCCTAATCCTAACCCGTACGCTAACACTAACCCATACCCTAACACGTACGCTCACCCTAAACCGTTGTCGTATCCTAACCTGTACCCTAAACCGTCCCCGTCGCCGTCCCCGTCCCCTAACCCTAACGCTAAACCTAACCCTAACCCGAAGCCTTACCCTAACACGTCCACTAACCCTAACCCGTACGCTAACACTAACTCGTGCCTTAACACGTACGCTCACCCTAAACCGTTGTCGTACCCTAACCTGTACCCTAAACCGTCCCCGTCCACGTCCCCTAACCCTAACCCTAAACCTAACTCTTACCCGAAGCCTTAAACTAACCCGTCCCCTAATCCTAAACCGTACGCTAACACTAACCCATACACTAACATGTACGCTCACCCTAAACAGTTGTCGTACCCTAACCTGTACCCTAAACCATCCTCGTCCCCTAACCCTAACCGTAACCGTAACCCTAACCCTTACCCTAAGTCTTAACCTAACCCGTCCCCTAATCCTAACACGTAGGCTAACACTAACCCGTACCCTAACATGTAGGCTCACCCTAAACCGTTGTCGTACCCTAACCTTACCCTAAACGGTCCCCGTCCCCTAACCCTAACCCTAACCCTAACCCTAAACCTTACCCGAAGCCTTACCCTAACACGTCCCCTATTCCTAACCTGTACGCTAACACAAACCCGTACCCTTACACGTACGCTCACCCTATACGGTTCTCGTACCCAAACCTGTACCCTACACGGTCCCCGTCCCTAACCCTAACCCTAACCCTTAACCGAAGCCTTACCCTAACCTGTCCCCAATCCTTACCCGTACGCTAACACTAACCCATACCCTAACACGTACGGTTATCCTAAACCGTTGTCGTACACTAACCTGTACCCTAAACCGTCCCCGTCCCCTAACCCTAACCCTAAGCGTTACCGGAATCCTTGCCCTAAGAGTCCCCTAATCCTAACCTGTACGCTAACACTCACCCGTACCCTAACACGTACGCTCACCCTAAACCGTTGTCGTATTCTAACATGTACGCTAAACCTTCCCCGTCCCCTAACTCTAACCCTAACCCTAACCCTAACCCTTAACCGAAGCCTTACCCTAACCTGTCCCCAATCCTTACCCGTACGCTAACACTAACCCATACCCTAACACGTACGGTTATCCTAAACCTTTGTCATACCCTAACCTGTACCCTAAACCTTCCCCGTCCCCTAACCCTAACCCTAACCCGAACCCTAAACCTAACCCTTACCCGAAGCCTCACCCTAACACGTCCCCTAATCCTAACCCGTACGCTAACACTAACCCGTACCCTAACACGTACGCTCACCCTAAACCGTTGTCGTACCCTAACCTGTACCCTAGACCGTCCCCGTCCCCTAACCCTAACCCTAACCCTAACCCTAACCATTACCTTAAACCTTACCCTAACCCGTTCCCTCATCCTAACCCGTATGCTAACAATAATCCGTACCCTACACGTTCGCTCACCCTAAACCGATGTCGTACCCTAACCTGTACCCTAAACCGTCCTCGTCCCCTAACCCTAACCATAACCGTAACCCTAACACTAACCATTACCCGCAGCCTTACCCTAACCCGTCCCCTAATCCTAACCCGTACGCTAAAACTAACACGTACCCTAACACGTACGCTCACCCAAAACCGTTGACATACCCTAACCTGTACCCTAAACCGTCCCCATCCCCTAACCCTAAACCTAACCCTAACGCTATACATAACCGGAAGCCTTACCCTAACCCGTCCCCTAATCCTAAACCGTACGCTAACACTAACCCGTACCCTAACACATACCCTCACTCTAAACCGTTGTCGTACACTAACCTTTACCCTAAACGGTCCCTGTCCCCTAACCCTCTCCATAACCCTAAACCTAACTCTTACCCGAAGCCTTACCCTAACGCGTCACCGAATCCTAACCCATACGCTAACACTAACCCATACCCTAAAACGTACGCTCACCCTAAACCGTTGTCGTACCCTAACCTGTAACCTACACCGTCCCCGTCCCCTAACACTAACCCTAACCCTTACCCGAAGCCTTACTGTAACCCGTCCCATAATCCTAACCCGTACGCTAACACTAACCCGTATCCTAAAACATATGCTCCCCCTAAATCGTTGTCGTACCCTAACCTGTACCCTAAACCATCGCCGTCACCTAACCCTAACCCTAACCCTAACCCTAACCCTTACCCGAAGCCTTACCTAACCCGTCCCCTAATCCTAACCCGTACGCTAACACTAAACTCTACGCTAACACGTATGCTCGCCCTAAACCGTTGTCGTACACTAACCTGTACCCTAAACCGTCCCCGTCCCCTAACCCTCACCCTAACCCTAACCCTAACCCTAACCCTTACCCGAAGCATTACACTAACCCGTCCCTTAATCCTAACCCAGACGCTAACACTAACACGAACCCTAACACGTATGCTCACCCTAAACCGTTGTCATACACTAACCTGTACCCTAAACCGTCCCCGTCCCCGTTCCCTAACCCTAACCCTAACGCTAATCCTTACCCGAAGCCTTACCCTAACCCGCCCCCTAAACCTCACCCGTACGCTAACACTAACCTGTACCCTAACACGTACCCTCACCCTAAACCGTTGTTGTACACTAACCTGTACCCTAAAGTGTCCCCGTCCCCTAACCCTAACCCTAACCCTAACCCTACCACTAACACTTACCCGAAGCCTTACCCTAACCCGTCCCCTAATCCTAACCCGTACGCTAACACTAACACGTACCCTAACACGTATGCTCACCCTAAACCGTTGTCGTACCCTAACCTGTACCCTAAACCGTCCCCATCACCTAACCCTAACCATAACACTAACCCTAACACTAAACCTTACCTGAAGCCTTACCCTAAACCGTCCCCTAATCCTAACCCGTACTCTAACACTAATCTGTAACCTAACTCGTACGCTCACCCTAAACCGTTGTCGTACCCTAACCTGTACCCTTAACCATCCCCGTCCCCGTCCCCTAACCCTAACCCTAACCCTAAACCTATCCCTTACCCGAAGCCTTACCCTAACTCGTCCCCTAATCCGAACCCGTACGCTAACACTAACCCATACCCTAACACGTATGCTCACCCTAAACCGTTGTCGTACACTAAACTGTACCCTAAACCGTACCCGTCCCCTAACACTAACCCTAACCTTAACCGTAACCCTAACCCTTACCCGAAACCTTAAACTAACCCGTTCCCTATTCCTAACCCGTACGCTAACATTAACCCATACCCTAACACTTACGCTCACCGTAAACCGTTGTAGTACCCTAAACTGTACCCTAAACCGTCCCAGTCCCCTAACCCTAACCCTAACCCTTACCCGAAGCCTTACCGTAACCCGTCCCCTAATCCTAATCCGTATGCTAACACTAACCGTACCCTAACATGTACGCTCAACCTAAACCACTGTCGTACCCTAACCTGTACCCTAAACCGTCCCCATCCCCTAACCCTAACCCTAACACAAACCCTAACCCTAAACCTTACCCGAAGCCTTACCTTAAACCGTCCCCTATTCCTAACACGTACGCTAACACTAACCCGTACACTAACACGTACGCTCACCCTAAACCGTTGTCGTACCGTAATCTGTACCCTAAACCGTCCCCGTCCCCGTCCCCTACTCCCTAAACCTAACCCTAACCCTAACCCTTTCCCGAAGCCTTACCCTAACACATCCCCAATCCTAACCCGTACGCTAACACTAAACCGTACCCTAACACGTACGCTGAACCTAAACCGTTGTCGTACCCTAATCTGTACCCTAAACCGTCCCCGTCCGCTAACCCTAACCCTAACCCTAACCTTAACCCTAACCCTTACCCGAAGCCTTACCCTAACCCTTCATCAATCCTAACCCGTACGCTATCACGTACGCTCACCCTAAACAGTTGTCGTACACTAACCTGTACCCTAAGCCTTCCCCATCCCCTAACCCTAACCCTAACCCTTACCCTATCCTTAACCCTTACCCGAAGCCTTACACTAAACCATCCCCTAATCCTAACCCGTACGCTAACACTAACCTGTACCCTAACATGTACACTCAACCTAAACCGTTGTCGTACACTAACCTGTACCCTAAAACGTCCTGGTCCCCTAACTGTAATCCTATCCCTAACCCTAAACCTAACCTTTACCCGAAGCCTTACCCTAACCCGTCCCCTAAACCTTACCCGTACGCTAACACTAACCCGTGCCGTAACACGTACGCTCACCCTAAAACGTCGTACCCTAACATGTACACTAAACCGTCCCCTACCCCGTCCCCATCCCCGTCCCCTAACCCTAACCCTAACCTGTACCCTAAACAATCCCCGTCCCCGTCCCCTAACCCTAACCCTAACCCTAAACCTATCCCTTACCCGAAGCCTTACCCTAAGTCGTCCCCTAATCCTAACCCGTACGCTAACACTAACCCATACACTAACACGTACGCTCCCCCTAAACCGTTGTCGTACCCTAACCTGTACCCTAAACCGTCCCCGTCCCCTAACCCTAACCCTAACCCTTACCCTAAACCTTACCCTAAGTCTTAACCTAACCCGTCCCCTAATCCTAACTCGTAGGCTAACACTAACCCGTACCCTAACACGTAGGCTCACCCTAAACCGTTGTCATACCCTAATCTTACCCTAAACCGTCCCCGTCCCCTAACCCTAACCCTAATCCTAACCCTAACCCTTACCCGAAGCCTTACCCTAACCCATTGCCTAATCCTAACCCGTACACTAACACTAACACGTACCCTAACACATACACTCACCCTATACCGTTGTCGTACCCAAACCTGTACCCTACACGGTCCCCGTCCCCTAACCCTAACCCTAACCCTTACCCGAAGCCTTACCCTAACCTGTCCCCAATCCTAACCCGTACGCTAACACTAACCCGTACCCTAACACGTACGGTTACCCTAAACCTTTCTCATACCCTAACCTGTACCCTAAACCGTCCCCGTCCCCTAACCCTAAACCTAAGCGTTACCCGAATCCTTGCCCTAACAGTCCCCTAATCCTAAACTGTACGCTAACACTAACCCGTACCCTAACACGTACGCTCACCCTAAACCGTTGTCGTATCCTAACCTGTACCCTAAACCTTCCCCGTCCCCTAACACTAACCCTAACCCTAACCCTAACCCTAACCCTTACCGGAAGCCTTACCCTAACCCGTCCTCTAACCCCAACCCGTACGCTGACACTAACCCGTGCCCTAACACGTACGCTCAACCTAAACCGTTGTCGTACCCTAACCTGTACCCTAAACCGTCCCCGTCCCCTAACCTTAACCCTAAACCTAACCCTAACCTTACCCGAAGCCTTAGCCTATCCCGTCCCCTAATGCTAACCTGTACGCTAACACTAACCCATGCCCTAACACGTACGCTCACCCTAAAACTCTGTAGTACCCTAACCTGTACCCTAAACCTTCCCCGTCCCCTAAGCCTAACCCTAACCCTAACCCTAACCCTAACCCTTACCCGAAGTCTAAACTTAACCCGTCACCTAATCCTAACCCGTACGGTAACACTAACCTGTGCCCTAACACGTATGCTCACCCAAAACCGTTGTCGTACCCTAACCTGTACCCTAAACCGTCCTCGTCCCAACCCTAACCCTAACCCTAACCGTAAACCTTACCCGAAGCCTTACCCTAACCCGTCCCTTAATCCTAACCCGTACGCTAACACTAATCCGTACCCTAACACGTACTCTCACCCTAAAACCTTGTTGTACCCTAACATGTACCCTAAACCATCCCCGTCCCCTAACCCTAACCCTAACCGTAACCCTAACCCTAACCCTTACCCGAAGTCTAAACTTAACCCGTCCCCTAATCCTAACCCTTACGGAAACACTAACCCGTGCCCTAACACGTACGCTCACCCTAAACCGTTGTTGTACGCTAACCTGTACCCTAAACCGTCCCACTCCCCTATCCCTAACCCTAACCCTAACCCTTACCCGAAGCCTTACACTAACCCGTCCCCTAATCCTAACCTGTACGCCAACACTAATCTGTACCCTAACACGTATGCTCACGCTTAACCGTTGTTGTCCCCTAACCTGTACCCTAAACCATCCCCGTCCCCTAACCCTAACCCTAACCCTAAGCCGTACCCGAAGCTTTGCCCTAACCGTCCCCTAATCGTAAACTGTACGCTAACATTAACCCGTACCCTAACACGTACGCTCACCCTAAACTTTTGTCGTACCCTAACCTGTACCCTGTACCGTCCCCGTCCCCTAACCCTAACCCTAACCGTAACCCTAAACATACCCGAAGCCTTACCCTAACCCGTCCCCTAATCCTAACCCGTACGCTAACACTAACCCATACCCTAACACGTACGCTCACCCTAAACCGTTGTCGTATCCTAACCTGTACCCTAAACCGTCCCCGTCGCCGTCCCCGTCCCCTAACCCTAACGCTAAACCTAACCCTAACCCGAAGCCTTACCCTAACACGTCCACTAACCCTAACCCGTACGCTAACACTAACTCGTGCCTTAACACGTACGCTCACCCTAAACCGTTGTCGTACCCTAACCTGTACCCTAAACCGTCCCCGTCCACGTCCCCTAACCCTAACCCTAAACCTAACTCTTACCCGAAGCCTTAAACTAACCCGTCCCCTAATCCTAAACCGTACGCTAACACTAACCCATACACTAACATGTACGCTCACCCTAAACAGTTGTCGTACCCTAACCTGTACCCTAAACCATCCTCGTCCCCTAACCCTAACCGTAACCGTAACCCTAACCCTTACCCTAAGTCTTAACCTAACCCGTCCCCTAATCCTAACACGTAGGCTAACACTAACCCGTACCCTAACATGTAGGCTCACCCTAAACCGTTGTCGTACCCTAACCTTACCCTAAACGGTCCCCGTCCCCTAACCCTAACCCTAACCCTAACCCTAAACCTTACCCGAAGCCTTACCCTAACACGTCCCCTATTCCTAACCTGTACGCTAACACAAACCCGTACCCTTACACGTACGCTCACCCTATACGGTTGTTGTACCCAAACCTGTACCCTACACGGTCCCCGTCCCTAACCCTAACCCTAACCCTTAACCGAAGCCTTACCCTAACCTGTCCCCAATCCTTACCCGTACGCTAACACTAACCCATACCCTAACACGTACGGTTATCCTAAACCTTTGTCATACCCTAACCTGTACCCTAAACCTTCCCCGTCCCCTAACCCTAACCCTAACCCGAACCCTAAACCTAACCCTTACCCGAAGCCTCACCCTAACACGTCCCCTAATCCTAACCCGTACGCTAACACTAACCCGTACCCTAACACGTACGCTCACCCTAAACCGTTGTCGTACCCTAACCTGTACCCTAGACCGTCCCCGTCCCCTAACCCTAACCCTAACCCTAACCCTAACCATTACCTTAAACCTTACCCTAACCCGTTCCCTCATCCTAACCCGTATGCTAACAATAATCCGTACCCTACACGTTCGCTCACCCTAAACCGATGTCGTACCCTAACCTGTACCCTAAACCGTCCTCGTCCCCTAACCCTAACCATAACCGTAACCCTAACACTAACCATTACCCGCAGCCTTACCCTAACCCGTCCCCTAATCCTAACCCGTACGCTAAAACTAACACGTACCCTAACACGTACGCTCACCCAAAACCGTTGACATACCCTAACCTGTACCCTAAACCGTCCCCATCCCCTAACCCTAAACCTAACCCTAACGCTATACATAACCGGAAGCCTTACCCTAACCCGTCCCCTAATCCTAAACCGTACGCTAACACTAACCCGTACCCTAACACATACCCTCACTCTAAACCGTTGTCGTACACTAACCTTTACCCTAAACGGTCCCTGTCCCCTAACCCTCTCCATAACCCTAAACCTAACTCTTACCCGAAGCCTTACCCTAACGCGTCACCGAATCCTAACCCATACGCTAACACTAACCCATACCCTAAAACGTACGCTCACCCTAAACCGTTGTCGTACCCTAACCTGTAACCTACACCGTCCCCGTCCCCTAACACTAACCCTAACCCTAACCCTTACCCAAAGCCTTATCCTAACCTGTCACATAATCCTAACCCGTACACTATCACTAACGCCTACCCTAACACGTACGCTCACTCTAAACCGTTGTCGTACCCTAACCTGTACCCTAAACTGTCCCCGTCCCCTAACCCTAACCCTAACCCTTACCCGAAGCCTTACCCTATCACGGACCCTAATCCTAACCCGTACGCTAACACTAACCCATACCCTAACACGTACGCTCACACTAAACCGTTGTCGTACTCTAACCTGTACCCTAAACCGTCCCCGTCCCCTATCCCTAACCCTAACCCTAACCCTAACACTTACCCAAAGCCTACCCTAACGCGTCCCCTAATCCTAAACCGTACGCTAACACTAACCCGTGCCCTAACACGTATGCTCACCCTAAACCGTTGTCGTACACTAACCTGTATCCTAAACCGTCCCGGTCCCCGTCCCCGAAACCTAACCCTAACCCTAAGCCTCACCCTTACTCGAAGCCTTATCCTAACCCGCCCCTAATCCTAACCCGTACGCTAACAGTAACCCGTACCCTAACCAGTACGCTCACCCTAAACCGTGGTCGTACCCGAACCTGTACCCTAAACCGTCTCTGTCCCCTGACCCTAACCCTAACCCTAACCCTAACCCTAAACCTTACCCGAAGCCTTCCACTAACCCGTCCCCTAATCCTAACCCGTACGCGAACTCTAACCCGTACCCTAACACGTACGCTGACCCTAAACCGTTCTCGTACACTAACCTGTACCCTAAACCATCCCCGTCCCCTAACCCTAAACCTAAACCTAACCCTAACCCTTACCCGAAGACTTACCCTAACCCGTCCCCTTATACTAAACCGTACGCTAACACTAACACGTACCCTAACACGTACGCTCACCCTAAACCATTGTCGTACACTAACCTGTACCCTAAACCGTCCCCGTCGCCTAACACTAACCCTAACCCTAACCCTAACCCGAACCCTTACCCGAACCCTTACCCTAACACTTCCCCTAATCCTAACCCGTACGCTAACACTAAACCGTACCCTAACACGTACGCTCACCCTAAATCGTTGTCGTACTCTAACCTCTACCCTAAACCGTCTCCGTATGCTAACCCTAACCCTAACCCTAACACTTACCCTTACCTGAAGCCTTACCGTAACACGTCCCGTAATCCTAACCCGTACGCTAACACTAACCCGTTACCTAACACGTACGCTCACCCTAAACTGCTGTCATCCCCTAACCTATACCTTAAACCATCCCCGTTCCTGTCCCCTAAACCTAACCCTAACCCTAAACCTAACCCTTACCCGATTCCTTACCCTAAACCGTCCCCTAATCTGAACCCGTACGCTAACACTAACCCGTACCCTAACACGTATGCTCACCCTAAACCGTTGTCGTACCCTAACCTGTGCCCTAAACCGTCCTCGTCCCCTAACCATAACCCTAACCGTAACCCTAACACTAACCGTTACCCGCAGCATAACACTAACCCGTCCCTTAATCCTAACCCGTACGCTAATACTAACCCGTACCCTAACACGTACGCTCACCCTAAACCGTTGACGTACCCTAACCTGTACCCTAAACCATCCCCGTCCCCTAACCCTAACCCTAACCCTAACCCTAACCCTACCCCTTACCCGAAGCCTTACCCTAACCCGTCCCCTAAGCCTAACCCGTACGCTAACACTAACCCGTACCCTAAAACGTACGCTCACACTAAACTGTTGTCGTACACTAACCTGTACCCTATACCGTCCCAGTCCCCTAACCCTAACCCTAAACCTAACCCTTACCCGAAGCCTTACCCTAACCATTCCCCTAAACCTAATCCGTATGCTAACAGTAACACCTACCCTAAAACGTATGCTCACCCTAAACCGTTGTCATACCCTAACCTTTACCCTAAACCGTCCCCGTCCCCTAAACTTAACCCTAACACTAACCCTAAACCTAAACCTTACCCGAAGCCTTGCCCTAACCCGTCCCCTAATCCTAACCCGTACACTAACTCTAACCCGTACCCTAACACGTACTCTCACCCTAAACCGTTGTCTTACCCTAATCTGTACCCTAAACCGTTCCCGTCCCCGTCCCCTAACCCTAACCATAACCTTAACCCTAAACATTTCCCGAAGCCTTACACTAACACGTCCCCTAATCCTAACCCATACGCTAACACTAAACCGTACCCTAACACGTAGGCTCACCCTAAATAGTTGTCGTACCCTAACCTGTACCCTAAACCTTCCTCGTGCCCTAACCCTAACCCTAACCCTAACTGTATCCCTAATCCTTACCCGAAGCCTTACCCTAACCCGTCACCAATCCTAACCCATATGCTATCATGTACGCTCACCGTAAAACTTTGTCGCACACTAAACTGTACCCTAAATCATCCACGTCTCCTAACCCTAACCCTAACCCTAAACCTAACCCTAACCCTTACCCGAAGCCTTACCCTAAACCGTCCCCTAATCCTAACCTGTATGCTAACACTAAACCGTACTGTAACACGTACACTGACCCTAAAACGTTGTCATACTCTAAACTGTACCGTAAACCGTCCCCGTCCCCTAACCCTAACCCTAACCCTAACCCTAACCCTTACCCAAAGCCTTACCCTAACCTGTCCCCTAATCCTAACCCGTACGCTAACACTAACCCATACCTTAACACGTACGCTCACCCTAAACCGTTGTCGTACACTAACCTGTACCCTAAACAGTCCCCATCCCCTATCCCTAACCCTAACCCTAACCCTAACCCTTACCCGAAGCCTTACCCTAACCCGTCCCCTAATCCTAACCCGTACGGTAACACTAACCCGTGCCCTAACACGTACGCTCACCCTAAACCGTTGTCGTACCCTAACCTGTACCCTAAACCGTCCCCGTCCCCTAACCCTAACCCTAAACCTAACCCTAACCCTAACCCTAAACCTAACCATTACCTGAAGCCTTACACTAACACATCCACTAATCCTAAACCGTACGCTAACACTAACCCGTACCCTAACATGTACGCTCACCCTAAACCGTTCTCGTACCCTAACCTGTACCCAAACCGTCCCCGTCCCCGTCCCCTAACCCTAACCCTAACCCTAACCCTAACCCATACCCGAAGCCTTACACTAACCCGTCCACTAAACCTAATCCGTATGCTAACACTAACCTGTGCCCTAACACGTACGCTCACCCTAAACCGTTGTCGTATGCTAACCTGTACACTAAACCGTCCCCTAACCCTAACCCTAACCCTAACCCTAACCCTAACCCTTACCTGAAGCCTTACCCTAACACGTCCCCTAATCCTAACCCGTACGCTAACACTAACCCGTGCCCTAAGACGTACGCTCACACTAAACCGTTGTCTTACCCTAATCTGTAGCCTAAACCGTCCCCTAACCCTAACCCTAACCCTAACCCTAACCCTTACCCGAAGCCTTACCATAAACCGTCCCCTAATCCTAAGTCTTACGCTAACACTAAACCGTACTCTAACACATACGTTCACCCTAAACCGTTTTCGTACCCTAACCTGTACCCTAAACCGTCCCCTTCCCCGTCCCCGTCCCCTAACACTAACCCTAACCCTTACCCGAAGCCTTACTGTAACCCGTCCCATAATCCTAACCCGTACGCTAACACTAACCCGTATCCTAAAACATATGCTCCCCCTAAATCGTTGTCGTACCCTAACCTGTACCCTAAACCATCGCCGTCACCTAACCCTAACCCTAACCCTAACCCTAACCCTTACCCGAAGCCTTACCTAACCCGTCCCCTAATCCTAACCCGTACGCTAACACTAAACTCTACGCTAACACGTATGCTCGCCCTAAACCGTTGTCGTACACTAAACTGTACCCTAAACCGTACCCGTCCCCTAACACTAACCCTAACCTTAACCGTAACCCTAACCCTTACCCGAAACCTTAAACTAACCCGTTCCCTATTCCTAACCCGTACGCTAACATTAACCCATACCCTAACACTTACGCTCACCGTAAACCGTTGTAGTACCCTAAACTGTACCCTAAACCGTCCCAGTCCCCTAACCCTAACCCTAACCCTTACCCGAAGCCTTACCGTAACCCGTCCCCTAATCCTAATCCGTATGCTAACACTAACCGTACCCTAACATGTACGCTCAACCTAAACCACTGTCGTACCCTAACCTGTACCCTAAACCGTCCCCATCCCCTAACCCTAACCCTAACACAAACCCTAACCCTAAACCTTACCCGAAGCCTTACCTTAAACCGTCCCCTATTCCTAACACGTACGCTAACACTAACCCGTACACTAACACGTACGCTCACCCTAAACCGTTGTCGTACCGTAATCTGTACCCTAAACCGTCCCCGTCCCCGTCCCCTACTCCCTAAACCTAACCCTAACCCTAACCCTTTCCCGAAGCCTTACCCTAACACATCCCCAATCCTAACCCGTACGCTAACACTAAACCGTACCCTAACACGTACGCTGAACCTAAACCGTTGTCGTACCCTAATCTGTACCCTAAACCGTCCCCGTCCGCTAACCCTAACCCTAACCCTAACCTTAACCCTAACCCTTACCCGAAGCCTTACCCTAACCCTTCATCAATCCTAACCCGTACGCTATCACGTACGCTCACCCTAAACAGTTGTCGTACACTAACCTGTACCCTAAGCCTTCCCCATCCCCTAACCCTAACCCTAACCCTTACCCTATCCTTAACCCTTACCCGAAGCCTTACACTAAACCATCCCCTAATCCTAACCCGTACGCTAACACTAACCTGTACCCTAACATGTACACTCAACCTAAACCGTTGTCGTACACTAACCTGTACCCTAAAACGTCCTGGTCCCCTAACTGTAATCCTATCCCTAACCCTAAACCTAACCTTTACCCGAAGCCTTACCCTAACCCGTCCCCTAAACCTTACCCGTACGCTAACACTAACCCGTGCCGTAACACGTACGCTCACCCTAAAACGTCGTACCCTAACATGTACACTAAACCGTCCCCTACCCCGTCCCCATCCCCGTCCCCTAACCCTAACCCTAACCTGTACCCTAAACAATCCCCGTCCCCGTCCCCTAACCCTAACCCTAACCCTAAACCTATCCCTTACCCGAAGCCTTACCCTAAGTCGTCCCCTAATCCTAACCCGTACGCTAACACTAACCCATACACTAACACGTACGCTCCCCCTAAACCGTTGTCGTACCCTAACCTGTACCCTAAACCGTCCCCGTCCCCTAACCCTAACCCTAACCCTTACCCTAAACCTTACCCTAAGTCTTAACCTAACCCGTCCCCTAATCCTAACTCGTAGGCTAACACTAACCCGTACCCTAACACGTAGGCTCACCCTAAACCGTTGTCATACCCTAATCTTACCCTAAACCGTCCCCGTCCCCTAACCCTAACCCTAATCCTAACCCTAACCCTTACCCGAAGCCTTACCCTAACCCATTGCCTAATCCTAACCCGTACACTAACACTAACACGTACCCTAACACATACACTCACCCTATACCGTTGTCGTACCCAAACCTGTACCCTACACGGTCCCCGTCCCCTAACCCTAACCCTAACCCTAACCCTTACCCGAAGCCTTACCCTAACCTGTCCCCAATCCTAACCCGTACGCTAACACTAACCCGTACCCTAACACGTACGGTTACCCTAAACCTTTCTCATACCCTAACCTGTACCCTAAACCGTCCCCGTCCCCTAACCCTAAACCTAAGCGTTACCCGAATCCTTGCCCTAACAGTCCCCTAATCCTAAACTGTACGCTAACACTAACCCATACCCTAACACGTACGCTCACCCTAAACCGTTGTCGTATCCTAACCTGTACCCTAAACCTTCCCCGTCCCCTAACACTAACCCTAACCCTAACCCTAACCCTAACCCTTACCGGAAGCCTTACCCTAACCCGTCCTCTAACCCCAACCCGTACGCTGACACTAACCCGTGCCCTAACACGTACGCTCAACCTAAACCGTTGTCGTACCCTAACCTGTACCCTAAACCGTCCCCGTCCCCTAACCTTAACCCTAAACCTAACCCTAACCTTACCCGAAGCCTTAGCCTATCCCGTCCCCTAATGCTAACCTGTACGCTAACACTAACCCATGCCCTAACACGTACGCTCACCCTAAAACTCTGTAGTACCCTAACCTGTACCCTAAACCTTCCCCGTCCCCTAAGCCTAACCCTAACCCTAACCCTAACCCTAACCCTTACCCGAAGTCTAAACTTAACCCGTCACCTAATCCTAACCCGTACGGTAACACTAACCTGTGCCCTAACACGTATGCTCACCCAAAACCGTTGTCGTACCCTAACCTGTACCCTAAACCGTCCTCGTCCCAACCCTAACCCTAACCCTAACCGTAAACCTTACCCGAAGCCTTACCCTAACCCGTCCCTTAATCCTAACCCGTACGCTAACACTAATCCGTACCCTAACACGTACTCTCACCCTAAAACCTTGTTGTACCCTAACATGTACCCTAAACCATCCCCGTCCCCTAACCCTAACCCTAACCGTAACCCTAACCCTAACCCTTACCCGAAGTCTAAACTTAACCCGTCCCCTAATCCTAACCCTTACGGAAACACTAACCCGTGCCCTAACACGTACGCTCACCCTAAACCGTTGTTGTACGCTAACCTGTACCCTAAACCGTCCCACTCCCCTATCCCTAACCCTAACCCTAACCCTTACCCGAAGCCTTACACTAACCCGTCCCCTAATCCTAACCTGTACGCCAACACTAATCTGTACCCTAACACGTATGCTCACGCTTAACCGTTGTTGTCCCCTAACCTGTACCCTAAACCATCCCCGTCCCCTAACCCTAACCCTAACCCTAAGCCGTACCCGAAGCTTTGCCCTAACCGTCCCCTAATCGTAAACTGTACGCTAACATTAACCCGTACCCTAACACGTACGCTCACCCTAAACTTTTGTCGTACCCTAACCTGTACCCTGTACCGTCCCCGTCCCCTAACCCTAACCCTAACCGTAACCCTAAACATACCCGAAGCCTTACCCTAACCCGTCCCCTAATCCTAACCCGTACGCTAACACTAACCCATACCCTAACACGTACGCTCACCCTAAACCGTTGTCGTATCCTAACCTGTACCCTAAACCGTCCCCGTCGCCGTCCCCGTCCCCTAACCCTAACGCTAAACCTAACCCTAACCCGAAGCCTTACCCTAACACGTCCACTAACCCTAACCCGTACGCTAACACTAACTCGTGCCTTAACACGTACGCTCACCCTAAACCGTTGTCGTACCCTAACCTGTACCCTAAACCGTCCCCGTCCACGTCCCCTAACCCTAACCCTAAACCTAACTCTTACCCGAAGCCTTAAACTAACCCGTCCCCTAATCCTAAACCGTACGCTAACACTAACCCATACACTAACATGTACGCTCACCCTAAACAGTTGTCGTACCCTAACCTGTACCCTAAACCATCCTCGTCCCCTAACCCTAACCGTAACCGTAACCCTAACCCTTACCCTAAGTCTTAACCTAACCCGTCCCCTAATCCTAACACGTAGGCTAACACTAACCCGTACCCTAACATGTAGGCTCACCCTAAACCGTTGTCGTACCCTAACCTTACCCTAAACGGTCCCCGTCCCCTAACCCTAACCCTAACCCTAACCCTAAACCTTACCCGAAGCCTTACCCTAACACGTCCCCTATTCCTAACCTGTACGCTAACACAAACCCGTACCCTTACACGTACGCTCACCCTATACGGTTGTTGTACCCAAACCTGTACCCTACACGGTCCCCGTCCCTAACCCTAACCCTAACCCTTAACCGAAGCCTTACCCTAACCTGTCCCCAATCCTTACCCGTACGCTAACACTAACCCATACCCTAACACGTACGGTTATCCTAAACCTTTGTCATACCCTAACCTGTACCCTAAACCTTCCCCGTCCCCTAACCCTAACCCTAACCCGAACCCTAAACCTAACCCTTACCCGAAGCCTCACCCTAACACGTCCCCTAATCCTAACCCGTACGCTAACACTAACCCGTACCCTAACACGTACGCTCACCCTAAACCGTTGTCGTACCCTAACCTGTACCCTAGACCGTCCCCGTCCCCTAACCCTAACCCTAACCCTAACCCTAACCATTACCTTAAACCTTACCCTAACCCGTTCCCTCATCCTAACCCGTATGCTAACAATAATCCGTACCCTACACGTTCGCTCACCCTAAACCGATGTCGTACCCTAACCTGTACCCTAAACCGTCCTCGTCCCCTAACCCTAACCATAACCGTAACCCTAACACTAACCATTACCCGCAGCCTTACCCTAACCCGTCCCCTAATCCTAACCCGTACGCTAAAACTAACACGTACCCTAACACGTACGCTCACCCAAAACCGTTGACATACCCTAACCTGTACCCTAAACCGTCCCCATCCCCTAACCCTAAACCTAACCCTAACGCTATACATAACCGGAAGCCTTACCCTAACCCGTCCCCTAATCCTAAACCGTACGCTAACACTAACCCGTACCCTAACACATACCCTCACTCTAAACCGTTGTCGTACACTAACCTTTACCCTAAACGGTCCCTGTCCCCTAACCCTCTCCATAACCCTAAACCTAACTCTTACCCGAAGCCTTACCCTAACGCGTCACCGAATCCTAACCCATACGCTAACACTAACCCATACCCTAAAACGTACGCTCACCCTAAACCGTTGTCGTACCCTAACCTGTAACCTACACCGTCCCCGTCCCCTAACACTAACCCTAACCCTAACCCTTACCCAAAGCCTTATCCTAACCTGTCACATAATCCTAACCCGTACACTATCACTAACGCCTACCCTAACACGTACGCTCACTCTAAACCGTTGTCGTACCCTAACCTGTACCCTAAACCGTCCCCGTCCCCTAACCCTAACCCTAACCCTTACCCGAAGCCTTACCCTATCACGGACCCTAATCCTAACCCGTACGCTAACACTAACCCATACCCTAACACGTACGCTCACACTAAACCGTTGTCGTACTCTAACCTGTACCCTAAACCGTCCCCGTCCCCTATCCCTAACCCTAACCCTAACCCTAACACTTACCCAAAGCCTACCCTAACGCGTCCCCTAATCCTAAACCGTACGCTAACACTAACCCGTGCCCTAACACGTATGCTCACCCTAAACCGTTGTCGTACACTAACCTGTATCCTAAACCGTCCCGGTCCCCGTCCCCGAAACCTAACCCTAACCCTAAGCCTCACCCTTACTCGAAGCCTTATCCTAACCCGCCCCTAATCCTAACCCGTACGCTAACAGTAACCCGTACCCTAACCAGTACGCTCACCCTAAACCGTGGTCGTACCCGAACCTGTACCCTAAACCGTCTCTGTCCCCTGACCCTAACCCTAACCCTAACCCTAACCCTAAACCTTACCCGAAGCCTTCCACTAACCCGTCCCCTAATCCTAACCCGTACGCGAACTCTAACCCGTACCCTAACACGTACGCTGACCCTAAACCGTTCTCGTACACTAACCTGTACCCTAAACCATCCCCGTCCCCTAACCCTAAACCTAAACCTAACCCTAACCCTTACCCGAAGACTTACCCTAACCCGTCCCCTTATACTAAACCGTACGCTAACACTAACACGTACCCTAACACGTACGCTCACCCTAAACCATTGTCGTACACTAACCTGTACCCTAAACCGTCCCCGTCGCCTAACACTAACCCTAACCCTAACCCTAACCCGAACCCTTACCCGAACCCTTACCCTAACACTTCCCCTAATCCTAACCCGTACGCTAACACTAAACCGTACCCTAACACGTACGCTCACCCTAAATCGTTGTCGTACTCTAACCTCTACCCTAAACCGTCTCCGTATGCTAACCCTAACCCTAACCCTAACACTTACCCTTACCTGAAGCCTTACCGTAACACGTCCCGTAATCCTAACCCGTACGCTAACACTAACCCGTTACCTAACACGTACGCTCACCCTAAACTGCTGTCATCCCCTAACCTATACCTTAAACCATCCCCGTTCCTGTCCCCTAAACCTAACCCTAACCCTAAACCTAACCCTTACCCGATTCCTTACCCTAAACCGTCCCCTAATCTGAACCCGTACGCTAACACTAACCCGTACCCTAACACGTATGCTCACCCTAAACCGTTGTCGTACCCTAACCTGTGCCCTAAACCGTCCTCGTCCCCTAACCATAACCCTAACCGTAACCCTAACACTAACCGTTACCCGCAGCATAACACTAACCCGTCCCTTAATCCTAACCCGTACGCTAATACTAACCCGTACCCTAACACGTACGCTCACCCTAAACCGTTGACGTACCCTAACCTGTACCCTAAACCATCCCCGTCCCCTAACCCTAACCCTAACCCTAACCCTAACCCTACCCCTTACCCGAAGCCTTACCCTAACCCGTCCCCTAAGCCTAACCCGTACGCTAACACTAACCCGTACCCTAAAACGTACGCTCACACTAAACTGTTGTCGTACACTAACCTGTACCCTATACCGTCCCAGTCCCCTAACCCTAACCCTAAACCTAACCCTTACCCGAAGCCTTACCCTAACCATTCCCCTAAACCTAATCCGTATGCTAACAGTAACACCTACCCTAAAACGTATGCTCACCCTAAACCGTTGTCATACCCTAACCTTTACCCTAAACCGTCCCCGTCCCCTAAACTTAACCCTAACACTAACCCTAAACCTAAACCTTACCCGAAGCCTTGCCCTAACCCGTCCCCTAATCCTAACCCGTACACTAACTCTAACCCGTACCCTAACACGTACTCTCACCCTAAACCGTTGTCTTACCCTAATCTGTACCCTAAACCGTTCCCGTCCCCGTCCCCTAACCCTAACCATAACCTTAACCCTAAACATTTCCCGAAGCCTTACACTAACACGTCCCCTAATCCTAACCCATACGCTAACACTAAACCGTACCCTAACACGTAGGCTCACCCTAAATAGTTGTCGTACCCTAACCTGTACCCTAAACCTTCCTCGTGCCCTAACCCTAACCCTAACCCTAACTGTATCCCTAATCCTTACCCGAAGCCTTACCCTAACCCGTCACCAATCCTAACCCATATGCTATCATGTACGCTCACCGTAAAACTTTGTCGCACACTAAACTGTACCCTAAATCATCCACGTCTCCTAACCCTAACCCTAACCCTAAACCTAACCCTAACCCTTACCCGAAGCCTTACCCTAAACCGTCCCCTAATCCTAACCTGTATGCTAACACTAAACCGTACTGTAACACGTACACTGACCCTAAAACGTTGTCATACTCTAAACTGTACCGTAAACCGTCCCCGTCCCCTAACCCTAACCCTAACCCTAACCCTAACCCTTACCCAAAGCCTTACCCTAACCTGTCCCCTAATCCTAACCCGTACGCTAACACTAACCCATACCTTAACACGTACGCTCACCCTAAACCGTTGTCGTACACTAACCTGTACCCTAAACAGTCCCCATCCCCTATCCCTAACCCTAACCCTAACCCTAACCCTTACCCGAAGCCTTACCCTAACCCGTCCCCTAATCCTAACCCGTACGGTAACACTAACCCGTGCCCTAACACGTACGCTCACCCTAAACCGTTGTCGTACCCTAACCTGTACCCTAAACCGTCCCCGTCCCCTAACCCTAACCCTAAACCTAACCCTAACCCTAACCCTAAACCTAACCATTACCTGAAGCCTTACACTAACACATCCACTAATCCTAAACCGTACGCTAACACTAACCCGTACCCTAACATGTACGCTCACCCTAAACCGTTCTCGTACCCTAACCTGTACCCAAACCGTCCCCGTCCCCGTCCCCTAACCCTAACCCTAACCCTAACCCTAACCCATACCCGAAGCCTTACACTAACCCGTCCACTAAACCTAATCCGTATGCTAACACTAACCTGTGCCCTAACACGTACGCTCACCCTAAACCGTTGTCGTATGCTAACCTGTACACTAAACCGTCCCCTAACCCTAACCCTAACCCTAACCCTAACCCTAACCCTTACCTGAAGCCTTACCCTAACACGTCCCCTAATCCTAACCCGTACGCTAACACTAACCCATACCCTAACACTTACACTCACCCTAAAACGTTGTTATAACCTAAACTGTACCCTAAACCGTCCCCGTCCCCTAAACCTAACCCTAACTGTAAACCTTACCCAAAGCCTTACCCTAAACCGTCTCCTAATCCTAACCCGTACGCTAACACTAACCCGTACCCTAACACGTACGCTCACCCTAAATCGTTGTCGTACCCTAACCAGTACCCTAAACCGTCCCCGTCCCCTAACCCTAACCCTAACACTAACCCTTACCCGAACCTTACCCTAACACGTCCCCTAATCCTAACCCCTATGCTAACACTAACCCGTACTCTAACACGTATGCTCACCCTAAACTGCTGTTGTACACTAACCTGTACCTTAAACCGTCCACTTTCCCGTGCCCGTCCCCTAACCCTAACCCTAACCCTAAACATTACCCGAAGACTTACCCTAACCTGTCCCCTAATCCTAACCCGTAGGCTATCACTAACCGTACCCTAACATGTACGCTCAACCTAAACTTTTGTCGTACCCTAAACTGTACCCTAAACCATCCCCGTCCCCGTCCCATAATCCTAACCCGTACGCTAACACTAACCCGTACCCTAACACGTACGCTCACCCTAAACCATTGTTGTACGCTAACCTGTACCCTAAACCATCCCCGTCCCCGAACCGTAACCCTAAACCTGACCCTAGACCTAAACGTTATACAAAGCCTTACCGTAACCCGTCCCCTAATCCTAACCCATACGCCAACACTAACCCGTACCCTAACACGTATGCTCACCCTAAACCGTTGTCATACCCTGACCTGTACACTAAACCGTCCCCGTCCCCGTCCTCTAACCCTAACCCTAACCATAACCCTAACCATAACCCTTACCTGAAGCCTTACCCTAAACCGTCCCCTAATCCTAACCCGTATGCTAACACTAACCCGTGCCCTAACACGTACGCTTACCCTAAACCGTTTTTGTACCCTAACCTGTAACCTAAACCATACCCGTCCCCTAACCCTAACCCAAAACCTAACTCTAACCCTAACCCTCACCCGAAGCCTTACCTAAACCCGTCACCAATCCTAACCCTTACGCTATCACGTACGCTCACCCTAAACTGTTGTCGTACACTAACCTGTACCCTAAACCGTCCCCATCCCCTAACCCTAACCCTAACCCTAACCCTATCCCTAACCCTGACCCGAAGCCTTACACTAAACCGTCCCCTAATCCTAACCCGTACGCTAACACTAACCTGTACCCTAACACGTACGCTCACCGTAAACCGTTGTCGTGCCCTAACCTGTACCCTAAACCGTCCCCGTCCCCTAACACTAACCCTAACCCTAACCCTAAACCTAACATTTACCCGAAGCCTTACACTAACCCGTCCACTAATACTAACCCATACGCTAACACTAACCGGTACCCTAACATGTACACTCACCCTAAAACGTTGTCATACCCTAAACTGTACCCTAAACTGTCCCCGTCCCCGTCCCTAACCTTAACCCTAACCCTACCCTTACCCGAAGCCTTACCCTAACGCGTCCATTAATCCTAACCCGTACGCTAACACTAACCCATGCACTAACACGTACGCTCACCCTAAACCTTTGTCGTACGCTAAACTGTACCCTAAACCGTCCCCGTCCCCTAATCCTAACCCTAACCCTAACCCTAACACATACCCGAAGCCTTACCCTAACTCGTCCCCTAATCCTAACCCGTACGCTAACACTAACCCGTACCCTAACACGTACGCTCAGCCTAAACCGTTGTCGTACCCTAACATGTACACTAAACCGTCACCGTCCCCTAACCCTAACCCTAACCCTAACCCTAACCCTAACCCTTACCCGAAGCCTTACCCTAGCCCGTCCCCAATTCTAACCCGTACGCTAACACTAACACGTACCCTAACACGTACACTCAACCTATAGCGTTGTCGTACCCAAACCTGTACCCTACACGGTCCCTGTCCCCTAACCCTAACCCTAACCCTAACCATTACCCGAAGCCTTACGCTAACCTGTCCCCAATCCTAAACTGTACGCTAACACTAATCCGTACCCTAACACGTACGGTTACCCTAAACCGTTGTCATACCCTAACCTGTACCCTAAACCGTCCCCGTCCCCTAACCCTAACCCTAAGCGTTACCCGAATCCTTGCCCTAACAGTCCCCTAATCCTAACCTGTACGCTAACACTAACCCGTACCATAACACGTACGTTCACCCTAAACCGTTGTCGTATCCTAAACTGTACCCTAAACCTTCCCCGTCCCCTTACTCTAACCCTAACCCTAACCCTAACCCTAACCCTTACCCGAAGCCTTACCCTAACCCGTCCCATAATCCTAACCCGTACACTAACACTAACCCGTGCCCTAACACGTATGCTCAACCTAAACTGTTGTCGTACCCTAAACCGTACCCGTCCCCGAACCTTAACCCTAACCCTAACCCTAACCCTTACCCGAAGCCTTAGCCAATCCCGTCCCCTAATGCTAACCCGTAAGCTAACACTAACCCTTGCCCTAACACGTACGCTCACCCTAAAACATTGTCGTACCCTAACCTGTACCCTAAACCTTCCCCGTCCCCTAACCCTAACCCTAACCCTAACCCTAACCCTTACCCGAAGTCTAAACTTAACCCGTCACCTAATCCTAACCCATACGGTAACACTATCCCGTGCCCTAACACGTACGCTCACCCAAAACCGTTGTCGTACCCTAACCTGTACCCTAAACCGGCCCCGTCCCCGTCCCCTAACCCTAACCCTAACCCTAACACTTACCCGAAGCCTTACCCTAACCCGTCTCCTAATCCTACCCTGTATGCCAACACTAATCCGTACCCTAACACGTACGCTCACCCTAAACCGTTGTTGTCCCCTAAACTGTACCCTAAACCAGCCCCGTCCCCGTCCCCTAACCCTAACCCTAACCCTAACACTTACCCGAAACCTTACCCTAACCCGTCTCCTAATCCTAACCCGTACGCTAACACTAACCCGTACCCTAACATGTACGCTCACCCTAAACCATTGTCGTACCCTTACCTGTACCCTAAACCGTCCCTGTCCCCTAAACCTAACCGTAAGCCGTACCCGAAGCCTTGCCCTAACCGTCACCTAATCCTAACCTGTACGCTAACACTAACCCTTACCCTAACACCTACTCTCAGCCTAAAGCGTTGCGGTACCGTAACCTGTACCCTAAACCATCCCCGTCCCCTAACCCTAACCCTAACCCTAACCCTAACTCTAACACTTACCTGAAGCCTTACCCTAACCCGTCCCCTAATCCCAACCCGTACGCTAACACTAACCCGTGCCCTAACACGTACGTTCACCCTAAACCGTTGTCGTACCCTAACCTGTACCCTAAACCGTCCCCGTCCCCTAACCTTAACCCTAACCCAAACCCTAACCCTTACCCGAAGCCTTACCCTATCCCGTCCCCTATTCCTAACCCGTACGCTAACACTAACCCGTGCCCTAACACGTACACTCACACTAAACCGTTGTTGTACCCTAAACTGTACCCTAAACCGTTCCTATCCCCGTCCGCTAACCCTAAACCTAACCCTTACCAGAAGCCTTACGCTAACCCGTCCCCTAACCCTAAACCGTACGCTAACACTAACCCATACCCTAACACGTACGATCACCCTAAATCGTTGTCGTACCCTAACCTGTACCCTAAACCGTCCCCATCCCCTAACCCTAACCATAACCCTAACCCTAACCCTTACCAGAAGCCTTATCGTAACCCGTCCCCTAATCCTAACCCGTACGCTAACACGAACCCATACGCTAAAACGTACCCTTACCCTAAACCGTTGTCGTAGCCTAACCTGTACCCTAAACCGTACCCTTCCCCTAACCCTAACCCTAACCCTAACCTTAACCCTAACCCTTACCCGAACCTTACCCTAACCCGTCCCCTAATCCTAACCCGTATGTTAACACTAACCCATACCCTAACACGTATGCTCACCCTAAACTGTTGTTGTACACTAACCTGTACTTTAAATCGTCCCCTTTCCCGTCCCCGTTCCCATCCCCTAACCCTAACCCTAACCCTAACCCTTACCCGAAGCCTTACCCTAACCTGTCCCCTAATCCTAACCCATAGGCTATCACTAACCCATACCCTAACATATACGCTCACCCTAAACCTTTGTCGTACCCTCAACTGTACCCTAAACCATCCCCGTCCCCGTCCACTAACCCTAACCCTAAACCTATCCCTTACCCGTAGCCTTACCCTAAACCGTCCCCTAAGCCTAATCCATATGCTAACACTAACCCATACCCCAACACGTACGCTCACCCTAAAACGTTGTCGTACCCTAAACTGTACCCTAAACTGTCCCCGTCTCTTAACCCTAACCCTAACACTAACCCTTACCCGAAGCCTTACCCTAACCCGTCCCCTTATCCTAACCCGTACACTAACACTAACCCGTACGCTAACACGTACGCTCACCCTAAAACATTGTCGTACCCTAACTTGTACCCTAAACCATCCCCGTCACCTTACCCTAAACCTAAACCTAACCCTTACCCGAAGCCTTACCCTAACCTGTCCCCAATCCTAAACTGTACGCTAACACTTATCCGTACCCTAACACGTACGGTTACCCTAAACCGTTGTCATACCCTAACCTGTACCCTAAACCGTCCCCATCCCCTAACCCTAACCCTAAGCGTTACCCGAATCCTTGCCCTAACAGTCCCCTAATCCTAACCTGTACGCTAACACTAAACCATACCGTAACACGTACGCTCACCCTAAACCGTTGTCGTATCCTAACCTGTACCCTAAACCTTCCCCGTCCCCTTACTCTAACCCTAACCCTAACCCTAACCCTAACCCTTACCCGAAGCCTTACCCTAACCCGTCCCATAATCCTAACCTGTACACTAACACTAACCCGTGCCCTAACACGTACGCTCAACTTAAACCGTTGTCGTACCCTAAACCGTACCCGTCCCCTAACCTTAACCCTAACCCTAACCCTAACCCTTACCCGAAGCCTTAGCCAATCCCGTCCCCTAATGCTAACCCGTACGCTAACACTAACCCTTGCCCTAACACGTACGCTCACCCTAAAACATTGTCGTACCCTAACCTGTACCCTAAACCTTCCCCGTCCCCTAACCCAAACACTAACCCTAACCCTATCCCTAACCCTTACCCGAAGCCTTACCCTAAACCGTCCCATAATCCTAAACCGTACGCTAACACTAACCTGTACCCTAACACGTACGCTCACCCTAAACCGTTGTCGTACCGTAACCTGTACCCTAAACCGTCCCCGTCCCCTAACTCTAACCCTAACCCTAACCATAAACCTAACCTTTATCCGAAGCCTTACCCTAAGCCATCCAC
Source organism: Delphinapterus leucas (assembly GCF_059928025.1). Taxonomy (NCBI): domain Eukaryota; kingdom Metazoa; phylum Chordata; class Mammalia; order Artiodactyla; family Monodontidae; genus Delphinapterus; species Delphinapterus leucas. The sequence goes on from NW_028322244.1 coordinate 8,951,118, forward strand.
TAATCCTAACCCGTACGCTAACAATAACCCGTACTCTAACACGTACACTCACCCTAAAACGTTGTCATACCCTAAACTGTACCCTAAACCGTCCCCATACCCTAACCCTAACCCTATCCCTAACACTAAACCTTACCCAAAGCCTTACCCTAACCCGTCCCCTAATCCTAACCCGTACGCTAACACTAACCCGTACCCTAACACGTACGCTCACCCTAAACCGATGTTGTACGCTAACCTGTACCCTAAACTGTCCCCGTCCCCATCCCCGACCCGTAACCCTAACCCTAACCCTTACCCGAAGCCTTACACTAACACGTCCACTAATCTTAACCCGTACGCTAACACTAACCCGTACCCTAACACGTACGCTCACACTAAACCGTTGTCGTACCCTAACCTGTACCCTAAACCGTCCCCGTACCCTAACCCTAACCCTAACACTTACCCAAAGCCTTACTCTAACCCGTCCCCTAATCCTAACCCGTAAGCTCACACTAACCTGTACCCTAACACGTACGCTCACCCTAAACCGTTGTCATACCCTAACCTGTACCCTAAACCGTCCCCGTCCCCTAACCCTAACCCTAACCCTAACCCTTACCCGAAGCCTTACAGTAATCCGTCCCCTAATTCTAACCGGTACGCTAACACTAACACCTACCCTAACACGTACGCTCACCCTAAACTGTTGTCGTACACTAACCTCTACCCTAAACCATTCCTGTCCTCTAACCCTAACCCTAACCCTAACCCTAAACCTAACCCTTACCCGAAGCCTTACTTTAACCCGTCCCCTAATCCTAACCCTTACGCTAACACTAACCCATACTCTAACACGTACGCTCAACATAAACCGTTGACGTACCCTAACCTGTGCCCTAAAACGTCCCCGTCCCCTAACCCTATCCCTAACCCTAACCATAACCCTAACCCTTACCCGAACTTTACGCTAACCCGTCCCCTAATCCTAACCCGTACGCTAACACTATCCCATACCCTAACACGTACGCTCAACCTAAACTGTTGTTGTACACTAACCTGTACCCTAAACCGTCCCCTTCCCCGTCCCCGTCCCCTAACTCTAATTTTAACCCTAAACCTTACCCGAAGCTTTATCCTAACTCGTCCCCAAATACTAACCCGTAGGCTATCACTAACACGTACCCTAACATGTACGGTCACCCTAATCCTTTGTCGTACCCTAACCTGTACCCTAAATCATCCCCGTCCCAGTCCCCTAACCCTAAACCTAAACCTAACCCTATCCCTTACCCGAAGTCTTACCCTAACCCGTCCCCTAATCCTAATCCGTACGCTAACACTAACCCGTACCCTATCATGTACGCTCACCCTAAACCGTTATTGTACCCTAACCTGTACCCTAAACTGTCCCCGTCCCCTAACCATAACCCTAACCCTTACCCGAAGCCTTACCCTAACCCGACTCCTAATCCTAACCCGTGCGCTAACACTAACCCGTACCCTATCATGTACGCTCACCCTAAACCATTGTAATACCCTAACATGTACCCTAAACCGTCCCCGTCGCCTAACCCTAACCCTAAACCTAACCCTAAACCTAACCCTTACCCGAAGCCTTACCCTAACCCGTCCCCTAATCCTAACCCATACGCTAACAATAACCCTTGCCCTAACACGTACGTTCACACTAAACCGTTCTCGTACACTAACCTGTACCTTAAACCATCCCCGTACCCTAACCCTTACCCTAACTTCAACCCTAACCCTTACCCGAAGCCTTACTCTAACCCGTCCCATAATCCTAACCCATACGCTTACACTAACCCATACCCTAACACGTACGCTCAACCTAAACCGTTGACGTACTCTAACCTGTACCTTAAACCGTCCCCGTCCCCTAACCCTAACCCTAACCCTAACCATAACCCTTACCCGAAGCCATACTGTATCACATCCCCTAATACTAACCCGTACGCTAACACTAACCCGTACCCTAACACGTACGCTCACCCTAAACCGTTGTCGTACCCTAACCTGTACCCTAAACCGTCCCCGTCCCCTAACCCTAAACCTAAGCGTTACCCGAATCCTTGCCCTAACAGTCCCCTAATCCTAACCTGTACGCTAACAGTCACCCGTACCCTAACATGTACGCTCACCCTAAACCGTTGTCGTATCCTAACCTGTACCCTAAACCTTCCCCGTCCCCTAACTCTAACCCTAACCCTAACCCTAACCCTTACCCGAAGCCTTACCCTAACCTGTCGCCTAACCCCAACCCGTACGCTATCACTAACCCGTGCCCTAACACGTACGCTCAACCTAAACCATTGTCGAACCCTAACCTGTACCTTAAACCGTCCCCGTCCCCTAACCTTAACCCTAACCCTAACCCTAACCCTTACCCGAAGCCTTAACCTATCCCGTCCCCTAATGCTAACCTGTACGCTAACACTAACCCATGCCCTAACACGTACGCTCACCCTAAAACATTGTAGTACCCTAACATGTACCCTAAGCCTAACCCTAACCCTAACCCTAACCCTAACCCTTACCCGAAGTCTAAACTTAACCCGTCACCTAATCCTAACCTGTACGGTAACACTAACCCGTGCCCTAACACGTATGCTCACCCAAAACGGTTGTCGTACCCTAACCTGTACCCTAAACCGTCCTCGTCCCCTAACCCTAACCCTAACCCTAACCGTAAACCTTACCCGAAGCCTTTCCTAACCCGTCCCTTAATCCTAACCCGTATGCCAACACTAATCCGTACCGTAACACGTATGCTCACCCTAAACCATTGTCGTACCCTAAACAGTACCCTAAACCGTCCCTGTCCCCTAACCTTAACCCTAACCCTAACCCTAACCCTTAACCGAAGCCTTACCCTATCCCGTCCACTAATCCTAACCCGTACGCTAACACTAACCCGTGCCCTAACACGTACGCTCACCCTAAATCGTTGACGTACCATAACCTGTACCCAAAACCGTTCCCGTCCCCGTCCCCGTCCGCTAACCCTAACCCTAACCCTTACCAGAAGCCTTACGCTAACCCGTCACCTAACCCTAAACCGTACGCTAACACTAACCCGTACCCTAACACGTACGATCACCCTAAACCGTTGTCGTACCCTAACCTGTACCCTAAACCGTCCCTATCCCCTAACCCTAACCCTAACCCTAACCCTAACCCTTACCAGAAGCCTTATCGTAACCCATCCCCTAATCCTGTACCGTACGCTAACACTAACCCGTACCCTAACACGTACGCTCACACTAAACCGTTGTCGTAACCTAAGCTGTACCCTAAACCGTCCCCGTCCCCTAACGCTAACCCTAACCCAATCCCTAACCCTAAACCTTACCCGCAGCCTTAGGCTAACCCGTCCCCTAATCCTAACCCGTACGCTAACACTAACCCGTACCCTAACACGTACGCTCACCCTAAACCGTAGTCATACCCTAATCTGTACCCTAAACCGTCCCCGTCCCCGTCCCCTACTCCCTAAAACTAACCCTAACCCTAACCCTTTCCCGAAGCCTTACCCTAACACGTCCCCTAATCCTAACCCGTACGCTAACACTAACCCGTACCCTAACACGTACAATTACCCTAAACCGTTTTCGTACCCTAATCTGTACCCTAAACCGTCCCCGTCCTCTAACCCTAACCCTAACCCTTATCCGAAGCCTTACCCTAACCCGTCACGAATCCTAACCCGTACGCTATCACGTACGCTCACCCTAAACTGTTGTCGTACACTAACCTGTACCGTAAACTGTCCCCGTCCCTTTAACCTAAGCCTTACCGGAAGCCTTACTCTAACCCGTCCCCTAATCCTAACCCGTACCCTAACACTAATCTGTACCCTAACACGTATGCTCACCCTAAGCCATTGTCGTACCCTAACATGTACCCTAAACCATACCCATCCCCTAACCCTAACACTAATCCTAACCCTAACCCTAACCCTAACCCTTACCCGAAGCCTTACCCTAACCCGTCCCCTAATCCTAACCCGTACGCTAACACTAACCCGTGCCCTAAGACGTACGCTCACACTAAACCGTTGTCTTACCCTAATCTGTAGCCTAAACCGTCCCCTAACCCTAACCCTAACCCTAACCCTAACCCTTACCCGAAGCCTTACCATAAACCGTCCCCTAATCCTAAGTCTTACGCTAACACTAAACCGTACTCTAACACATACGTTCACCCTAAACCGTTTTCGTACCCTAACCTGTACCCTAAACCGTCCCCTTCCCCGTCCCCGTCCCCTAACACTAACCCTAACCCTTACCCGAAGCCTTACTGTAACCCGTCCCATAATCCTAACCCGTACGCTAACACTAACCCGTATCCTAAAACATATGCTCCCCCTAAATCGTTGTCGTACCCTAACCTGTACCCTAAACCATCGCCGTCACCTAACCCTAACCCTAACCCTAACCCTAACCCTTACCCGAAGCCTTACCTAACCCGTCCCCTAATCCTAACCCGTACGCTAACACTAAACTCTACGCTAACACGTATGCTCGCCCTAAACCGTTGTCGTACACTAACCTGTACCCTAAACCGTCCCCGTCCCCTAACCCTCACCCTAACCCTAACCCTAACCCTAACCCTTACCCGAAGCATTACACTAACCCGTCCCTTAATCCTAACCCAGACGCTAACACTAACACGAACCCTAACACGTATGCTCACCCTAAACCGTTGTCATACACTAACCTGTACCCTAAACCGTCCCCGTCCCCGTTCCCTAACCCTAACCCTAACGCTAATCCTTACCCGAAGCCTTACCCTAACCCGCCCCCTAAACCTCACCCGTACGCTAACACTAACCTGTACCCTAACACGTACCCTCACCCTAAACCGTTGTTGTACACTAACCTGTACCCTAAAGTGTCCCCGTCCCCTAACCCTAACCCTAACCCTAACCCTACCACTAACACTTACCCGAAGCCTTACCCTAACCCGTCCCCTAATCCTAACCCGTACGCTAACACTAACACGTACCCTAACACGTATGCTCACCCTAAACCGTTGTCGTACCCTAACCTGTACCCTAAACCGTCCCCATCACCTAACCCTAACCATAACACTAACCCTAACACTAAACCTTACCTGAAGCCTTACCCTAAACCGTCCCCTAATCCTAACCCGTACTCTAACACTAATCTGTAACCTAACTCGTACGCTCACCCTAAACCGTTGTCGTACCCTAACCTGTACCCTTAACCATCCCCGTCCCCGTCCCCTAACCCTAACCCTAACCCTAAACCTATCCCTTACCCGAAGCCTTACCCTAACTCGTCCCCTAATCCGAACCCGTACGCTAACACTAACCCATACCCTAACACGTATGCTCACCCTAAACCGTTGTCGTACACTAAACTGTACCCTAAACCGTACCCGTCCCCTAACACTAACCCTAACCTTAACCGTAACCCTAACCCTTACCCGAAACCTTAAACTAACCCGTTCCCTATTCCTAACCCGTACGCTAACATTAACCCATACCCTAACACTTACGCTCACCGTAAACCGTTGTAGTACCCTAAACTGTACCCTAAACCGTCCCAGTCCCCTAACCCTAACCCTAACCCTTACCCGAAGCCTTACCGTAACCCGTCCCCTAATCCTAATCCGTATGCTAACACTAACCGTACCCTAACATGTACGCTCAACCTAAACCACTGTCGTACCCTAACCTGTACCCTAAACCGTCCCCATCCCCTAACCCTAACCCTAACACAAACCCTAACCCTAAACCTTACCCGAAGCCTTACCTTAAACCGTCCCCTATTCCTAACACGTACGCTAACACTAACCCGTACACTAACACGTACGCTCACCCTAAACCGTTGTCGTACCGTAATCTGTACCCTAAACCGTCCCCGTCCCCGTCCCCTACTCCCTAAACCTAACCCTAACCCTAACCCTTTCCCGAAGCCTTACCCTAACACATCCCCAATCCTAACCCGTACGCTAACACTAAACCGTACCCTAACACGTACGCTGAACCTAAACCGTTGTCGTACCCTAATCTGTACCCTAAACCGTCCCCGTCCGCTAACCCTAACCCTAACCCTAACCTTAACCCTAACCCTTACCCGAAGCCTTACCCTAACCCTTCATCAATCCTAACCCGTACGCTATCACGTACGCTCACCCTAAACAGTTGTCGTACACTAACCTGTACCCTAAGCCTTCCCCATCCCCTAACCCTAACCCTAACCCTTACCCTATCCTTAACCCTTACCCGAAGCCTTACACTAAACCATCCCCTAATCCTAACCCGTACGCTAACACTAACCTGTACCCTAACATGTACACTCAACCTAAACCGTTGTCGTACACTAACCTGTACCCTAAAACGTCCTGGTCCCCTAACTGTAATCCTATCCCTAACCCTAAACCTAACCTTTACCCGAAGCCTTACCCTAACCCGTCCCCTAAACCTTACCCGTACGCTAACACTAACCCGTGCCGTAACACGTACGCTCACCCTAAAACGTCGTACCCTAACATGTACACTAAACCGTCCCCTACCCCGTCCCCATCCCCGTCCCCTAACCCTAACCCTAACCTGTACCCTAAACAATCCCCGTCCCCGTCCCCTAACCCTAACCCTAACCCTAAACCTATCCCTTACCCGAAGCCTTACCCTAAGTCGTCCCCTAATCCTAACCCGTACGCTAACACTAACCCATACACTAACACGTACGCTCCCCCTAAACCGTTGTCGTACCCTAACCTGTACCCTAAACCGTCCCCGTCCCCTAACCCTAACCCTAACCCTTACCCTAAACCTTACCCTAAGTCTTAACCTAACCCGTCCCCTAATCCTAACTCGTAGGCTAACACTAACCCGTACCCTAACACGTAGGCTCACCCTAAACCGTTGTCATACCCTAATCTTACCCTAAACCGTCCCCGTCCCCTAACCCTAACCCTAATCCTAACCCTAACCCTTACCCGAAGCCTTACCCTAACCCATTGCCTAATCCTAACCCGTACACTAACACTAACACGTACCCTAACACATACACTCACCCTATACCGTTGTCGTACCCAAACCTGTACCCTACACGGTCCCCGTCCCCTAACCCTAACCCTAACCCTTACCCGAAGCCTTACCCTAACCTGTCCCCAATCCTAACCCGTACGCTAACACTAACCCGTACCCTAACACGTACGGTTACCCTAAACCTTTCTCATACCCTAACCTGTACCCTAAACCGTCCCCGTCCCCTAACCCTAAACCTAAGCGTTACCCGAATCCTTGCCCTAACAGTCCCCTAATCCTAAACTGTACGCTAACACTAACCCGTACCCTAACACGTACGCTCACCCTAAACCGTTGTCGTATCCTAACCTGTACCCTAAACCTTCCCCGTCCCCTAACACTAACCCTAACCCTAACCCTAACCCTAACCCTTACCGGAAGCCTTACCCTAACCCGTCCTCTAACCCCAACCCGTACGCTGACACTAACCCGTGCCCTAACACGTACGCTCAACCTAAACCGTTGTCGTACCCTAACCTGTACCCTAAACCGTCCCCGTCCCCTAACCTTAACCCTAAACCTAACCCTAACCTTACCCGAAGCCTTAGCCTATCCCGTCCCCTAATGCTAACCTGTACGCTAACACTAACCCATGCCCTAACACGTACGCTCACCCTAAAACTCTGTAGTACCCTAACCTGTACCCTAAACCTTCCCCGTCCCCTAAGCCTAACCCTAACCCTAACCCTAACCCTAACCCTTACCCGAAGTCTAAACTTAACCCGTCACCTAATCCTAACCCGTACGGTAACACTAACCTGTGCCCTAACACGTATGCTCACCCAAAACCGTTGTCGTACCCTAACCTGTACCCTAAACCGTCCTCGTCCCAACCCTAACCCTAACCCTAACCGTAAACCTTACCCGAAGCCTTACCCTAACCCGTCCCTTAATCCTAACCCGTACGCTAACACTAATCCGTACCCTAACACGTACTCTCACCCTAAAACCTTGTTGTACCCTAACATGTACCCTAAACCATCCCCGTCCCCTAACCCTAACCCTAACCGTAACCCTAACCCTAACCCTTACCCGAAGTCTAAACTTAACCCGTCCCCTAATCCTAACCCTTACGGAAACACTAACCCGTGCCCTAACACGTACGCTCACCCTAAACCGTTGTTGTACGCTAACCTGTACCCTAAACCGTCCCACTCCCCTATCCCTAACCCTAACCCTAACCCTTACCCGAAGCCTTACACTAACCCGTCCCCTAATCCTAACCTGTACGCCAACACTAATCTGTACCCTAACACGTATGCTCACGCTTAACCGTTGTTGTCCCCTAACCTGTACCCTAAACCATCCCCGTCCCCTAACCCTAAACCTAACCCTAAGCCGTACCCGAAGCTTTGCCCTAACCGTCCCCTAATCGTAAACTGTACGCTAACATTAACACGTACCCTAACACGTACGCTCACCCTAAACTTTTGTCGTACCCTAACCTGTACCCTGTACCGTCCCCGTCCCCTAACCCTAACCCTAACCGTAACCCTAAACATACCCGAAGCCTTACCCTAACCCGTCCCCTAATCCTAACCCGTACGCTAACACTAACCCATACCCTAACACGTACGCTCACCCTAAACCGTTGTCGTATCCTAACCTGTACCCTAAACCGTCCCCGTCGCCGTCCCCGTCCCCTAACCCTAACGCTAAACCTAACCCTAACCCGAAGCCTTACCCTAACACGTCCACTAACCCTAACCCGTACGCTAACACTAACTCGTGCCTTAACACGTACGCTCACCCTAAACCGTTGTCGTACCCTAACCTGTACCCTAAACCGTCCCCGTCCACGTCCCCTAACCCTAACCCTAAACCTAACTCTTACCCGAAGCCTTAAACTAACCCGTCCCCTAATCCTAAACCGTACGCTAACACTAACCCATACACTAACATGTACGCTCACCCTAAACAGTTGTCGTACCCTAACCTGTACCCTAAACCATCCTCGTCCCCTAACCCTAACCGTAACCGTAACCCTAACCCTTACCCTAAGTCTTAACCTAACCCGTCCCCTAATCCTAACACGTAGGCTAACACTAACCCGTACCCTAACATGTAGGCTCACCCTAAACCGTTGTCGTACCCTAACCTTACCCTAAACGGTCCCCGTCCCCTAACCCTAACCCTAACCCTAACCCTAAACCTTACCCGAAGCCTTACCCTAACACGTCCCCTATTCCTAACCTGTACGCTAACACAAACCCGTACCCTTACACGTACGCTCACCCTATACGGTTGTCGTACCCAAACCTGTACCCTACACGGTCCCCGTCCCTAACCCTAACCCTAACCCTTAACCGAAGCCTTACCCTAACCTGTCCCCAATCCTTACCCGTACGCTAACACTAACCCATACCCTAACACGTACGGTTATCCTAAACCGTTGTCGTACACTAACCTGTACCCTAAACCGTCCCCGTCCCCTAACCCTAACCCTAAGCGTTACCGGAATCCTTGCCCTAAGAGTCCCCTAATCCTAACCTGTACGCTAACACTCACCCGTACCCTAACACGTACGCTCACCCTAAACCGTTGTCGTATTCTAACATGTACGCTAAACCTTCCCCGTCCCCTAACTCTAACCCTAACCCTAACCCTAACCCTTAACCGAAGCCTTACCCTAACCTGTCCCCAATCCTTACCCGTACGCTAACACTAACCCATACCCTAACACGTACGGTTATCCTAAACCTTTGTCATACCCTAACCTGTACCCTAAACCTTCCCCGTCCCCTAACCCTAACCCTAACCCGAACCCTAAACCTAACCCTTACCCGAAGCCTCACCCTAACACGTCCCCTAATCCTAACCCGTACGCTAACACTAACCCGTACCCTAACACGTACGCTCACCCTAAACCGTTGTCGTACCCTAACCTGTACCCTAGACCGTCCCCGTCCCCTAACCCTAACCCTAACCCTAACCCTAACCATTACCTTAAACCTTACCCTAACCCGTTCCCTCATCCTAACCCGTATGCTAACAATAATCCGTACCCTACACGTTCGCTCACCCTAAACCGATGTCGTACCCTAACCTGTACCCTAAACCGTCCTCGTCCCCTAACCCTAACCATAACCGTAACCCTAACACTAACCATTACCCGCAGCCTTACCCTAACCCGTCCCCTAATCCTAACCCGTACGCTAAAACTAACACGTACCCTAACACGTACGCTCACCCAAAACCGTTGACATACCCTAACCTGTACCCTAAACCGTCCCCATCCCCTAACCCTAAACCTAACCCTAACGCTATACATAACCGGAAGCCTTACCCTAACCCGTCCCCTAATCCTAAACCGTACGCTAACACTAACCCGTACCCTAACACATACCCTCACTCTAAACCGTTGTCGTACACTAACCTTTACCCTAAACGGTCCCTGTCCCCTAACCCTCTCCATAACCCTAAACCTAACTCTTACCCGAAGCCTTACCCTAACGCGTCACCGAATCCTAACCCATACGCTAACACTAACCCATACCCTAAAACGTACGCTCACCCTAAACCGTTGTCGTACCCTAACCTGTAACCTACACCGTCCCCGTCCCCTAACACTAACCCTAACCCTTACCCGAAGCCTTACTGTAACCCGTCCCATAATCCTAACCCGTACGCTAACACTAACCCGTATCCTAAAACATATGCTCCCCCTAAATCGTTGTCGTACCCTAACCTGTACCCTAAACCATCGCCGTCACCTAACCCTAACCCTAACCCTAACCCTAACCCTTACCCGAAGCCTTACCTAACCCGTCCCCTAATCCTAACCCGTACGCTAACACTAAACTCTACGCTAACACGTATGCTCGCCCTAAACCGTTGTCGTACACTAACCTGTACCCTAAACCGTCCCCGTCCCCTAACCCTCACCCTAACCCTAACCCTAACCCTAACCCTTACCCGAAGCATTACACTAACCCGTCCCTTAATCCTAACCCAGACGCTAACACTAACACGAACCCTAACACGTATGCTCACCCTAAACCGTTGTCATACACTAACCTGTACCCTAAACCGTCCCCGTCCCCGTTCCCTAACCCTAACCCTAACGCTAATCCTTACCCGAAGCCTTACCCTAACCCGCCCCCTAAACCTCACCCGTACGCTAACACTAACCTGTACCCTAACACGTACCCTCACCCTAAACCGTTGTTGTACACTAACCTGTACCCTAAAGTGTCCCCGTCCCCTAACCCTAACCCTAACCCTAACCCTACCACTAACACTTACCCGAAGCCTTACCCTAACCCGTCCCCTAATCCTAACCCGTACGCTAACACTAACACGTACCCTAACACGTATGCTCACCCTAAACCGTTGTCGTACCCTAACCTGTACCCTAAACCGTCCCCATCACCTAACCCTAACCATAACACTAACCCTAACACTAAACCTTACCTGAAGCCTTACCCTAAACCGTCCCCTAATCCTAACCCGTACTCTAACACTAATCTGTAACCTAACTCGTACGCTCACCCTAAACCGTTGTCGTACCCTAACCTGTACCCTTAACCATCCCCGTCCCCGTCCCCTAACCCTAACCCTAACCCTAAACCTATCCCTTACCCGAAGCCTTACCCTAACTCGTCCCCTAATCCGAACCCGTACGCTAACACTAACCCATACCCTAACACGTATGCTCACCCTAAACCGTTGTCGTACACTAAACTGTACCCTAAACCGTACCCGTCCCCTAACACTAACCCTAACCTTAACCGTAACCCTAACCCTTACCCGAAACCTTAAACTAACCCGTTCCCTATTCCTAACCCGTACGCTAACATTAACCCATACCCTAACACTTACGCTCACCGTAAACCGTTGTAGTACCCTAAACTGTACCCTAAACCGTCCCAGTCCCCTAACCCTAACCCTAACCCTTACCCGAAGCCTTACCGTAACCCGTCCCCTAATCCTAATCCGTATGCTAACACTAACCGTACCCTAACATGTACGCTCAACCTAAACCACTGTCGTACCCTAACCTGTACCCTAAACCGTCCCCATCCCCTAACCCTAACCCTAACACAAACCCTAACCCTAAACCTTACCCGAAGCCTTACCTTAAACCGTCCCCTATTCCTAACACGTACGCTAACACTAACCCGTACACTAACACGTACGCTCACCCTAAACCGTTGTCGTACCGTAATCTGTACCCTAAACCGTCCCCGTCCCCGTCCCCTACTCCCTAAACCTAACCCTAACCCTAACCCTTTCCCGAAGCCTTACCCTAACACATCCCCAATCCTAACCCGTACGCTAACACTAAACCGTACCCTAACACGTACGCTGAACCTAAACCGTTGTCGTACCCTAATCTGTACCCTAAACCGTCCCCGTCCGCTAACCCTAACCCTAACCCTAACCTTAACCCTAACCCTTACCCGAAGCCTTACCCTAACCCTTCATCAATCCTAACCCGTACGCTATCACGTACGCTCACCCTAAACAGTTGTCGTACACTAACCTGTACCCTAAGCCTTCCCCATCCCCTAACCCTAACCCTAACCCTTACCCTATCCTTAACCCTTACCCGAAGCCTTACACTAAACCATCCCCTAATCCTAACCCGTACGCTAACACTAACCTGTACCCTAACATGTACACTCAACCTAAACCGTTGTCGTACACTAACCTGTACCCTAAAACGTCCTGGTCCCCTAACTGTAATCCTATCCCTAACCCTAAACCTAACCTTTACCCGAAGCCTTACCCTAACCCGTCCCCTAAACCTTACCCGTACGCTAACACTAACCCGTGCCGTAACACGTACGCTCACCCTAAAACGTCATACCCTAACATGTACACTAAACCGTCCCCTACCCCGTCCCCATCCCCGTCCCCTAACCCTAACCCTAACCTGTACCCTAAACAATCCCCGTCCCCGTCCCCTAACCCTAACCCTAACCCTAAACCTATCCCTTACCCGAAGCCTTACCCTAAGTCGTCCCCTAATCCTAACCCGTACGCTAACACTAACCCATACACTAACACGTACGCTCCCCCTAAACCGTTGTCGTACCCTAACCTGTACCCTAAACCGTCCCCGTCCCCTAACCCTAACCCTAACCCTTACCCTAAACCTTACCCTAAGTCTTAACCTAACCCGTCCCCTAATCCTAACTCGTAGGCTAACACTAACCCGTACCCTAACACGTAGGCTCACCCTAAACCGTTGTCATACCCTAATCTTACCCTAAACCGTCCCCGTCCCCTAACCCTAACCCTAATCCTAACCCTAACCCTTACCCGAAGCCTTACCCTAACCCATTGCCTAATCCTAACCCGTACACTAACACTAACACGTACCCTAACACATACACTCACCCTATACCGTTGTCGTACCCAAACCTGTACCCTACACGGTCCCCGTCCCCTAACCCTAACCCTAACCCTTACCCGAAGCCTTACCCTAACCTGTCCCCAATCCTAACCCGTACGCTAACACTAACCCGTACCCTAACACGTACGGTTACCCTAAACCTTTCTCATACCCTAACCTGTACCCTAAACCGTCCCCGTCCCCTAACCCTAAACCTAAGCGTTACCCGAATCCTTGCCCTAACAGTCCCCTAATCCTAAACTGTACGCTAACACTAACCCGTACCCTAACACGTACGCTCACCCTAAACCGTTGTCGTATCCTAACCTGTACCCTAAACCTTCCCCGTCCCCTAACACTAACCCTAACCCTAACCCTAACCCTAACCCTTACCGGAAGCCTTACCCTAACCCGTCCTCTAACCCCAACCCGTACGCTGACACTAACCCGTGCCCTAACACGTACGCTCAACCTAAACCGTTGTCGTACCCTAACCTGTACCCTAAACCGTCCCCGTCCCCTAACCTTAACCCTAAACCTAACCCTAACCTTACCCGAAGCCTTAGCCTATCCCGTCCCCTAATGCTAACCTGTACGCTAACACTAACCCATGCCCTAACACGTACGCTCACCCTAAAACTCTGTAGTACCCTAACCTGTACCCTAAACCTTCCCCGTCCCCTAAGCCTAACCCTAACCCTAACCCTAACCCTAACCCTTACCCGAAGTCTAAACTTAACCCGTCACCTAATCCTAACCCGTACGGTAACACTAACCTGTGCCCTAACACGTATGCTCACCCAAAACCGTTGTCGTACCCTAACCTGTACCCTAAACCGTCCTCGTCCCAACCCTAACCCTAACCCTAACCGTAAACCTTACCCGAAGCCTTACCCTAACCCGTCCCTTAATCCTAACCCGTACGCTAACACTAATCCGTACCCTAACACGTACTCTCACCCTAAAACCTTGTTGTACCCTAACATGTACCCTAAACCATCCCCGTCCCCTAACCCTAACCCTAACCGTAACCCTAACCCTAACCCTTACCCGAAGTCTAAACTTAACCCGTCCCCTAATCCTAACCCTTACGGAAACACTAACCCGTGCCCTAACACGTACGCTCACCCTAAACCGTTGTTGTACGCTAACCTGTACCCTAAACCGTCCCACTCCCCTATCCCTAACCCTAACCCTAACCCTTACCCGAAGCCTTACACTAACCCGTCCCCTAATCCTAACCTGTACGCCAACACTAATCTGTACCCTAACACGTATGCTCACGCTTAACCGTTGTTGTCCCCTAACCTGTACCCTAAACCATCCCCGTCCCCTAACCCTAACCCTAACCCTAAGCCGTACCCGAAGCTTTGCCCTAACCGTCCCCTAATCGTAAACTGTACGCTAACATTAACCCGTACCCTAACACGTACGCTCACCCTAAACTTTTGTCGTACCCTAACCTGTACCCTGTACCGTCCCCGTCCCCTAACCCTAACCCTAACCGTAACCCTAAACATACCCGAAGCCTTACCCTAACCCGTCCCCTAATCCTAACCCGTACGCTAACACTAACCCATACCCTAACACGTACGCTCACCCTAAACCGTTGTCGTATCCTAACCTGTACCCTAAACCGTCCCCGTCGCCGTCCCCGTCCCCTAACCCTAACGCTAAACCTAACCCTAACCCGAAGCCTTACCCTAACACGTCCACTAACCCTAACCCGTACGCTAACACTAACTCGTGCCTTAACACGTACGCTCACCCTAAACCGTTGTCGTACCCTAACCTGTACCCTAAACCGTCCCCGTCCACGTCCCCTAACCCTAACCCTAAACCTAACTCTTACCCGAAGCCTTAAACTAACCCGTCCCCTAATCCTAAACCGTACGCTAACACTAACCCATACACTAACATGTACGCTCACCCTAAACAGTTGTCGTACCCTAACCTGTACCCTAAACCATCCTCGTCCCCTAACCCTAACCGTAACCGTAACCCTAACCCTTACCCTAAGTCTTAACCTAACCCGTCCCCTAATCCTAACACGTAGGCTAACACTAACCCGTACCCTAACATGTAGGCTCACCCTAAACCGTTGTCGTACCCTAACCTTACCCTAAACGGTCCCCGTCCCCTAACCCTAACCCTAACCCTAACCCTAAACCTTACCCGAAGCCTTACCCTAACACGTCCCCTATTCCTAACCTGTACGCTAACACAAACCCGTACCCTTACACGTACGCTCACCCTATACGGTTGTTGTACCCAAACCTGTACCCTACACGGTCCCCGTCCCTAACCCTAACCCTAACCCTTAACCGAAGCCTTACCCTAACCTGTCCCCAATCCTTACCCGTACGCTAACACTAACCCATACCCTAACACGTACGGTTATCCTAAACCTTTGTCATACCCTAACCTGTACCCTAAACCTTCCCCGTCCCCTAACCCTAACCCTAACCCGAACCCTAAACCTAACCCTTACCCGAAGCCTCACCCTAACACGTCCCCTAATCCTAACCCGTACGCTAACACTAACCCGTACCCTAACACGTACGCTCACCCTAAACCGTTGTCGTACCCTAACCTGTACCCTAGACCGTCCCCGTCCCCTAACCCTAACCCTAACCCTAACCCTAACCATTACCTTAAACCTTACCCTAACCCGTTCCCTCATCCTAACCCGTATGCTAACAATAATCCGTACCCTACACGTTCGCTCACCCTAAACCGATGTCGTACCCTAACCTGTACCCTAAACCGTCCTCGTCCCCTAACCCTAACCATAACCGTAACCCTAACACTAACCATTACCCGCAGCCTTACCCTAACCCGTCCCCTAATCCTAACCCGTACGCTAAAACTAACACGTACCCTAACACGTACGCTCACCCAAAACCGTTGACATACCCTAACCTGTACCCTAAACCGTCCCCATCCCCTAACCCTAAACCTAACCCTAACGCTATACATAACCGGAAGCCTTACCCTAACCCGTCCCCTAATCCTAAACCGTACGCTAACACTAACCCGTACCCTAACACATACCCTCACTCTAAACCGTTGTCGTACACTAACCTTTACCCTAAACGGTCCCTGTCCCCTAACCCTCTCCATAACCCTAAACCTAACTCTTACCCGAAGCCTTACCCTAACGCGTCACCGAATCCTAACCCATACGCTAACACTAACCCATACCCTAAAACGTACGCTCACCCTAAACCGTTGTCGTACCCTAACCTGTAACCTACACCGTCCCCGTCCCCTAACACTAACCCTAACCCTAACCCTTACCCAAAGCCTTATCCTAACCTGTCACATAATCCTAACCCGTACACTATCACTAACGCCTACCCTAACACGTACGCTCACTCTAAACCGTTGTCGTACCCTAACCTGTACCCTAAACTGTCCCCGTCCCCTAACCCTAACCCTAACCCTTACCCGAAGCCTTACCCTATCACGGACCCTAATCCTAACCCGTACGCTAACACTAACCCATACCCTAACACGTACGCTCACACTAAACCGTTGTCGTACTCTAACCTGTACCCTAAACCGTCCCCGTCCCCTATCCCTAACCCTAACCCTAACCCTAACACTTACCCAAAGCCTACCCTAACGCGTCCCCTAATCCTAAACCGTACGCTAACACTAACCCGTGCCCTAACACGTATGCTCACCCTAAACCGTTGTCGTACACTAACCTGTATCCTAAACCGTCCCGGTCCCCGTCCCCGAAACCTAACCCTAACCCTAAGCCTCACCCTTACTCGAAGCCTTATCCTAACCCGCCCCTAATCCTAACCCGTACGCTAACAGTAACCCGTACCCTAACCAGTACGCTCACCCTAAACCGTGGTCGTACCCGAACCTGTACCCTAAACCGTCTCTGTCCCCTGACCCTAACCCTAACCCTAACCCTAACCCTAAACCTTACCCGAAGCCTTCCACTAACCCGTCCCCTAATCCTAACCCGTACGCGAACTCTAACCCGTACCCTAACACGTACGCTGACCCTAAACCGTTCTCGTACACTAACCTGTACCCTAAACCATCCCCGTCCCCTAACCCTAAACCTAAACCTAACCCTAACCCTTACCCGAAGACTTACCCTAACCCGTCCCCTTATACTAAACCGTACGCTAACACTAACACGTACCCTAACACGTACGCTCACCCTAAACCATTGTCGTACACTAACCTGTACCCTAAACCGTCCCCGTCGCCTAACACTAACCCTAACCCTAACCCTAACCCGAACCCTTACCCGAACCCTTACCCTAACACTTCCCCTAATCCTAACCCGTACGCTAACACTAAACCGTACCCTAACACGTACGCTCACCCTAAATCGTTGTCGTACTCTAACCTCTACCCTAAACCGTCTCCGTATGCTAACCCTAACCCTAACCCTAACACTTACCCTTACCTGAAGCCTTACCGTAACACGTCCCGTAATCCTAACCCGTACGCTAACACTAACCCGTTACCTAACACGTACGCTCACCCTAAACTGCTGTCATCCCCTAACCTATACCTTAAACCATCCCCGTTCCTGTCCCCTAAACCTAACCCTAACCCTAAACCTAACCCTTACCCGATTCCTTACCCTAAACCGTCCCCTAATCTGAACCCGTACGCTAACACTAACCCGTACCCTAACACGTATGCTCACCCTAAACCGTTGTCGTACCCTAACCTGTGCCCTAAACCGTCCTCGTCCCCTAACCATAACCCTAACCGTAACCCTAACACTAACCGTTACCCGCAGCATAACACTAACCCGTCCCTTAATCCTAACCCGTACGCTAATACTAACCCGTACCCTAACACGTACGCTCACCCTAAACCGTTGACGTACCCTAACCTGTACCCTAAACCATCCCCGTCCCCTAACCCTAACCCTAACCCTAACCCTAACCCTACCCCTTACCCGAAGCCTTACCCTAACCCGTCCCCTAAGCCTAACCCGTACGCTAACACTAACCCGTACCCTAAAACGTACGCTCACACTAAACTGTTGTCGTACACTAACCTGTACCCTATACCGTCCCAGTCCCCTAACCCTAACCCTAAACCTAACCCTTACCCGAAGCCTTACCCTAACCATTCCCCTAAACCTAATCCGTATGCTAACAGTAACACCTACCCTAAAACGTATGCTCACCCTAAACCGTTGTCATACCCTAACCTTTACCCTAAACCGTCCCCGTCCCCTAAACTTAACCCTAACACTAACCCTAAACCTAAACCTTACCCGAAGCCTTGCCCTAACCCGTCCCCTAATCCTAACCCGTACACTAACTCTAACCCGTACCCTAACACGTACTCTCACCCTAAACCGTTGTCTTACCCTAATCTGTACCCTAAACCGTTCCCGTCCCCGTCCCCTAACCCTAACCATAACCTTAACCCTAAACATTTCCCGAAGCCTTACACTAACACGTCCCCTAATCCTAACCCATACGCTAACACTAAACCGTACCCTAACACGTAGGCTCACCCTAAATAGTTGTCGTACCCTAACCTGTACCCTAAACCTTCCTCGTGCCCTAACCCTAACCCTAACCCTAACTGTATCCCTAATCCTTACCCGAAGCCTTACCCTAACCCGTCACCAATCCTAACCCATATGCTATCATGTACGCTCACCGTAAAACTTTGTCGCACACTAAACTGTACCCTAAATCATCCACGTCTCCTAACCCTAACCCTAACCCTAAACCTAACCCTAACCCTTACCCGAAGCCTTACCCTAAACCGTCCCCTAATCCTAACCTGTATGCTAACACTAAACCGTACTGTAACACGTACACTGACCCTAAAACGTTGTCATACTCTAAACTGTACCGTAAACCGTCCCCGTCCCCTAACCCTAACCCTAACCCTAACCCTAACCCTTACCCAAAGCCTTACCCTAACCTGTCCCCTAATCCTAACCCGTACGCTAACACTAACCCATACCTTAACACGTACGCTCACCCTAAACCGTTGTCGTACACTAACCTGTACCCTAAACAGTCCCCATCCCCTATCCCTAACCCTAACCCTAACCCTAACCCTTACCCGAAGCCTTACCCTAACCCGTCCCCTAATCCTAACCCGTACGGTAACACTAACCCGTGCCCTAACACGTACGCTCACCCTAAACCGTTGTCGTACCCTAACCTGTACCCTAAACCGTCCCCGTCCCCTAACCCTAACCCTAAACCTAACCCTAACCCTAACCCTAAACCTAACCATTACCTGAAGCCTTACACTAACACATCCACTAATCCTAAACCGTACGCTAACACTAACCCGTACCCTAACATGTACGCTCACCCTAAACCGTTCTCGTACCCTAACCTGTACCCAAACCGTCCCCGTCCCCGTCCCCTAACCCTAACCCTAACCCTAACCCTAACCCATACCCGAAGCCTTACACTAACCCGTCCACTAAACCTAATCCGTATGCTAACACTAACCTGTGCCCTAACACGTACGCTCACCCTAAACCGTTGTCGTATGCTAACCTGTACACTAAACCGTCCCCTAACCCTAACCCTAACCCTAACCCTAACCCTAACCCTTACCTGAAGCCTTACCCTAACACGTCCCCTAATCCTAACCCGTACGCTAACACTAACCCGTGCCCTAAGACGTACGCTCACACTAAACCGTTGTCTTACCCTAATCTGTAGCCTAAACCGTCCCCTAACCCTAACCCTAACCCTAACCCTAACCCTTACCCGAAGCCTTACCATAAACCGTCCCCTAATCCTAAGTCTTACGCTAACACTAAACCGTACTCTAACACATACGTTCACCCTAAACCGTTTTCGTACCCTAACCTGTACCCTAAACCGTCCCCTTCCCCGTCCCCGTCCCCTAACACTAACCCTAACCCTTACCCGAAGCCTTACTGTAACCCGTCCCATAATCCTAACCCGTACGCTAACACTAACCCGTATCCTAAAACATATGCTCCCCCTAAATCGTTGTCGTACCCTAACCTGTACCCTAAACCATCGCCGTCACCTAACCCTAACCCTAACCCTAACCCTAACCCTTACCCGAAGCCTTACCTAACCCGTCCCCTAATCCTAACCCGTACGCTAACACTAAACTCTACGCTAACACGTATGCTCGCCCTAAACCGTTGTCGTACACTAAACTGTACCCTAAACCGTACCCGTCCCCTAACACTAACCCTAACCTTAACCGTAACCCTAACCCTTACCCGAAACCTTAAACTAACCCGTTCCCTATTCCTAACCCGTACGCTAACATTAACCCATACCCTAACACTTACGCTCACCGTAAACCGTTGTAGTACCCTAAACTGTACCCTAAACCGTCCCAGTCCCCTAACCCTAACCCTAACCCTTACCCGAAGCCTTACCGTAACCCGTCCCCTAATCCTAATCCGTATGCTAACACTAACCGTACCCTAACATGTACGCTCAACCTAAACCACTGTCGTACCCTAACCTGTACCCTAAACCGTCCCCATCCCCTAACCCTAACCCTAACACAAACCCTAACCCTAAACCTTACCCGAAGCCTTACCTTAAACCGTCCCCTATTCCTAACACGTACGCTAACACTAACCCGTACACTAACACGTACGCTCACCCTAAACCGTTGTCGTACCGTAATCTGTACCCTAAACCGTCCCCGTCCCCGTCCCCTACTCCCTAAACCTAACCCTAACCCTAACCCTTTCCCGAAGCCTTACCCTAACACATCCCCAATCCTAACCCGTACGCTAACACTAAACCGTACCCTAACACGTACGCTGAACCTAAACCGTTGTCGTACCCTAATCTGTACCCTAAACCGTCCCCGTCCGCTAACCCTAACCCTAACCCTAACCTTAACCCTAACCCTTACCCGAAGCCTTACCCTAACCCTTCATCAATCCTAACCCGTACGCTATCACGTACGCTCACCCTAAACAGTTGTCGTACACTAACCTGTACCCTAAGCCTTCCCCATCCCCTAACCCTAACCCTAACCCTTACCCTATCCTTAACCCTTACCCGAAGCCTTACACTAAACCATCCCCTAATCCTAACCCGTACGCTAACACTAACCTGTACCCTAACATGTACACTCAACCTAAACCGTTGTCGTACACTAACCTGTACCCTAAAACGTCCTGGTCCCCTAACTGTAATCCTATCCCTAACCCTAAACCTAACCTTTACCCGAAGCCTTACCCTAACCCGTCCCCTAAACCTTACCCGTACGCTAACACTAACCCGTGCCGTAACACGTACGCTCACCCTAAAACGTCGTACCCTAACATGTACACTAAACCGTCCCCTACCCCGTCCCCATCCCCGTCCCCTAACCCTAACCCTAACCTGTACCCTAAACAATCCCCGTCCCCGTCCCCTAACCCTAACCCTAACCCTAAACCTATCCCTTACCCGAAGCCTTACCCTAAGTCGTCCCCTAATCCTAACCCGTACGCTAACACTAACCCATACACTAACACGTACGCTCCCCCTAAACCGTTGTCGTACCCTAACCTGTACCCTAAACCGTCCCCGTCCCCTAACCCTAACCCTAACCCTTACCCTAAACCTTACCCTAAGTCTTAACCTAACCCGTCCCCTAATCCTAACTCGTAGGCTAACACTAACCCGTACCCTAACACGTAGGCTCACCCTAAACCGTTGTCATACCCTAATCTTACCCTAAACCGTCCCCGTCCCCTAACCCTAACCCTAATCCTAACCCTAACCCTTACCCGAAGCCTTACCCTAACCCATTGCCTAATCCTAACCCGTACACTAACACTAACACGTACCCTAACACATACACTCACCCTATACCGTTGTCGTACCCAAACCTGTACCCTACACGGTCCCCGTCCCCTAACCCTAACCCTAACCCTAACCCTTACCCGAAGCCTTACCCTAACCTGTCCCCAATCCTAACCCGTACGCTAACACTAACCCGTACCCTAACACGTACGGTTACCCTAAACCTTTCTCATACCCTAACCTGTACCCTAAACCGTCCCCGTCCCCTAACCCTAAACCTAAGCGTTACCCGAATCCTTGCCCTAACAGTCCCCTAATCCTAAACTGTACGCTAACACTAACCCATACCCTAACACGTACGCTCACCCTAAACCGTTGTCGTATCCTAACCTGTACCCTAAACCTTCCCCGTCCCCTAACACTAACCCTAACCCTAACCCTAACCCTAACCCTTACCGGAAGCCTTACCCTAACCCGTCCTCTAACCCCAACCCGTACGCTGACACTAACCCGTGCCCTAACACGTACGCTCAACCTAAACCGTTGTCGTACCCTAACCTGTACCCTAAACCGTCCCCGTCCCCTAACCTTAACCCTAAACCTAACCCTAACCTTACCCGAAGCCTTAGCCTATCCCGTCCCCTAATGCTAACCTGTACGCTAACACTAACCCATGCCCTAACACGTACGCTCACCCTAAAACTCTGTAGTACCCTAACCTGTACCCTAAACCTTCCCCGTCCCCTAAGCCTAACCCTAACCCTAACCCTAACCCTAACCCTTACCCGAAGTCTAAACTTAACCCGTCACCTAATCCTAACCCGTACGGTAACACTAACCTGTGCCCTAACACGTATGCTCACCCAAAACCGTTGTCGTACCCTAACCTGTACCCTAAACCGTCCTCGTCCCAACCCTAACCCTAACCCTAACCGTAAACCTTACCCGAAGCCTTACCCTAACCCGTCCCTTAATCCTAACCCGTACGCTAACACTAATCCGTACCCTAACACGTACTCTCACCCTAAAACCTTGTTGTACCCTAACATGTACCCTAAACCATCCCCGTCCCCTAACCCTAACCCTAACCGTAACCCTAACCCTAACCCTTACCCGAAGTCTAAACTTAACCCGTCCCCTAATCCTAACCCTTACGGAAACACTAACCCGTGCCCTAACACGTACGCTCACCCTAAACCGTTGTTGTACGCTAACCTGTACCCTAAACCGTCCCACTCCCCTATCCCTAACCCTAACCCTAACCCTTACCCGAAGCCTTACACTAACCCGTCCCCTAATCCTAACCTGTACGCCAACACTAATCTGTACCCTAACACGTATGCTCACGCTTAACCGTTGTTGTCCCCTAACCTGTACCCTAAACCATCCCCGTCCCCTAACCCTAACCCTAACCCTAAGCCGTACCCGAAGCTTTGCCCTAACCGTCCCCTAATCGTAAACTGTACGCTAACATTAACCCGTACCCTAACACGTACGCTCACCCTAAACTTTTGTCGTACCCTAACCTGTACCCTGTACCGTCCCCGTCCCCTAACCCTAACCCTAACCGTAACCCTAAACATACCCGAAGCCTTACCCTAACCCGTCCCCTAATCCTAACCCGTACGCTAACACTAACCCATACCCTAACACGTACGCTCACCCTAAACCGTTGTCGTATCCTAACCTGTACCCTAAACCGTCCCCGTCGCCGTCCCCGTCCCCTAACCCTAACGCTAAACCTAACCCTAACCCGAAGCCTTACCCTAACACGTCCACTAACCCTAACCCGTACGCTAACACTAACTCGTGCCTTAACACGTACGCTCACCCTAAACCGTTGTCGTACCCTAACCTGTACCCTAAACCGTCCCCGTCCACGTCCCCTAACCCTAACCCTAAACCTAACTCTTACCCGAAGCCTTAAACTAACCCGTCCCCTAATCCTAAACCGTACGCTAACACTAACCCATACACTAACATGTACGCTCACCCTAAACAGTTGTCGTACCCTAACCTGTACCCTAAACCATCCTCGTCCCCTAACCCTAACCGTAACCGTAACCCTAACCCTTACCCTAAGTCTTAACCTAACCCGTCCCCTAATCCTAACACGTAGGCTAACACTAACCCGTACCCTAACATGTAGGCTCACCCTAAACCGTTGTCGTACCCTAACCTTACCCTAAACGGTCCCCGTCCCCTAACCCTAACCCTAACCCTAACCCTAAACCTTACCCGAAGCCTTACCCTAACACGTCCCCTATTCCTAACCTGTACGCTAACACAAACCCGTACCCTTACACGTACGCTCACCCTATACGGTTGTTGTACCCAAACCTGTACCCTACACGGTCCCCGTCCCTAACCCTAACCCTAACCCTTAACCGAAGCCTTACCCTAACCTGTCCCCAATCCTTACCCGTACGCTAACACTAACCCATACCCTAACACGTACGGTTATCCTAAACCTTTGTCATACCCTAACCTGTACCCTAAACCTTCCCCGTCCCCTAACCCTAACCCTAACCCGAACCCTAAACCTAACCCTTACCCGAAGCCTCACCCTAACACGTCCCCTAATCCTAACCCGTACGCTAACACTAACCCGTACCCTAACACGTACGCTCACCCTAAACCGTTGTCGTACCCTAACCTGTACCCTAGACCGTCCCCGTCCCCTAACCCTAACCCTAACCCTAACCCTAACCATTACCTTAAACCTTACCCTAACCCGTTCCCTCATCCTAACCCGTATGCTAACAATAATCCGTACCCTACACGTTCGCTCACCCTAAACCGATGTCGTACCCTAACCTGTACCCTAAACCGTCCTCGTCCCCTAACCCTAACCATAACCGTAACCCTAACACTAACCATTACCCGCAGCCTTACCCTAACCCGTCCCCTAATCCTAACCCGTACGCTAAAACTAACACGTACCCTAACACGTACGCTCACCCAAAACCGTTGACATACCCTAACCTGTACCCTAAACCGTCCCCATCCCCTAACCCTAAACCTAACCCTAACGCTATACATAACCGGAAGCCTTACCCTAACCCGTCCCCTAATCCTAAACCGTACGCTAACACTAACCCGTACCCTAACACATACCCTCACTCTAAACCGTTGTCGTACACTAACCTTTACCCTAAACGGTCCCTGTCCCCTAACCCTCTCCATAACCCTAAACCTAACTCTTACCCGAAGCCTTACCCTAACGCGTCACCGAATCCTAACCCATACGCTAACACTAACCCATACCCTAAAACGTACGCTCACCCTAAACCGTTGTCGTACCCTAACCTGTAACCTACACCGTCCCCGTCCCCTAACACTAACCCTAACCCTAACCCTTACCCAAAGCCTTATCCTAACCTGTCACATAATCCTAACCCGTACACTATCACTAACGCCTACCCTAACACGTACGCTCACTCTAAACCGTTGTCGTACCCTAACCTGTACCCTAAACCGTCCCCGTCCCCTAACCCTAACCCTAACCCTTACCCGAAGCCTTACCCTATCACGGACCCTAATCCTAACCCGTACGCTAACACTAACCCATACCCTAACACGTACGCTCACACTAAACCGTTGTCGTACTCTAACCTGTACCCTAAACCGTCCCCGTCCCCTATCCCTAACCCTAACCCTAACCCTAACACTTACCCAAAGCCTACCCTAACGCGTCCCCTAATCCTAAACCGTACGCTAACACTAACCCGTGCCCTAACACGTATGCTCACCCTAAACCGTTGTCGTACACTAACCTGTATCCTAAACCGTCCCGGTCCCCGTCCCCGAAACCTAACCCTAACCCTAAGCCTCACCCTTACTCGAAGCCTTATCCTAACCCGCCCCTAATCCTAACCCGTACGCTAACAGTAACCCGTACCCTAACCAGTACGCTCACCCTAAACCGTGGTCGTACCCGAACCTGTACCCTAAACCGTCTCTGTCCCCTGACCCTAACCCTAACCCTAACCCTAACCCTAAACCTTACCCGAAGCCTTCCACTAACCCGTCCCCTAATCCTAACCCGTACGCGAACTCTAACCCGTACCCTAACACGTACGCTGACCCTAAACCGTTCTCGTACACTAACCTGTACCCTAAACCATCCCCGTCCCCTAACCCTAAACCTAAACCTAACCCTAACCCTTACCCGAAGACTTACCCTAACCCGTCCCCTTATACTAAACCGTACGCTAACACTAACACGTACCCTAACACGTACGCTCACCCTAAACCATTGTCGTACACTAACCTGTACCCTAAACCGTCCCCGTCGCCTAACACTAACCCTAACCCTAACCCTAACCCGAACCCTTACCCGAACCCTTACCCTAACACTTCCCCTAATCCTAACCCGTACGCTAACACTAAACCGTACCCTAACACGTACGCTCACCCTAAATCGTTGTCGTACTCTAACCTCTACCCTAAACCGTCTCCGTATGCTAACCCTAACCCTAACCCTAACACTTACCCTTACCTGAAGCCTTACCGTAACACGTCCCGTAATCCTAACCCGTACGCTAACACTAACCCGTTACCTAACACGTACGCTCACCCTAAACTGCTGTCATCCCCTAACCTATACCTTAAACCATCCCCGTTCCTGTCCCCTAAACCTAACCCTAACCCTAAACCTAACCCTTACCCGATTCCTTACCCTAAACCGTCCCCTAATCTGAACCCGTACGCTAACACTAACCCGTACCCTAACACGTATGCTCACCCTAAACCGTTGTCGTACCCTAACCTGTGCCCTAAACCGTCCTCGTCCCCTAACCATAACCCTAACCGTAACCCTAACACTAACCGTTACCCGCAGCATAACACTAACCCGTCCCTTAATCCTAACCCGTACGCTAATACTAACCCGTACCCTAACACGTACGCTCACCCTAAACCGTTGACGTACCCTAACCTGTACCCTAAACCATCCCCGTCCCCTAACCCTAACCCTAACCCTAACCCTAACCCTACCCCTTACCCGAAGCCTTACCCTAACCCGTCCCCTAAGCCTAACCCGTACGCTAACACTAACCCGTACCCTAAAACGTACGCTCACACTAAACTGTTGTCGTACACTAACCTGTACCCTATACCGTCCCAGTCCCCTAACCCTAACCCTAAACCTAACCCTTACCCGAAGCCTTACCCTAACCATTCCCCTAAACCTAATCCGTATGCTAACAGTAACACCTACCCTAAAACGTATGCTCACCCTAAACCGTTGTCATACCCTAACCTTTACCCTAAACCGTCCCCGTCCCCTAAACTTAACCCTAACACTAACCCTAAACCTAAACCTTACCCGAAGCCTTGCCCTAACCCGTCCCCTAATCCTAACCCGTACACTAACTCTAACCCGTACCCTAACACGTACTCTCACCCTAAACCGTTGTCTTACCCTAATCTGTACCCTAAACCGTTCCCGTCCCCGTCCCCTAACCCTAACCATAACCTTAACCCTAAACATTTCCCGAAGCCTTACACTAACACGTCCCCTAATCCTAACCCATACGCTAACACTAAACCGTACCCTAACACGTAGGCTCACCCTAAATAGTTGTCGTACCCTAACCTGTACCCTAAACCTTCCTCGTGCCCTAACCCTAACCCTAACCCTAACTGTATCCCTAATCCTTACCCGAAGCCTTACCCTAACCCGTCACCAATCCTAACCCATATGCTATCATGTACGCTCACCGTAAAACTTTGTCGCACACTAAACTGTACCCTAAATCATCCACGTCTCCTAACCCTAACCCTAACCCTAAACCTAACCCTAACCCTTACCCGAAGCCTTACCCTAAACCGTCCCCTAATCCTAACCTGTATGCTAACACTAAACCGTACTGTAACACGTACACTGACCCTAAAACGTTGTCATACTCTAAACTGTACCGTAAACCGTCCCCGTCCCCTAACCCTAACCCTAACCCTAACCCTAACCCTTACCCAAAGCCTTACCCTAACCTGTCCCCTAATCCTAACCCGTACGCTAACACTAACCCATACCTTAACACGTACGCTCACCCTAAACCGTTGTCGTACACTAACCTGTACCCTAAACAGTCCCCATCCCCTATCCCTAACCCTAACCCTAACCCTAACCCTTACCCGAAGCCTTACCCTAACCCGTCCCCTAATCCTAACCCGTACGGTAACACTAACCCGTGCCCTAACACGTACGCTCACCCTAAACCGTTGTCGTACCCTAACCTGTACCCTAAACCGTCCCCGTCCCCTAACCCTAACCCTAAACCTAACCCTAACCCTAACCCTAAACCTAACCATTACCTGAAGCCTTACACTAACACATCCACTAATCCTAAACCGTACGCTAACACTAACCCGTACCCTAACATGTACGCTCACCCTAAACCGTTCTCGTACCCTAACCTGTACCCAAACCGTCCCCGTCCCCGTCCCCTAACCCTAACCCTAACCCTAACCCTAACCCATACCCGAAGCCTTACACTAACCCGTCCACTAAACCTAATCCGTATGCTAACACTAACCTGTGCCCTAACACGTACGCTCACCCTAAACCGTTGTCGTATGCTAACCTGTACACTAAACCGTCCCCTAACCCTAACCCTAACCCTAACCCTAACCCTAACCCTTACCTGAAGCCTTACCCTAACACGTCCCCTAATCCTAACCCGTACGCTAACACTAACCCATACCCTAACACTTACACTCACCCTAAAACGTTGTTATAACCTAAACTGTACCCTAAACCATCCCCGTCCCCTAAACCTAACCCTAACTGTAAACCTTACCCAAAGCCTTACCCTAAACCGTCTCCTAATCCTAACCCGTACGCTAACACTAACCCGTACCCTAACACGTACGCTCACCCTAAATCGTTGTCGTACCCTAACCAGTACCCTAAACCGTCCCCGTCCCCTAACCCTAACCCTAACACTAACCCTTACCCGAACCTTACCCTAACACGTCCCCTAATCCTAACCCCTATGCTAACACTAACCCGTACTCTAACACGTATGCTCACCCTAAACTGCTGTTGTACACTAACCTGTACCTTAAACCGTCCACTTTCCCGTGCCCGTCCCCTAACCCTAACCCTAACCCTAAACATTACCCGAAGACTTACCCTAACCTGTCCCCTAATCCTAACCCGTAGGCTATCACTAACCGTACCCTAACATGTACGCTCAACCTAAACTTTTGTCGTACCCTAAACTGTACCCTAAACCATCCCCGTCCCCGTCCCATAATCCTAACCCGTACGCTAACACTAACCCGTACCCTAACACGTACGCTCACCCTAAACCATTGTTGTACGCTAACCTGTACCCTAAACCATCCCCGTCCCCGAACCGTAACCCTAAACCTGACCCTAGACCTAAACGTTATACAAAGCCTTACCGTAACCCGTCCCCTAATCCTAACCCATACGCCAACACTAACCCGTACCCTAACACGTATGCTCACCCTAAACCGTTGTCATACCCTGACCTGTACACTAAACCGTCCCCGTCCCCGTCCTCTAACCCTAACCCTAACCATAACCCTAACCATAACCCTTACCTGAAGCCTTACCCTAAACCGTCCCCTAATCCTAACCCGTATGCTAACACTAACCCGTGCCCTAACACGTACGCTTACCCTAAACCGTTTTTGTACCCTAACCTGTAACCTAAACCATACCCGTCCCCTAACCCTAACCCAAAACCTAACTCTAACCCTAACCCTCACCCGAAGCCTTACCTAAACCCGTCACCAATCCTAACCCTTACGCTATCACGTACGCTCACCCTAAACTGTTGTCGTACACTAACCTGTACCCTAAACCGTCCCCATCCCCTAACCCTAACCCTAACCCTAACCCTATCCCTAACCCTGACCCGAAGCCTTACACTAAACCGTCCCCTAATCCTAACCCGTACGCTAACACTAACCTGTACCCTAACACGTACGCTCACCGTAAACCGTTGTCGTGCCCTAACCTGTACCCTAAACCGTCCCCGTCCCCTAACACTAACCCTAACCCTAACCCTAAACCTAACATTTACCCGAAGCCTTACACTAACCCGTCCACTAATACTAACCCATACGCTAACACTAACCGGTACCCTAACATGTACACTCACCCTAAAACGTTGTCATACCCTAAACTGTACCCTAAACTGTCCCCGTCCCCGTCCCTAACCTTAACCCTAACCCTACCCTTACCCGAAGCCTTACCCTAACGCGTCCATTAATCCTAACCCGTACGCTAACACTAACCCATGCACTAACACGTACGCTCACCCTAAACCTTTGTCGTACGCTAAACTGTACCCTAAACCGTCCCCGTCCCCTAATCCTAACCCTAACCCTAACCCTAACACATACCCGAAGCCTTACCCTAACTCGTCCCCTAATCCTAACCCGTACGCTAACACTAACCCGTACCCTAACACGTACGCTCAGCCTAAACCGTTGTCGTACCCTAACATGTACACTAAACCGTCACCGTCCCCTAACCCTAACCCTAACCCTAACCCTAACCCTAACCCTTACCCGAAGCCTTACCCTAGCCCGTCCCCAATTCTAACCCGTACGCTAACACTAACACGTACCCTAACACGTACACTCAACCTATAGCGTTGTCGTACCCAAACCTGTACCCTACACGGTCCCTGTCCCCTAACCCTAACCCTAACCCTAACCATTACCCGAAGCCTTACGCTAACCTGTCCCCAATCCTAAACTGTACGCTAACACTAATCCGTACCCTAACACGTACGGTTACCCTAAACCGTTGTCATACCCTAACCTGTACCCTAAACCGTCCCCGTCCCCTAACCCTAACCCTAAGCGTTACCCGAATCCTTGCCCTAACAGTCCCCTAATCCTAACCTGTACGCTAACACTAACCCGTACCATAACACGTACGTTCACCCTAAACCGTTGTCGTATCCTAAACTGTACCCTAAACCTTCCCCGTCCCCTTACTCTAACCCTAACCCTAACCCTAACCCTAACCCTTACCCGAAGCCTTACCCTAACCCGTCCCATAATCCTAACCCGTACACTAACACTAACCCGTGCCCTAACACGTATGCTCAACCTAAACTGTTGTCGTACCCTAAACCGTACCCGTCCCCGAACCTTAACCCTAACCCTAACCCTAACCCTTACCCGAAGCCTTAGCCAATCCCGTCCCCTAATGCTAACCCGTAAGCTAACACTAACCCTTGCCCTAACACGTACGCTCACCCTAAAACATTGTCGTACCCTAACCTGTACCCTAAACCTTCCCCGTCCCCTAACCCTAACCCTAACCCTAACCCTAACCCTTACCCGAAGTCTAAACTTAACCCGTCACCTAATCCTAACCCATACGGTAACACTATCCCGTGCCCTAACACGTACGCTCACCCAAAACCGTTGTCGTACCCTAACCTGTACCCTAAACCGGCCCCGTCCCCGTCCCCTAACCCTAACCCTAACCCTAACACTTACCCGAAGCCTTACCCTAACCCGTCTCCTAATCCTACCCTGTATGCCAACACTAATCCGTACCCTAACACGTACGCTCACCCTAAACCGTTGTTGTCCCCTAAACTGTACCCTAAACCAGCCCCGTCCCCGTCCCCTAACCCTAACCCTAACCCTAACACTTACCCGAAACCTTACCCTAACCCGTCTCCTAATCCTAACCCGTACGCTAACACTAACCCGTACCCTAACATGTACGCTCACCCTAAACCATTGTCGTACCCTTACCTGTACCCTAAACCGTCCCTGTCCCCTAAACCTAACCGTAAGCCGTACCCGAAGCCTTGCCCTAACCGTCACCTAATCCTAACCTGTACGCTAACACTAACCCTTACCCTAACACCTACTCTCAGCCTAAAGCGTTGCGGTACCGTAACCTGTACCCTAAACCATCCCCGTCCCCTAACCCTAACCCTAACCCTAACCCTAACTCTAACACTTACCTGAAGCCTTACCCTAACCCGTCCCCTAATCCCAACCCGTACGCTAACACTAACCCGTGCCCTAACACGTACGTTCACCCTAAACCGTTGTCGTACCCTAACCTGTACCCTAAACCGTCCCCGTCCCCTAACCTTAACCCTAACCCAAACCCTAACCCTTACCCGAAGCCTTACCCTATCCCGTCCCCTATTCCTAACCCGTACGCTAACACTAACCCGTGCCCTAACACGTACACTCACACTAAACCGTTGTTGTACCCTAAACTGTACCCTAAACCGTTCCTATCCCCGTCCGCTAACCCTAAACCTAACCCTTACCAGAAGCCTTACGCTAACCCGTCCCCTAACCCTAAACCGTACGCTAACACTAACCCATACCCTAACACGTACGATCACCCTAAATCGTTGTCGTACCCTAACCTGTACCCTAAACCGTCCCCATCCCCTAACCCTAACCATAACCCTAACCCTAACCCTTACCAGAAGCCTTATCGTAACCCGTCCCCTAATCCTAACCCGTACGCTAACACGAACCCATACGCTAAAACGTACCCTTACCCTAAACCGTTGTCGTAGCCTAACCTGTACCCTAAACCGTACCCTTCCCCTAACCCTAACCCTAACCCTAACCTTAACCCTAACCCTTACCCGAACCTTACCCTAACCCGTCCCCTAATCCTAACCCGTATGTTAACACTAACCCATACCCTAACACGTATGCTCACCCTAAACTGTTGTTGTACACTAACCTGTACTTTAAATCGTCCCCTTTCCCGTCCCCGTTCCCATCCCCTAACCCTAACCCTAACCCTAACCCTTACCCGAAGCCTTACCCTAACCTGTCCCCTAATCCTAACCCATAGGCTATCACTAACCCATACCCTAACATATACGCTCACCCTAAACCTTTGTCGTACCCTCAACTGTACCCTAAACCATCCCCGTCCCCGTCCACTAACCCTAACCCTAAACCTATCCCTTACCCGTAGCCTTACCCTAAACCGTCCCCTAAGCCTAATCCATATGCTAACACTAACCCATACCCCAACACGTACGCTCACCCTAAAACGTTGTCGTACCCTAAACTGTACCCTAAACTGTCCCCGTCTCTTAACCCTAACCCTAACACTAACCCTTACCCGAAGCCTTACCCTAACCCGTCCCCTTATCCTAACCCGTACACTAACACTAACCCGTACGCTAACACGTACGCTCACCCTAAAACATTGTCGTACCCTAACTTGTACCCTAAACCATCCCCGTCACCTTACCCTAAACCTAAACCTAACCCTTACCCGAAGCCTTACCCTAACCTGTCCCCAATCCTAAACTGTACGCTAACACTTATCCGTACCCTAACACGTACGGTTACCCTAAACCGTTGTCATACCCTAACCTGTACCCTAAACCGTCCCCATCCCCTAACCCTAACCCTAAGCGTTACCCGAATCCTTGCCCTAACAGTCCCCTAATCCTAACCTGTACGCTAACACTAAACCATACCGTAACACGTACGCTCACCCTAAACCGTTGTCGTATCCTAACCTGTACCCTAAACCTTCCCCGTCCCCTTACTCTAACCCTAACCCTAACCCTAACCCTAACCCTTACCCGAAGCCTTACCCTAACCCGTCCCATAATCCTAACCTGTACACTAACACTAACCCGTGCCCTAACACGTACGCTCAACTTAAACCGTTGTCGTACCCTAAACCGTACCCGTCCCCTAACCTTAACCCTAACCCTAACCCTAACCCTTACCCGAAGCCTTAGCCAATCCCGTCCCCTAATGCTAACCCGTACGCTAACACTAACCCTTGCCCTAACACGTACGCTCACCCTAAAACATTGTCGTACCCTAACCTGTACCCTAAACCTTCCCCGTCCCCTAACCCAAACACTAACCCTAACCCTATCCCTAACCCTTACCCGAAGCCTTACCCTAAACCGTCCCATAATCCTAAACCGTACGCTAACACTAACCTGTACCCTAACACGTACGCTCACCCTAAACCGTTGTCGTACCGTAACCTGTACCCTAAACCGTCCCCGTCCCCTAACTCTAACCCTAACCCTAACCATAAACCTAACCTTTATCCGAAGCCTTACCCTAAGCCATCCACTAATCCTAACCCGTACGCTAACAATAACCCGTACTCTAACACGTACACTCACCCTAAAACGTTGTCATACCCTAAACTGTACCCTAAACCGTCCCCATACCCTAACCCTAACCCTATCCCTAACACTAAACCTTACCCAAAGCCTTACCCTAACCCGTCCCCTAATCCTAACCCGTACGCTAACACTAACCCGTACCCTAACACGTACGCTCACCCTAAACCGATGTTGTACGCTAACCTGTACCCTAAACTGTCCCCGTCCCCATCCCCGACCCGTAACCCTAACCCTAACCCTTACCCGAAGCCTTACACTAACACGTCCACTAATCTTAACCCGTACGCTAACACTAACCCGTACCCTAACACGTACGCTCACACTAAACCGTTGTCGTACCCTAACCTGTACCCTAAACCGTCCCCGTACCCTAACCCTAACCCTAACACTTACCCAAAGCCTTACTCTAACCCGTCCCCTAATCCTAACCCGTAAGCTCACACTAACCTGTACCCTAACACGTACGCTCACCCTAAACCGTTGTCATACCCTAACCTGTACCCTAAACCGTCCCCGTCCCCTAACCCTAACCCTAACCCTAACCCTTACCCGAAGCCTTACAGTAATCCGTCCCCTAATTCTAACCGGTACGCTAACACTAACACCTACCCTAACACGTACGCTCACCCTAAACTGTTGTCGTACACTAACCTCTACCCTAAACCATTCCTGTCCTCTAACCCTAACCCTAACCCTAACCCTAAACCTAACCCTTACCCGAAGCCTTACTTTAACCCGTCCCCTAATCCTAACCCTTACGCTAACACTAACCCATACTCTAACACGTACGCTCAACATAAACCGTTGACGTACCCTAACCTGTGCCCTAAAACGTCCCCGTCCCCTAACCCTATCCCTAACCCTAACCATAACCCTAACCCTTACCCGAACTTTACGCTAACCCGTCCCCTAATCCTAACCCGTACGCTAACACTATCCCATACCCTAACACGTACGCTCAACCTAAACTGTTGTTGTACACTAACCTGTACCCTAAACCGTCCCCTTCCCCGTCCCCGTCCCCTAACTCTAATTTTAACCCTAAACCTTACCCGAAGCTTTATCCTAACTCGTCCCCAAATACTAACCCGTAGGCTATCACTAACACGTACCCTAACATGTACGGTCACCCTAATCCTTTGTCGTACCCTAACCTGTACCCTAAATCATCCCCGTCCCAGTCCCCTAACCCTAAACCTAAACCTAACCCTATCCCTTACCCGAAGTCTTACCCTAACCCGTCCCCTAATCCTAATCCGTACGCTAACACTAACCCGTACCCTATCATGTACGCTCACCCTAAACCGTTATTGTACCCTAACCTGTACCCTAAACTGTCCCCGTCCCCTAACCATAACCCTAACCCTTACCCGAAGCCTTACCCTAACCCGACTCCTAATCCTAACCCGTGCGCTAACACTAACCCGTACCCTATCATGTACGCTCACCCTAAACCATTGTAATACCCTAACATGTACCCTAAACCGTCCCCGTCGCCTAACCCTAACCCTAAACCTAACCCTAAACCTAACCCTTACCCGAAGCCTTACCCTAACCCGTCCCCTAATCCTAACCCATACGCTAACAATAACCCTTGCCCTAACACGTACGTTCACACTAAACCGTTCTCGTACACTAACCTGTACCTTAAACCATCCCCGTACCCTAACCCTTACCCTAACTTTAACCCTAACCCTTACCCGAAGCCTTACTCTAACCCGTCCCATAATCCTAACCCATACGCTTACACTAACCCATACCCTAACACGTACGCTCAACCTAAACCGTTGACGTACTCTAACCTGTACCTTAAACCGTCCCCGTCCCCTAACCCTAACCCTAACCCTAACCATAACCCTTACCCGAAGCCATACTGTATCACATCCCCTAATACTAACCCGTACGCTAACACTAACCCGTACCCTAACACGTACGCTCACCCTAAACCGTTGTCTTACCCTAATCTGTACCCTAAACCGTCCCCGACCCCGTCCCCTAACCCTAACCGTAACCTTAACCCTAAACCTTTCCCGAAGCCTTAAACAAACACGTCCCCTAAACCTAACCCGTACGCTAAACTAAACCGTACCCTAACACGTACGCTCACCCTAAATCGTTGTCGTACACTAACCTGTACCCTAAACCGTCCTCGTCCCCTAACTCTAACCCTAACCCTAACTGTAACCCTAATCCTTACCCGAAATCTTACCCTAACCCGTCACCAATCCTAACCCATACGCTATCACGTACGCTCACCCTAAACCGTTGTCGCACACTAACCTGTACCCTAAACCGTCCCCGTCTCCTAACCCTAACCCTAACCTTAAACCTAACCCTAACCCTTACCCGAATCCTTACCCTAAACCGTCCCCTAATCCTAACCCGTACGCTAACACTAAACCGTACCCTAACACGTACACTCACCCTAAAACGTTGTCATACCCTAAACTGTACCGTAAACCGTCCCCGTCCCCTAACCGTAATCCTAACCCTAACCCTAACCCTTACCCAAAGCCTTACCCTAACTCGTCCCCTAATCCTAACCCGTACGCTAACACTAACCCGTACCCTAACACGTACGCTCACCCTAAACCGTTGTCGTACCCTAACCTCTACCCTAAACCGTTACTGTCCCCTAACCCTAACCCTAACCATAACCCTAACCCTTACCCGAAGCCTTACCCTAACCCATCGCCTAATCGTAACCCGTATGCTAACACTAACCCGTACCCTAACACATACGCTCACCCTAAACCGTTGTCATACCCTAACCTGTACCCTAAACCATCCCCGTCCCCTAACCCTAAACATAACCCTAACCCTAACCCTAACCCTAACCCTTACCCGAAGCCTTACCCTAACCCGTCCACTAATCCTAATCCGTACGCTAACACTAATCCCTGCCCTAACACGTATGCTCACCCTAAAACGTTGTTGTACGCTAACCTGTACCCTAAACCTTCCCCGTCCAATAACCCTAACCCTAAACCTAACCGTAACCCTCACCCGAAGCCTTACCCTAACCCGTCTCCAATCCTAACCCGTACGTTATCACGTACGCTCACTCTAAACTGTTGTCGTACACTAACCTGTACCCTAAACCCTCCCCGTCCCCTAACCCTAACCCTAACCCTATCCCTAACCCTTACCCGAAGCCTTACCCTAACCCGTCCACTAATAATAACACGTACGCTAAAACTAACCCGTACCCTAACACGTACACTCACCTTAAAACATTGTCATACCCTAAACTGTACCCTAAACCGTCCCAGTCCCCTAACCCTAACCCTAACCCTAACCCTAACACTTACCCAAAGCCTTACCCTAACCCGTACGCTAACACTAACCTGTACCCTAACACGTACGCTCACACTAAACCGTTGTCGTACCCTCACCTGTACCCTAAACCATCCCCGTCCCCTAATCCTAACCCTAACCCTAACCCTAAACCTTACCCGAAGCCTTACCCTAACCCGTCCCCTAATCCTAACCCGTACGCTAACACTAAACGTTACCCTAACACGTATGATCATCCTAAACCGGTGTCGTACCCTAACCTGTACACTAAACCGTCCCCTAACCCTAATCCTAACCCTAACCCTAACCCTTACCCAAAGCCTTAACCTAACCCGTCCCCAATCCTAACCCGTACGATAACATTAACCCATGCCCTATCACGTACGCTCACCCTAAACGGTTGTCATACCCTAACCTGTACCCTAAACCGTCCCCGTCCCCTAACCCTAACCCTAACCCTAACG
This sequence comes from Delphinapterus leucas, assembly GCF_059928025.1. Taxonomy (NCBI): domain Eukaryota; kingdom Metazoa; phylum Chordata; class Mammalia; order Artiodactyla; family Monodontidae; genus Delphinapterus; species Delphinapterus leucas. The sequence continues at coordinate 8,989,199 of NW_028322244.1, forward strand.
CTAACCCTAAACCTAACCCTAACACTTACCCGAAACCTTTCCCTAACCCGTCCAATAATCCTAACCCGTACGCTCACACTAACCCATTACCTAACACGTACGATCACCCTAAACCGCTGTCATCCCCTAACCTGTACCTTAAACCGTCCCCGTCCCGGTCCCCTAACCCTAACCCTAACCCTAACCCTAAACCTTACGCAAAGCCTTAACCTCTCTGGTCCCCTAATCCTAACCCGTACGATAACACTAACCCATACCCTAACAAGTACGCTCACACTAAACCATTGTTCTACACTAACCTGTACCCTAAACCATCACTGTCCCCTAACCCTAACCCTAACACTTACCCTAACCCTTACCCGAAGCCTTACACTAACCCGTCCCCTAACCCTAACCCGTACGCTAACACGAACCCATACCCTAACACGTACGCTCAACCTAAAGCATTGTCGTACCCTAACCTGTACCCTAAACCTTCCCCGTCCCCTAACCCTAACCCTAACCCTAAACCTAAACCTAACCCTTACCCGAAGCCTCACCCTAACACGTCCCATAATCCTAACCCGTATGCTAACACTAACCCGTACCCTAACACGTACGCTCAACCTAAACCTTTGTTGTACCCTAACCTGTACCCTAGACCGTCCCCGTCCCCTAACGCTAACCCTAACCGTTACCTTAAGCCTTACCCTAACCCGTCCCCTAAACCTAACCCGTACGATAACACTAATCCGTACCCTAACACGTTCGCTCACCCTAAACCAATTTCGTACACTAACCTGTACCCTAAACCATTCTCGTCCCCTAACCCTAACCCTAACCATAACCCTAACACTAAACATTGTGCGAAACCTTACCCTAACCCGTCCCCTAATCCTAAACCGTACGCTAAAACTAACACGGACCCTAACACGTACGCTCACCCTAAACCATTGACGTACCCTAACCTGTACCCTAAAACGTCCCCGTCCCCTAACCCTAACCCTAACCCTAACCCTACCCATAACCCGAAGCCTTACCCTAACCCGTCCTCTACTCCTAACCCGTACGCTAACTCTAACCTGTACCCTAACACGTACGCTCACACTAAACTGTTGTCGTACACTAACCTGTACCCTATACCGTCCCCATCCCCTAACCCTAACCCTAACCCTAACCCTAAACCTTACCCGAAGCCTTACCCTAACCCATCCCCTAATCCCAACCCGTACGCTAACTCTAATCCGTACCCTAACACGTACGCTCACACTAAAACGTTGTCTTACCCTAATCTGTACCCTAAACCGTCCTCGTACCCTAACCCTAACCCTAACCCTAACCGTAACCCTAACCCTAATCCGAAGCCTTACCCTAAACCGTACCCTAATCCTAAACCGTACGCTAACACTAAACCGTACCCTAACACGTACACTAACCCTAAAACTTTGTCATACCCTAAACTGTACGCTAAACCGTCCCCGTCCCCGCCCCCTAACCCTAACCTTAACCCTAACCCTTACCCAAAGCCTTACCCTAACTCGTCCCCTAATCCTAACCCGTACGCTAACACTAACCCATACCCTAAAACGTACGCTCACCCTAATCCATTGTCGTACCCTAACCTGTACCCTAAACCGTCCCCGTCCCCTAACCCTAACCCTAACCCTAACCCTAACCCTAACCCTAACCCATACCCGAAGCCTTACACTAACTCGTCTACTAAACCTAATCCGTACGCTAACACTAATCCCTGCCCTAACACGTACGCTCACCCTAAACCGTTGTCGTACGCTAACCTGTACACTAAACCGTCCCCGTCCCCTAACCCTAACCCTAACCCTAACCCTAAGCCTTACCGGAAGCCTTACCCTAACCCGTCCCCTAATCCTAACCCGTACCCTAACACTAATCTGTACCCTAACATATACGCTCACCCTTTACCGTTGTCGTACACTAACCTGTACCCTAAACCGTCCCTGTCCCCTAACCCTAACCCTAACCCTAACCCTTACCCGAAGCCTTACCCTAACCCGTCCCCTAATCCTAACCCGTATGCTAACACTAAACCATAGCCTAACACGTACGCTCACCCTAAACCGTTGTCGTACACTAACCTGTACCCTAAACAGTCCCCGTCCCCTAACCCTAACCTTAACCCTAACCCTAACCCTTACCCGAAGCCTTACCCTAAACTGTCCCCTAACCCTAACCTGTACGCTAACACTAACCCGTGCCCTAACACGTACGCTCACCCTAAACCGTTGTCGTAACCTAACCTGTACCCTAAACCATCCCCGTCCCCTAACCCTATACGTAACCCTAAAGCTAACCCTATCTCTAACCCTTACCCAAAGCCTTACCTAACCTGTCCACTACTCCGAAAACGTACGCTAACACTAACCCGTACCCTAACACTTATGCTCACCCTACACCGTTGTCGTACCCTAAACTGTACCCTAAACGGTCCCCGTCCCCTAACCCTAACCCTAACCTTAACCCTAACACTAACACTTACCCGAAGCCTTACCCTAACCCGTCCCCTAATCCTAATCCGTACGCTAACACTAACCCGTGCCCTAACACGTACGGTCACACTAAACCGTTGTCGTACAATAAACTGTACCCTAAACCATCCCGTCCCCTAACACTAACCCTAACCCTAACCCTAACCCTTACCCGAAGCTTTACCCTAACCCGTCCCTTAATCCTAACCCGTACGCTAAAACTAACCCGTGCCCTAACACGTACGCTCACCCTAAACCATTGTCGTACCCTAAACTGTAACCTAAACCGTCCCCGTCCCCTAACCCTAACCCTAAACCTAACCCTAAACCTCACCCGAAGCCTTACCCTAACCCGTCACCAATCCTAACCCGTACGCTATCACGTACGCTCACCCTAAACTGTTGTCGTACACTAACCTGTACCCTAAACCCTCCGGGTAATCTAACCCTAACCCTAACGTTAACCCTATCCCTAACCCTTACCCGAAGCCTTACCCTAACCCGTCCACTAATCCTAACACGTACGCTAAAACTGACCCATACCCTAACACGTACACTCACCCTAAAACATTGTCATACCCTAAACTGTACCCTAAACCGTCCCCGTCCCCTAACCCTAACCCTAACCCTAAACCTTACCCGAAGCCTTACCCTAACCCGTCCCCTAATCCTAACCCGTACGCTAACACTAACTGGTACCCTAACACGTATGCTCATCCTAAACCGGTGTCGTACTCTAACCTGTACACTAAACCGTCCCCTGACCCTAACCCTAACCCTAACCCTAACCCTAACTCTAACCCTTGCCCGAAGCCTTAACCTAACCCGTCCCCAATCCTAACCCGTACGCTAACACTAACCCGTGCCCTAACACGTACGCTCACCCTAAACCGTTGTCGTACCCTAACCTGTACCCTAAACCGTCCCCTAACCCTAAACCTAAACCTAAACCTAACCCTAACCCTAACCCTAAACCTAAACCTAACCCTAACCCTAACACCTAACCCTAACCCTAACCCTAACCCTAACTCTAACCCTAACCGTAACACCTAAACCTAACCCCTAACCCTAACCCTAACCCTAAACCTAACCCTAACCCTAACCCCTAACCCTAACCCGAAACCTAACCGTAACCCTAACCCTAACCCTAACCCTAACCCTAAACCCTAACCCTAACCCTAACACTAACACTAACCCTAACCCTAAACCCTAACCCTAACCCTAACCCTAACCCTAACCCTAAACCCTAACCCTAACCCTAACCCTAACCCTAACCCTAACCCTAACCCTAACCCTTACCCGAAGCCTTACCCTCACCCGTCCCCTAATCCTAACCCGTACGCTAACACTAACCCGTACTCTAACACGTACGCTCACCCTAAACCGTTGTCGTACCCTAACCTGTACCCTAAACCGTCCCCGTCCCCGTCCCCTAGCCCTAACCCTAACCCTAACCCTAACCCTTACCCGAAGTCTTACACTAACACGTCCCTTAATCCTAACCCGTACGCTAACACTAATCCTTACCCTAACACGTACTCTCACCCTAAAACCTTGTTGTACCCTAACATGTACCCTAAACCATCCCCGTCCCCTAACCCTAACCCTAACCATAACCCTAACCCTAACCCTTACCCGAAGTCTAAACTTAACCCGTCCCCTAATCCTAACCCGTACGGAAACACTAACCCGTGCCCTAACACGTACGCTCACCCTAAAACGTTGTTGTACCCTAACCTGTACCCTAAACCGTCCCACTCCCCTAACCCTAACCCTAACCCTAACCCTAACCCTTACCCGAAGCCTTACACTAACCCGTCCCCTAATCCTAACCCGTACGCCAACACTAATCCGTACCCTAACACGTATGCTCACGCTTAACCGTTGTTGTCCCCTAACCTGTACCCTAAACCATCCCCGTCCCCTAACTCTAACCCTAACCCTAACCCTAACACTTAACCAAAGCCTTACCCTAACCCGTCTCCTAATCCTAACCCATACGCTAACACTAACCCGTACCCTAACACGTATTCTCACCCTAAACCATTGTCGTACCCTAACCTGTACCCTAAGCCGTACCCGTCCCCTAACCCTAACCCTAAGCCGTACCCGAAGCTTTGCCCTAACGGTCCCCTAATTGTAAACTGTACGCTAACACTAACCCGTACCTTAACACGTACGCTCACCCTAAACTTTTGTCGTACACTAACCTGTACCCTGCACCGTCCCCGTCCCCTAACCCTAACCGTAACCCTAAACATACCCGAAGCCTTACCCTAACCCGTCCCCTAATCCTAACCCGTACGCTAACACTAACCCATACCCTAACACGTACGCTCACCCTAAACCGTTGTCGTATCCTAACCTGTACCCTAAACCGTCCCCGTCCCCGTCCCCGTCCCCTAACCCTAACGCTAAACCTAACCCTAACCCGAAGCCTTACCCTAACACGTCCACTAACCCTAACCCGTACGCTAACACTAACACTTGCCTTAACACATACGCTCACCCTAAACCGTTGTCGTACCCTAACCTGTACCCTAAACCGTCCCCATCCCCGTCCCCGTCCCCTAACCCTAACCCTAAACCTAACTCTTACCCGAAGCCTTAACCTAACCCGTCCCCTAATCCTAAACCGTACGCTAACACTAACCCATACACTAACACGTACGCTCACCCTAAACAGTTGTCGTACCCTAACCTGTACCCTAAAGCATCCCCGTCCCCAATCCTAACCGTAACCGTAACCCTAACCCTTACTCTAAGTCTTAACCTAACCCGTCCCCTAATCCTAACACGTAGGCTAACACTAACCCGTACCCTAACATGTAGGCCCACCCTAAACCGTTGTCGTACCCTAACCTTACCCTAAACGGTCCCCGTCCCCTAACCCTAACCCTAAACCTAACCCTAAACCTTACCCGAAGCCTTACCCTAACCCGTCCCCTAATCCTAACCTGTACGCTAACACAAACCCGTACCCTTACACGTACGCTCACCCTATACGGTTGTCGTACCCAAACCTGTACCCTACACGGTCCCCGTCCCCTAACCCTAACCCTAACCCTTAACCGAAGCCTTACCCTAACCTGTCTCCAATCCTAACCCGTACGCTAACACGAACCCATACCCTAACACGTACGGTTATCCTAAACCGTTGTCGTACCCTAACCTGTACCCTAAACCGTCCCCGTCCCCTAACCCTAAACCTAAGCGTTACCCGAATCCTTGCCCTAACAGTCCCCTAATCCTAACCTGTACGCTAACAGTCACCCGTACCCTAACATGTACGCTCACCCTAAACCGTTGTCGTATCCTAACCTGTACCCTAAACCTTCCCCGTCCCCTAACTCTAACCCTAACCCTAACCCTAACCCTTACCCGAAGCCTTACCCTAACCTGTCGCCTAACCCCAACCCGTACGCTATCACTAACCCGTGCCCTAACACGTACGCTCAACCTAAACCATTGTCGAACCCTAACCTGTACCTTAAACCGTCCCCGTCCCCTAACCTTAACCCTAACCCTAACCCTAACCCTTACCCGAAGCCTTAACCTATCCCGTCCCCTAATGCTAACCCGTACGCTAACACTAACCCATGCCCTAACACGTACGCTCACCCTAAAACATTGTAGTACCCTAACATGTACCCTAAGCCTAACCCTAACCCTAACCCTAACCCTAACCCTTACCCGAAGTCTAAACTTAACCCGTCACCTAATCCTAACCTGTACGGTAACACTAACCCGTGCCCTAACACGTATGCTCACCCAAAACGGTTGTCGTACCCTAACCTGTACCCTAAACCGTCCTCGTCCCCTAACCCTAACCCTAACCCTAACCGTAAACCTTACCCGAAGCCTTTCCTAACCCGTCCCTTAATCCTAACCCGTATGCCAACACTAATCCGTACCGTAACACGTATGCTCACCCTAAACCATTGTCGTACCCTAAACAGTACCCTAAACCGTCCCTGTCCCCTAACCTTAACCCTAACCCTAACCCTAACCCTTAACCGAAGCCTTACCCTATCCCGTCCACTAATCCTAACCCGTACGCTAACACTAACCCGTGCCCTAACACGTACGCTCACCCTAAATCGTTGACGTACCATAACCTGTACCCAAAACCGTTCCCGTCCCCGTCCCCGTCCGCTAACCCTAACCCTAACCCTTACCAGAAGCCTTACGCTAACCCGTCACCTAACCCTAAACCGTACGCTAACACTAACCCGTACCCTAACACGTACGATCACCCTAAACCGTTGTCGTACCCTAACCTGTACCCTAAACCGTCCCTATCCCCTAACCCTAACCCTAACCCTAACCCTAACCCTTACCAGAAGCCTTATCGTAACCCATCCCCTAATCCTGTACCGTACGCTAACACTAACCCGTACCCTAACACGTACGCTCACACTAAACCGTTGTCGTACCCTAACCTGTACCCTAAACCGTCCCTGTCTGCTAACCCTAACCCTAACCCTACCCTAACCCTTACCCGAAGCCTTAACCTAACCCGTCCCCTAACCCTAACCCGTACGTTAACACTAAACCGTACCCTAAAACGTATGCTCACCCTAAACCGTTGTCGTAACCTAAGCTGTACCCTAAACCGTCCCCGTCCCCTAACGCTAACCCTAACCCAATCCCTAACCCTAAACCTTACCCGCAGCCTTAGGCTAACCCGTCCCCTAATCCTAACCCGTACGCTAACACTAACCCGTACCCTAACACGTACGCTCACCCTAAACCGTAGTCATACCCTAATCTGTACCCTAAACCGTCCCCGTCCCCGTCCCCTACTCCCTAAAACTAACCCTAACCCTAACCCTTTCCCGAAGCCTTACCCTAACACGTCCCCTAATCCTAACCCGTACGCTAACACTAACCCGTACCCTAACACGTACAATTACCCTAAACCGTTTTCGTACCCTAATCTGTACCCTAAACCGTCCCCGTCCTCTAACCCTAACCCTAACCCTTATCCGAAGCCTTACCCTAACCCGTCACGAATCCTAACCCGTACGCTATCACGTACGCTCACCCTAAACTGTTGTCGTACACTAACCTGTACCGTAAACTGTCCCCGTCCCTTTAACCTAAGCCTTACCGGAAGCCTTACTCTAACCCGTCCCCTAATCCTAACCCGTACCCTAACACTAATCTGTACCCTAACACGTATGCTCACCCTAAGCCATTGTCGTACCCTAACATGTACCCTAAACCATACCCATCCCCTAACCCTAACACTAATCCTAACCCTAACCCTAACCCTAACCCTTACCCGAAGCCTTACCCTAACCCGTCCCCTAATCCTAACCCGTACGCTAACACTAACCCGTGCCCTAAGACGTACGCTCACACTAAACCGTTGTCTTACCCTAATCTGTAGCCTAAACCGTCCCCTAACCCTAACCCTAACCCTAACCCTAACCCTTACCCGAAGCCTTACCATAAACCGTCCCCTAATCCTAAGTCTTACGCTAACACTAAACCGTACTCTAACACATACGTTCACCCTAAACCGTTTTCGTACCCTAACCTGTACCCTAAACCGTCCCCTTCCCCGTCCCCGTCCCCTAACACTAACCCTAACCCTTACCCGAAGCCTTACTGTAACCCGTCCCATAATCCTAACCCGTACGCTAACACTAACCCGTATCCTAAAACATATGCTCCCCCTAAATCGTTGTCGTACCCTAACCTGTACCCTAAACCATCGCCGTCACCTAACCCTAACCCTAACCCTAACCCTAACCCTTACCCGAAGCCTTACCTAACCCGTCCCCTAATCCTAACCCGTACGCTAACACTAAACTCTACGCTAACACGTATGCTCGCCCTAAACCGTTGTCGTACACTAACCTGTACCCTAAACCGTCCCCGTCCCCTAACCCTCACCCTAACCCTAACCCTAACCCTAACCCTTACCCGAAGCATTACACTAACCCGTCCCTTAATCCTAACCCAGACGCTAACACTAACACGAACCCTAACACGTATGCTCACCCTAAACCGTTGTCATACACTAACCTGTACCCTAAACCGTCCCCGTCCCCGTTCCCTAACCCTAACCCTAACGCTAATCCTTACCCGAAGCCTTACCCTAACCCGCCCCCTAAACCTCACCCGTACGCTAACACTAACCTGTACCCTAACACGTACCCTCACCCTAAACCGTTGTTGTACACTAACCTGTACCCTAAAGTGTCCCCGTCCCCTAACCCTAACCCTAACCCTAACCCTACCACTAACACTTACCCGAAGCCTTACCCTAACCCGTCCCCTAATCCTAACCCGTACGCTAACACTAACACGTACCCTAACACGTATGCTCACCCTAAACCGTTGTCGTACCCTAACCTGTACCCTAAACCGTCCCCATCACCTAACCCTAACCATAACACTAACCCTAACACTAAACCTTACCTGAAGCCTTACCCTAAACCGTCCCCTAATCCTAACCCGTACTCTAACACTAATCTGTAACCTAACTCGTACGCTCACCCTAAACCGTTGTCGTACCCTAACCTGTACCCTTAACCATCCCCGTCCCCGTCCCCTAACCCTAACCCTAACCCTAAACCTATCCCTTACCCGAAGCCTTACCCTAACTCGTCCCCTAATCCGAACCCGTACGCTAACACTAACCCATACCCTAACACGTATGCTCACCCTAAACCGTTGTCGTACACTAAACTGTACCCTAAACCGTACCCGTCCCCTAACACTAACCCTAACCTTAACCGTAACCCTAACCCTTACCCGAAACCTTAAACTAACCCGTTCCCTATTCCTAACCCGTACGCTAACATTAACCCATACCCTAACACTTACGCTCACCGTAAACCGTTGTAGTACCCTAAACTGTACCCTAAACCGTCCCAGTCCCCTAACCCTAACCCTAACCCTTACCCGAAGCCTTACCGTAACCCGTCCCCTAATCCTAATCCGTATGCTAACACTAACCGTACCCTAACATGTACGCTCAACCTAAACCACTGTCGTACCCTAACCTGTACCCTAAACCGTCCCCATCCCCTAACCCTAACCCTAACACAAACCCTAACCCTAAACCTTACCCGAAGCCTTACCTTAAACCGTCCCCTATTCCTAACACGTACGCTAACACTAACCCGTACACTAACACGTACGCTCACCCTAAACCGTTGTCGTACCGTAATCTGTACCCTAAACCGTCCCCGTCCCCGTCCCCTACTCCCTAAACCTAACCCTAACCCTAACCCTTTCCCGAAGCCTTACCCTAACACATCCCCAATCCTAACCCGTACGCTAACACTAAACCGTACCCTAACACGTACGCTGAACCTAAACCGTTGTCGTACCCTAATCTGTACCCTAAACCGTCCCCGTCCGCTAACCCTAACCCTAACCCTAACCTTAACCCTAACCCTTACCCGAAGCCTTACCCTAACCCTTCATCAATCCTAACCCGTACGCTATCACGTACGCTCACCCTAAACAGTTGTCGTACACTAACCTGTACCCTAAGCCTTCCCCATCCCCTAACCCTAACCCTAACCCTTACCCTATCCTTAACCCTTACCCGAAGCCTTACACTAAACCATCCCCTAATCCTAACCCGTACGCTAACACTAACCTGTACCCTAACATGTACACTCAACCTAAACCGTTGTCGTACACTAACCTGTACCCTAAAACGTCCTGGTCCCCTAACTGTAATCCTATCCCTAACCCTAAACCTAACCTTTACCCGAAGCCTTACCCTAACCCGTCCCCTAAACCTTACCCGTACGCTAACACTAACCCGTGCCGTAACACGTACGCTCACCCTAAAACGTCGTACCCTAACATGTACACTAAACCGTCCCCTACCCCGTCCCCATCCCCGTCCCCTAACCCTAACCCTAACCTGTACCCTAAACAATCCCCGTCCCCGTCCCCTAACCCTAACCCTAACCCTAAACCTATCCCTTACCCGAAGCCTTACCCTAAGTCGTCCCCTAATCCTAACCCGTACGCTAACACTAACCCATACACTAACACGTACGCTCCCCCTAAACCGTTGTCGTACCCTAACCTGTACCCTAAACCGTCCCCGTCCCCTAACCCTAACCCTAACCCTTACCCTAAACCTTACCCTAAGTCTTAACCTAACCCGTCCCCTAATCCTAACTCGTAGGCTAACACTAACCCGTACCCTAACACGTAGGCTCACCCTAAACCGTTGTCATACCCTAATCTTACCCTAAACCGTCCCCGTCCCCTAACCCTAACCCTAATCCTAACCCTAACCCTTACCCGAAGCCTTACCCTAACCCATTGCCTAATCCTAACCCGTACACTAACACTAACACGTACCCTAACACATACACTCACCCTATACCGTTGTCGTACCCAAACCTGTACCCTACACGGTCCCCGTCCCCTAACCCTAACCCTAACCCTTACCCGAAGCCTTACCCTAACCTGTCCCCAATCCTAACCCGTACGCTAACACTAACCCGTACCCTAACACGTACGGTTACCCTAAACCTTTCTCATACCCTAACCTGTACCCTAAACCGTCCCCGTCCCCTAACCCTAAACCTAAGCGTTACCCGAATCCTTGCCCTAACAGTCCCCTAATCCTAAACTGTACGCTAACACTAACCCGTACCCTAACACGTACGCTCACCCTAAACCGTTGTCGTATCCTAACCTGTACCCTAAACCTTCCCCGTCCCCTAACACTAACCCTAACCCTAACCCTAACCCTAACCCTTACCGGAAGCCTTACCCTAACCCGTCCTCTAACCCCAACCCGTACGCTGACACTAACCCGTGCCCTAACACGTACGCTCAACCTAAACCGTTGTCGTACCCTAACCTGTACCCTAAACCGTCCCCGTCCCCTAACCTTAACCCTAAACCTAACCCTAACCTTACCCGAAGCCTTAGCCTATCCCGTCCCCTAATGCTAACCTGTACGCTAACACTAACCCATGCCCTAACACGTACGCTCACCCTAAAACTCTGTAGTACCCTAACCTGTACCCTAAACCTTCCCCGTCCCCTAAGCCTAACCCTAACCCTAACCCTAACCCTAACCCTTACCCGAAGTCTAAACTTAACCCGTCACCTAATCCTAACCCGTACGGTAACACTAACCTGTGCCCTAACACGTATGCTCACCCAAAACCGTTGTCGTACCCTAACCTGTACCCTAAACCGTCCTCGTCCCAACCCTAACCCTAACCCTAACCGTAAACCTTACCCGAAGCCTTACCCTAACCCGTCCCTTAATCCTAACCCGTACGCTAACACTAATCCGTACCCTAACACGTACTCTCACCCTAAAACCTTGTTGTACCCTAACATGTACCCTAAACCATCCCCGTCCCCTAACCCTAACCCTAACCGTAACCCTAACCCTAACCCTTACCCGAAGTCTAAACTTAACCCGTCCCCTAATCCTAACCCTTACGGAAACACTAACCCGTGCCCTAACACGTACGCTCACCCTAAACCGTTGTTGTACGCTAACCTGTACCCTAAACCGTCCCACTCCCCTATCCCTAACCCTAACCCTAACCCTTACCCGAAGCCTTACACTAACCCGTCCCCTAATCCTAACCTGTACGCCAACACTAATCTGTACCCTAACACGTATGCTCACGCTTAACCGTTGTTGTCCCCTAACCTGTACCCTAAACCATCCCCGTCCCCTAACCCTAACCCTAACCCTAAGCCGTACCCGAAGCTTTGCCCTAACCGTCCCCTAATCGTAAACTGTACGCTAACATTAACCCGTACCCTAACACGTACGCTCACCCTAAACTTTTGTCGTACCCTAACCTGTACCCTGTACCGTCCCCGTCCCCTAACCCTAACCCTAACCGTAACCCTAAACATACCCGAAGCCTTACCCTAACCCGTCCCCTAATCCTAACCCGTACGCTAACACTAACCCATACCCTAACACGTACGCTCACCCTAAACCGTTGTCGTATCCTAACCTGTACCCTAAACCGTCCCCGTCGCCGTCCCCGTCCCCTAACCCTAACGCTAAACCTAACCCTAACCCGAAGCCTTACCCTAACACGTCCACTAACCCTAACCCGTACGCTAACACTAACTCGTGCCTTAACACGTACGCTCACCCTAAACCGTTGTCGTACCCTAACCTGTACCCTAAACCGTCCCCGTCCACGTCCCCTAACCCTAACCCTAAACCTAACTCTTACCCGAAGCCTTAAACTAACCCGTCCCCTAATCCTAAACCGTACGCTAACACTAACCCATACACTAACATGTACGCTCACCCTAAACAGTTGTCGTACCCTAACCTGTACCCTAAACCATCCTCGTCCCCTAACCCTAACCGTAACCGTAACCCTAACCCTTACCCTAAGTCTTAACCTAACCCGTCCCCTAATCCTAACACGTAGGCTAACACTAACCCGTACCCTAACATGTAGGCTCACCCTAAACCGTTGTCGTACCCTAACCTTACCCTAAACGGTCCCCGTCCCCTAACCCTAACCCTAACCCTAACCCTAAACCTTACCCGAAGCCTTACCCTAACACGTCCCCTATTCCTAACCTGTACGCTAACACAAACCCGTACCCTTACACGTACGCTCACCCTATACGGTTGTTGTACCCAAACCTGTACCCTACACGGTCCCCGTCCCTAACCCTAACCCTAACCCTTAACCGAAGCCTTACCCTAACCTGTCCCCAATCCTTACCCGTACGCTAACACTAACCCATACCCTAACACGTACGGTTATCCTAAACCTTTGTCATACCCTAACCTGTACCCTAAACCTTCCCCGTCCCCTAACCCTAACCCTAACCCGAACCCTAAACCTAACCCTTACCCGAAGCCTCACCCTAACACGTCCCCTAATCCTAACCCGTACGCTAACACTAACCCGTACCCTAACACGTACGCTCACCCTAAACCGTTGTCGTACCCTAACCTGTACCCTAGACCGTCCCCGTCCCCTAACCCTAACCCTAACCCTAACCCTAACCATTACCTTAAACCTTACCCTAACCCGTTCCCTCATCCTAACCCGTATGCTAACAATAATCCGTACCCTACACGTTCGCTCACCCTAAACCGATGTCGTACCCTAACCTGTACCCTAAACCGTCCTCGTCCCCTAACCCTAACCATAACCGTAACCCTAACACTAACCATTACCCGCAGCCTTACCCTAACCCGTCCCCTAATCCTAACCCGTACGCTAAAACTAACACGTACCCTAACACGTACGCTCACCCAAAACCGTTGACATACCCTAACCTGTACCCTAAACCGTCCCCATCCCCTAACCCTAAACCTAACCCTAACGCTATACATAACCGGAAGCCTTACCCTAACCCGTCCCCTAATCCTAAACCGTACGCTAACACTAACCCGTACCCTAACACATACCCTCACTCTAAACCGTTGTCGTACACTAACCTTTACCCTAAACGGTCCCTGTCCCCTAACCCTCTCCATAACCCTAAACCTAACTCTTACCCGAAGCCTTACCCTAACGCGTCACCGAATCCTAACCCATACGCTAACACTAACCCATACCCTAAAACGTACGCTCACCCTAAACCGTTGTCGTACCCTAACCTGTAACCTACACCGTCCCCGTCCCCTAACACTAACCCTAACCCTAACCCTTACCCAAAGCCTTATCCTAACCTGTCACATAATCCTAACCCGTACACTATCACTAACGCCTACCCTAACACGTACGCTCACTCTAAACCGTTGTCGTACCCTAACCTGTACCCTAAACTGTCCCCGTCCCCTAACCCTAACCCTAACCCTTACCCGAAGCCTTACCCTATCACGGACCCTAATCCTAACCCGTACGCTAACACTAACCCATACCCTAACACGTACGCTCACACTAAACCGTTGTCGTACTCTAACCTGTACCCTAAACCGTCCCCGTCCCCTATCCCTAACCCTAACCCTAACCCTAACACTTACCCAAAGCCTACCCTAACGCGTCCCCTAATCCTAAACCGTACGCTAACACTAACCCGTGCCCTAACACGTATGCTCACCCTAAACCGTTGTCGTACACTAACCTGTATCCTAAACCGTCCCGGTCCCCGTCCCCGAAACCTAACCCTAACCCTAAGCCTCACCCTTACTCGAAGCCTTATCCTAACCCGCCCCTAATCCTAACCCGTACGCTAACAGTAACCCGTACCCTAACCAGTACGCTCACCCTAAACCGTGGTCGTACCCGAACCTGTACCCTAAACCGTCTCTGTCCCCTGACCCTAACCCTAACCCTAACCCTAACCCTAAACCTTACCCGAAGCCTTCCACTAACCCGTCCCCTAATCCTAACCCGTACGCGAACTCTAACCCGTACCCTAACACGTACGCTGACCCTAAACCGTTCTCGTACACTAACCTGTACCCTAAACCATCCCCGTCCCCTAACCCTAAACCTAAACCTAACCCTAACCCTTACCCGAAGACTTACCCTAACCCGTCCCCTTATACTAAACCGTACGCTAACACTAACACGTACCCTAACACGTACGCTCACCCTAAACCGTTGTCGTACACTAACCTGTACCCTAAACCGTCCCCGTCGCCTAACACTAACCCTAACCCTAACCCTAACCCGAACCCTTACCCGAACCCTTACCCTAACACTTCCCCTAATCCTAACCCGTACGCTAACACTAAACCGTACCCTAACACGTACGCTCACCCTAAATCGTTGTCGTACTCTAACCTCTACCCTAAACCGTCTCCGTATGCTAACCCTAACCCTAACCCTAACACTTACCCTTACCTGAAGCCTTACCGTAACACGTCCCGTAATCCTAACCCGTACGCTAACACTAACCCGTTACCTAACACGTACGCTCACCCTAAACTGCTGTCATCCCCTAACCTATACCTTAAACCATCCCCGTTCCTGTCCCCTAAACCTAACCCTAACCCTAAACCTAACCCTTACCCGATTCCTTACCCTAAACCGTCCCCTAATCTGAACCCGTACGCTAACACTAACCCGTACCCTAACACGTATGCTCACCCTAAACCGTTGTCGTACCCTAACCTGTGCCCTAAACCGTCCTCGTCCCCTAACCATAACCCTAACCGTAACCCTAACACTAACCGTTACCCGCAGCATAACACTAACCCGTCCCTTAATCCTAACCCGTACGCTAATACTAACCCGTACCCTAACACGTACGCTCACCCTAAACCGTTGACGTACCCTAACCTGTACCCTAAACCATCCCCGTCCCTAACCCTAACCCTAACCCTAACCCTAACCCTACCCCTTACCCGAAGCCTTACCCTAACCCGTCCCCTAAGCCTAACCCGTACGCTAACACTAACCCGTACCCTAAAACGTACGCTCACACTAAACTGTTGTCGTACACTAACCTGTACCCTATACCGTCCCAGTCCCCTAACCCTAACCCTAAACCTAACCCTTACCCGAAGCCTTACCCTAACCATTCCCCTAAACCTAATCCGTATGCTAACAGTAACACCTACCCTAAAACGTATGCTCACCCTAAACCGTTGTCATACCCTAACCTTTACCCTAAACCGTCCCCGTCCCCTAAACTTAACCCTAACACTAACCCTAAACCTAAACCTTACCCGAAGCCTTGCCCTAACCCGTCCCCTAATCCTAACCCGTACACTAACTCTAACCCGTACCCTAACACGTACTCTCACCCTAAACCGTTGTCTTACCCTAATCTGTACCCTAAACCGTTCCCGTCCCCGTCCCCTAACCCTAACCATAACCTTAACCCTAAACATTTCCCGAAGCCTTACACTAACACGTCCCCTAATCCTAACCCATACGCTAACACTAAACCGTACCCTAACACGTAGGCTCACCCTAAATAGTTGTCGTACCCTAACCTGTACCCTAAACCTTCCTCGTGCCCTAACCCTAACCCTAACCCTAACTGTATCCCTAATCCTTACCCGAAGCCTTACCCTAACCCGTCACCAATCCTAACCCATATGCTATCATGTACGCTCACCGTAAAACTTTGTCGCACACTAAACTGTACCCTAAATCATCCACGTCTCCTAACCCTAACCCTAACCCTAAACCTAACCCTAACCCTTACCCGAAGCCTTACCCTAAACCGTCCCCTAATCCTAACCTGTATGCTAACACTAAACCGTACTGTAACACGTACACTGACCCTAAAACGTTGTCATACTCTAAACTGTACCGTAAACCGTCCCCGTCCCCTAACCCTAACCCTAACCCTAACCCTAACCCTTACCCAAAGCCTTACCCTAACCTGTCCCCTAATCCTAACCCGTACGCTAACACTAACCCATACCTTAACACGTACGCTCACCCTAAACCGTTGTCGTACACTAACCTGTACCCTAAACAGTCCCCATCCCCTATCCCTAACCCTAACCCTAACCCTAACCCTTACCCGAAGCCTTACCCTAACCCGTCCCCTAATCCTAACCCGTACGGTAACACTAACCCGTGCCCTAACACGTACGCTCACCCTAAACCGTTGTCGTACCCTAACCTGTACCCTAAACCGTCCCCGTCCCCTAACCCTAACCCTAAACCTAACCCTAACCCTAACCCTAAACCTAACCATTACCTGAAGCCTTACACTAACACATCCACTAATCCTAAACCGTACGCTAACACTAACCCGTACCCTAACATGTACGCTCACCCTAAACCGTTCTCGTACCCTAACCTGTACCCAAACCGTCCCCGTCCCCGTCCCCTAACCCTAACCCTAACCCTAACCCTAACCCATACCCGAAGCCTTACACTAACCCGTCCACTAAACCTAATCCGTATGCTAACACTAACCTGTGCCCTAACACGTACGCTCACCCTAAACCGTTGTCGTATGCTAACCTGTACACTAAACCGTCCCCTAACCCTAACCCTAACCCTAACCCTAACCCTAACCCTTACCTGAAGCCTTACCCTAACACGTCCCCTAATCCTAACCCGTACGCTAACACTAACCCGTGCCCTAAGACGTACGCTCACACTAAACCGTTGTCTTACCCTAATCTGTAGCCTAAACCGTCCCCTAACCCTAACCCTAACCCTAACCCTAACCCTTACCCGAAGCCTTACCATAAACCGTCCCCTAATCCTAAGTCTTACGCTAACACTAAACCGTACTCTAACACATACGTTCACCCTAAACCGTTTTCGTACCCTAACCTGTACCCTAAACCGTCCCCTTCCCCGTCCCCGTCCCCTAACACTAACCCTAACCCTTACCCGAAGCCTTACTGTAACCCGTCCCATAATCCTAACCCGTACGCTAACACTAACCCGTATCCTAAAACATATGCTCCCCCTAAATCGTTGTCGTACCCTAACCTGTACCCTAAACCATCGCCGTCACCTAACCCTAACCCTAACCCTAACCCTAACCCTTACCCGAAGCCTTACCTAACCCGTCCCCTAATCCTAACCCGTACGCTAACACTAAACTCTACGCTAACACGTATGCTCGCCCTAAACCGTTGTCGTACACTAACCTGTACCCTAAACCGTCCCCGTCCCCTAACCCTCACCCTAACCCTAACCCTAACCCTTACCCGAAGCATTACACTAACCCGTCCCTTAATCCTAACCCAGACGCTAACACTAACACGAACCCTAACACGTATGCTCACCCTAAACCGTTGTCATACACTAACCTGTACCCTAAACCGTCCCCGTCCCCGTTCCCTAACCCTAACCCTAACGCTAATCCTTACCCGAAGCCTTACCCTAACCCGCCCCCTAAACCTCACCCGTACGCTAACACTAACCTGTACCCTAACACGTACCCTCACCCTAAACCGTTGTTGTACACTAACCTGTACCCTAAAGTGTCCCCGTCCCCTAACCCTAACCCTAACCCTACCACTAACACTTACCCGAAGCCTTACCCTAACCCGTCCCCTAATCCTAACCCGTACGCTAACACTAACACGTACCCTAACACGTATGCTCACCCTAAACCGTTGTCGTACCCTAACCTGTACCCTAAACCGTCCCCATCACCTAACCCTAACCATAACACTAACCCTAACACTAAACCTTACCTGAAGCCTTACCCTAAACCGTCCCCTAATCCTAACCCGTACTCTAACACTAATCTGTAACCTAACTCGTACGCTCACCCTAAACCGTTGTCGTACCCTAACCTGTACCCTTAACCATCCCCGTCCCCGTCCCCTAACCCTAACCCTAACCCTAAACCTATCCCTTACCCGAAGCCTTACCCTAACTCGTCCCCTAATCCGAACCCGTACGCTAACACTAACCCATACCCTAACACGTATGCTCACCCTAAACCGTTGTCGTACACTAAACTGTACCCTAAACCGTACCCGTCCCCTAACACTAACCCTAACCTTAACCGTAACCCTAACCCTTACCCGAAACCTTAAACTAACCCGTTCCCTATTCCTAACCCGTACGCTAACATTAACCCATACCCTAACACTTACGCTCACCGTAAACCGTTGTAGTACCCTAAACTGTACCCTAAACCGTCCCAGTCCCCTAACCCTAACCCTAACCCTTACCCGAAGCCTTACCGTAACCCGTCCCCTAATCCTAATCCGTATGCTAACACTAACCGTACCCTAACATGTACGCTCAACCTAAACCACTGTCGTACCCTAACCTGTACCCTAAACCGTCCCCATCCCCTAACCCTAACCCTAACACAAACCCTAACCCTAAACCTTACCCGAAGCCTTACCTTAAACCGTCCCCTATTCCTAACACGTACGCTAACACTAACCCGTACACTAACACGTACGCTCACCCTAAACCGTTGTCGTACCGTAATCTGTACCCTAAACCGTCCCCGTCCCCGTCCCCTACTCCCTAAACCTAACCCTAACCCTAACCCTTTCCCGAAGCCTTACCCTAACACATCCCCAATCCTAACCCGTACGCTAACACTAAACCGTACCCTAACACGTACGCTGAACCTAAACCGTTGTCGTACCCTAATCTGTACCCTAAACCGTCCCCGTCCGCTAACCCTAACCCTAACCCTAACCTTAACCCTAACCCTTACCCGAAGCCTTACCCTAACCCTTCATCAATCCTAACCCGTACGCTATCACGTACGCTCACCCTAAACAGTTGTCGTACACTAACCTGTACCCTAAGCCTTCCCCATCCCCTAACCCTAACCCTAACCCTTACCCTATCCTTAACCCTTACCCGAAGCCTTACACTAAACCATCCCCTAATCCTAACCCGTACGCTAACACTAACCTGTACCCTAACATGTACACTCAACCTAAACCGTTGTCGTACACTAACCTGTACCCTAAAACGTCCTGGTCCCCTAACTGTAATCCTATCCCTAACCCTAAACCTAACCTTTACCCGAAGCCTTACCCTAACCCGTCCCCTAAACCTTACCCGTACGCTAACACTAACCCGTGCCGTAACACGTACGCTCACCCTAAAACGTCGTACCCTAACATGTACACTAAACCGTCCCCTACCCCGTCCCCATCCCCGTCCCCTAACCCTAACCCTAACCTGTACCCTAAACAATCCCCGTCCCCGTCCCCTAACCCTAACCCTAACCCTAAACCTATCCCTTACCCGAAGCCTTACCCTAAGTCGTCCCCTAATCCTAACCCGTACGCTAACACTAACCCATACACTAACACGTACGCTCCCCCTAAACCGTTGTCGTACCCTAACCTGTACCCTAAACCGTCCCCGTCCCCTAACCCTAACCCTAACCCTTACCCTAAACCTTACCCTAAGTCTTAACCTAACCCGTCCCCTAATCCTAACTCGTAGGCTAACACTAACCCGTACCCTAACACGTAGGCTCACCCTAAACCGTTGTCATACCCTAATCTTACCCTAAACCGTCCCCGTCCCCTAACCCTAACCCTAATCCTAACCCTAACCCTTACCCGAAGCCTTACCCTAACCCATTGCCTAATCCTAACCCGTACACTAACACTAACACGTACCCTAACACATACACTCACCCTATACCGTTGTCGTACCCAAACCTGTACCCTACACGGTCCCCGTCCCCTAACCCTAACCCTAACCCTAACCCTTACCCGAAGCCTTACCCTAACCTGTCCCCAATCCTAACCCGTACGCTAACACTAACCCGTACCCTAACACGTACGGTTACCCTAAACCTTTCTCATACCCTAACCTGTACCCTAAACCGTCCCCGTCCCCTAACCCTAAACCTAAGCGTTACCCGAATCCTTGCCCTAACAGTCCCCTAATCCTAAACTGTACGCTAACACTAACCCATACCCTAACACGTACGCTCACCCTAAACCGTTGTCGTATCCTAACCTGTACCCTAAACCTTCCCCGTCCCCTAACACTAACCCTAACCCTAACCCTAACCCTAACCCTTACCGGAAGCCTTACCCTAACCCGTCCTCTAACCCCAACCCGTACGCTGACACTAACCCGTGCCCTAACACGTACGCTCAACCTAAACCGTTGTCGTACCCTAACCTGTACCCTAAACCGTCCCCGTCCCCTAACCTTAACCCTAAACCTAACCCTAACCTTACCCGAAGCCTTAGCCTATCCCGTCCCCTAATGCTAACCTGTACGCTAACACTAACCCATGCCCTAACACGTACGCTCACCCTAAAACTCTGTAGTACCCTAACCTGTACCCTAAACCTTCCCCGTCCCCTAAGCCTAACCCTAACCCTAACCCTAACCCTAACCCTTACCCGAAGTCTAAACTTAACCCGTCACCTAATCCTAACCCGTACGGTAACACTAACCTGTGCCCTAACACGTATGCTCACCCAAAACCGTTGTCGTACCCTAACCTGTACCCTAAACCGTCCTCGTCCCAACCCTAACCCTAACCCTAACCGTAAACCTTACCCGAAGCCTTACCCTAACCCGTCCCTTAATCCTAACCCGTACGCTAACACTAATCCGTACCCTAACACGTACTCTCACCCTAAAACCTTGTTGTACCCTAACATGTACCCTAAACCATCCCCGTCCCCTAACCCTAACCCTAACCGTAACCCTAACCCTAACCCTTACCCGAAGTCTAAACTTAACCCGTCCCCTAATCCTAACCCTTACGGAAACACTAACCCGTGCCCTAACACGTACGCTCACCCTAAACCGTTGTTGTACGCTAACCTGTACCCTAAACCGTCCCACTCCCCTATCCCTAACCCTAACCCTAACCCTTACCCGAAGCCTTACACTAACCCGTCCCCTAATCCTAACCTGTACGCCAACACTAATCTGTACCCTAACACGTATGCTCACGCTTAACCGTTGTTGTCCCCTAACCTGTACCCTAAACCATCCCCGTCCCCTAACCCTAACCCTAACCCTAAGCCGTACCCGAAGCTTTGCCCTAACCGTCCCCTAATCGTAAACTGTACGCTAACATTAACCCGTACCCTAACACGTACGCTCACCCTAAACTTTTGTCGTACCCTAACCTGTACCCTGTACCGTCCCCGTCCCCTAACCCTAACCCTAACCGTAACCCTAAACATACCCGAAGCCTTACCCTAACCCGTCCCCTAATCCTAACCCGTACGCTAACACTAACCCATACCCTAACACGTACGCTCACCCTAAACCGTTGTCGTATCCTAACCTGTACCCTAAACCGTCCCCGTCGCCGTCCCCGTCCCCTAACCCTAACGCTAAACCTAACCCTAACCCGAAGCCTTACCCTAACACGTCCACTAACCCTAACCCGTACGCTAACACTAACTCGTGCCTTAACACGTACGCTCACCCTAAACCGTTGTCGTACCCTAACCTGTACCCTAAACCGTCCCCGTCCACGTCCCCTAACCCTAACCCTAAACCTAACTCTTACCCGAAGCCTTAAACTAACCCGTCCCCTAATCCTAAACCGTACGCTAACACTAACCCATACACTAACATGTACGCTCACCCTAAACAGTTGTCGTACCCTAACCTGTACCCTAAACCATCCTCGTCCCCTAACCCTAACCGTAACCGTAACCCTAACCCTTACCCTAAGTCTTAACCTAACCCGTCCCCTAATCCTAACACGTAGGCTAACACTAACCCGTACCCTAACATGTAGGCTCACCCTAAACCGTTGTCGTACCCTAACCTTACCCTAAACGGTCCCCGTCCCCTAACCCTAACCCTAACCCTAACCCTAAACCTTACCCGAAGCCTTACCCTAACACGTCCCCTATTCCTAACCTGTACGCTAACACAAACCCGTACCCTTACACGTACGCTCACCCTATACGGTTGTTGTACCCAAACCTGTACCCTACACGGTCCCCGTCCCTAACCCTAACCCTAACCCTTAACCGAAGCCTTACCCTAACCTGTCCCCAATCCTTACCCGTACGCTAACACTAACCCATACCCTAACACGTACGGTTATCCTAAACCTTTGTCATACCCTAACCTGTACCCTAAACCTTCCCCGTCCCCTAACCCTAACCCTAACCCGAACCCTAAACCTAACCCTTACCCGAAGCCTCACCCTAACACGTCCCCTAATCCTAACCCGTACGCTAACACTAACCCGTACCCTAACACGTACGCTCACCCTAAACCGTTGTCGTACCCTAACCTGTACCCTAGACCGTCCCCGTCCCCTAACCCTAACCCTAACCCTAACCCTAACCATTACCTTAAACCTTACCCTAACCCGTTCCCTCATCCTAACCCGTATGCTAACAATAATCCGTACCCTACACGTTCGCTCACCCTAAACCGATGTCGTACCCTAACCTGTACCCTAAACCGTCCTCGTCCCCTAACCCTAACCATAACCGTAACCCTAACACTAACCATTACCCGCAGCCTTACCCTAACCCGTCCCCTAATCCTAACCCGTACGCTAAAACTAACACGTACCCTAACACGTACGCTCACCCAAAACCGTTGACATACCCTAACCTGTACCCTAAACCGTCCCCATCCCCTAACCCTAAACCTAACCCTAACGCTATACATAACCGGAAGCCTTACCCTAACCCGTCCCCTAATCCTAAACCGTACGCTAACACTAACCCGTACCCTAACACATACCCTCACTCTAAACCGTTGTCGTACACTAACCTTTACCCTAAACGGTCCCTGTCCCCTAACCCTCTCCATAACCCTAAACCTAACTCTTACCCGAAGCCTTACCCTAACGCGTCACCGAATCCTAACCCATACGCTAACACTAACCCATACCCTAAAACGTACGCTCACCCTAAACCGTTGTCGTACCCTAACCTGTAACCTACACCGTCCCCGTCCCCTAACACTAACCCTAACCCTAACCCTTACCCAAAGCCTTATCCTAACCTGTCACATAATCCTAACCCGTACACTATCACTAACGCCTACCCTAACACGTACGCTCACTCTAAACCGTTGTCGTACCCTAACCTGTACCCTAAACTGTCCCCGTCCCCTAACCCTAACCCTAACCCTTACCCGAAGCCTTACCCTATCACGGACCCTAATCCTAACCCGTACGCTAACACTAACCCATACCCTAACACGTACGCTCACACTAAACCGTTGTCGTACTCTAACCTGTACCCTAAACCGTCCCCGTCCCCTATCCCTAACCCTAACCCTAACCCTAACACTTACCCAAAGCCTACCCTAACGCGTCCCCTAATCCTAAACCGTACGCTAACACTAACCCGTGCCCTAACACGTATGCTCACCCTAAACCGTTGTCGTACACTAACCTGTATCCTAAACCGTCCCGGTCCCCGTCCCCGAAACCTAACCCTAACCCTAAGCCTCACCCTTACTCGAAGCCTTATCCTAACCCGCCCCTAATCCTAACCCGTACGCTAACAGTAACCCGTACCCTAACCAGTACGCTCACCCTAAACCGTGGTCGTACCCGAACCTGTACCCTAAACCGTCTCTGTCCCCTGACCCTAACCCTAACCCTAACCCTAACCCTAAACCTTACCCGAAGCCTTCCACTAACCCGTCCCCTAATCCTAACCCGTACGCGAACTCTAACCCGTACCCTAACACGTACGCTGACCCTAAACCGTTCTCGTACACTAACCTGTACCCTAAACCATCCCCGTCCCCTAACCCTAAACCTAAACCTAACCCTAACCCTTACCCGAAGACTTACCCTAACCCGTCCCCTTATACTAAACCGTACGCTAACACTAACACGTACCCTAACACGTACGCTCACCCTAAACCATTGTCGTACACTAACCTGTACCCTAAACCGTCCCCGTCGCCTAACACTAACCCTAACCCTAACCCTAACCCGAACCCTTACCCGAACCCTTACCCTAACACTTCCCCTAATCCTAACCCGTACGCTAACACTAAACCGTACCCTAACACGTACGCTCACCCTAAATCGTTGTCGTACTCTAACCTCTACCCTAAACCGTCTCCGTATGCTAACCCTAACCCTAACCCTAACACTTACCCTTACCTGAAGCCTTACCGTAACACGTCCCGTAATCCTAACCCGTACGCTAACACTAACCCGTTACCTAACACGTACGCTCACCCTAAACTGCTGTCATCCCCTAACCTATACCTTAAACCATCCCCGTTCCTGTCCCCTAAACCTAACCCTAACCCTAAACCTAACCCTTACCCGATTCCTTACCCTAAACCGTCCCCTAATCTGAACCCGTACGCTAACACTAACCCGTACCCTAACACGTATGCTCACCCTAAACCGTTGTCGTACCCTAACCTGTGCCCTAAACCGTCCTCGTCCCCTAACCATAACCCTAACCGTAACCCTAACACTAACCGTTACCCGCAGCATAACACTAACCCGTCCCTTAATCCTAACCCGTACGCTAATACTAACCCGTACCCTAACACGTACGCTCACCCTAAACCGTTGACGTACCCTAACCTGTACCCTAAACCATCCCCGTCCCCTAACCCTAACCCTAACCCTAACCCTAACCCTACCCCTTACCCGAAGCCTTACCCTAACCCGTCCCCTAAGCCTAACCCGTACGCTAACACTAACCCGTACCCTAAAACGTACGCTCACACTAAACTGTTGTCGTACACTAACCTGTACCCTATACCGTCCCAGTCCCCTAACCCTAACCCTAAACCTAACCCTTACCCGAAGCCTTACCCTAACCATTCCCCTAAACCTAATCCGTATGCTAACAGTAACACCTACCCTAAAACGTATGCTCACCCTAAACCGTTGTCATACCCTAACCTTTACCCTAAACCGTCCCCGTCCCCTAAACTTAACCCTAACACTAACCCTAAACCTAAACCTTACCCGAAGCCTTGCCCTAACCCGTCCCCTAATCCTAACCCGTACACTAACTCTAACCCGTACCCTAACACGTACTCTCACCCTAAACCGTTGTCTTACCCTAATCTGTACCCTAAACCGTTCCCGTCCCCGTCCCCTAACCCTAACCATAACCTTAACCCTAAACATTTCCCGAAGCCTTACACTAACACGTCCCCTAATCCTAACCCATACGCTAACACTAAACCGTACCCTAACACGTAGGCTCACCCTAAATAGTTGTCGTACCCTAACCTGTACCCTAAACCTTCCTCGTGCCCTAACCCTAACCCTAACCCTAACTGTATCCCTAATCCTTACCCGAAGCCTTACCCTAACCCGTCACCAATCCTAACCCATATGCTATCATGTACGCTCACCGTAAAACTTTGTCGCACACTAAACTGTACCCTAAATCATCCACGTCTCCTAACCCTAACCCTAACCCTAAACCTAACCCTAACCCTTACCCGAAGCCTTACCCTAAACCGTCCCCTAATCCTAACCTGTATGCTAACACTAAACCGTACTGTAACACGTACACTGACCCTAAAACGTTGTCATACTCTAAACTGTACCGTAAACCGTCCCCGTCCCCTAACCCTAACCCTAACCCTAACCCTAACCCTTACCCAAAGCCTTACCCTAACCTGTCCCCTAATCCTAACCCGTACGCTAACACTAACCCATACCTTAACACGTACGCTCACCCTAAACCGTTGTCGTACACTAACCTGTACCCTAAACAGTCCCCATCCCCTATCCCTAACCCTAACCCTAACCCTAACCCTTACCCGAAGCCTTACCCTAACCCGTCCCCTAATCCTAACCCGTACGGTAACACTAACCCGTGCCCTAACACGTACGCTCACCCTAAACCGTTGTCGTACCCTAACCTGTACCCTAAACCGTCCCCGTCCCCTAACCCTAACCCTAAACCTAACCCTAACCCTAACCCTAAACCTAACCATTACCTGAAGCCTTACACTAACACATCCACTAATCCTAAACCGTACGCTAACACTAACCCGTACCCTAACATGTACGCTCACCCTAAACCGTTCTCGTACCCTAACCTGTACCCAAACCGTCCCCGTCCCCGTCCCCTAACCCTAACCCTAACCCTAACCCTAACCCATACCCGAAGCCTTACACTAACCCGTCCACTAAACCTAATCCGTATGCTAACACTAACCTGTGCCCTAACACGTACGCTCACCCTAAACCGTTGTCGTATGCTAACCTGTACACTAAACCGTCCCCTAACCCTAACCCTAACCCTAACCCTAACCCTAACCCTTACCTGAAGCCTTACCCTAACACGTCCCCTAATCCTAACCCGTACGCTAACACTAACCCATACCCTAACACTTACACTCACCCTAAAACGTTGTTATAACCTAAACTGTACCCTAAACCGTCCCCGTCCCCTAAACCTAACCCTAACTGTAAACCTTACCCAAAGCCTTACCCTAAACCGTCTCCTAATCCTAACCCGTACGCTAACACTAACCCGTACCCTAACACGTACGCTCACCCTAAATCGTTGTCGTACCCTAACCAGTACCCTAAACCGTCCCCGTCCCCTAACCCTAACCCTAACACTAACCCTTACCCGAACCTTACCCTAACACGTCCCCTAATCCTAACCCCTATGCTAACACTAACCCGTACTCTAACACGTATGCTCACCCTAAACTGCTGTTGTACACTAACCTGTACCTTAAACCGTCCACTTTCCCGTGCCCGTCCCCTAACCCTAACCCTAACCCTAAACATTACCCGAAGACTTACCCTAACCTGTCCCCTAATCCTAACCCGTAGGCTATCACTAACCGTACCCTAACATGTACGCTCAACCTAAACTTTTGTCGTACCCTAAACTGTACCCTAAACCATCCCCGTCCCCGTCCCATAATCCTAACCCGTACGCTAACACTAACCCGTACCCTAACACGTACGCTCACCCTAAACCATTGTTGTACGCTAACCTGTACCCTAAACCATCCCCGTCCCCGAACCGTAACCCTAAACCTGACCCTAGACCTAAACGTTATACAAAGCCTTACCGTAACCCGTCCCCTAATCCTAACCCATACGCCAACACTAACCCGTACCCTAACACGTATGCTCACCCTAAACCGTTGTCATACCCTGACCTGTACACTAAACCGTCCCCGTCCCCGTCCTCTAACCCTAACCCTAACCATAACCCTAACCATAACCCTTACCTGAAGCCTTACCCTAAACCGTCCCCTAATCCTAACCCGTATGCTAACACTAACCCGTGCCCTAACACGTACGCTTACCCTAAACCGTTTTTGTACCCTAACCTGTAACCTAAACCATACCCGTCCCCTAACCCTAACCCAAAACCTAACTCTAACCCTAACCCTCACCCGAAGCCTTACCTAAACCCGTCACCAATCCTAACCCTTACGCTATCACGTACGCTCACCCTAAACTGTTGTCGTACACTAACCTGTACCCTAAACCGTCCCCATCCCCTAACCCTAACCCTAACCCTAACCCTATCCCTAACCCTGACCCGAAGCCTTACACTAAACCGTCCCCTAATCCTAACCCGTACGCTAACACTAACCTGTACCCTAACACGTACGCTCACCGTAAACCGTTGTCGTGCCCTAACCTGTACCCTAAACCGTCCCCGTCCCCTAACACTAACCCTAACCCTAACCCTAAACCTAACATTTACCCGAAGCCTTACACTAACCCGTCCACTAATACTAACCCATACGCTAACACTAACCGGTACCCTAACATGTACACTCACCCTAAAACGTTGTCATACCCTAAACTGTACCCTAAACTGTCCCCGTCCCCGTCCCTAACCTTAACCCTAACCCTACCCTTACCCGAAGCCTTACCCTAACGCGTCCATTAATCCTAACCCGTACGCTAACACTAACCCATGCACTAACACGTACGCTCACCCTAAACCTTTGTCGTACGCTAAACTGTACCCTAAACCGTCCCCGTCCCCTAATCCTAACCCTAACCCTAACCCTAACACATACCCGAAGCCTTACCCTAACTCGTCCCCTAATCCTAACCCGTACGCTAACACTAACCCGTACCCTAACACGTACGCTCAGCCTAAACCGTTGTCGTACCCTAACATGTACACTAAACCGTCACCGTCCCCTAACCCTAACCCTAACCCTAACCCTAACCCTAACCCTTACCCGAAGCCTTACCCTAGCCCGTCCCCAATTCTAACCCGTACGCTAACACTAACACGTACCCTAACACGTACACTCAACCTATAGCGTTGTCGTACCCAAACCTGTACCCTACACGGTCCCTGTCCCCTAACCCTAACCCTAACCCTAACCATTACCCGAAGCCTTACGCTAACCTGTCCCCAATCCTAAACTGTACGCTAACACTAATCCGTACCCTAACACGTACGGTTACCCTAAACCGTTGTCATACCCTAACCTGTACCCTAAACCGTCCCCGTCCCCTAACCCTAACCCTAAGCGTTACCCGAATCCTTGCCCTAACAGTCCCCTAATCCTAACCTGTACGCTAACACTAACCCGTACCATAACACGTACGTTCACCCTAAACCGTTGTCGTATCCTAAACTGTACCCTAAACCTTCCCCGTCCCCTTACTCTAACCCTAACCCTAACCCTAACCCTAACCCTTACCCGAAGCCTTACCCTAACCCGTCCCATAATCCTAACCCGTACACTAACACTAACCCGTGCCCTAACACGTATGCTCAACCTAAACTGTTGTCGTACCCTAAACCGTACCCGTCCCCGAACCTTAACCCTAACCCTAACCCTAACCCTTACCCGAAGCCTTAGCCAATCCCGTCCCCTAATGCTAACCCGTAAGCTAACACTAACCCTTGCCCTAACACGTACGCTCACCCTAAAACATTGTCGTACCCTAACCTGTACCCTAAACCTTCCCCGTCCCCTAACCCTAACCCTAACCCTAACCCTAACCCTTACCCGAAGTCTAAACTTAACCCGTCACCTAATCCTAACCCATACGGTAACACTATCCCGTGCCCTAACACGTACGCTCACCCAAAACCGTTGTCGTACCCTAACCTGTACCCTAAACCGGCCCCGTCCCCGTCCCCTAACCCTAACCCTAACCCTAACACTTACCCGAAGCCTTACCCTAACCCGTCTCCTAATCCTACCCTGTATGCCAACACTAATCCGTACCCTAACACGTACGCTCACCCTAAACCGTTGTTGTCCCCTAAACTGTACCCTAAACCAGCCCCGTCCCCGTCCCCTAACCCTAACCCTAACCCTAACACTTACCCGAAACCTTACCCTAACCCGTCTCCTAATCCTAACCCGTACGCTAACACTAACCCGTACCCTAACATGTACGCTCACCCTAAACCATTGTCGTACCCTTACCTGTACCCTAAACCGTCCCTGTCCCCTAAACCTAACCGTAAGCCGTACCCGAAGCCTTGCCCTAACCGTCACCTAATCCTAACCTGTACGCTAACACTAACCCTTACCCTAACACCTACTCTCAGCCTAAAGCGTTGCGGTACCGTAACCTGTACCCTAAACCATCCCCGTCCCCTAACCCTAACCCTAACCCTAACCCTAACTCTAACACTTACCTGAAGCCTTACCCTAACCCGTCCCCTAATCCCAACCCGTACGCTAACACTAACCCGTGCCCTAACACGTACGTTCACCCTAAACCGTTGTCGTACCCTAACCTGTACCCTAAACCGTCCCCGTCCCCTAACCTTAACCCTAACCCAAACCCTAACCCTTACCCGAAGCCTTACCCTATCCCGTCCCCTATTCCTAACCCGTACGCTAACACTAACCCGTGCCCTAACACGTACACTCACACTAAACCGTTGTTGTACCCTAAACTGTACCCTAAACCGTTCCTATCCCCGTCCGCTAACCCTAAACCTAACCCTTACCAGAAGCCTTACGCTAACCCGTCCCCTAACCCTAAACCGTACGCTAACACTAACCCATACCCTAACACGTACGATCACCCTAAATCGTTGTCGTACCCTAACCTGTACCCTAAACCGTCCCCATCCCCTAACCCTAACCATAACCCTAACCCTAACCCTTACCAGAAGCCTTATCGTAACCCGTCCCCTAATCCTAACCCGTACGCTAACACGAACCCGTACGCTAAAACGTACCCTTACCCTAAACCGTTGTCGTAGCCTAACCTGTACCCTAAACCGTACCCTTCCCCTAACCCTAACCCTAACCCTAACCTTAACCCTAACCCTTACCCGAACCTTACCCTAACCCGTCCCCTAATCCTAACCCGTATGTTAACACTAACCCATACCCTAACACGTATGCTCACCCTAAACTGTTGTTGTACACTAACCTGTACTTTAAATCGTCCCCTTTCCCGTCCCCGTTCCCATCCCCTAACCCTAACCCTAACCCTAACCCTTACCCGAAGCCTTACCCTAACCTGTCCCCTAATCCTAACCCATAGGCTATCACTAACCCATACCCTAACATATACGCTCACCCTAAACCTTTGTCGTACCCTCAACTGTACCCTAAACCATCCCCGTCCCCGTCCACTAACCCTAACCCTAAACCTATCCCTTACCCGTAGCCTTACCCTAAACCGTCCCCTAAGCCTAATCCATATGCTAACACTAACCCATACCCCAACACGTACGCTCACCCTAAAACGTTGTCGTACCCTAAACTGTACCCTAAACTGTCCCCGTCTCTTAACCCTAACCCTAACACTAACCCTTACCCGAAGCCTTACCCTAACCCGTCCCCTTATCCTAACCCGTACACTAACACTAACCCGTACGCTAACACGTACGCTCACCCTAAAACATTGTCGTACCCTAACTTGTACCCTAAACCATCCCCGTCACCTTACCCTAAACCTAAACCTAACCCTTACCCGAAGCCTTACCCTAACCTGTCCCCAATCCTAAACTGTACGCTAACACTTATCCGTACCCTAACACGTACGGTTACCCTAAACCGTTGTCATACCCTAACCTGTACCCTAAACCGTCCCCATCCCCTAACCCTAACCCTAAGCGTTACCCGAATCCTTGCCCTAACAGTCCCCTAATCCTAACCTGTACGCTAACACTAAACCATACCGTAACACGTACGCTCACCCTAAACCGTTGTCGTATCCTAACCTGTACCCTAAACCTTCCCCGTCCCCTTACTCTAACCCTAACCCTAACCCTAACCCTAACCCTTACCCGAAGCCTTACCCTAACCCGTCCCATAATCCTAACCTGTACACTAACACTAACCCGTGCCCTAACACGTACGCTCAACTTAAACCGTTGTCGTACCCTAAACCGTACCCGTCCCCTAACCTTAACCCTAACCCTAACCCTAACCCTTACCCGAAGCCTTAGCCAATCCCGTCCCCTAATGCTAACCCGTACGCTAACACTAACCCTTGCCCTAACACGTACGCTCACCCTAAAACATTGTCGTACCCTAACCTGTACCCTAAACCTTCCCCGTCCCCTAACCCAAACACTAACCCTAACCCTATCCCTAACCCTTACCCGAAGCCTTACCCTAAACCGTCCCATAATCCTAAACCGTACGCTAACACTAACCTGTACCCTAACACGTACGCTCACCCTAAACCGTTGTCGTACCGTAACCTGTACCCTAAACCGTCCCCGTCCCCTAACTCTAACCCTAACCCTAACCATAAACCTAACCTTTATCCGAAGCCTTACCCTAAGCCATCCACTAATCCTAACCCGTACGCTAACAATAACCCGTACTCTAACACGTACACTCACCCTAAAACGTTGTCATACCCTAAACTGTACCCTAAACCGTCCCCATACCCTAACCCTAACCCTATCCCTAACACTAAACCTTACCCAAAGCCTTACCCTAACCCGTCCCCTAATCCTAACCCGTACGCTAACACTAACCCGTACCCTAACACGTACGCTCACCCTAAACCGATGTTGTACGCTAACCTGTACCCTAAACTGTCCCCGTCCCCATCCCCGACCCGTAACCCTAACCCTAACCCTTACCCGAAGCCTTACACTAACACGTCCACTAATCTTAACCCGTACGCTAACACTAACCCGTACCCTAACACGTACGCTCACACTAAACCGTTGTCGTACCCTAACCTGTACCCTAAACCGTCCCCGTACCCTAACCCTAACCCTAACACTTACCCAAAGCCTTACTCTAACCCGTCCCCTAATCCTAACCCGTAAGCTCACACTAACCTGTACCCTAACACGTACGCTCACCCTAAACCGTTGTCATACCCTAACCTGTACCCTAAACCGTCCCCGTCCCCTAACCCTAACCCTAACCCTAACCCTTACCCGAAGCCTTACAGTAATCCGTCCCCTAATTCTAACCGGTACGCTAACACTAACACCTACCCTAACACGTACGCTCACCCTAAACTGTTGTCGTACACTAACCTCTACCCTAAACCATTCCTGTCCTCTAACCCTAACCCTAACCCTAACCCTAAACCTAACCCTTACCCGAAGCCTTACTTTAACCCGTCCCCTAATCCTAACCCTTACGCTAACACTAACCCATACTCTAACACGTACGCTCAACATAAACCGTTGACGTACCCTAACCTGTGCCCTAAAACGTCCCCGTCCCCTAACCCTATCCCTAACCCTAACCATAACCCTAACCCTTACCCGAACTTTACGCTAACCCGTCCCCTAATCCTAACCCGTACGCTAACACTATCCCATACCCTAACACGTACGCTCAACCTAAACTGTTGTTGTACACTAACCTGTACCCTAAACCGTCCCCTTCCCCGTCCCCGTCCCCTAACTCTAATTTTAACCCTAAACCTTACCCGAAGCTTTATCCTAACTCGTCCCCAAATACTAACCCGTAGGCTATCACTAACACGTACCCTAACATGTACGGTCACCCTAATCCTTTGTCGTACCCTAACCTGTACCCTAAATCATCCCCGTCCCAGTCCCCTAACCCTAAACCTAAACCTAACCCTATCCCTTACCCGAAGTCTTACCCTAACCCGTCCCCTAATCCTAATCCGTACGCTAACACTAACCCGTACCCTATCATGTACGCTCACCCTAAACCGTTATTGTACCCTAACCTGTACCCTAAACTGTCCCCGTCCCCTAACCATAACCCTAACCCTTACCCGAAGCCTTACCCTAACCCGACTCCTAATCCTAACCCGTGCGCTAACACTAACCCGTACCCTATCATGTACGCTCACCCTAAACCATTGTAATACCCTAACATGTACCCTAAACCGTCCCCGTCGCCTAACCCTAACCCTAAACCTAACCCTAAACCTAACCCTTACCCGAAGCCTTACCCTAACCCGTCCCCTAATCCTAACCCATACGCTAACAATAACCCTTGCCCTAACACGTACGTTCACACTAAACCGTTCTCGTACACTAACCTGTACCTTAAACCATCCCCGTACCCTAACCCTTACCCTAACTTTAACCCTAACCCTTACCCGAAGCCTTACTCTAACCCGTCCCATAATCCTAACCCATACGCTTACACTAACCCATACCCTAACACGTACGCTCAACCTAAACCGTTGACGTACTCTAACCTGTACCTTAAACCGTCCCCGTCCCCTAACCCTAACCCTAACCCTAACCATAACCCTTACCCGAAGCCATACTGTATCACATCCCCTAATACTAACCCGTACGCTAACACTAACCCGTACCCTAACACGTACGCTCACCCTAAACCGTTGTCTTACCCTAATCTGTACCCTAAACCGTCCCCGACCCCGTCCCCTAACCCTAACCGTAACCTTAACCCTAAACCTTTCCCGAAGCCTTAAACAAACACGTCCCCTAAACCTAACCCGTACGCTAAACTAAACCGTACCCTAACACGTACGCTCACCCTAAATCGTTGTCGTACACTAACCTGTACCCTAAACCGTCCTCGTCCCCTAACTCTAACCCTAACCCTAACTGTAACCCTAATCCTTACCCGAAATCTTACCCTAACCCGTCACCAATCCTAACCCATACGCTATCACGTACGCTCACCCTAAACCGTTGTCGCACACTAACCTGTACCCTAAACCGTCCCCGTCTCCTAACCCTAACCCTAACCTTAAACCTAACCCTAACCCTTACCCGAATCCTTACCCTAAACCGTCCCCTAATCCTAACCCGTACGCTAACACTAAACCGTACCCTAACACGTACACTCACCCTAAAACGTTGTCATACCCTAAACTGTACCGTAAACCGTCCCCGTCCCCTAACCGTAATCCTAACCCTAACCCTAACCCTTACCCAAAGCCTTACCCTAACTCGTCCCCTAATCCTAACCCGTACGCTAACACTAACCCGTACCCTAACACGTACGCTCACCCTAAACCGTTGTCGTACCCTAACCTCTACCCTAAACCGTTACTGTCCCCTAACCCTAACCCTAACCATAACCCTAACCCTTACCCGAAGCCTTACCCTAACCCATCGCCTAATCGTAACCCGTATGCTAACACTAACCCGTACCCTAACACATACGCTCACCCTAAACCGTTGTCATACCCTAACCTGTACCCTAAACCATCCCCGTCCCCTAACCCTAAACATAACCCTAACCCTAACCCTAACCCTAACCCTTACCCGAAGCCTTACCCTAACCCGTCCACTAATCCTAATCCGTACGCTAACACTAATCCCTGCCCTAACACGTATGCTCACCCTAAAACGTTGTTGTACGCTAACCTGTACCCTAAACCTTCCCCGTCCAATAACCCTAACCCTAAACCTAACCGTAACCCTCACCCGAAGCCTTACCCTAACCCGTCTCCAATCCTAACCCGTACGTTATCACGTACGCTCACTCTAAACTGTTGTCGTACACTAACCTGTACCCTAAACCCTCCCCGTCCCCTAACCCTAACCCTAACCCTATCCCTAACCCTTACCCGAAGCCTTACCCTAACCCGTCCACTAATAATAACACGTACGCTAAAACTAACCCGTACCCTAACACGTACACTCACCTTAAAACATTGTCATACCCTAAACTGTACCCTAAACCGTCCCAGTCCCCTAACCCTAACCCTAACCCTAACCCTAACACTTACCCAAAGCCTTACCCTAACCCGTACGCTAACACTAACCTGTACCCTAACACGTACGCTCACACTAAACCGTTGTCGTACCCTCACCTGTACCCTAAACCATCCCCGTCCCCTAATCCTAACCCTAACCCTAACCCTAAACCTTACCCGAAGCCTTACCCTAACCCGTCCCCTAATCCTAACCCGTACGCTAACACTAAACGTTACCCTAACACGTATGATCATCCTAAACCGGTGTCGTACCCTAACCTGTACACTAAACCGTCCCCTAACCCTAATCCTAACCCTAACCCTAACCCTTACCCAAAGCCTTAACCTAACCCGTCCCCAATCCTAACCCGTACGATAACATTAACCCATGCCCTATCACGTACGCTCACCCTAAACGGTTGTCATACCCTAACCTGTACCCTAAACCGTCCCCGTCCCCTAACCCTAACCCTAACCCTAACGCTAACCCTAAACCTAACCCTAACACTTACCCGAAACCTTTCCCTAACCCGTCCAATAATCCTAACCCGTACGCTCACACTAACCCATTACCTAACACGTACGATCACCCTAAACCGCTGTCATCCCCTAACCTGTACCTTAAACCGTCCCCGTCCCGGTCCCCTAACCCTAACCCTAACCCTAACCCTAAACCTTACGCAAAGCCTTAACCTCTCTGGTCCCCTAATCCTAACCCGTACGATAACACTAACCCATACCCTAACAAGTACGCTCACACTAAACCATTGTTCTACACTAACCTGTACCCTAAACCATCACTGTCCCCTAACCCTAACCCTAACACTTACCCTAACCCTTACCCGAAGCCTTACACTAACCCGTCCCCTAACCCTAACCCGTACGCTAACACGAACCCATACCCTAACACGTACGCTCAACCTAAAGCATTGTCGTACCCTAACCTGTACCCTAAACCTTCCCCGTCCCCTAACCCTAACCCTAACCCTAAACCTAAACCTAACCCTTACCCGAAGCCTCACCCTAACACGTCCCATAATCCTAACCCGTATGCTAACACTAACCCGTACCCTAACACGTACGCTCAACCTAAACCTTTGTTGTACCCTAACCTGTACCCTAGACCGTCCCCGTCCCCTAACGCTAACCCTAACCGTTACCTTAAGCCTTACCCTAACCCGTCCCCTAAACCTAACCCGTACGATAACACTAATCCGTACCCTAACACGTTCGCTCACCCTAAACCAATTTCGTACACTAACCTGTACCCTAAACCATTCTCGTCCCCTAACCCTAACCCTAACCATAACCCTAACACTAAACATTGTGCGAAACCTTACCCTAACCCGTCCCCTAATCCTAAACCGTACGCTAAAACTAACACGGACCCTAACACGTACGCTCACCCTAAACCATTGACGTACCCTAACCTGTACCCTAAAACGTCCCCGTCCCCTAACCCTAACCCTAACCCTAACCCTACCCATAACCCGAAGCCTTACCCTAACCCGTCCTCTAATCCTAACCCGTACGCTAACTCTAACCTGTACCCTAACACGTACGCTCACACTAAACTGTTGTCGTACACTAACCTGTACCCTATACCGTCCCCATCCCCTAACCCTAACCCTAACCCTAACCCTAAACCTTACCCGAAGCCTTACCCTAACCCATCCCCTAATCCCAACCCGTACGCTAACTCTAATCCGTACCCTAACACGTACGCTCACACTAAAACGTTGTCTTACCCTAATCTGTACCCTAAACC
This sequence comes from Delphinapterus leucas, assembly GCF_059928025.1. Lineage (NCBI taxonomy): Eukaryota > Metazoa > Chordata > Mammalia > Artiodactyla > Monodontidae > Delphinapterus > Delphinapterus leucas. The sequence goes on from NW_028322244.1 coordinate 9,026,825, forward strand.
GTCCTCGTACCCTAACCCTAACCCTAACCCTAACCGTAACCCTAACCCTAATCCGAAGCCTTACCCTAAACCGTACCCTAATCCTAAACCGTACGCTAACACTAAACCGTACCCTAACACGTACGCTCACACTAAACTGTTGTTGTACACTAACCTGTACTTTAAATCGTCCCCTTTCCCGTCCCCGTTCCCATCCCCTAACCCTAACCCTAACCCTAACCCTTACCCGAAGCCTTACCCTAACCTGTCCCCTAATCCTAACCCATAGGCTATCACTAACCCATACCCTAACATATACGCTCACCCTAAACCTTTGTCGTACCCTCAACTGTACCCTAAACCATCCCCGTCCCCGTCCACTAACCCTAACCCTAAACCTATCCCTTACCCGTAGCCTTACCCTAAACCGTCCCCTAAGCCTAATCCATATGCTAACACTAACCCATACCCCAACACGTACGCTCACCCTAAAACGTTGTCGTACCCTAAACTGTACCCTAAACTGTCCCCGTCTCTTAACCCTAACCCTAACACTAACCCTTACCCGAAGCCTTACCCTAACCCGTCCCCTTATCCTAACCCGTACACTAACACTAACCCGTACGCTAACACGTACGCTCACCCTAAAACATTGTCGTACCCTAACTTGTACCCTAAACCATCCCCGTCACCTTACCCTAAACCTAAACCTAACCCTTACCCGAAGCCTTACCCTAACCTGTCCCCAATCCTAAACTGTACGCTAACACTTATCCGTACCCTAACACGTACGGTTACCCTAAACCGTTGTCATACCCTAACCTGTACCCTAAACCGTCCCCATCCCCTAACCCTAACCCTAAGCGTTACCCGAATCCTTGCCCTAACAGTCCCCTAATCCTAACCTGTACGCTAACACTAAACCATACCGTAACACGTACGCTCACCCTAAACCGTTGTCGTATCCTAACCTGTACCCTAAACCTTCCCCGTCCCCTTACTCTAACCCTAACCCTAACCCTAACCCTAACCCTTACCCGAAGCCTTACCCTAACCCGTCCCATAATCCTAACCTGTACACTAACACTAACCCGTGCCCTAACACGTACGCTCAACTTAAACCGTTGTCGTACCCTAAACCGTACCCGTCCCCTAACCTTAACCCTAACCCTAACCCTAACCCTTACCCGAAGCCTTAGCCAATCCCGTCCCCTAATGCTAACCCGTACGCTAACACTAACCCTTGCCCTAACACGTACGCTCACCCTAAAACATTGTCGTACCCTAACCTGTACCCTAAACCTTCCCCGTCCCCTAACCCAAACACTAACCCTAACCCTATCCCTAACCCTTACCCGAAGCCTTACCCTAAACCGTCCCATAATCCTAAACCGTACGCTAACACTAACCTGTACCCTAACACGTACGCTCACCCTAAACCGTTGTCGTACCGTAACCTGTACCCTAAACCGTCCCCGTCCCCTAACTCTAACCCTAACCCTAACCATAAACCTAACCTTTATCCGAAGCCTTACCCTAAGCCATCCACTAATCCTAACCCGTACGCTAACAATAACCCGTACTCTAACACGTACACTCACCCTAAAACGTTGTCATACCCTAAACTGTACCCTAAACCGTCCCCATACCCTAACCCTAACCCTATCCCTAACACTAAACCTTACCCAAAGCCTTACCCTAACCCGTCCCCTAATCCTAACCCGTACGCTAACACTAACCCGTACCCTAACACGTACGCTCACCCTAAACCGATGTTGTACGCTAACCTGTACCCTAAACTGTCCCCGTCCCCGTCCCCGACCCGTAACCCTAACCCTAACCCTTACCCGAAGCCTTACACTAACACGTCCACTAATCTTAACCCGTACGCTAACACTAACCCGTACCCTAACACGTACGCTCACACTAAACCGTTGTCGTACCCTAACCTGTACCCTAAACCGTCCCCGTACCCTAACCCTAACCCTAACACTTACCCAAAGCCTTACTCTAACCCGTCCCCTAATCCTAACCCGTAAGCTCACACTAACCTGTACCCTAACACGTACGCTCACCCTAAACCGTTGTCATACCCTAACCTGTACCCTAAACCGTCCCCGTCCCCTAACCCTAACCCTAAACCTAACCCTTACCCGAAGCCTTACAGTAATCCGTCCCCTAATTCTAACCGGTACGCTAACACTAACACCTACCCTAACACGTACGCTCACCCTAAACTGTTGTCGTACACTAACCTCTACCCTAAACCATTCCTGTCCTCTAACCCTAACCCTAACCCTAACCCTAAACCTAACCCTTACCCGAAGCCTTACTTTAACCCGTCCCCTAATCCTAACCCTTACGCTAACACTAACCCATACTCTAACACGTACGCTCAACATAAACCGTTGACGTACCCTAACCTGTGCCCTAAAACGTCCCCGTCCCCTAACCCTATCCCTAACCCTAACCATAACCCTAACCCTTACCCGAACTTTACGCTAACCCGTCCCCTAATCCTAACCCGTACGCTAACACTATCCCATACCCTAACACGTACGCTCAACCTAAACTGTTGTTGTACACTAACCTGTACCCTAAACCGTCCCCTTCCCCGTCCCCGTCCCCTAACTCTAATTTTAACCCTAAACCTTACCCGAAGCTTTATCCTAACTCGTCCCCAAATACTAACCCGTAGGCTATCACTAACACGTACCCTAACATGTACGGTCACCCTAATCCTTTGTCGTACCCTAACCTGTACCCTAAATCATCCCCGTCCCAGTCCCCTAACCCTAAACCTAAACCTAACCCTATCCCTTACCCGAAGTCTTACCCTAACCCGTCCCCTAATCCTAATCCGTACGCTAACACTAACCCGTACCCTATCATGTACGCTCACCCTAAACCGTTATTGTACCCTAACCTGTACCCTAAACTGTCCCCGTCCCCTAACCATAACCCTAACCCTTACCCGAAGCCTTACCCTAACCCGACTCCTAATCCTAACCCGTGCGCTAACACTAACCCGTACCCTATCATGTACGCTCACCCTAAACCATTGTAATACCCTAACATGTACCCTAAACCGTCCCCGTCGCCTAACCCTAACCCTAAACCTAACCCTAAACCTAACCCTTACCCGAAGCCTTACCCTAACCCGTCCCCTAATCCTAACCCATACGCTAACAATAACCCTTGCCCTAACACGTACGTTCACACTAAACCGTTCTCGTACACTAACCTGTACCTTAAACCATCCCCGTACCCTAACCCTTACCCTAACTTTAACCCTAACCCTTACCCGAAGCCTTACTCTAACCCGTCCCATAATCCTAACCCATACGCTTACACTAACCCATACCCTAACACGTACGCTCAACCTAAACCGTTGACGTACTCTAACCTGTACCTTAAACCGTCCCCGTCCCCTAACCCTAACCCTAACCCTAACCATAACCCTTACCCGAAGCCATACTGTATCACATCCCCTAATACTAACCCGTACGCTAACACTAACCCGTACCCTAACACGTACGCTCACCCTAAACCGTTGTCTTACCCTAATCTGTACCCTAAACCGTCCCCGACCCCGTCCCCTAACCCTAACCGTAACCTTAACCCTAAACCTTTCCCGAAGCCTTAAACAAACACGTCCCCTAAACCTAACCCGTACGCTAAACTAAACCGTACCCTAACACGTACGCTCACCCTAAATCGTTGTCGTACACTAACCTGTACCCTAAACCGTCCTCGTCCCCTAACTCTAACCCTAACCCTAACTGTAACCCTAATCCTTACCCGAAATCTTACCCTAACCCGTCACCAATCCTAACCCATACGCTATCACGTACGCTCACCCTAAACCGTTGTCGCACACTAACCTGTACCCTAAACCGTCCCCGTCTCCTAACCCTAACCCTAACCTTAAACCTAACCCTAACCCTTACCCGAATCCTTACCCTAAACCGTCCCCTAATCCTAACCCGTACGCTAACACTAAACCGTACCCTAACACGTACACTCACCCTAAAACGTTGTCATACCCTAAACTGTACCGTAAACCGTCCCCGTCCCCTAACCGTAATCCTAACCCTAACCCTAACCCTTACCCAAAGCCTTACCCTAACTCGTCCCCTAATCCTAACCCGTACGCTAACACTAACCCGTACCCTAACACGTACGCTCACCCTAAACCGTTGTCGTACCCTAACCTCTACCCTAAACCGTTACTGTCCCCTAACCCTAACCCTAACCATAACCCTAACCCTTACCCGAAGCCTTACCCTAACCCATCGCCTAATCGTAACCCGTATGCTAACACTAACCCGTACCCTAACACATACGCTCACCCTAAACCGTTGTCATACCCTAACCTGTACCCTAAACCATCCCCGTCCCCTAACCCTAAACATAACCCTAACCCTAACCCTAACCCTAACCCTTACCCGAAGCCTTACCCTAACCCGTCCACTAATCCTAATCCGTACGCTAACACTAATCCCTGCCCTAACACGTATGCTCACCCTAAAACGTTGTTGTACGCTAACCTGTACCCTAAACCTTCCCCGTCCAATAACCCTAACCCTAAACCTAACCGTAACCCTCACCCGAAGCCTTACCCTAACCCGTCTCCAATCCTAACCCGTACGTTATCACGTACGCTCACTCTAAACTGTTGTCGTACACTAACCTGTACCCTAAACCCTCCCCGTCCCCTAACCCTAACCCTAACCCTATCCCTAACCCTTACCCGAAGCCTTACCCTAACCCGTCCACTAATAATAACACGTACGCTAAAACTAACCCGTACCCTAACACGTACACTCACCTTAAAACATTGTCATACCCTAAACTGTACCCTAAACCGTCCCAGTCCCCTAACCCTAACCCTAACCCTAACCCTAACACTTACCCAAAGCCTTACCCTAACCCGTACGCTAACACTAACCTGTACCCTAACACGTACGCTCACACTAAACCGTTGTCGTACCCTCACCTGTACCCTAAACCATCCCCGTCCCCTAATCCTAACCCTAACCCTAACCCTAAACCTTACCCGAAGCCTTACCCTAACCCGTCCCCTAATCCTAACCCGTACGCTAACACTAAACGTTACCCTAACACGTATGATCATCCTAAACCGGTGTCGTACCCTAACCTGTACACTAAACCGTCCCCTAACCCTAATCCTAACCCTAACCCTAACCCTTACCCAAAGCCTTAACCTAACCCGTCCCCAATCCTAACCCGTACGATAACATTAACCCATGCCCTATCACGTACGCTCACCCTAAACGGTTGTCATACCCTAACCTGTACCCTAAACCGTCCCCGTCCCCTAACCCTAACCCTAACCCTAACGCTAACCCTAAACCTAACCCTAACACTTACCCGAAACCTTTCCCTAACCCGTCCAATAATCCTAACCCGTACGCTCACACTAACCCATTACCTAACACGTACGATCACCCTAAACCGCTGTCATCCCCTAACCTGTACCTTAAACCGTCCCCGTCCCGGTCCCCTAACCCTAACCCTAACCCTAACCCTAAACCTTACGCAAAGCCTTAACCTCTCTGGTCCCCTAATCCTAACCCGTACGATAACACTAACCCATACCCTAACAAGTACGCTCACACTAAACCATTGTTCTACACTAACCTGTACCCTAAACCATCACTGTCCCCTAACCCTAACCCTAACACTTACCCTAACCCTTACCCGAAGCCTTACACTAACCCGTCCCCTAACCCTAACCCGTACGCTAACACGAACCCATACCCTAACACGTACGCTCAACCTAAAGCATTGTCGTACCCTAACCTGTACCCTAAACCTTCCCCGTCCCCTAACCCTAACCCTAACCCTAAACCTAAACCTAACCCTTACCCGAAGCCTCACCCTAACACGTCCCATAATCCTAACCCGTATGCTAACACTAACCCGTACCCTAACACGTACGCTCAACCTAAACCTTTGTTGTACCCTAACCTGTACCCTAGACCGTCCCCGTCCCCTAACGCTAACCCTAACCGTTACCTTAAGCCTTACCCTAACCCGTCCCCTAAACCTAACCCGTACGATAACACTAATCCGTACCCTAACACGTTCGCTCACCCTAAACCAATTTCGTACACTAACCTGTACCCTAAACCATTCTCGTCCCCTAACCCTAACCCTAACCATAACCCTAACACTAAACATTGTGCGAAACCTTACCCTAACCCGTCCCCTAATCCTAAACCGTACGCTAAAACTAACACGGACCCTAACACGTACGCTCACACTAAACCATTGACGTACCCTAACCTGTACCCTAAAACGTCCCCGTCCCCTAACCCTAACCCTAACCCTAACCCTACCCATAACCCGAAGCCTTACCCTAACCCGTCCTCTAATCCTAACCCGTACGCTAACTCTAACCTGTACCCTAACACGTACGCTCACACTAAACTGTTGTCGTACACTAACCTGTACCCTATACCGTCCCCATCCCCTAACCCTAACCGTAAACCTAACCCTAAACCTTACCCGAAGCCTTACCCTAACCCATCCCCTAATCCCAACCCGTACGCTAACTCTAATCCGTACCCTAACACGTACGCTCACACTAAAACGTTGTCTTACCCTAATCTGTACCCTAAACCGTCCTCGTACCCTAACCCTAACCCTAACCCTAACCGTAACCCTAACCCTAATCCGAAGCCTTACCCTAAACCGTACCCTAATCCTAAACCGTACGCTAACACTAAACCGTACCCTAACACGTACACTAACCCTAAAACTTTGTCATACCCTAAACTGTACGCTAAACCGTCCCCGTCCCCGCCCCCTAACCCTAACCTTAACCCTAACCCTTACCCAAAGCCTTACCCTAACTCGTCCCCTAATCCTAACCCGTACGCTAACACTAACCCATACCCTAAAACGTACGCTCACCCTAATCCATTGTCGTACCCTAACCTGTACCCTAAACCGTCCCCGTCCCCTAACCCTAACCCTAACCCTAACCCTAACCCTAACCCTAACCCATACCCGAAGCCTTACACTAACTCGTCTACTAAACCTAATCCGTACGCTAACACTAATCCCTGCCCTAACACGTACGCTCACCCTAAACCGTTGTCGTACGCTAACCTGTACACTAAACCGTCCCCGTCCCCTAACCCTAACCCTAACCCTAACCCTAAGCCTTACCGGAAGCCTTACCCTAACCCGTCCCCTAATCCTAACCCGTACCCTAACACTAATCTGTAACCTAACATGTACGCTCACCCTTTACCGTTGTCGTACCCTAACCTGTACCCTAAACCGTCCCTGTCCCCTAACCCTAACCCTAACCCTAACCCTTACCCGAAGCCTTACCCTAACCCGTCCCCTAATCCTAACCCGTATGCTAACACTAAACCATAGCCTAACACGTACGCTCACCCTAAACCGTTGTCGTACACTAACCTGTACCCTAAACAGTCCCCGTCCCCTAACCCTAACCTTAACCCTAACCCTAACCCTTACCCGAAGCCTTACCCTAAACTGTCCCCTAACCCTAACCTGTACGCTAACACTAACCCGTGCCCTAACACGTACGCTCACCCTAAACCGTTGTCGTAACCTAACCTGTACCCTAAACCATCCCCGTCCCCTAACCCTATACCTAACCCTAAAGCTAACCCTATCTCTAACCCTTACCCAAAGCCTTACCTAACCTGTCCACTACTCCGAAAACGTACGCTAACACTAACCCGTACCCTAACACTTATGCTCACCCTACACCGTTGTCGTACCCTAAACTGTACCCTAAACGGTCCCCGTCCCCTAACCCTAACCCTAACCTTAACCCTAACCCTAACACTTACCCAAAGCCTTACCCTAACCCGTCCCCTAATCCTAATCCGTACGCTAACACTAACCCGTGCCCTAACACGTACGGTCACACTAAACCGTTGTCGTACAATAAACTGTACCCTAAACCATCCCGTCCCCTAACACTAACCCTAACCCTAACCCTAACCCTTACCCGAAGCTTTACCCTAACCCGTCCCTTAATCCTAACCCGTACGCTAAAACTAACCCGTGCCCTAACACGTACGCTCACCCTAAACCATTGTCGTACCCTAAACTGTAACCTAAACCGTCCCCGTCCCCTAACCCTAACCCTAAACCTAACCCTAAACCTCACCCGAAGCCTTACCCTAACCCGTCACCAATCCTAACCCGTACGCTATCACGTACGCTCACCCTAAACTGTTGTCGTACACTAACCTGTACCCTAAACCCTCCGGGTAATCTAACCCAAACCCTAACGTTAACCCTATCCCTAACCCTTACCCGAAGCCTTACCCTAACCCGTCCACTAATCCTAACACGTACGCTAAAACTGACCCATACCCTAACACGTACACTCACCCTAAAACATTGTCATACCCTAAACTGTACCCTAAACCGTCCCCGTCCCCTAACCCTAACCCTAACCCTAAACCTTACCCGAAGCCTTACCCTAACCCGTCCCCTAATCCTAACCCGTACGCTAACACTAACTGGTACCCTAACACGTATGCTCATCCTAAACCGGTGTCGTACTCTAACCTGTACACTAAACCGTCCCCTGACCCTAACCCTAACCCTAACCCTAACCCTAACTCTAACCCTTGCCCGAAGCCTTAACCTAACCCGTCCCCAATCCTAACCCGTACGCTAACACTAACCCGTGCCCTAACACGTACGCTCACCCTAAACCGTTGTCGTACCCTAACCTGTACCCTAAACCGTCCCCTAACCCTAAACCTAAACCTAAACCTAACCCTAACCCTAACCTAACCCTAACCCTAACCCTAAACCTAAACCTAACCCTAACCCTAACACCTAACCCTAACCCTAACCCTAACCCTAACTCTAACCCTAACCGTAACACCTAAACCTAACCCCTAACCCTAACCCTAACCCTAAACCTAACCCTAACCCTAACCCCTATCCCTAACCCGAAACCTAACCGTAACCCTAACCCTAACCCTAACCCTAACCCTAAACCCTAACCCTAACCCTAACACTAACACTAACCCTAACCCTAAACCCTAACCCTAACCCTAACCCTAACCCTAACCCTAAACCCTAACCCTAACCCTAACCCTAACACTAACCCTAACCCTAACCCTAACCCTAACCCTTACCCGAAGCCTTACCCTCACCCGTCCCCTAATCCTAACCCGTACGCTAACACTAACCCGTACTCTAACACGTACGCTCACCCTAAACCGTTGTCGTACCCTAACCTGTACCCTAAACCGTCCCCGTCCCCGTCCCCTAGCCCTAACCCTAACCCTAACCCTAACCCTTACCCGAAGTCTTACACTAACACGTCCCTTAATCCTAACCCGTACGCTAACACTAATCCTTACCCTAACACGTACTCTCACCCTAAAACCTTGTTGTACCCTAACATGTACCCTAAACCATCCCCGTCCCCTAACCCTAACCCTAACCATAACCCTAACCCTAACCCTTACCCGAAGTCTAAACTTAACCCGTCCCCTAATCCTAACCCGTACGGAAACACTAACCCGTGCCCTAACACGTACGCTCACCCTAAAACGTTGTTGTACCCTAACCTGTACCCTAAACCGTCCCACTCCCCTAACCCTAACCCTAACCCTAACCCTAACCCTTACCCGAAGCCTTACACTAACCCGTCCCCTAATCCTAACCCGTACGCCAACACTAATCCGTACCCTAACACGTATGCTCACGCTTAACCGTTGTTGTCCCCTAACCTGTACCCTAAACCATCCCCGTCCCCTAACTCTAACCCTAACCCTAACCCTAACACTTAACCAAAGCCTTACCCTAACCCGTCTCCTAATCCTAACCCATACGCTAACACTAACCCGTACCCTAACACGTATTCTCACCCTAAACCATTGTCGTACCCTAACCTGTACCCTAAGCCGTACCCGTCCCCTAACCCTAACCCTAAGCCGTACCCGAAGCTTTGCCCTAACGGTCCCCTAATTGTAAACTGTACGCTAACACTAACCCGTACCTTAACACGTACGCTCACCCTAAACTTTTGTCGTACACTAACCTGTACCCTGCACCGTCCCCGTCCCCTAACCCTAACCGTAACCCTAAACATACCCGAAGCCTTACCCTAACCCGTCCCCTAATCCTAACCCGTACGCTAACACTAACCCATACCCTAACACGTACGCTCACCCTAAACCGTTGTCGTATCCTAACCTGTACCCTAAACCGTCCCCGTCCCCGTCCCCGTCCCCTAACCCTAACGCTAAACCTAACCCTAACCCGAAGCCTTACCCTAACACGTCCACTAACCCTAACCCGTACGCTAACACTAACACTTGCCTTAACACATACGCTCACCCTAAACCGTTGTCGTACCCTAACCTGTACCCTAAACCGTCCCCATCCCCGTCCCCGTCCCCTAACCCTAACCCTAAACCTAACTCTTACCCGAAGCCTTAACCTAACCCGTCCCCTAATCCTAAACCGTACGCTAACACTAACCCATACACTAACACGTACGCTCACCCTAAACAGTTGTCGTACCCTAACCTGTACCCTAAAGCATCCCCGTCCCCAATCCTAACCGTAACCGTAACCCTAACCCTTACTCTAAGTCTTAACCTAACCCGTCCCCTAATCCTAACACGTAGGCTAACACTAACCCGTACCCTAACATGTAGGCCCACCCTAAACCGTTGTCGTACCCTAACCTTACCCTAAACGGTCCCCGTCCCCTAACCCTAACCCTAAACCTAACCCTAAACCTTACCCGAAGCCTTACCCTAACCCGTCCCCTAATCCTAACCTGTACGCTAACACAAACCCGTACCCTTACACGTACGCTCACCCTATACGGTTGTCGTACCCAAACCTGTACCCTACACGGTCCCCGTCCCCTAACCCTAACCCTAACCCTTAACCGAAGCCTTACCCTAACCTGTCTCCAATCCTAACCCGTACGCTAACACGAACCCATACCCTAACACGTACGGTTATCCTAAACCGTTGTCGTACCCTAACCTGTACCCTAAACCGTCCCCGTCCCCTAACCCTAAACCTAAGCGTTACCCGAATCCTTGCCCTAACAGTCCCCTAATCCTAACCTGTACGCTAACAGTCACCCGTACCCTAACATGTACGCTCACCCTAAACCGTTGTCGTATCCTAACCTGTACCCTAAACCTTCCCCGTCCCCTAACTCTAACCCTAACCCTAACCCTAACCCTAACCCTTACCCGAAGCCTTACCCTAACCTGTCGCCTAACCCCAACCCGTACGCTATCACTAACCCGTGCCCTAACACGTACGCTCAACCTAAACCATTGTCGAACCCTAACCTGTACCTTAAACCGTCCCCGTCCCCTAACCTTAACCCTAACCCTAACCCTAACCCTTACCCGAAGCCTTAACCTATCCCGTCCCCTAATGCTAACCCGTACGCTAACACTAACCCATGCCCTAACACGTACGCTCACCCTAAAACATTGTAGTACCCTAACATGTACCCTAAGCCTAACCCTAACCCTAACCCTAACCCTAACCCTTACCCGAAGTCTAAACTTAACCCGTCACCTAATCCTAACCTGTACGGTAACACTAACCCGTGCCCTAACACGTATGCTCACCCAAAACGGTTGTCGTACCCTAACCTGTACCCTAAACCGTCCTCGTCCCCTAACCCTAACCCTAACCCTAACCGTAAACCTTACCCGAAGCCTTTCCTAACCCGTCCCTTAATCCTAACCCGTATGCCAACACTAATCCGTACCGTAACACGTATGCTCACCCTAAACCATTGTCGTACCCTAAACAGTACCCTAAACCGTCCCTGTCCCCTAACCTTAACCCTAACCCTAACCCTAACCCTTAACCGAAGCCTTACCCTATCCCGTCCACTAATCCTAACCCGTACGCTAACACTAACCCGTGCCCTAACACGTACGCTCACCCTAAATCGTTGACGTACCATAACCTGTACCCAAAACCGTTCCCGTCCCCGTCCCCGTCCGCTAACCCTAACCCTAACCCTTACCAGAAGCCTTACGCTAACCCGTCACCTAACCCTAAACCGTACGCTAACACTAACCCGTACCCTAACACGTACGATCACCCTAAACCGTTGTCGTACCCTAACCTGTACCCTAAACCGTCCCTATCCCCTAACCCTAACCCTAACCCTAACCCTAACCCTTACCAGAAGCCTTATCGTAACCCATCCCCTAATCCTGTACCGTACGCTAACACTAACCCGTACCCTAACACGTACGCTCACACTAAACCGTTGTCGTACCCTAACCTGTACCCTAAACCGTCCCTGTCTGCTAACCCTAACCCTAACCCTACCCTAACCCTTACCCGAAGCCTTAACCTAACCCGTCCCCTAACCCTAACCCGTACGTTAACACTAAACCGTACCCTAAAACGTATGCTCACCCTAAACCGTTGTCGTAACCTAAGCTGTACCCTAAACCGTCCCCGTCCCCTAACGCTAACCCTAACCCAATCCCTAACCCTAAACCTTACCCGCAGCCTTAGGCTAACCCGTCCCCTAATCCTAACCCGTACGCTAACACTAACCCGTACCCTAACACGTACGCTCACCCTAAACCGTAGTCATACCCTAATCTGTACCCTAAACCGTCCCCGTCCCCGTCCCCTACTCCCTAAAACTAACCCTAACCCTAACCCTTTCCCGAAGCCTTACCCTAACACGTCCCCTAATCCTAACCCGTACGCTAACACTAACCCGTACCCTAACACGTACAATTACCCTAAACCGTTTTCGTACCCTAATCTGTACCCTAAACCGTCCCCGTCCTCTAACCCTAACCCTAACCCTTATCCGAAGCCTTACCCTAACCCGTCACGAATCCTAACCCGTACGCTATCACGTACGCTCACCCTAAACTGTTGTCGTACACTAACCTGTACCGTAAACTGTCCCCGTCCCTTTAACCTAAGCCTTACCGGAAGCCTTACTCTAACCCGTCCCCTAATCCTAACCCGTACCCTAACACTAATCTGTACCCTAACACGTATGCTCACCCTAAGCCATTGTCGTACCCTAACATGTACCCTAAACCATACCCATCCCCTAACCCTAACACTAATCCTAACCCTAACCCTAACCCTAACCCTTACCCGAAGCCTTACCCTAACCCGTCCCCTAATCCTAACCCGTACGCTAACACTAACCCGTGCCCTAAGACGTACGCTCACACTAAACCGTTGTCTTACCCTAATCTGTAGCCTAAACCGTCCCCTAACCCTAACCCTAACCCTAACCCTAACCCTTACCCGAAGCCTTACCATAAACCGTCCCCTAATCCTAAGTCTTACGCTAACACTAAACCGTACTCTAACACATACGTTCACCCTAAACCGTTTTCGTACCCTAACCTGTACCCTAAACCGTCCCCTTCCCCGTCCCCGTCCCCTAACACTAACCCTAACCCTTACCCGAAGCCTTACTGTAACCCGTCCCATAATCCTAACCCGTACGCTAACACTAACCCGTATCCTAAAACATATGCTCCCCCTAAATCGTTGTCGTACCCTAACCTGTACCCTAAACCATCGCCGTCACCTAACCCTAACCCTAACCCTAACCCTAACCCTTACCCGAAGCCTTACCTAACCCGTCCCCTAATCCTAACCCGTACGCTAACACTAAACTCTACGCTAACACGTATGCTCGCCCTAAACCGTTGTCGTACACTAACCTGTACCCTAAACCGTCCCCGTCCCCTAACCCTCACCCTAACCCTAACCCTAACCCTAACCCTTACCCGAAGCATTACACTAACCCGTCCCTTAATCCTAACCCAGACGCTAACACTAACACGAACCCTAACACGTATGCTCACCCTAAACCGTTGTCATACACTAACCTGTACCCTAAACCGTCCCCGTCCCCGTTCCCTAACCCTAACCCTAACGCTAATCCTTACCCGAAGCCTTACCCTAACCCGCCCCCTAAACCTCACCCGTACGCTAACACTAACCTGTACCCTAACACGTACCCTCACCCTAAACCGTTGTTGTACACTAACCTGTACCCTAAAGTGTCCCCGTCCCCTAACCCTAACCCTAACCCTAACCCTACCACTAACACTTACCCGAAGCCTTACCCTAACCCGTCCCCTAATCCTAACCCGTACGCTAACACTAACACGTACCCTAACACGTATGCTCACCCTAAACCGTTGTCGTACCCTAACCTGTACCCTAAACCGTCCCCATCACCTAACCCTAACCATAACACTAACCCTAACACTAAACCTTACCTGAAGCCTTACCCTAAACCGTCCCCTAATCCTAACCCGTACTCTAACACTAATCTGTAACCTAACTCGTACGCTCACCCTAAACCGTTGTCGTACCCTAACCTGTACCCTTAACCATCCCCGTCCCCGTCCCCTAACCCTAACCCTAACCCTAAACCTATCCCTTACCCGAAGCCTTACCCTAACTCGTCCCCTAATCCGAACCCGTACGCTAACACTAACCCATACCCTAACACGTATGCTCACCCTAAACCGTTGTCGTACACTAAACTGTACCCTAAACCGTACCCGTCCCCTAACACTAACCCTAACCTTAACCGTAACCCTAACCCTTACCCGAAACCTTAAACTAACCCGTTCCCTATTCCTAACCCGTACGCTAACATTAACCCATACCCTAACACTTACACTCACCGTAAACCGTTGTAGTACCCTAAACTGTACCCTAAACCGTCCCAGTCCCCTAACCCTAACCCTAACCCTTACCCGAAGCCTTACCGTAACCCGTCCCCTAATCCTAATCCGTATGCTAACACTAACCGTACCCTAACATGTACGCTCAACCTAAACCACTGTCGTACCCTAACCTGTACCCTAAACCGTCCCCATCCCCTAACCCTAACCCTAACACAAACCCTAACCCTAAACCTTACCCGAAGCCTTACCTTAAACCGTCCCCTATTCCTAACACGTACGCTAACACTAACCCGTACACTAACACGTACGCTCACCCTAAACCGTTGTCATACCGTAATCTGTACCCTAAACCGTCCCCGTCCCCGTCCCCTACTCCCTAAACCTAACCCTAACCCTAACCCTTTCCCGAAGCCTTACCCTAACACATCCCCAATCCTAACCCGTACGCTAACACTAAACCGTACCCTAACACGTACGCTGAACCTAAACCGTTGTCGTACCCTAATCTGTACCCTAAACCGTCCCCGTCCGCTAACCCTAACCCTAACCCTAACCTTAACCCTAACCCTTACCCGAAGCCTTACCCTAACCCTTCATCAATCCTAACCCGTACGCTATCACGTACGCTCACCCTAAACAGTTGTCGTACACTAACCTGTACCCTAAGCCTTCCCCATCCCCTAACCCTAACCCTAACCCTTACCCTATCCTTAACCCTTACCCGAAGCCTTACACTAAACCATCCCCTAATCCTAACCCGTACGCTAACACTAACCTGTACCCTAACATGTACACTCAACCTAAACCGTTGTCGTACACTAACCTGTACCCTAAAACGTCCTGGTCCCCTAACTGTAATCCTATCCCTAACCCTAAACCTAACCTTTACCCGAAGCCTTACCCTAACCCGTCCCCTAATCCTTACCCGTACGCTAACACTAACCCGTGCCGTAACACGTACGCTCACCCTAAAACATCGTACCCTAACATGTACACTAAACCGTCCCCTACCCCGTCCCCATCCCCGTCCCCTAACCCTAACCCTAACCTGTACCCTAAACAATCCCCGTCCCCGTCCCCTAACCCTAACCCTAACCCTAAACCTATCCCTTACCCGAAGCCTTACCCTAAGTCGTCCCCTAATCCTAACCCGTACGCTAACACTAACCCATACACTAACACGTACGCTCCCCCTAAACCGTTGTCGTACCCTAACCTGTACCCTAAACCGTCCCCGTCCCCTAACCCTAACCCTAACCCTTACCCTAAACCTTACCCTAAGTCTTAACCTAACCCGTCCCCTAATCCTAACTCGTAGGCTAACACTAACCCGTACCCTAACACGTAGGCTCACCCTAAACCGTTGTCATACCCTAATCTTACCCTAAACCGTCCCCGTCCCCTAACCCTAACCCTAATCCTAACCCTAACCCTTACCCGAAGCCTTACCCTAACCCATTGCCTAATCCTAACCCGTACACTAACACTAACACGTACCCTAACACATACACTCACCCTATACCGTTGTCGTACCCAAACCTGTACCCTACACGGTCCCCGTCCCCTAACCCTAACCCTAACCCTAACCCTTACCCGAAGCCTTACCCTAACCTGTCCCCAATCCTAACCCGTACGCTAACACTAACCCGTACCCTAACACGTACGGTTACCCTAAACCTTTCTCATACCCTAACCTATACCCTAAACCGTCCCCGTCCCCTAACCCTAAACCTAAGCGTTACCCGAATCCTTGCCCTAACAGTCCCCTAATCCTAAACTGTACGCTAACACTAACCCGTACCCTAACACGTACGCTCACCCTAAACCGTTGTCGTATCCTAACCTGTACCCTAAACCTTCCCCGTCCCCTAACACTAACCCTAACCCTAACCCTAACCCTAACCCTTACCGGAAGCCTTACCCTAACCCGTCCTCTAACCCCAACCCGTACGCTGACACTAACCCGTGCCCTAACACGTACGCTCAACCTAAACCGTTGTCGTACCCTAACCTGTACCCTAAACCGTCCCCGTCCCCTAACCTTAACCCTAAACCTAACCCTAACCTTACCCGAAGCCTTAGCCTATCCCGTCCCCTAATGCTAACCTGTACGCTAACACTAACCCATGCCCTAACACGTACGCTCACCCTAAAACTCTGTAGTACCCTAACCTGTACCCTAAACCTTCCCCGTCCCCTAAGCCTAACCCTAACCCTAACCCTAACCCTAACCCTTACCCGAAGTCTAAACTTAACCCGTCACCTAATCCTAACCCGTACGGTAACACTAACCTGTGCCCTAACACGTATGCTCACCCAAAACCGTTGTCGTACCCTAACCTGTACCCTAAACCGTCCTCGTCCCAACCCTAACCCTAACCCTAACCGTAAACCTTACCCGAAGCCTTACCCTAACCCGTCCCCTAATCCTAACCCGTACGCCAACACTAATCCGTACCCTAACACGTACTCTCACCCTAAAACCTTGTTGTACCCTAACATGTACCCTAAACCATCCCCGTCCCCTAACCCTAACCCTAACCGTAACCCTAACCCTAACCCTTACCCGAAGTCTAAACTTAACCCGTCCCCTAATCCTAACCCTTACGGAAACACTAACCCGTGCCCTAACACGTACGCTCACCCTAAACCGTTGTTGTACGCTAACCTGTACCCTAAACCGTCCCACTCCCCTATCCCTAACCCTAACCCTAACCCTTACCCGAAGCCTTACACTAACCCGTCCCCTAATCCTAACCTGTACGCCAACACTAATCTGTACCCTAACACGTATGCTCACGCTTAACCGTTGTTGTCCCCTAACCTGTACCCTAAACCATCCCCGTCCCCTAACCCTAACCCTAACCCTAAGCCGTACCCGAAGCTTTGCCCTAACCGTCCCCTAATCGTAAACTGTACGCTAACATTAACCCGTACCCTAACACGTACGCTCACCCTAAACTTTTGTCGTACCCTAACCTGTACCCTGTACCGTCCCCGTCCCCTAACCCTAACCCTAACCGTAACCCTAAACATACCCGAAGCCTTACCCTAACCCGTCCCCTAATCCTAACCCGTACGCTAACACTAACCCATACCCTAACACGTACGCTCACCCTAAACCGTTGTCGTATCCTAACCTGTACCCTAAACCGTCCCCGTCGCCGTCCCCGTCCCCTAACCCTAACGCTAAACCTAACCCTAACCCGAAGCCTTACCCTAACACGTCCACTAACCCTAACCCGTACGCTAACACTAACTTGTGCCTTAACACGTACGCTCACCCTAAACCGTTGTCGTACCCTAACCTGTACCCTAAACCGTCCCCGTCCACGTCCCCTAACCCTAACCCTAAACCTAACTCTTACCCGAAGCCTTAAACTAACCCGTCCCCTAATCCTAAACCGTACGCTAACACTAACCCATACACTAACATGTACGCTCACC
The DNA here is from genome assembly GCF_059928025.1 of Delphinapterus leucas. Lineage (NCBI taxonomy): Eukaryota > Metazoa > Chordata > Mammalia > Artiodactyla > Monodontidae > Delphinapterus > Delphinapterus leucas. The sequence goes on from NW_028322244.1 coordinate 9,044,977, forward strand.
CTAAACAGTTGTCGTACCCTAACCTGTACCCTAAACCATCCTTGTCCCCTAACCCTAACCGTAACCGTAACCCTAACCCTTACCCTAAGTCTTAACCTAACCCGTCCCCTAATCCTAACACGTAGGCTAACACTAACCCGTACCCTAACATGTAGGCTCACCCTAAACCGTTGTCGTACCCTAACCTTACCCTAAACGGTCCCCGTCCCCTAACCCTAACCCTAACCCTAACCCTAAACCTTACCCGAAGCCTTACCCTAACACGTCCCCTATTCCTAACCTGTACGCTAACACAAACCCGTACCCTTACACGTACGCTCACCCTATACGGTTGTCGTACCCAAACCTGTACCCTACACGGTCCCCGTCCCTAACCCTAACCCTAACCCTTAACCGAAGCCTTACCCTAACCTGTCCCCAATCCTTACCCGTACGCTAACACTAACCCATACCCTAACACGTACGGTTATCCTAAACCGTTGTCGTACACTAACCTGTACCCTAAACCGTCCCCGTCCCCTAACCCTAACCCTAAGCGTTACCGGAATCCTTGCCCTAAGAGTCCCCTAATCCTAACCTGTACGCTAACACTCACCCGTACCCTAACACGTACGCTCACCCTAAACCGTTGTCGTATTCTAACATGTACGCTAAACCTTCCCCGTCCCCTAACTCTAACCCTAACCCTAACCCTAACCCTTACCCGAATCCTTAACCTAACCCGTCCCCTAACCCCAACCCGTACGCTATCACTAACCCGTGCCCTAACACGTACGCTCAACCTAAACCATTGTCGAACCCTAACCTGTACCCTAAACCGTCCCCGTCCCCTAACCTTAACCCTAACCCTAACCCTAACCCTTACCCGAAGCCTTAGCCTATCCCGTCCCCTAATGCTAACCCGTACGCTAACACTAACCTATGCCCTAACACGTACGCTCACCCTAAAACATTGTAGTACCCTAACATGTACCCTAAGCCTAACCCTAACCCTAACCCTAACCCTAACCCTTACCCGAAGTCTAAACTTAACCCGTCACCTACTCCTAACCTGTACGGTAACACTAACCCGTGCCCTAACACGTATGCTCACCCAAAACGGTTGTCGTACCCTAACCTGTACCCTAAACCGTCCTCGTCCCCTAACCCTAACCCTAACCCTAACCGTAAACCTTACCCGAAGCCTTTCCCTAACCCGTCCCTTAATCCTAACCCGTATGCCAACACTAATCTGTACCGTAACACGTACGCTCACCCTAAACCATTCTCGTACCCTAAACTGTACCCTAAACCGTCCCTGTCCCCTAAACTTAACCCTAACCCTAACCCTAACCGTTAACCGAAGCCTTACCCTATCCCGTCCCCTAATCCTAACCCGTACGCTAACACTAACCCGTGCCCTAACACGTACGCTCACCCTAAACCGTTGTCGTACCCTAACCTGTACCCAAAACCGTTCCCGTCCCCATCCCCGTCCGCTAACCTTAACCCTAAACCTTACCAGAAGCCTTACGCTAACCCGTCCCCTAACCCTAAACCGTACGCTAACACTAACCCTTACCCTAACACCTAGGCTCACACTAAACCGTTGTCGTACCCTAACCTGTACCCTAAACCGTCCCCATCCCCTAACCCTAATGCTAACCTTAACCCTAACCCTTACCAGAAGCCTTATCCTAACCCGTCCCCTAATCTTAACCCGTACGCTAACACTAATCCATACCCTAACACGTACTCTCACCCTAAAACCTTGTCGTACACTAACATGTACCCTAAACCATCCCCGTCCCCTAACCCTAACCCTAACCCTAACCCTTACCCGAAGCCTTACCCTCACCCGTCCCCTAATCCCAACCCGTACGCTAACTCTAATCCGTACCCTAACACGTACGCTCACACTAAAACGTTGTCTTACCCTAATCTGTACCCTAAACCGTCCTCGTACCCTAACCCTAACCCTAACCCTAACCGTAACCCTAACCCTAATCCGAAGCCTTACCCTAAACCGTACCCTAATCCTAAACCGTACGCTAACACTAAACCGTACCCTAACACGTACACTAACCCTAAAACTTTGTCATACCCTAAACTGTACGCTAAACCGTCCCCGTCCCCGCCCCCTAACCCTAACCTTAACCCTAACCCTTACCCAAAGCCTTACCCTAACTCGTCCCCTAATCCTAACCCGTACGCTAACACTAACCCATACCCTAAAACGTACGCTCACCCTAATCCATTGTCGTACCCTAACCTGTACCCTAAACCGTCCCCGTCCCCTAACCCTAACCCTAACCCTAACCCTAACCCTAACCCTAACCCATACCCGAAGCCTTACACTAACTCGTCTACTAAACCTAATCCGTACGCTAACACTAATCCCTGCCCTAACACGTACGCTCACCCTAAACCGTTGTCGTACGCTAACCTGTACACTAAACCGTCCCCGTCCCCTAACCCTAACCCTAACCCTAACCCTAAGCCTTACCGGAAGCCTTACCCTAACCCGTCCCCTAATCCTAACCCGTACCCTAACACTAATCTGTAACCTAACATGTACGCTCACCCTTTACCGTTGTCGTACCCTAACCTGTACCCTAAACCGTCCCTGTCCCCTAACCCTAACCCTAACCCTAACCCTTACCCGAAGCCTTACCCTAACCCGTCCCCTAATCCTAACCCGTATGCTAACACTAAACCATAGCCTAACACGTACGCTCACCCTAAACCGTTGTCGTACACTAACCTGTACCCTAAACAGTCCCCGTCCCCTAACCCTAACCTTAACCCTAACCCTAACCCTTACCCGAAGCCTTACCCTAAACTGTCCCCTAACCCTAACCTGTACGCTAACACTAACCCGTGCCCTAACACGTACGCTCACCCTAAACCGTTGTCGTAACCTAACCTGTACCCTAAACCATCCCCGTCCCCTAACCCTATACCTAACCCTAAAGCTAACCCTATCTCTAACCCTTACCCAAAGCCTTACCTAACCTGTCCACTACTCCGAAAACGTACGCTAACACTAACCCGTACCCTAACACTTATGCTCACCCTACACCGTTGTCGTACCCTAAACTGTACCCTAAACGGTCCCCGTCCCCTAACCCTAACCCTAACCTTAACCCTAACCCTAACACTTACCCAAAGCCTTACCCTAACCCGTCCCCTAATCCTAATCCGTACGCTAACACTAACCCGTGCCCTAACACGTACGGTCACACTAAACCGTTGTCGTACAATAAACTGTACCCTAAACCATCCCGTCCCCTAACACTAACCCTAACCCTAACCCTAACCCTTACCCGAAGCTTTACCCTAACCCGTCCCTTAATCCTAACCCGTACGCTAAAACTAACCCGTGCCCTAACACGTACGCTCACCCTAAACCATTGTCGTACCCTAAACTGTAACCTAAACCGTCCCCGTCCCCTAACCCTAACCCTAAACCTAACCCTAAACCTCACCCGAAGCCTTACCCTAACCCGTCACCAATCCTAACCCGTACGCTATCACGTACGCTCACCCTAAACTGTTGTCGTACACTAACCTGTACCCTAAACCCTCCGGGTAATCTAACCCTAACCCTAACGTTAACCCTATCCCTAACCCTTACCCGAAGCCTTACCCTAACCCGTCCACTAATCCTAACACGTACGCTAAAACTGACCCATACCCTAACACGTACACTCACCCTAAAACATTGTCATACCCTAAACTGTACCCTAAACCGTCCCCGTCCCCTAACCCTAACCCTAACCCTAAACCTTACCCGAAGCCTTACCCTAACCCGTCCCCTAATCCTAACCCGTACGCTAACACTAACTGGTACCCTAACACGTATGCTCATCCTAAACCGGTGTCGTACTCTAACCTGTACACTAAACCGTCCCCTGACCCTAACCCTAACCCTAACCCTAACCCTAACTCTAACCCTTGCCCGAAGCCTTAACCTAACCCGTCCCCAATCCTAACCCGTACGCTAACACTAACCCGTGCCCTAACACGTACGCTCACCCTAAACCGTTGTCGTACCCTAACCTGTACCCTAAACCGTCCCCTAACCCTAAACCTAAACCTAAACCTAACCCTAACCCTAACCTAACCCTAACCCTAACCCTAAACCTAAACCTAACCCTAACCCTAACACCTAACCCTAACCCTAACCCTAACCCTAACTCTAACCCTAACCGTAACACCTAAACCTAACCCCTAACCCTAACCCTAACCCTAAACCTAACCCTAACCCTAACCCCTATCCCTAACCCGAAACCTAACCGTAACCCTAACCCTAACCCTAACCCTAACCCTAAACCCTAACCCTAACCCTAACACTAACACTAACCCTAACCCTAAACCCTAACCCTAACCCTAACCCTAACCCTAACCCTAAACCCTAACCCTAACCCTAACCCTAACACTAACCCTAACCCTAACCCTAACCCTAACCCTTACCCGAAGCCTTACCCTCACCCGTCCCCTAATCCTAACCCGTACGCTAACACTAACCCGTACTCTAACACGTACGCTCACCCTAAACCGTTGTCGTACCCTAACCTGTACCCTAAACCGTCCCCGTCCCCGTCCCCTAGCCCTAACCCTAACCCTAACCCTAACCCTTACCCGAAGTCTTACACTAACACGTCCCTTAATCCTAACCCGTACGCTAACACTAATCCTTACCCTAACACGTACTCTCACCCTAAAACCTTGTTGTACCCTAACATGTACCCTAAACCATCCCCGTCCCCTAACCCTAACCCTAACCATAACCCTAACCCTAACCCTTACCCGAAGTCTAAACTTAACCCGTCCCCTAATCCTAACCCGTACGGAAACACTAACCCGTGCCCTAACACGTACGCTCACCCTAAAACGTTGTTGTACCCTAACCTGTACCCTAAACCGTCCCACTCCCCTAACCCTAACCCTAACCCTAACCCTAACCCTTACCCGAAGCCTTACACTAACCCGTCCCCTAATCCTAACCCGTACGCCAACACTAATCCGTACCCTAACACGTATGCTCACGCTTAACCGTTGTTGTCCCCTAACCTGTACCCTAAACCATCCCCGTCCCCTAACTCTAACCCTAACCCTAACCCTAACACTTAACCAAAGCCTTACCCTAACCCGTCTCCTAATCCTAACCCATACGCTAACACTAACCCGTACCCTAACACGTATTCTCACCCTAAACCATTGTCGTACCCTAACCTGTACCCTAAGCCGTACCCGTCCCCTAACCCTAACCCTAAGCCGTACCCGAAGCTTTGCCCTAACGGTCCCCTAATTGTAAACTGTACGCTAACACTAACCCATACCTTAACACGTACGCTCACCCTAAACTTTTGTCGTACACTAACCTGTACCCTGCACCGTCCCCGTCCCCTAACCCTAACCGTAACCCTAAACATACCCGAAGCCTTACCCTAACCCGTCCCCTAATCCTAACCCGTACGCTAACACTAACCCATACCCTAACACGTACGCTCACCCTAAACCGTTGTCGTATCCTAACCTGTACCCTAAACCGTCCCCGTCCCCGTCCCCGTCCCCTAACCCTAACGCTAAACCTAACCCTAACCCGAAGCCTTACCCTAACACGTCCACTAACCCTAACCCGTACGCTAACACTAACACTTGCCTTAACACATACGCTCACCCTAAACCGTTGTCGTACCCTAACCTGTACCCTAAACCGTCCCCATCCCCGTCCCCGTCCCCTAACCCTAACCCTAAACCTAACTCTTACCCGAAGCCTTAACCTAACCCGTCCCCTAATCCTAAACCGTACGCTAACACTAACCCATACACTAACACGTACGCTCACCCTAAACAGTTGTCGTACCCTAACCTGTACCCTAAAGCATCCCCGTCCCCAATCCTAACCGTAACCGTAACCCTAACCCTTACTCTAAGTCTTAACCTAACCCGTCCCCTAATCCTAACACGTAGGCTAACACTAACCCGTACCCTAACATGTAGGCCCACCCTAAACCGTTGTCGTACCCTAACCTTACCCTAAACGGTCCCCGTCCCCTAACCCTAACCCTAAACCTAACCCTAAACCTTACCCGAAGCCTTACCCTAACCCGTCCCCTAATCCTAACCTGTACGCTAACACAAACCCGTACCCTTACACGTACGCTCACCCTATACGGTTGTCGTACCCAAACCTGTACCCTACACGGTCCCCGTCCCCTAACCCTAACCCTAACCCTTAACCGAAGCCTTACCCTAACCTGTCTCCAATCCTAACCCGTACGCTAACACGAACCCATACCCTAACACGTACGGTTATCCTAAACCGTTGTCGTACCCTAACCTGTACCCTAAACCGTCCCCGTCCCCTAACCCTAAACCTAAGCGTTACCCGAATCCTTGCCCTAACAGTCCCCTAATCCTAACCTGTACGCTAACAGTCACCCGTACCCTAACATGTACGCTCACCCTAAACCGTTGTCGTATCCTAACCTGTACCCTAAACCTTCCCCGTCCCCTAACTCTAACCCTAACCCTAACCCTAACCCTAACCCTTACCCGAAGCCTTACCCTAACCTGTCGCCTAACCCCAACCCGTACGCTATCACTAACCCGTGCCCTAACACGTACGCTCAACCTAAACCATTGTCGAACCCTAACCTGTACCTTAAACCGTCCCCGTCCCCTAACCTTAACCCTAACCCTAACCCTAACCCTTACCCGAAGCCTTAACCTATCCCGTCCCCTAATGCTAACCCGTACGCTAACACTAACCCATGCCCTAACACGTACGCTCACCCTAAAACATTGTAGTACCCTAACATGTACCCTAAGCCTAACCCTAACCCTAACCCTAACCCTAACCCTTACCCGAAGTCTAAACTTAACCCGTCACCTAATCCTAACCTGTACGGTAACACTAACCCGTGCTCTAACACGTATGCTCACCCAAAACGGTTGTCGTACCCTAACCTGTACCCTAAACCGTCCTCGTCCCCTAACCCTAACCCTAACCCTAACCGTAAACCTTACCCGAAGCCTTTCCTAACCCGTCCCTTAATCCTAACCCGTATGCCAACACTAATCCGTACCGTAACACGTATGCTCACCCTAAACCATTGTCGTACCCTAAACAGTACCCTAAACCGTCCCTGTCCCCTAACCTTAACCCTAACCCTAACCCTAACCCTTAACCGAAGCCTTACCCTATCCCGTCCACTAATCCTAACCCGTACGCTAACACTAACCCGTGCCCTAACACGTACGCTCACCCTAAATCGTTGACGTACCATAACCTGTACCCAAAACCGTTCCCGTCCCCGTCCCCGTCCGCTAACCCTAACCCTAACCCTTACCAGAAGCCTTACGCTAACCCGTCACCTAACCCTAAACCGTACGCTAACACTAACCCGTACCCTAACACGTACGATCACCCTAAACCGTTGTCGTACCCTAACCTGTACCCTAAACCGTCCCTATCCCCTAACCCTAACCCTAACCCTAACCCTAACCCTTACCAGAAGCCTTATCGTAACCCATCCCCTAATCCTGTACCGTACGCTAACACTAACCCGTACCCTAACACGTACGCTCACACTAAACCGTTGTCGTACCCTAACCTGTACCCTAAACCGTCCCTGTCTGCTAACCCTAACCCTAACCCTACCCTAACCCTTACCCGAAGCCTTAACCTAACCCGTCCCCTAACCCTAACCCGTACGTTAACACTAAACCGTACCCTAAAACGTATGCTCACCCTAAACCGTTGTCGTAACCTAAGCTGTACCCTAAACCGTCCCCGTCCCCTAACGCTAACCCTAACCCAATCCCTAACCCTAAACCTTACCCGCAGCCTTAGGCTAACCCGTCCCCTAATCCTAACCCGTACGCTAACACTAACCCGTACCCTAACACGTACGCTCACCCTAAACCGTAGTCATACCCTAATCTGTACCCTAAACCGTCCCCGTCCCCGTCCCCTACTCCCTAAAACTAACCCTAACCCTAACCCTTTCCCGAAGCCTTACCCTAACACGTCCCCTAATCCTAACCCGTACGCTAACACTAACCCGTACCCTAACACGTACAATTACCCTAAACCGTTTTCGTACCCTAATCTGTACCCTAAACCGTCCCCGTCCTCTAACCCTAACCCTAACCCTTATCCGAAGCCTTACCCTAACCCGTCACGAATCCTAACCCGTACGCTATCACGTACGCTCACCCTAAACTGTTGTCGTACACTAACCTGTACCGTAAACTGTCCCCGTCCCTTTAACCTAAGCCTTACCGGAAGCCTTACTCTAACCCGTCCCCTAATCCTAACCCGTACCCTAACACTAATCTGTACCCTAACACGTATGCTCACCCTAAGCCATTGTCGTACCCTAACATGTACCCTAAACCATACCCATCCCCTAACCCTAACACTAATCCTAACCCTAACCCTAACCCTAACCCTTACCCGAAGCCTTACCCTAACCCGTCCCCTAATCCTAACCCGTACGCTAACACTAACCCGTGCCCTAAGACGTACGCTCACACTAAACCGTTGTCTTACCCTAATCTGTAGCCTAAACCGTCCCCTAACCCTAACCCTAACCCTAACCCTAACCCTTACCCGAAGCCTTACCATAAACCGTCCCCTAATCCTAAGTCTTACGCTAACACTAAACCGTACTCTAACACATACGTTCACCCTAAACCGTTTTCGTACCCTAACCTGTACCCTAAACCGTCCCCTTCCCCGTCCCCGTCCCCTAACACTAACCCTAACCCTTACCCGAAGCCTTACTGTAACCCGTCCCATAATCCTAACCCGTACGCTAACACTAACCCGTATCCTAAAACATATGCTCCCCCTAAATCGTTGTCGTACCCTAACCTGTACCCTAAACCATCGCCGTCACCTAACCCTAACCCTAACCCTAACCCTAACCCTTACCCGAAGCCTTACCTAACCCGTCCCCTAATCCTAACCCGTACGCTAACACTAAACTCTACGCTAACACGTATGCTCGCCCTAAACCGTTGTCGTACACTAACCTGTACCCTAAACCGTCCCCGTCCCCTAACCCTCACCCTAACCCTAACCCTAACCCTAACCCTTACCCGAAGCATTACACTAACCCGTCCCTTAATCCTAACCCAGACGCTAACACTAACACGAACCCTAACACGTATGCTCACCCTAAACCGTTGTCATACACTAACCTGTACCCTAAACCGTCCCCGTCCCCGTTCCCTAACCCTAACCCTAACGCTAATCCTTACCCGAAGCCTTACCCTAACCCGCCCCCTAAACCTCACCCGTACGCTAACACTAACCTGTACCCTAACACGTACCCTCACCCTAAACCGTTGTTGTACACTAACCTGTACCCTAAAGTGTCCCCGTCCCCTAACCCTAACCCTAACCCTAACCCTACCACTAACACTTACCCGAAGCCTTACCCTAACCCGTCCCCTAATCCTAACCCGTACGCTAACACTAACACGTACCCTAACACGTATGCTCACCCTAAACCGTTGTCGTACCCTAACCTGTACCCTAAACCGTCCCCATCACCTAACCCTAACCATAACACTAACCCTAACACTAAACCTTACCTGAAGCCTTACCCTAAACCGTCCCCTAATCCTAACCCGTACTCTAACACTAATCTGTAACCTAACTCGTACGCTCACCCTAAACCGTTGTCGTACCCTAACCTGTACCCTTAACCATCCCCGTCCCCGTCCCCTAACCCTAACCCTAACCCTAAACCTATCCCTTACCCGAAGCCTTACCCTAACTCGTCCCCTAATCCGAACCCGTACGCTAACACTAACCCATACCCTAACACGTATGCTCACCCTAAACCGTTGTCGTACACTAAACTGTACCCTAAACCGTACCCGTCCCCTAACACTAACCCTAACCTTAACCGTAACCCTAACCCTTACCCGAAACCTTAAACTAACCCGTTCCCTATTCCTAACCCGTACGCTAACATTAACCCATACCCTAACACTTACGCTCACCGTAAACCGTTGTAGTACCCTAAACTGTACCCTAAACCGTCCCAGTCCCCTAACCCTAACCCTAACCCTTACCCGAAGCCTTACCGTAACCCGTCCCCTAATCCTAATCCGTATGCTAACACTAACCGTACCCTAACATGTACGCTCAACCTAAACCACTGTCGTACCCTAACCTGTACCCTAAACCGTCCCCATCCCCTAACCCTAACCCTAACACAAACCCTAACCCTAAACCTTACCCGAAGCCTTACCTTAAACCGTCCCCTATTCCTAACACGTACGCTAACACTAACCCGTACACTAACACGTACGCTCACCCTAAACCGTTGTCATACCGTAATCTGTACCCTAAACCGTCCCCGTCCCCGTCCCCTACTCCCTAAACCTAACCCTAACCCTAACCCTTTCCCGAAGCCTTACCCTAACACATCCCCAATCCTAACCCGTACGCTAACACTAAACCGTACCCTAACACGTACGCTGAACCTAAACCGTTGTCGTACCCTAATCTGTACCCTAAACCGTCCCCGTCCGCTAACCCTAACCCTAACCCTAACCTTAACCCTAACCCTTACCCGAAGCCTTACCCTAACCCTTCATCAATCCTAACCCGTACGCTATCACGTACGCTCACCCTAAACAGTTGTCGTACACTAACCTGTACCCTAAGCCTTCCCCATCCCCTAACCCTAACCCTAACCCTTACCCTATCCTTAACCCTTACCCGAAGCCTTACACTAAACCATCCCCTAATCCTAACCCGTACGCTAACACTAACCTGTACCCTAACATGTACACTCAACCTAAACCGTTGTCGTACACTAACCTGTACCCTAAAACGTCCTGGTCCCCTAACTGTAATCCTATCCCTAACCCTAAACCTAACCTTTACCCGAAGCCTTACCCTAACCCGTCCCCTAATCCTTACCCGTACGCTAACACTAACCTGTGCCGTAACACGTACGCTCACCCTAAAACGTCGTACCCTAACATGTACACTAAACCGTCCCCTACCCCGTCCCCATCCCCGTCCCCTAACCCTAACCCTAACCTGTACCCTAAACAATCCCCGTCCCCGTCCCCTAACCCTAACCCTAACCCTAAACCTATCCCTTACCCGAAGCCTTACCCTAAGTCGTCCCCTAATCCTAACCCGTACGCTAACACTAACCCATACACTAACACGTACGCTCCCCCTAAACCGTTGTCGTACCCTAACCTGTACCCTAAACCGTACCCGTCCCCTAACACTAACCCTAACCTTAACCGTAACCCTAACCCTTACCCGAAACCTTAAACTAACCCGTTCCCTATTCCTAACCCGTACGCTAACATTAACCCATACCCTAACACTTACGCTCACCATAAACCGTTGTCGTACCCTAACCTGTACCCTAAACCGTCCCCGTCCCCTAACCCTAACCCTAACCCTTACCCTAAACCTTACCCTAAGTCTTAACCTAACCCGTCCCCTAATCCTAACTCGTAGGCTAACACTAACCCGTACCCTAACACGTAGGCTCACCCTAAACCGTTGTCATACCCTAATCTTACCCTAAACCGTCCCCGTCCCCTAACCCTAACCCTAATCCTAACCCTAACCCTTACCCGAAGCCTTACCCTAACCCATTGCCTAATCCTAACCCGTACACTAACACTAACACGTACCCTAACACATACACTCACCCTATACCGTTGTCGTACCCAAACCTGTACCCTACACGGTCCCCGTCCCCTAACCCTAACCCTAACCCTAACCCTTACCCGAAGCCTTACCCTAACCTGTCCCCAATCCTAACCCGTACGCTAACACTAACCCGTACCCTAACACGTACGGTTACCCTAAACCTTTCTCATACCCTAACCTATACCCTAAACCGTCCCCGTCCCCTAACCCTAAACCTAAGCGTTACCCGAATCCTTGCCCTAACAGTCCCCTAATCCTAAACTGTACGCTAACACTAACCCGTACCCTAACACGTACGCTCACCCTAAACCGTTGTCGTATCCTAACCTGTACCCTAAACCTTCCCCGTCCCCTAACACTAACCCTAACCCTAACCCTAACCCTAACCCTTACCGGAAGCCTTACCCTAACCCGTCCTCTAACCCCAACCCGTACGCTGACACTAACCCGTGCCCTAACACGTACGCTCAACCTAAACCGTTGTCGTACCCTAACCTGTACCCTAAACCGTCCCCGTCCCCTAACCTTAACCCTAAACCTAACCCTAACCTTACCCGAAGCCTTAGCCTATCCCGTCCCCTAATGCTAACCTGTACGCTAACACTAACCCATGCCCTAACACGTACGCTCACCCTAAAACTCTGTAGTACCCTAACCTGTACCCTAAACCTTCCCCGTCCCCTAAGCCTAACCCTAACCCTAACCCTAACCCTAACCCTTACCCGAAGTCTAAACTTAACCCGTCACCTAATCCTAACCCGTACGGTAACACTAACCTGTGCCCTAACACGTATGCTCACCCAAAACCGTTGTCGTACCCTAACCTGTACCCTAAACCGTCCTCGTCCCAACCCTAACCCTAACCCTAACCGTAAACCTTACCCGAAGCCTTACCCTAACCCGTCCCCTAATCCTAACCCGTACGCCAACACTAATCCGTACCCTAACACGTACTCTCACCCTAAAACCTTGTTGTACCCTAACATGTACCCTAAACCATCCCCGTCCCCTAACCCTAACCCTAACCGTAACCCTAACCCTAACCCTTACCCGAAGTCTAAACTTAACCCGTCCCCTAATCCTAACCCTTACGGAAACACTAACCCGTGCCCTAACACGTACGCTCACCCTAAACCGTTGTTGTACGCTAACCTGTACCCTAAACCATCCCACTCCCCTATCCCTAACCCTAACCCTAACCCTTACCCGAAGCCTTACACTAACCCGTCCCCTAATCCTAACCTGTACGCCAACACTAATCTGTACCCTAACACGTATGCTCACGCTTAACCGTTGTTGTCCCCTAACCTGTACCCTAAACCATCCCCGTCCCCTAACCCTAAACCTAACCCTAAGCCGTACCCGAAGCTTTGCCCTAACCGTCCCCTAATCGTAAACTGTACGCTAACATTAACCCGTACCCTAACACGTACGCTCACCCTAAACTTTTGTCGTACCCTAACCTGTACCCTGTACCGTCCCCGTCCCCTAACCCTAACCCTAACCGTAACCCTAAACATACCCGAAGCCTTACCCTAACCCGTCCCCTAATCCTAACCCGTACGCTAACACTAACCCATACCCTAACACGTACGCTCACCCTAAACCGTTGTCGTATCCTAACCTGTACCCTAAACCGTCCCCGTCGCCGTCCCCGTCCCCTAACCCTAACGCTAAACCTAACCCTAACCCGAAGCCTTACCCTAACACGTCCACTAACCCTAACCCGTACGCTAACACTAACTCGTGCCTTAACACGTACGCTCACCCTAAACCGTTGTCGTACCCTAACCTGTACCCTAAACCGTCCCCGTCCACGTCCCCTAACCCTAACCCTAAACCTAACTCTTACCCGAAGCCTTAAACTAACCCGTCCCCTAATCCTAAACCGTACGCTAACACTAACCCATACACTAACATGTACGCTCACCCTAAACAGTTGTCGTACCCTAACCTGTACCCTAAACCATCCTTGTCCCCTAACCCTAACCGTAACCGTAACCCTAACCCTTACCCTAAGTCTTAACCTAACCCGTCCCCTAATCCTAACACGTAGGCTAACACTAACCCGTACCCTAACATGTAGGCTCACCCTAAACCGTTGTCGTACCCTAACCTTACCCTAAACGGTCCCCGTCCCCTAACCCTAACCCTAACCCTAACCCTAAACCTTACCCGAAGCCTTACCCTAACACGTCCCCTATTCCTAACCTGTACGCTAACACAAACCCGTACCCTTACACGTACGCTCACCCTATACGGTTGTCGTACCCAAACCTGTACCCTACACGGTCCCCGTCCCTAACCCTAACCCTAACCCTTAACCGAAGCCTTACCCTAACCTGTCCCCAATCCTTACCCGTACGCTAACACTAACCCATACCCTAACACGTACGGTTATCCTAAACCGTTGTCGTACACTAACCTGTACCCTAAACCGTCCCCGTCCCCTAACCCTAACCCTAAGCGTTACCGGAATCCTTGCCCTAAGAGTCCCCTAATCCTAACCTGTACGCTAACACTCACCCGTACCCTAACACGTACGCTCACCCTAAACCGTTGTCGTATTCTAACATGTACGCTAAACCTTCCCCGTCCCCTAACTCTAACCCTAACCCTAACCCTAACCCTTACCCGAATCCTTAACCTAACCCGTCCCCTAACCCCAACCCGTACGCTATCACTAACCCGTGCCCTAACACGTACGCTCAACCTAAACCATTGTCGAACCCTAACCTGTACCCTAAACCGTCCCCGTCCCCTAACCTTAACCCTAACCCTAACCCTAACCCTTACCCGAAGCCTTAGCCTATCCCGTCCCCTAATGCTAACCCGTACGCTAACACTAACCTATGCCCTAACACGTACGCTCACCCTAAAACATTGTAGTACCCTAACATGTACCCTAAGCCTAACCCTAACCCTAACCCTAACCCTAACCCTTACCCGAAGTCTAAACTTAACCCGTCACCTACTCCTAACCTGTACGGTAACACTAACCCGTGCCCTAACACGTATGCTCACCCAAAACGGTTGTCGTACCCTAACCTGTACCCTAAACCGTCCTCGTCCCCTAACCCTAACCCTAACCCTAACCGTAAACCTTACCCGAAGCCTTTCCCTAACCCGTCCCTTAATCCTAACCCGTATGCCAACACTAATCTGTACCGTAACACGTACGCTCACCCTAAACCATTCTCGTACCCTAAACTGTACCCTAAACCGTCCCTGTCCCCTAAACTTAACCCTAACCCTAACCCTAACCGTTAACCGAAGCCTTACCCTATCCCGTCCCCTAATCCTAACCCGTACGCTAACACTAACCCGTGCCCTAACACGTACGCTCACCCTAAACCGTTGTCGTACCCTAACCTGTACCCAAAACCGTTCCCGTCCCCATCCCCGTCCGCTAACCTTAACCCTAAACCTTACCAGAAGCCTTACGCTAACCCGTCCCCTAACCCTAAACCGTACGCTAACACTAACCCTTACCCTAACACCTAGGCTCACACTAAACCGTTGTCGTACCCTAACCTGTACCCTAAACCGTCCCCATCCCCTAACCCTAATGCTAACCTTAACCCTAACCCTTACCAGAAGCCTTATCCTAACCCGTCCCCTAATCTTAACCCGTACGCTAACACTAATCCATACCCTAACACGTACTCTCACCCTAAAACCTTGTCGTACACTAACATGTACCCTAAACCATCCCCGTCCCCTAACCCTAACCCTAACCCTAACCCTTACCCGAAGCCTTACCCTCACCCGTCCCCTAATCCCAACCCGTACGCTAACTCTAATCCGTACCCTAACACGTACGCTCACACTAAAACGTTGTCTTACCCTAATCTGTACCCTAAACCGTCCTCGTACCCTAACCCTAACCCTAACCCTAACCGTAACCCTAACCCTAATCCGAAGCCTTACCCTAAACCGTACCCTAATCCTAAACCGTACGCTAACACTAAACCGTACCCTAACACGTACACTAACCCTAAAACTTTGTCATACCCTAAACTGTACGCTAAACCGTCCCCGTCCCCGCCCCCTAACCCTAACCTTAACCCTAACCCTTACCCAAAGCCTTACCCTAACTCGTCCCCTAATCCTAACCCGTACGCTAACACTAACCCATACCCTAAAACGTACGCTCACCCTAATCCATTGTCGTACCCTAACCTGTACCCTAAACCGTCCCCGTCCCCTAACCCTAACCCTAACCCTAACCCTAACCCTAACCCTAACCCATACCCGAAGCCTTACACTAACTCGTCTACTAAACCTAATCCGTACGCTAACACTAATCCCTGCCCTAACACGTACGCTCACCCTAAACCGTTGTCGTACGCTAACCTGTACACTAAACCGTCCCCGTCCCCTAACCCTAACCCTAACCCTAACCCTAAGCCTTACCGGAAGCCTTACCCTAACCCGTCCCCTAATCCTAACCCGTACCCTAACACTAATCTGTAACCTAACATGTACGCTCACCCTTTACCGTTGTCGTACCCTAACCTGTACCCTAAACCGTCCCTGTCCCCTAACCCTAACCCTAACCCTAACCCTTACCCGAAGCCTTACCCTAACCCGTCCCCTAATCCTAACCCGTATGCTAACACTAAACCATAGCCTAACACGTACGCTCACCCTAAACCGTTGTCGTACACTAACCTGTACCCTAAACAGTCCCCGTCCCCTAACCCTAACCTTAACCCTAACCCTAACCCTTACCCGAAGCCTTACCCTAAACTGTCCCCTAACCCTAACCTGTACGCTAACACTAACCCGTGCCCTAACACGTACGCTCACCCTAAACCGTTGTCGTAACCTAACCTGTACCCTAAACCATCCCCGTCCCCTAACCCTATACCTAACCCTAAAGCTAACCCTATCTCTAACCCTTACCCAAAGCCTTACCTAACCTGTCCACTACTCCGAAAACGTACGCTAACACTAACCCGTACCCTAACACTTATGCTCACCCTACACCGTTGTCGTACCCTAAACTGTACCCTAAACGGTCCCCGTCCCCTAACCCTAACCCTAACCTTAACCCTAACCCTAACACTTACCCAAAGCCTTACCCTAACCCGTCCCCTAATCCTAATCCGTACGCTAACACTAACCCGTGCCCTAACACGTACGGTCACACTAAACCGTTGTCGTACAATAAACTGTACCCTAAACCATCCCGTCCCCTAACACTAACCCTAACCCTAACCCTAACCCTTACCCGAAGCTTTACCCTAACCCGTCCCTTAATCCTAACCCGTACGCTAAAACTAACCCGTGCCCTAACACGTACGCTCACCCTAAACCATTGTCGTACCCTAAACTGTAACCTAAACCGTCCCCGTCCCCTAACCCTAACCCTAAACCTAACCCTAAACCTCACCCGAAGCCTTACCCTAACCCGTCACCAATCCTAACCCGTACGCTATCACGTACGCTCACCCTAAACTGTTGTCGTACACTAACCTGTACCCTAAACCCTCCGGGTAATCTAACCCTAACCCTAACGTTAACCCTATCCCTAACCCTTACCCGAAGCCTTACCCTAACCCGTCCACTAATCCTAACACGTACGCTAAAACTGACCCATACCCTAACACGTACACTCACCCTAAAACATTGTCATACCCTAAACTGTACCCTAAACCGTCCCCGTCCCCTAACCCTAACCCTAACCCTAAACCTTACCCGAAGCCTTACCCTAACCCGTCCCCTAATCCTAACCCGTACGCTAACACTAACTGGTACCCTAACACGTATGCTCATCCTAAACCGGTGTCGTACTCTAACCTGTACACTAAACCGTCCCCTGACCCTAACCCTAACCCTAACCCTAACCCTAACTCTAACCCTTGCCCGAAGCCTTAACCTAACCCGTCCCCAATCCTAACCCGTACGCTAACACTAACCCGTGCCCTAACACGTACGCTCACCCTAAACCGTTGTCGTACCCTAACCTGTACCCTAAACCGTCCCCTAACCCTAAACCTAAACCTAAACCTAACCCTAACCCTAACCTAACCCTAACCCTAACCCTAAACCTAAACCTAACCCTAACCCTAACACCTAACCCTAACCCTAACCCTAACCCTAACTCTAACCCTAACCGTAACACCTAAACCTAACCCCTAACCCTAACCCTAACCCTAAACCTAACCCTAACCCTAACCCCTATCCCTAACCCGAAACCTAACCGTAACCCTAACCCTAACCCTAACCCTAACCCTAAACCCTAACCCTAACCCTAACACTAACACTAACCCTAACCCTAAACCCTAACCCTAACCCTAACCCTAACCCTAACCCTAAACCCTAACCCTAACCCTAACCCTAACACTAACCCTAACCCTAACCCTAACCCTAACCCTTACCCGAAGCCTTACCCTCACCCGTCCCCTAATCCTAACCCGTACGCTAACACTAACCCGTACTCTAACACGTACGCTCACCCTAAACCGTTGTCGTACCCTAACCTGTACCCTAAACCGTCCCCGTCCCCGTCCCCTAGCCCTAACCCTAACCCTAACCCTAACCCTTACCCGAAGTCTTACACTAACACGTCCCTTAATCCTAACCCGTACGCTAACACTAATCCTTACCCTAACACGTACTCTCACCCTAAAACCTTGTTGTACCCTAACATGTACCCTAAACCATCCCCGTCCCCTAACCCTAACCCTAACCATAACCCTAACCCTAACCCTTACCCGAAGTCTAAACTTAACCCGTCCCCTAATCCTAACCCGTACGGAAACACTAACCCGTGCCCTAACACGTACGCTCACCCTAAAACGTTGTTGTACCCTAACCTGTACCCTAAACCGTCCCACTCCCCTAACCCTAACCCTAACCCTAACCCTAACCCTTACCCGAAGCCTTACACTAACCCGTCCCCTAATCCTAACCCGTACGCCAACACTAATCCGTACCCTAACACGTATGCTCACGCTTAACCGTTGTTGTCCCCTAACCTGTACCCTAAACCATCCCCGTCCCCTAACTCTAACCCTAACCCTAACCCTAACACTTAACCAAAGCCTTACCCTAACCCGTCTCCTAATCCTAACCCATACGCTAACACTAACCCGTACCCTAACACGTATTCTCACCCTAAACCATTGTCGTACCCTAACCTGTACCCTAAGCCGTACCCGTCCCCTAACCCTAACCCTAAGCCGTACCCGAAGCTTTGCCCTAACGGTCCCCTAATTGTAAACTGTACGCTAACACTAACCCATACCTTAACACGTACGCTCACCCTAAACTTTTGTCGTACACTAACCTGTACCCTGCACCGTCCCCGTCCCCTAACCCTAACCGTAACCCTAAACATACCCGAAGCCTTACCCTAACCCGTCCCCTAATCCTAACCCGTACGCTAACACTAACCCATACCCTAACACGTACGCTCACCCTAAACCGTTGTCGTATCCTAACCTGTACCCTAAACCGTCCCCGTCCCCGTCCCCGTCCCCTAACCCTAACGCTAAACCTAACCCTAACCCGAAGCCTTACCCTAACACGTCCACTAACCCTAACCCGTACGCTAACACTAACACTTGCCTTAACACATACGCTCACCCTAAACCGTTGTCGTACCCTAACCTGTACCCTAAACCGTCCCCATCCCCGTCCCCGTCCCCTAACCCTAACCCTAAACCTAACTCTTACCCGAAGCCTTAACCTAACCCGTCCCCTAATCCTAAACCGTACGCTAACACTAACCCATACACTAACACGTACGCTCACCCTAAACAGTTGTCGTACCCTAACCTGTACCCTAAAGCATCCCCGTCCCCAATCCTAACCGTAACCGTAACCCTAACCCTTACTCTAAGTCTTAACCTAACCCGTCCCCTAATCCTAACACGTAGGCTAACACTAACCCGTACCCTAACATGTAGGCCCACCCTAAACCGTTGTCGTACCCTAACCTTACCCTAAACGGTCCCCGTCCCCTAACCCTAACCCTAAACCTAACCCTAAACCTTACCCGAAGCCTTACCCTAACCCGTCCCCTAATCCTAACCTGTACGCTAACACAAACCCGTACCCTTACACGTACGCTCACCCTATACGGTTGTCGTACCCAAACCTGTACCCTACACGGTCCCCGTCCCCTAACCCTAACCCTAACCCTTAACCGAAGCCTTACCCTAACCTGTCTCCAATCCTAACCCGTACGCTAACACGAACCCATACCCTAACACGTACGGTTATCCTAAACCGTTGTCGTACCCTAACCTGTACCCTAAACCGTCCCCGTCCCCTAACCCTAAACCTAAGCGTTACCCGAATCCTTGCCCTAACAGTCCCCTAATCCTAACCTGTACGCTAACAGTCACCCGTACCCTAACATGTACGCTCACCCTAAACCGTTGTCGTATCCTAACCTGTACCCTAAACCTTCCCCGTCCCCTAACTCTAACCCTAACCCTAACCCTAACCCTAACCCTTACCCGAAGCCTTACCCTAACCTGTCGCCTAACCCCAACCCGTACGCTATCACTAACCCGTGCCCTAACACGTACGCTCAACCTAAACCATTGTCGAACCCTAACCTGTACCTTAAACCGTCCCCGTCCCCTAACCTTAACCCTAACCCTAACCCTAACCCTTACCCGAAGCCTTAACCTATCCCGTCCCCTAATGCTAACCCGTACGCTAACACTAACCCATGCCCTAACACGTACGCTCACCCTAAAACATTGTAGTACCCTAACATGTACCCTAAGCCTAACCCTAACCCTAACCCTAACCCTAACCCTTACCCGAAGTCTAAACTTAACCCGTCACCTAATCCTAACCTGTACGGTAACACTAACCCGTGCCCTAACACGTATGCTCACCCAAAACGGTTGTCGTACCCTAACCTGTACCCTAAACCGTCCTCGTCCCCTAACCCTAACCCTAACCCTAACCGTAAACCTTACCCGAAGCCTTTCCTAACCCGTCCCTTAATCCTAACCCGTATGCCAACACTAATCCGTACCGTAACACGTATGCTCACCCTAAACCATTGTCGTACCCTAAACAGTACCCTAAACCGTCCCTGTCCCCTAACCTTAACCCTAACCCTAACCCTAACCCTTAACCGAAGCCTTACCCTATCCCGTCCACTAATCCTAACCCGTACGCTAACACTAACCCGTGCCCTAACACGTACGCTCACCCTAAATCGTTGACGTACCATAACCTGTACCCAAAACCGTTCCCGTCCCCGTCCCCGTCCGCTAACCCTAACCCTAACCCTTACCAGAAGCCTTACGCTAACCCGTCACCTAACCCTAAACCGTACGCTAACACTAACCCGTACCCTAACACGTACGATCACCCTAAACCGTTGTCGTACCCTAACCTGTACCCTAAACCGTCCCTATCCCCTAACCCTAACCCTAACCCTAACCCTAACCCTTACCAGAAGCCTTATCGTAACCCATCCCCTAATCCTGTACCGTACGCTAACACTAACCCGTACCCTAACACGTACGCTCACACTAAACCGTTGTCGTACCCTAACCTGTACCCTAAACCGTCCCTGTCTGCTAACCCTAACCCTAACCCTACCCTAACCCTTACCCGAAGCCTTAACCTAACCCGTCCCCTAACCCTAACCCGTACGTTAACACTAAACCGTACCCTAAAACGTATGCTCACCCTAAACCGTTGTCGTAACCTAAGCTGTACCCTAAACCGTCCCCGTCCCCTAACGCTAACCCTAACCCAATCCCTAACCCTAAACCTTACCCGCAGCCTTAGGCTAACCCGTCCCCTAATCCTAACCCGTACGCTAACACTAACCCGTACCCTAACACGTACGCTCACCCTAAACCGTAGTCATACCCTAATCTGTACCCTAAACCGTCCCCGTCCCCGTCCCCTACTCCCTAAAACTAACCCTAACCCTAACCCTTTCCCGAAGCCTTACCCTAACACGTCCCCTAATCCTAACCCGTACGCTAACACTAACCCGTACCCTAACACGTACAATTACCCTAAACCGTTTTCGTACCCTAATCTGTACCCTAAACCGTCCCCGTCCTCTAACCCTAACCCTAACCCTTATCCGAAGCCTTACCCTAACCCGTCACGAATCCTAACCCGTACGCTATCACGTACGCTCACCCTAAACTGTTGTCGTACACTAACCTGTACCGTAAACTGTCCCCGTCCCTTTAACCTAAGCCTTACCGGAAGCCTTACTCTAACCCGTCCCCTAATCCTAACCCGTACCCTAACACTAATCTGTACCCTAACACGTATGCTCACCCTAAGCCATTGTCGTACCCTAACATGTACCCTAAACCATACCCATCCCCTAACCCTAACACTAATCCTAACCCTAACCCTAACCCTAACCCTTACCCGAAGCCTTACCCTAACCCGTCCCCTAATCCTAACCCGTACGCTAACACTAACCCGTGCCCTAAGACGTACGCTCACACTAAACCGTTGTCTTACCCTAATCTGTAGCCTAAACCGTCCCCTAACCCTAACCCTAACCCTAACCCTAACCCTTACCCGAAGCCTTACCATAAACCGTCCCCTAATCCTAAGTCTTACGCTAACACTAAACCGTACTCTAACACATACGTTCACCCTAAACCGTTTTCGTACCCTAACCTGTACCCTAAACCGTCCCCTTCCCCGTCCCCGTCCCCTAACACTAACCCTAACCCTTACCCGAAGCCTTACTGTAACCCGTCCCATAATCCTAACCCGTACGCTAACACTAACCCGTATCCTAAAACATATGCTCCCCCTAAATCGTTGTCGTACCCTAACCTGTACCCTAAACCATCGCCGTCACCTAACCCTAACCCTAACCCTAACCCTAACCCTTACCCGAAGCCTTACCTAACCCGTCCCCTAATCCTAACCCGTACGCTAACACTAAACTCTACGCTAACACGTATGCTCGCCCTAAACCGTTGTCGTACACTAACCTGTACCCTAAACCGTCCCCGTCCCCTAACCCTCACCCTAACCCTAACCCTAACCCTAACCCTTACCCGAAGCATTACACTAACCCGTCCCTTAATCCTAACCCAGACGCTAACACTAACACGAACCCTAACACGTATGCTCACCCTAAACCGTTGTCATACACTAACCTGTACCCTAAACCGTCCCCGTCCCCGTTCCCTAACCCTAACCCTAACGCTAATCCTTACCCGAAGCCTTACCCTAACCCGCCCCCTAAACCTCACCCGTACGCTAACACTAACCTGTACCCTAACACGTACCCTCACCCTAAACCGTTGTTGTACACTAACCTGTACCCTAAAGTGTCCCCGTCCCCTAACCCTAACCCTAACCCTAACCCTACCACTAACACTTACCCGAAGCCTTACCCTAACCCGTCCCCTAATCCTAACCCGTACGCTAACACTAACACGTACCCTAACACGTATGCTCACCCTAAACCGTTGTCGTACCCTAACCTGTACCCTAAACCGTCCCCATCACCTAACCCTAACCATAACACTAACCCTAACACTAAACCTTACCTGAAGCCTTACCCTAAACCGTCCCCTAATCCTAACCCGTACTCTAACACTAATCTGTAACCTAACTCGTACGCTCACCCTAAACCGTTGTCGTACCCTAACCTGTACCCTTAACCATCCCCGTCCCCGTCCCCTAACCCTAACCCTAACCCTAAACCTATCCCTTACCCGAAGCCTTACCCTAACTCGTCCCCTAATCCGAACCCGTACGCTAACACTAACCCATACCCTAACACGTATGCTCACCCTAAACCGTTGTCGTACACTAAACTGTACCCTAAACCGTACCCGTCCCCTAACACTAACCCTAACCTTAACCGTAACCCTAACCCTTACCCGAAACCTTAAACTAACCCGTTCCCTATTCCTAACCCGTACGCTAACATTAACCCATACCCTAACACTTACGCTCACCGTAAACCGTTGTAGTACCCTAAACTGTACCCTAAACCGTCCCAGTCCCCTAACCCTAACCCTAACCCTTACCCGAAGCCTTACCGTAACCCGTCCCCTAATCCTAATCCGTATGCTAACACTAACCGTACCCTAACATGTACGCTCAACCTAAACCACTGTCGTACCCTAACCTGTACCCTAAACCGTCCCCATCCCCTAACCCTAACCCTAACACAAACCCTAACCCTAAACCTTACCCGAAGCCTTACCTTAAACCGTCCCCTATTCCTAACACGTACGCTAACACTAACCCGTACACTAACACGTACGCTCACCCTAAACCGTTGTCATACCGTAATCTGTACCCTAAACCGTCCCCGTCCCCGTCCCCTACTCCCTAAACCTAACCCTAACCCTAACCCTTTCCCGAAGCCTTACCCTAACACATCCCCAATCCTAACCCGTACGCTAACACTAAACCGTACCCTAACACGTACGCTGAACCTAAACCGTTGTCGTACCCTAATCTGTACCCTAAACCGTCCCCGTCCGCTAACCCTAACCCTAACCCTAACCTTAACCCTAACCCTTACCCGAAGCCTTACCCTAACCCTTCATCAATCCTAACCCGTACGCTATCACGTACGCTCACCCTAAACAGTTGTCGTACACTAACCTGTACCCTAAGCCTTCCCCATCCCCTAACCCTAACCCTAACCCTTACCCTATCCTTAACCCTTACCCGAAGCCTTACACTAAACCATCCCCTAATCCTAACCCGTACGCTAACACTAACCTGTACCCTAACATGTACACTCAACCTAAACCGTTGTCGTACACTAACCTGTACCCTAAAACGTCCTGGTCCCCTAACTGTAATCCTATCCCTAACCCTAAACCTAACCTTTACCCGAAGCCTTACCCTAACCCGTCCCCTAATCCTTACCCGTACGCTAACACTAACCTGTGCCGTAACACGTACGCTCACCCTAAAACGTCGTACCCTAACATGTACACTAAACCGTCCCCTACCCCGTCCCCATCCCCGTCCCCTAACCCTAACCCTAACCTGTACCCTAAACAATCCCCGTCCCCGTCCCCTAACCCTAACCCTAACCCTAAACCTATCCCTTACCCGAAGCCTTACCCTAAGTCGTCCCCTAATCCTAACCCGTACGCTAACACTAACCCATACACTAACACGTACGCTCCCCCTAAACCGTTGTCGTACCCTAACCTGTACCCTAAACCGTACCCGTCCCCTAACACTAACCCTAACCTTAACCGTAACCCTAACCCTTACCCGAAACCTTAAACTAACCCGTTCCCTATTCCTAACCCGTACGCTAACATTAACCCATACCCTAACACTTACGCTCACCATAAACCGTTGTCGTACCCTAACCTGTACCCTAAACCGTCCCCGTCCCCTAACCCTAACCCTAACCCTTACCCTAAACCTTACCCTAAGTCTTAACCTAACCCGTCCCCTAATCCTAACTCGTAGGCTAACACTAACCCGTACCCTAACACGTAGGCTCACCCTAAACCGTTGTCATACCCTAATCTTACCCTAAACCGTCCCCGTCCCCTAACCCTAACCCTAATCCTAACCCTAACCCTTACCCGAAGCCTTACCCTAACCCATTGCCTAATCCTAACCCGTACACTAACACTAACACGTACCCTAACACATACACTCACCCTATACCGTTGTCGTACCCAAACCTGTACCCTACACGGTCCCCGTCCCCTAACCCTAACCCTAACCCTAACCCTTACCCGAAGCCTTACCCTAACCTGTCCCCAATCCTAACCCGTACGCTAACACTAACCCGTACCCTAACACGTACGGTTACCCTAAACCTTTCTCATACCCTAACCTATACCCTAAACCGTCCCCGTCCCCTAACCCTAAACCTAAGCGTTACCCGAATCCTTGCCCTAACAGTCCCCTAATCCTAAACTGTACGCTAACACTAACCCGTACCCTAACACGTACGCTCACCCTAAACCGTTGTCGTATCCTAACCTGTACCCTAAACCTTCCCCGTCCCCTAACACTAACCCTAACCCTAACCCTAACCCTAACCCTTACCGGAAGCCTTACCCTAACCCGTCCTCTAACCCCAACCCGTACGCTGACACTAACCCGTGCCCTAACACGTACGCTCAACCTAAACCGTTGTCGTACCCTAACCTGTACCCTAAACCGTCCCCGTCCCCTAACCTTAACCCTAAACCTAACCCTAACCTTACCCGAAGCCTTAGCCTATCCCGTCCCCTAATGCTAACCTGTACGCTAACACTAACCCATGCCCTAACACGTACGCTCACCCTAAAACTCTGTAGTACCCTAACCTGTACCCTAAACCTTCCCCGTCCCCTAAGCCTAACCCTAACCCTAACCCTAACCCTAACCCTTACCCGAAGTCTAAACTTAACCCGTCACCTAATCCTAACCCGTACGGTAACACTAACCTGTGCCCTAACACGTATGCTCACCCAAAACCGTTGTCGTACCCTAACCTGTACCCTAAACCGTCCTCGTCCCAACCCTAACCCTAACCCTAACCGTAAACCTTACCCGAAGCCTTACCCTAACCCGTCCCCTAATCCTAACCCGTACGCCAACACTAATCCGTACCCTAACACGTACTCTCACCCTAAAACCTTGTTGTACCCTAACATGTACCCTAAACCATCCCCGTCCCCTAACCCTAACCCTAACCGTAACCCTAACCCTAACCCTTACCCGAAGTCTAAACTTAACCCGTCCCCTAATCCTAACCCTTACGGAAACACTAACCCGTGCCCTAACACGTACGCTCACCCTAAACCGTTGTTGTACGCTAACCTGTACCCTAAACCATCCCACTCCCCTATCCCTAACCCTAACCCTAACCCTTACCCGAAGCCTTACACTAACCCGTCCCCTAATCCTAACCTGTACGCCAACACTAATCTGTACCCTAACACGTATGCTCACGCTTAACCGTTGTTGTCCCCTAACCTGTACCCTAAACCATCCCCGTCCCCTAACCCTAAACCTAACCCTAAGCCGTACCCGAAGCTTTGCCCTAACCGTCCCCTAATCGTAAACTGTACGCTAACATTAACACGTACCCTAACACGTACGCTCACCCTAAACTTTTGTCGTACCCTAACCTGTACCCTGTACCGTCCCCGTCCCCTAACCCTAACCCTAACCGTAACCCTAAACATACCCGAAGCCTTACCCTAACCCGTCCCCTAATCCTAACCCGTACGCTAACACTAACCCATACCCTAACACGTACGCTCACCCTAAACCGTTGTCGTATCCTAACCTGTACCCTAAACCGTCCCCGTCGCCGTCCCCGTCCCCTAACCCTAACGCTAAACCTAACCCTAACCCGAAGCCTTACCCTAACACGTCCACTAACCCTAACCCGTACGCTAACACTAACTCGTGCCTTAACACGTACGCTCACCCTAAACCGTTGTCGTACCCTAACCTGTACCCTAAACCGTCCCCGTCCACGTCCCCTAACCCTAACCCTAAACCTAACTCTTACCCGAAGCCTTAAACTAACCCGTCCCCTAATCCTAAACCGTACGCTAACACTAACCCATACACTAACATGTACGCTCACCCTAAACAGTTGTCGTACCCTAACCTGTACCCTAAACCATCCTCGTCCCCTAACCCTAACCGTAACCGTAACCCTAACCCTTACCCTAAGTCTTAACCTAACCCGTCCCCTAATCCTAACACGTAGGCTAACACTAACCCGTACCCTAACATGTAGGCTCACCCTAAACCGTTGTCGTACCCTAACCTTACCCTAAACGGTCCCCGTCCCCTAACCCTAACCCTAACCCTAACCCTAAACCTTACCCGAAGCCTTACCCTAACACGTCCCCTATTCCTAACCTGTACGCTAACACAAACCCGTACCCTTACACGTACGCTCACCCTATACGGTTGTCGTACCCAAACCTGTACCCTACACGGTCCCCGTCCCTAACCCTAACCCTAACCCTTAACCGAAGCCTTACCCTAACCTGTCCCCAATCCTTACCCGTACGCTAACACTAACCCATACCCTAACACGTACGGTTATCCTAAACCGTTGTCGTACACTAACCTGTACCCTAAACCGTCCCCGTCCCCTAACCCTAACCCTAAGCGTTACCGGAATCCTTGCCCTAAGAGTCCCCTAATCCTAACCTGTACGCTAACACTCACCCGTACCCTAACACGTACGCTCACCCTAAACCGTTGTCGTATTCTAACATGTACGCTAAACCTTCCCCGTCCCCTAACTCTAACCCTAACCCTAACCCTAACCCTTACCCGAATCCTTAACCTAACCCGTCCCCTAACCCCAACCCGTACGCTATCACTAACCCGTGCCCTAACACGTACGCTCAACCTAAACCATTGTCGAACCCTAACCTGTAACCTAAACCGTCCCCGTCCCCTAACCTTAACCCTAACCCTAACCCTAACCCTTACCCGAAGCCTTAGCCTATCCCGTCCCCTAATGCTAACCCGTACGCTAACACTAACCTATGCCCTAACACGTACGCTCACCCTAAAACATTGTAGTACCCTAACATGTACCCTAAGCCTAACCCTAACCCTAACCCTAACCCTAACCCTTACCCGAAGTCTAAACTTAACCCGTCACCTACTCCTAACCTGTACGGTAACACTAACCCGTGCCCTAACACGTATGCTAACCCAAAACGGTTGTCGTACCCTAACCTGTACCCTAAACCGTCCTCGTCCCCTAACCCTAACCCTAACCCTAACCGTAAACCTTACCCGAAGCCTTTCCCTAACCCGTCCCTTAATCCTAACCCGTATGCCAACACTAATCTGTACCGTAACACGTACGCTCACCCTAAACCATTCTCGTACCCTAAACTGTACCCTAAACCGTCCCTGTCCCCTAAACTTAACCCTAACCCTAACCCTAACCGTTAACCGAAGCCTTACCCTATCCCGTCCCCTAATCCTAACCCGTACGCTAACACTAACCCGTGCCCTAACACGTACGCTCACCCTAAACCATTGTCGTACCCTAACCTGTACCCAAAACCGTTCCCGTCCCCATCCCCGTCCGCTAACCCTAACCCTAACCCTTACCAGAAGCCTTACGCTAACCCGTCACCTAACCCTAAACCGTACGCTAACACTAACCCGTACCCTAACACGTACGATCACCCTAAACCGTTGTCGTACCCTAACCTGTACCCTAAACCGTCCCTATCCCCTAACCCTAACCCTAACCCTAACCCTAACCCTTACCAGAAGCCTTATCGTAACCCATCCCCTAATCCTGTACCGTACGCTAACACTAACCCGTACCCTAACACGTACGCTCACACTAAACCGTTGTCGTACCCTAACCTGTACCCTAAACCGTCCCTGTCTGCTAACCCTAACCCTAACCCTACCCTAACCCTTACCCGAAGCCTTAACCTAACCCGTCCCCTAACCCTAACCCGTACGTTAACACTAAACCGTACCCTAAAACGTATGCTCACCCTAAACCGTTGTCGTAACCTAAGCTGTACCCTAAACCGTCCCCGTCCCCTAACGCTAACCCTAACCCAATCCCTAACCCTAAACCTTACCCGCAGCCTTAGGCTAACCCGTCCCCTAATCCTAACCCGTACGCTAACACTAACCCGTACCCTAACACGTACGCTCACCCTAAACCGTAGTCATACCCTAATCTGTACCCTAAACCGTCCCCGTCCCCGTCCCCTACTCCCTAAAACTAACCCTAACCCTAACCCTTTCCCGAAGCCTTACCCTAACACGTCCCCTAATCCTAACCCGTACGCTAACACTAACCCGTACCCTAACACGTACAATTACCCTAAACCGTTTTCGTACCCTAATCTGTACCCTAAACCGTCCCCGTCCTCTAACCCTAACCCTAACCCTTATCCGAAGCCTTACCCTAACCCGTCACGAATCCTAACCCGTACGCTATCACGTACGCTCACCCTAAACTGTTGTCGTACACTAACCTGTACCGTAAACTGTCCCCGTCCCTTTAACCTAAGCCTTACCGGAAGCCTTACTCTAACCCGTCCCCTAATCCTAACCCGTACCCTAACACTAATCTGTACCCTAACACGTATGCTCACCCTAAGCCATTGTCGTACCCTAACATGTACCCTAAACCATACCCATCCCCTAACCCTAACACTAATCCTAACCCTAACCCTAACCCTAACCCTTACCCGAAGCCTTACCCTAACCCGTCCCCTAATCCTAACCCGTACGCTAACACTAACCCGTGCCCTAAGACGTACGCTCACACTAAACCGTTGTCTTACCCTAATCTGTAGCCTAAACCGTCCCCTAACCCTAACCCTAACCCTAACCCTAACCCTTACCCGAAGCCTTACCATAAACCGTCCCCTAATCCTAAGTCTTACGCTAACACTAAACCGTACTCTAACACATACGTTCACCCTAAACCGTTTTCGTACCCTAACCTGTACCCTAAACCGTCCCCTTCCCCGTCCCCGTCCCCTAACACTAACCCTAACCCTTACCCGAAGCCTTACTGTAACCCGTCCCATAATCCTAACCCGTACGCTAACACTAACCCGTATCCTAAAACATATGCTCCCCCTAAATCGTTGTCGTACCCTAACCTGTACCCTAAACCATCGCCGTCACCTAACCCTAACCCTAACCCTAACCCTAACCCTTACCCGAAGCCTTACCTAACCCGTCCCCTAATCCTAACCCGTACGCTAACACTAAACTCTACGCTAACACGTATGCTCGCCCTAAACCGTTGTCGTACACTAACCTGTACCCTAAACCGTCCCCGTCCCCTAACCCTCACCCTAACCCTAACCCTAACCCTAACCCTTACCCGAAGCATTACACTAACCCGTCCCTTAATCCTAACCCAGACGCTAACACTAACACGAACCCTAACACATATGCTCACCCTAAACCGTTGTCATACACTAACCTGTACCCTAAACCGTCCCCGTCCCCGTTCCCTAACCCTAACCCTAACGCTAATCCTTACCCGAAGCCTTACCCTAACCCGCCCCCTAAACCTCACCCGTACGCTAACACTAACCTGTACCCTAACACGTACCCTCACCCTAAACCGTTGTTGTACACTAACCTGTACCCTAAAGTGTCCCCGTCCCCTAACCCTAACCCTAACCCTAACCCTACCACTAACACTTACCCGAAGCCTTACCCTAACCCGTCCCCTAATCCTAACCCGTACGCTAACACTAACACGTACCCTAACACGTATGCTCACCCTAAACCGTTGTCGTACCCTAACCTGTACCCTAAACCGTCCCCATCACCTAACCCTAACCATAACACTAACCCTAACACTAAACCTTACCTGAAGCCTTACCCTAAACCGTCCCCTAATCCTAACCCGTACTCTAACACTAATCTGTAACCTAACTCGTACGCTCACCCTAAACCGTTGTCGTACCCTAACCTGTACCCTTAACCATCCCCGTCCCCGTCCCCTAACCCTAACCCTAACCCTAAACCTATCCCTTACCCGAAGCCTTACCCTAACTCGTCCCCTAATCCGAACCCGTACGCTAACACTAACCCATACCCTAACACGTATGCTCACCCTAAACCGTTGTCGTACACTAAACTGTACCCTAAACCGTACCCGTCCCCTAACACTAACCCTAACCTTAACCGTAACCCTAACCCTTACCCGAAACCTTAAACTAACCCGTTCCCTATTCCTAACCCGTACGCTAACATTAACCCATACCCTAACACTTACGCTCACCGTAAACCGTTGTAGTACCCTAAACTGTACCCTAAACCGTCCCAGTCCCCTAACCCTAACCCTAACCCTTACCCGAAGCCTTACCGTAACCCGTCCCCTAATCCTAATCCGTATGCTAACACTAACCGTACCCTAACATGTACGCTCAACCTAAACCACTGTCGTACCCTAACCTGTACCCTAAACCGTCCCCATCCCCTAACCCTAACCCTAACACAAACCCTAACCCTAAACCTTACCCGAAGCCTTACCTTAAACCGTCCCCTATTCCTAACACGTACGCTAACACTAACCCGTACACTAACACGTACGCTCACCCTAAACCGTTGTCATACCGTAATCTGTACCCTAAACCGTCCCCGTCCCCGTCCCCTACTCCCTAAACCTAACCCTAACCCTAACCCTTTCCCGAAGCCTTACCCTAACACATCCCCAATCCTAACCCGTACGCTAACACTAAACCGTACCCTAACACGTACGCTGAACCTAAACCGTTGTCGTACCCTAATCTGTACCCTAAACCGTCCCCGTCCGCTAACCCTAACCCTAACCCTAACCTTAACCCTAACCCTTACCCGAAGCCTTACCCTAACCCTTCATCAATCCTAACCCGTACGCTATCACGTACGCTCACCCTAAACAGTTGTCGTACACTAACCTGTACCCTAAGCCTTCCCCATCCCCTAACCCTAACCCTAACCCTTACCCTATCCTTAACCCTTACCCGAAGCCTTACACTAAACCATCCCCTAATCCTAACCCGTACGCTAACACTAACCTGTACCCTAACATGTACACTCAACCTAAACCGTTGTCGTACACTAACCTGTACCCTAAAACGTCCTGGTCCCCTAACTGTAATCCTATCCCTAACCCTAAACCTAACCTTTACCCGAAGCCTTACCCTAACCCGTCCCCTAATCCTTACCCGTACGCTAACACTAACCTGTGCCGTAACACGTACGCTCACCCTAAAACGTCGTACCCTAACATGTACACTAAACCGTCCCCTACCCCGTCCCCATCCCCGTCCCCTAACCCTAACCCTAACCTGTACCCTAAACAATCCCCGTCCCCGTCCCCTAACCCTAACCCTAACCCTAAACCTATCCCTTACCCGAAGCCTTACCCTAAGTCGTCCCCTAATCCTAACCCGTACGCTAACACTAACCCATACACTAACACGTACGCTCCCCCTAAACCGTTGTCGTACCCTAACCTGTACCCTAAACCGTACCCGTCCCCTAACACTAACCCTAACCTTAACCGTAACCCTAACCCTTACCCGAAACCTTAAACTAACCCGTTCCCTATTCCTAACCCGTACGCTAACATTAACCCATACCCTAACACTTACGCTCACCATAAACCGTTGTCGTACCCTAACCTGTACCCTAAACCGTCCCCGTCCCCTAACCCTAACCCTAACCCTTACCCTAAACCTTACCCTAAGTCTTAACCTAACCCGTCCCCTAATCCTAACTCGTAGGCTAACACTAACCCGTACCCTAACACGTAGGCTCACCCTAAACCGTTGTCATACCCTAATCTTACCCTAAACCGTCCCCGTCCCCTAACCCTAACCCTAATCCTAACCCTAACCCTTACCCGAAGCCTTACCCTAACCCATTGCCTAATCCTAACCCGTACACTAACACTAACACGTACCCTAACACATACACTCACCCTATACCGTTGTCGTACCCAAACCTGTACCCTACACGGTCCCCGTCCCCTAACCCTAACCCTAACCCTAACCCTTACCCGAAGCCTTACCCTAACCTGTCCCCAATCCTAACCCGTACGCTAACACTAACCCGTACCCTAACACGTACGGTTACCCTAAACCTTTCTCATACCCTAACCTATACCCTAAACCGTCCCCGTCCCCTAACCCTAAACCTAAGCGTTACCCGAATCCTTGCCCTAACAGTCCCCTAATCCTAAACTGTACGCTAACACTAACCCGTACCCTAACACGTACGCTCACCCTAAACCGTTGTCGTATCCTAACCTGTACCCTAAACCTTCCCCGTCCCCTAACACTAACCCTAACCCTAACCCTAACCCTAACCCTTACCGGAAGCCTTACCCTAACCCGTCCTCTAACCCCAACCCGTACGCTGACACTAACCCGTGCCCTAACACGTACGCTCAACCTAAACCGTTGTCGTACCCTAACCTGTACCCTAAACCGTCCCCGTCCCCTAACCTTAACCCTAAACCTAACCCTAACCTTACCCGAAGCCTTAGCCTATCCCGTCCCCTAATGCTAACCTGTACGCTAACACTAACCCATGCCCTAACACGTACGCTCACCCTAAAACTCTGTAGTACCCTAACCTGTACCCTAAACCTTCCCCGTCCCCTAAGCCTAACCCTAACCCTAACCCTAACCCTAACCCTTACCCGAAGTCTAAACTTAACCCGTCACCTAATCCTAACCCGTACGGTAACACTAACCTGTGCCCTAACACGTATGCTCACCCAAAACCGTTGTCGTACCCTAACCTGTACCCTAAACCGTCCTCGTCCCAACCCTAACCCTAACCCTAACCGTAAACCTTACCCGAAGCCTTACCCTAACCCGTCCCCTAATCCTAACCCGTACGCCAACACTAATCCGTACCCTAACACGTACTCTCACCCTAAAACCTTGTTGTACCCTAACATGTACCCTAAACCATCCCCGTCCCCTAACCCTAACCCTAACCGTAACCCTAACCCTAACCCTTACCCGAAGTCTAAACTTAACCCGTCCCCTAATCCTAACCCTTACGGAAACACTAACCCGTGCCCTAACACGTACGCTCACCCTAAACCGTTGTTGTACGCTAACCTGTACCCTAAACCGTCCCACTCCCCTATCCCTAACCCTAACCCTAACCCTTACCCGAAGCCTTACACTAACCCGTCCCCTAATCCTAACCTGTACGCCAACACTAATCTGTACCCTAACACGTATGCTCACGCTTAACCGTTGTTGTCCCCTAACCTGTACCCTAAACCATCCCCGTCCCCTAACCCTAAACCTAACCCTAAGCCGTACCCGAAGCTTTGCCCTAACCGTCCCCTAATCGTAAACTGTACGCTAACATTAACACGTACCCTAACACGTACGCTCACCCTAAACTTTTGTCGTACCCTAACCTGTACCCTGTACCGTCCCCGTCCCCTAACCCTAACCCTAACCGTAACCCTAAACATACCCGAAGCCTTACCCTAACCCGTCCCCTAATCCTAACCCGTACGCTAACACTAACCCATACCCTAACACGTACGCTCACCCTAAACCGTTGTCGTATCCTAACCTGTACCCTAAACCGTCCCCGTCGCCGTCCCCGTCCCCTAACCCTAACGCTAAACCTAACCCTAACCCGAAGCCTTACCCTAACACGTCCACTAACCCTAACCCGTACGCTAACACTAACTCGTGCCTTAACACGTACGCTCACCCTAAACCGTTGTCGTACCCTAACCTGTACCCTAAACCGTCCCCGTCCACGTCCCCTAACCCTAACCCTAAACCTAACTCTTACCCGAAGCCTTAAACTAACCCGTCCCCTAATCCTAAACCGTACGCTAACACTAACCCATACACTAACATGTACGCTCACCCTAAACAGTTGTCGTACCCTAACCTGTACCCTAAACCATCCTCGTCCCCTAACCCTAACCGTAACCGTAACCCTAACCCTTACCCTAAGTCTTAACCTAACCCGTCCCCTAATCCTAACACGTAGGCTAACACTAACCCGTACCCTAACATGTAGGCTCACCCTAAACCGTTGTCGTACCCTAACCTTACCCTAAACGGTCCCCGTCCCCTAACCCTAACCCTAACCCTAACCCTAAACCTTACCCGAAGCCTTACCCTAACACGTCCCCTATTCCTAACCTGTACGCTAACACAAACCCGTACCCTTACACGTACGCTCACCCTATACGGTTGTCGTACCCAAACCTGTACCCTACACGGTCCCCGTCCCTAACCCTAACCCTAACCCTTAACCGAAGCCTTACCCTAACCTGTCCCCAATCCTTACCCGTACGCTAACACTAACCCATACCCTAACACGTACGGTTATCCTAAACCGTTGTCGTACACTAACCTGTACCCTAAACCGTCCCCGTCCCCTAACCCTAACCCTAAGCGTTACCGGAATCCTTGCCCTAAGAGTCCCCTAATCCTAACCTGTACGCTAACACTCACCCGTACCCTAACACGTACGCTCACCCTAAACCGTTGTCGTATTCTAACATGTACGCTAAACCTTCCCCGTCCCCTAACTCTAACCCTAACCCTAACCCTAACCCTTACCCGAATCCTTAACCTAACCCGTCCCCTAACCCCAACCCGTACGCTATCACTAACCCGTGCCCTAACACGTACGCTCAACCTAAACCATTGTCGAACCCTAACCTGTAACCTAAACCGTCCCCGTCCCCTAACCTTAACCCTAACCCTAACCCTAACCCTTACCCGAAGCCTTAGCCTATCCCGTCCCCTAATGCTAACCCGTACGCTAACACTAACCTATGCCCTAACACGTACGCTCACCCTAAAACATTGTAGTACCCTAACATGTACCCTAAGCCTAACCCTAACCCTAACCCTAACCCTAACCCTTACCCGAAGTCTAAACTTAACCCGTCACCTACTCCTAACCTGTACGGTAACACTAACCCGTGCCCTAACACGTATGCTAACCCAAAACGGTTGTCGTACCCTAACCTGTACCCTAAACCGTCCTCGTCCCCTAACCCTAACCCTAACCCTAACCGTAAACCTTACCCGAAGCCTTTCCCTAACCCGTCCCTTAATCCTAACCCGTATGCCAACACTAATCTGTACCGTAACACGTACGCTCACCCTAAACCATTCTCGTACCCTAAACTGTACCCTAAACCGTCCCTGTCCCCTAAACTTAACCCTAACCCTAACCCTAACCGTTAACCGAAGCCTTACCCTATCCCGTCCCCTAATCCTAACCCGTACGCTAACACTAACCCGTGCCCTAACACGTACGCTCACCCTAAACCATTGTCGTACCCTAACCTGTACCCAAAACCGTTCCCGTCCCCATCCCCGTCCGCTAACCTTAACCCTAAACCTTACCAGAAGCCTTACGCTAACCCGTCCCCTAACCCTAAACCGTACGCTAACACTAACCCTTACCCTAACACCTAGGCTCACACTAAACCGTTGTCGTACCCTAACCTGTACCCTAAACCGTCCCCATCCCCTAACCCTAATGCTAACCTTAACCCTAACCCTTACCAGAAGCCTTATCCTAACCCGTCCCCTAATCTTAACCCGTACGCTAACACTAATCCATACCCTAACACGTACTCTCACCCTAAAACCTTGTCGTACACTAACATGTACCCTAAACCATCCCCGTCCCCTAACCCTAACCCTAACCCTAACCCTTACCCGAAGCCTTACCCTCACCCGTCCCCTAATCCCAACCCGTACGCTAACTCTAATCCGTACCCTAACACGTACGCTCACACTAAAACGTTGTCTTACCCTAATCTGTACCCTAAACCGTCCTCGTACCCTAACCCTAACCCTAACCCTAACCGTAACCCTAACCCTAATCCGAAGCCTTACCCTAAACCGTACCCTAATCCTAAACCGTACGCTAACACTAAACCGTACCCTAACACGTACACTAACCCTAAAACTTTGTCATACCCTAAACTGTACGCTAAACCGTCCCCGTCCCCGCCCCCTAACCCTAACCTTAACCCTAACCCTTACCCAAAGCCTTACCCTAACTCGTCCCCTAATCCTAACCCGTACGCTAACACTAACCCATACCCTAAAACGTACGCTCACCCTAATCCATTGTCGTACCCTAACCTGTACCCTAAACCGTCCCCGTCCCCTAACCCTAACCCTAACCCTAACCCTAACCCTAACCCATACCCGAAGCCTTACACTAACTCGTCTACTAAACCTAATCCGTACGCTAACACTAATCCCTGCCCTAACACGTACGCTCACCCTAAACCGTTGTCGTACGCTAACCTGTACACTAAACCGTCCCCGTCCCCTAACCCTAACCCTAACCCTAACCCTAAGCCTTACCGGAAGCCTTACCCTAACCCGTCCCCTAATCCTAACCCGTACCCTAACACTAATCTGTAACCTAACATGTACGCTCACCCTTTACCGTTGTCGTACCCTAACCTGTACCCTAAACCGTCCCCTAACCCTAACCCTAACCCTAACCCTTACCCGAAGCCTTACCCTAACCCGTCCCCTAATCCTAACCCGTATGCTAACACTAAACCATAGCCTAACACGTACGCTCACCCTAAACCGTTGTCGTACACTAACCTGTACCCTAAACAGTCCCCGTCCCCTAACCCTAACCTTAACCCTAACCCTAACCCTTACCCGAAGCCTTACCCTAAACTGTCCCCTAACCCTAACCTGTACGCTAACACTAACCCGTGCCCTAACACGTACGCTCACCCTAAACCGTTGTCGTAACCTAACCTGTACCCTAAACCATCCCCGTCCCCTAACCCTATACCTAACCCTAAAGCTAACCCTATCTCTAACCCTTACCCAAAGCCTTACCTAACCTGTCCACTACTCCGAAAACGTACGCTAACACTAACCCGTACCCTAACACTTATGCTCACCCTACACCGTTGTCGTACCCTAAACTGTACCCTAAACGGTCCCCGTCCCCTAACCCTAACCCTAACCTTAACCCTAACCCTAACACTTACCCAAAGCCTTACCCTAACCCGTCCCCTAATCCTAATCCGTACGCTAACACTAACCCGTGCCCTAACACGTACGGTCACACTAAACCGTTGTCGTACAAAAAACTGTACCCTAAACCATCCCGTCCCCTAACACTAACCCTAACCCTAACCCTAACCCTTACCCGAAGCTTTACCCTAACCCGTCCCTTAATCCTAACCCGTACGCTAAAACTAACCCGTGCCCTAACAGGTACGCTCACCCTAAACCATTGTCGTACCCTAAACTGTAACCTAAACCGTCCCCGTCCCCTAACCCTAACCCTAAACCTAACCCTAAACCTCACCCGAAGCCTTACCCTAACCCGTCACCAATCCTAACCCGTACGCTATCACGTACGCTCACCCTAAACTGTTGTCGTACACTAACCTGTACCCTAAACCCTCCGGGTAATCTAACCCTAACCCTAACGTTAACCCTATCCCTAACCCTTACCCGAAGCCTTACCCTAACCCGTCCACTAATCCTAACACGTACGCTAAAACTGACCCATACCCTAACACGTACACTCACCCTAAAACATTGTCATACCCTAAACTGTACCCTAAACCGTCCCCGTCCCCTAACCCTAACCCTAACCCTAAACCTTACCCGAAGCCTTACACTAACCCGTCCCCTAATCCTAACCCGTACGCTAACACTAACTGGTACCCTAACACGTATGCTCATCCTAAACCGGTGTCGTACTCTAACCTGTACACTAAACCGTCCCCTGACCCTAACCCTAACCCTAACCCTAACCCTAACTCTAACCCTTGCCCGAAGCCTTAACCTAACCCGTCCCCAATCCTAACCCGTACGCTAACACTAACCCGTGCCCTAACACGTACGCTCACCCTAAACCGTTGTCGTACCCTAACCTGTACCCTAAACCGTCCCCTAACCCTAAACCTAAACCTAAACCTAACCCTAACCCTAACCTAACCCTAACCCTAACCCTAAACCTAAACCTAACCCTAACCCTAACACCTAACCCTAACCCTAACCCTAACCCTAACTCTAACCCTAACCGTAACACCTAAACCTAACCCCTAACCCTAACCCTAACCCTAAACCTAACCCTAACCCTAACCCCTAACCCTAACCCGAAACCTAACCGTAACCCTAACCCTAACCCTAACCCTAACCCTAAACCCTAACCCTAACCCTAACACTAACACTAACCCTAACCCTAAACCCTAACCCTAACCCTAACCCTAACCCTAACCCTAAACCCTAACCCTAACCCTAACCCTAACACTAACCCTAACCCTAACCCTAACCCTAACCCTTACCCGAAGCCTTACCCTCACCCGTCCCCTAATCCTAACCCGTACGCTAACACTAACCCGTACTCTAACACGTACGCTCACCCTAAACCGTTGTCGTACCCTAACCTGTACCCTAAACCGTCCCCGTCCCCGTCCCCTAGCCCTAACCCTACCCTAACCCTAACCCTTACCCGAAGTCTTACACTAACACGTCCCTTAATCCTAACCCGTACGCTAACACTAATCCTTACCCTAACACGTACTCTCACCCTAAAACCTTGTTGTACCCTAACATGTACCCTAAACCATCCCCGTCCCCTAACCCTAACCCTAACCATAACCCTAACCCTAACCCTAACCCTTACCCGAAGCCTTACCCTAGCCCGTCCCCAATTCTAACCCGTACGCTAACACTAACACGTACCCTAACACGTACACTCAACCTATAGCGTTGTCGTACCCAAACCTGTACCCTACACGGTCCCTGTCCCCTAACCCTAACCCTAACCCTAACCATTACCCGAAGCCTTACCCTAACCTGTCCCCAATCCTAAACTGTACGCTAACACTAATCCGTACCCTAACACGTACGGTTACCCTAAACCGTTGTCATACCCTAACCTGTACCCTAAACCGTCCCCGTCCCCTAACCCTAACCCTAAGCGTTACCCGAATCCTTGCCCTAACAGTCCCCTAATCCTAACCTGTACGCTAACACTAACCCGTACCATAACACGTACGTTCACCCTAAACCGTTGTCGTATCCTAAACTGTACCCTAAACCTTCCCCGTCCCCTTACTCTAACCCTAACCCTAACCCTAACCCTAACCCTTACCCGAAGCCTTACCCTAACCCGTCCCATAATCCTAACCCGTACACTAACACTAACCCGTGCCCTAACACGTACGCTCAACCTAAACTGTTGTCGTACCCTAAACCGTACCCGTCCCCGAACCTTAACCCTAACCCTAACCCTAACCCTTACCCGAAGCCTTAGCCAATCCCGTCCCCTAATGCTAACCCGTAAGCTAACACTAACCCTTGCCCTAACACGTACGCTCACCCTAAAACATTGTCGTACCCTAACCTGTACCCTAAACCTTCCCCGTCCCCTAACCCTAACCCTAACCCTAACCCTAACCCTTACCCGAAGTCTAAACTTAACCCGTCACCTAATCCTAACCCATATGGTAACACTATCCCGTGCCCTAACACGTACGCTCACCCAAAACCGTTGTCGTACCCTAACCTGTACCCTAAACCGGCCCCGTCCCCGTCCCCTAACCCTAACCCTAACCCTAACACTTACCCGAAGCCTTACCCTAACCCGTCTCCTAATCCTACCCTGTATGCCAACACTAATCCGTACCCTAACACGTACGCTCACCCTAAACCGTTGTTGTCCCCTAAACTGTACCCTAAACCAGCCCCGTCCCCGTCCCCTAACCCTAACCCTAACCCTAACACTTACCCGAAACCTTAC
This sequence comes from Delphinapterus leucas, assembly GCF_059928025.1. NCBI lineage: Eukaryota > Metazoa > Chordata > Mammalia > Artiodactyla > Monodontidae > Delphinapterus > Delphinapterus leucas. Next base: position 9,085,919 of record NW_028322244.1, read on the forward strand.
CCTAACCCGTCTCCTAATCCTAACCCGTACGCTAACACTAACCCGTACCCTAACATGTACGCTCACCCTAAACCATTGTCGTACCCTTACCTGTACCCTAAACCGTCCCTGTCCCCTAAACCTAACCGTAAGCCGTACCCGAAGCCTTGCCCTAACCGTCACCTAATCCTAACCTGTACGCTAACACTAACCCTTACCCTAACACCTACTCTCAGCCTAAAGCGTTGCGGTACCGTAACCTGTACCCTAAACCATCCCCGTCCCCTAACCCTAACCCTAACCCTAACCCTAACTCTAACACTTACCTGAAGCCTTACCCTAACCCGTCCCCTAATCCCAACCCGTACGCTAACACTAACCCGTGCCCTAACACGTACGTTCACCCTAAACCGTTGTCGTACCCTAACCTGTACCCTAAACCGTCCCCGTCCCCTAACCTTAACCCTAACCCAAACCCTAACCCTTACCCGAAGCCTTACCCTATCCCGTCCCCTATTCCTAACCCGTACGCTAACACTAACCCGTGCCCTAACACGTACACTCACACTAAACCGTTGTTGTACCCTAAACTGTACCCTAAACCGTTCCTATCCCCGTCCGCTAACCCTAAACCTAACCCTTACCAGAAGCCTTACGCTAACCCGTCCCCTAACCCTAAACCGTACGCTAACACTAACCCATACCCTAACACGTACGATCACCCTAAATCGTTGTCGTACCCTAACCTGTACCCTAAACCGTCCCCATCCCCTAACCCTAACCATAACCCTAACCCTAACCCTTACCAGAAGCCTTATCGTAACCCGTCCCCTAATCCTAACCCGTACGCTAACACGAACCCGTACGCTAAAACGTACCCTTACCCTAAACCGTTGTCGTAGCCTAACCTGTACCCTAAACCGTACCCTTCCCCTAACCCTAACCCTAACCCTAACCTTAACCCTAACCCTTACCCGAACCTTACCCTAACCCGTCCCCTAATCCTAACCCGTATGTTAACACTAACCCATACCCTAACACGTATGCTCACCCTAAACTGTTGTTGTACACTAACCTGTACTTTAAATCGTCCCCTTTCCCGTCCCCGTTCCCATCCCCTAACCCTAACCCTAACCCTAACCCTTACCCGAAGCCTTACCCTAACCTGTCCCCTAATCCTAACCCATAGGCTATCACTAACCCATACCCTAACATATACGCTCACCCTAAACCTTTGTCGTACCCTCAACTGTACCCTAAACCATCCCCGTCCCCGTCCACTAACCCTAACCCTAAACCTATCCCTTACCCGTAGCCTTACCCTAAACCGTCCCCTAAGCCTAATCCATATGCTAACACTAACCCATACCCCAACACGTACGCTCACCCTAAAACGTTGTCGTACCCTAAACTGTACCCTAAACTGTCCCCGTCTCTTAACCCTAACCCTAACACTAACCCTTACCCGAAGCCTTACCCTAACCCGTCCCCTTATCCTAACCCGTACACTAACACTAACCCGTACGCTAACACGTACGCTCACCCTAAAACATTGTCGTACCCTAACTTGTACCCTAAACCATCCCCGTCACCTTACCCTAAACCTAAACCTAACCCTTACCCGAAGCCTTACCCTAACCTGTCCCCAATCCTAAACTGTACGCTAACACTTATCCGTACCCTAACACGTACGGTTACCCTAAACCGTTGTCATACCCTAACCTGTACCCTAAACCGTCCCCATCCCCTAACCCTAACCCTAAGCGTTACCCGAATCCTTGCCCTAACAGTCCCCTAATCCTAACCTGTACGCTAACACTAAACCATACCGTAACACGTACGCTCACCCTAAACCGTTGTCGTATCCTAACCTGTACCCTAAACCTTCCCCGTCCCCTTACTCTAACCCTAACCCTAACCCTAACCCTAACCCTTACCCGAAGCCTTACCCTAACCCGTCCCATAATCCTAACCTGTACACTAACACTAACCCGTGCCCTAACACGTACGCTCAACTTAAACCGTTGTCGTACCCTAAACCGTACCCGTCCCCTAACCTTAACCCTAACCCTAACCCTAACCCTTACCCGAAGCCTTAGCCAATCCCGTCCCCTAATGCTAACCCGTACGCTAACACTAACCCTTGCCCTAACACGTACGCTCACCCTAAAACATTGTCGTACCCTAACCTGTACCCTAAACCTTCCCCGTCCCCTAACCCAAACACTAACCCTAACCCTATCCCTAACCCTTACCCGAAGCCTTACCCTAAACCGTCCCATAATCCTAAACCGTACGCTAACACTAACCTGTACCCTAACACGTACGCTCACCCTAAACCGTTGTCGTACCGTAACCTGTACCCTAAACCGTCCCCGTCCCCTAACTCTAACCCTAACCCTAACCATAAACCTAACCTTTATCCGAAGCCTTACCCTAAGCCATCCACTAATCCTAACCCGTACGCTAACAATAACCCGTACTCTAACACGTACACTCACCCTAAAACGTTGTCATACCCTAAACTGTACCCTAAACCGTCCCCATACCCTAACCCTAACCCTATCCCTAACACTAAACCTTACCCAAAGCCTTACCCTAACCCGTCCCCTAATCCTAACCCGTACGCTAACACTAACCCGTACCCTAACACGTACGCTCACCCTAAACCGATGTTGTACGCTAACCTGTACCCTAAACTGTCCCCGTCCCCGTCCCCGACCCGTAACCCTAACCCTAACCCTTACCCGAAGCCTTACACTAACACGTCCACTAATCTTAACCCGTACGCTAACACTAACCCGTACCCTAACACGTACGCTCACACTAAACCGTTGTCGTACCCTAACCTGTACCCTAAACCGTCCCCGTACCCTAACCCTAACCCTAACACTTACCCAAAGCCTTACTCTAACCCGTCCCCTAATCCTAACCCGTAAGCTCACACTA